>NC_143129.1:48252500-48903500 GCF_059928025.1 Delphinapterus leucas | reverse complement strand
TAATAGAACTCCCTTGACCTTATAAAGACTATTTACCAAAAACCTCAGTAAATATCATGGTTAAAAAGAAACTTTAGATGAATTTTTAAGATAAAGAACTAGACAGGAATGTCCTTAGTATAGTAGAGGAGTTTTGTTAGCCACAGTGGCTAGTACAGCATCTGGCATAAAATACATGCTCAATAAATATTTGTAGAATGAATGACCATTGGTACTCCAAAGTCTTGGCCAGCACACTAAAACAAGAAAAAAAAGAGTTCTTACAAGGACTGGGAGAAATGATACAGTTTAGCATTATTTGCATATGGTTTCATCTTTTACAAAGAAATCTCAAGCAAATCAATGTAACACACCAACTAATTGTTTAATAGAACTAATAAAAATTCAGCAACATCAATCTATACAAATTGTGTTCTCCTATGCCAGCAGTATCAAATTAAGAAATACAGTGGAAAATAAGCTACATATCAGTTAGCTTTTGTTCAGCTACGTATACCAAAAAACCCCACTTATAACAATTAGGAGTTGATTTTTCTCACAAATCTGGTGGTAGATGGATGCTTGTATTTGTTTCAGGGATGCAGTAATATCAGGGAGACTGTCTCTGCAACACTCTTGTATTTTCCCTCATGGGTGCAAGAGGGCTGCTGAGGCTTCAGGCATTGTGCCCACATTTAAGGCAGACTGAAAGGGGAAAAGCTGTGCATCCACCTCTTTTTTCATGAAAGCAAAATCTTTCACAGGAACCCTCCCTACAACAGACTCCAACTTACATTTCATTAGCAGAACAGTGTCACAGGACCACCATTTTTTTTTAATTGAAGTATAGTTGATTTATAATGTTGCATCAGTTTTAAGTGTACAGCAAAGTGATTCAGTTATATATATACACACATATATATTCTTTTTCAGATTCTTTTCCATTATGGGTTATTACAAAATATTGACTATAGTTCCCTGTGCTATACAGTAGGTCTTTGTTGGTTATCTATTTTATATATAATAGTGTGTATATGTTAGTCCAAAGCTCCTAATTTATCCCTCCCCCCCTTTCCCCTTTGGTAACCATAAGTTGGCTTTCTATGTCTGTGGGTCTATTCCTGTTTTGTAAATAAGTTCATTTACATCATTTTCTTACATTCCACATAAAAACAATTATCATACGATATTTGTCTTTATCTGGCTTACTTAGTATGATAATCTCAGGTCCATCCATGTTGCTGCGGATGGAATTATTTCATTCTTTTTTATGGCTGAGTAATATTCCATTCTTCTGCCCATTCATCTGTCAGTGGACATTTAGGTTGCTTCCATGTCTTAGCTATTGTAAATAGTGTTGCAGTGAACACTAGGGTGCATGTATCTTTTTGAATTATTATAGTTTTCTCCAGATATATGCCCAGGAGTGGAATTGCTGGATCATATGAAGAACATTCTCTAACACCATATACAAAAATAAACTCAAAATGGATTAAAGACCTACCAGATACTATAAAAATCCTAGAGGAAAACATAGAACACACTTTGACATAAATCACAGCAATATCTTTTTGGATCTGTCTCCTAGAGTGGTAGAAATGAAAACAAAAATAAACAAATGGGCTCTAATTAAAGTTAAAAGCTTTTGCACAGCAAAGGAAACCATAAACAAAACAAAAAGACAAACTACAGAATGGGATAAAATATTTGCAAACAATGCAATGAAAAAGGGATTAATCTCCAAAATAAACAAACAGCTCATACAGCTCAATATCAAAAATAATAATAATAACAACCCCCTCAAAAAAATGGGCAGAAGATCTAAATAGACATTTCTCCAAAGAAGACATAAAAATAGCCTAAAGGCACATGAAAAGATTCTCAACATCAGTAATTATTACAGAAATGCAAATCAAAACTACAATGAGATATCACCTCACTCACTTGATATAAAAAATTTTATCAAGCATTTTTTCCAAACACAACAGTATGAAACTAGAAATCAACCACAGGATGAAAAGTGGGAAAACAAAAACACATGGAGACTAAACAACATGCTACTTAAAAAACAATGGTTAATGAAGAAATCAAAGGGGAAATCAGGAAAAATCTCAAGACAAATGAAAGTAAAAATACAACTTTCCAAAATCTATGGGAAAAAGCAAAAGCATTTCAAAGTCTACTTTAAGAAATAAGAAAAATCTCAAACAACCTAATCTACCATCTAAAGGAATTAGAAAAAGAAGAACAAACAAGGCTCAAAGCAGAAAGAAGGAAATAATAAAATCAGAGAGGAAATAAATAGAGACAAAAAAGAAAACTAGAAAAGATCAGTGAAGCTAAGAGCTGGTTTTTTAAAAGATAAACAAAATTGATAAGCATTTAGCCATGCTCATTAAGAAAAAAAAAAAAAGAGAGAGAGGATCCAAATAAAATGTTTTAAAGATGAAGGAAGAGAAATTACAACCAGTATCCCAGAGATACAAACAATCATAAGAGAATATTACAGTTATATGCCAACAAATTGCACAACCTAGAAGAAATGCATAAATTTTTAGAAACATACAATCTTTCAAGACCAAATCAGGAAGAAATAGACAATCTGAACAGACTTATCACTAATAATGATATTGAATTAGTAATCAAAAAACTCCCAGCAAACAAAAGTCAGAACCAGACAGCTTCACAGAGGAATTTTACCAAACATATAAAGAAGGGCTAACACCTATCCTTCTTAAATTATTCCAAAATACTGAAGAGGAGGGAACACTCACAAATTTATTCTATGAGGCCACAATTACCCTGATGTTGAAACCAAAGGCATTACAAAAAAATTACAAATCAACATTTCTGATGAATATAGATGTAAAAATCCATAACAAAATATTAGCAAACTGAATTCAACAATATATAAAAAGGACTGTACAGTATGATCAAGTGGCATTTATTCCAGGCATGCAAGAATGTTTCAGTATCAGCAAGTCAATCAACTGATACACCACATTAACAAAATGAAGGGGGAAAATTACATGATCATCTCAATAGATGCAGAAAAAAGCAATTGATAAAATTCAACATCCATTCATGACAAAATCTCTCATCAAAGTTTTTATGGAGGGAACATACCTTAACATAATAAAGACCATTTATGACAAAACCACAACTAACCTCATACTCAATATTGAAAAGCTGAAAGCTTTTCCTCTAAAGTAAGGAACAAGAAAAGGATGCCCACTCTCACCATTTCTATTTAATATAATATTGGGAGTCCTAGCCACAGCAATCAGACAAGAAAAAGAAATAAAAAGCATCCAAATTGGAAGGGAAGATGTAAAACTATCACTGTTTGCAGATGACATGATACTATATATAGAAGACCCTAACATCTCCATCAGAAAACTCTTAGAACTAATAAATAAATTCAGTAAAGTTGCAGAAACAAGGTTAATATACAGAAATCTATGGTTTTTCTATACACTAATATTGAACAATCAGAAAGAGAAAGCCAGAAAACAATCCCATTTAAAATTGCATCAAAAAGAATAAAATACTTAGGAATAAACTTAACCAAGGAGTTGTAAGACCTATACTCTGATAACTATAAAACATAGATGAAGGAAATTGAAGATGATACAAAGAAATGGAAAGATACCCTTTGTTCATGAATTGGAAGAATTAATATTGTTAAAATGTCCATACAAACCAAAGAAATCTACAGATTTAAAGCAATCCCTATCAAAATACCCATGACATTTTTTTGCAGAACTAGAGCAAAAAATCCTAAAATTTATATGGGACCATAAAAGACCCTGAATAGCCAAAACAATCCTTAGAGAAAAAGAACAAAGCTGGAGGGATTTCCCTGGTGGCACAGTGGTTAAGAATCTGCCTGCCAATGCAGGGGACACCAGTTCGAGCCCTGGTCCAGGAAGATCCCACATGCCACAGAGCAACTAGGCCCATGCGCCACAACTACTGAGCCTGTGCTCTAGAGCCCGCAAGCCAAAACTACTGAGTTTGTGTGCTGCAACCACTGAAGCCCACGCACCTAGAGCCCATGCTCTGCAACAAGAGAAGCCACCGCAATAAGAAGCCCACACACCGCAAGGAAGAGTAGCCCCCACTTGCTGCAACTAGAGAAAGCCCATGCACAGCAACGAAAACCCAACACAGCCAAAAATAAATAAATAAATACATTTATTAAAAAAAAAAAAGAACAAAGCTGGAGTTATCACAGTCCCTGACTTCAGACTATACTACATAGCTACAGTCATCAAAACAGCATGGTACTGGCACAAAAACAGACACATAGATCAATGGAACAGAATAGAGAGTGCAGAAATAAACCCACACACCTAAGGTCAATTAACCTACAGCAAAGGAGGTAAGAATATACAATGGAGAAAAGACAGTCTCTTCAAAAAGTGGTGCTGGGAAAACTGGACAGCTACACGTAAAAGAATGAAATTAGAACACTTTCTCACACATACACAAAAATAAACTCAGGGACTTCCCTGGTGGTGTGGTGGTTGAGAATCCGCCTGCCAATGCAGGGGACACAGGTTCGCTCCCTGGTCCGGGAAGGTCCCACATGCCGCGGAGAAACTAAGTCCATGCACCACAACTACTGAGCCTGCGCTCTAGAGCCTGCGTGCCGCAACTACTCTGAGCCCGTGTGCTGCAACTACTGAAGCCCGCGTGCCTAGAGCCTGTGCTCTGCAGCAAGAGAAGCCACCTCAGTGTGAAGCCTATGCACTGCAATGAAGAGTAGCCCCCGCTCCCTGCAACTAGAGAAAGCCCACGAGCAGCAATGAAGACCCAATGCAGCCAAAAAAAGAAAGAAAACCTCAAAATGGATTAAAGACTTAAATGTAAGACCGGAAACTATAAAATTCCTAGAAGAAAACATAGACAGAACACGTTTTGACATAAATCATGAAAATATTATTCTGGATCAGTCTCCTAAAGCAAAGGAAACAAAAGCAAAAATAAATAAGTGGGGCTTAACTAAACTTAAAAGCTTTTGTACAGCAAAGGAAACCATCAACAAAATGAAAAGGCAACCTACTGAACGGAAGAAAATATTTGCAAATTATATGATCAGTAAGGGGATAATATCCATACAACTCAATATCAGAAAAGCAAACAACCCAATTAAAAATGGGCAGAACACCTGAGTAGATATTTTTCCAAAGACATACAGATGGTCAGCAGGCACATGAAAATATGCTCAATATCATAAGATACTTACAACTTGAGATGGTGGCAGGATCAAGGGAAAATATAACAGAAAACTTGACATGTTTAGAGGCAGAGGAGGTGGGACAAGCAGAAAAGGTAAAAGCGAAGACCTAAAAGAGACTGGGGATTACACACTGTGTAATCAAGTGGGAGGACACACAAAATGGAATCATGAGCTCAGATATCAGTTTGGACTTAGCAAGGACAAGGGACAATTTTTACCTAGAAAAGAAGTGCACAAAGGTCTAATATCTATAGATAGGGATTTTAGAGGTGGCAAGGAGGAAAACTAAGACGTGTAAGTGATACAGAGCTCAATTTTATCTATAAAATTGAAGCCAAGGTTATTTGTCAAGAAAGAGATGGGCAGAGATTAGTTGAAAACATTAAAAAAGCAGAAAATCTTTTTGAAATCTTACTATCTACTGAGAATATTTCATCAGCCCTGTCTTGATATTTGAAAATGATTATTATATATGGAAAAATATTGAGAGGCTGAAATCCCTCACCATGGTTAGTACACTGCAGTTTGCCAAGCTGACTTTGCAAACAACCACTTCATTCATTCAATCTGCATCATATGTACTGCAATTTGCATAACTGCTATCTGGCCAGTAGAGTTGGATGCCCATGTCAGACAGTGGGGAAGAGGCTGTCTTTCTTTATTTTACTGAGTTTGCGTTTGCCTATGGAGAGGAATGATTAGGAAAATATGTTCAGTAGGATGATGAATGTTTGCACTTTTGACAACATGGTTGAGACCTCTAAGAAATAAATCAGAAATCTGCTCTCAAAGAAATGTATTTGCAACCAATTTGATTTTATCTAAAATAATTATAATAATGTATTTGAATCTTAGTAGTGATAGCTTCCTCAAGATTTCCTAATAATATTCATGTGCATTTAACCATTTTCCAATAACCAAATCAGTAGCAGAGACCTCTCTGAAATGCATGTGATGTGGTTGTAAAGTTATTCAAATTGTGGTGGAATCAGGCTGACTACTTTTTTGAAGATTTGCCATAACTCTTTTTCTAGTATTATATTTTTATACATAGACAATGTCAGCATCCTGATGTTTGGTTTTGCATTATTTTACATGATAGGTTTGTGGTAGTGAAATGTGTACGGTGTATGAAAATGGAATCACAATCAACATACTTTGAAAGTGCACTAAATGCAAAAAATAATCTTGGATTCTTTGTGAAGTCTCAATTAGTATAGAATTGATCTTTCCAGTGGTTGTTTAAATTTTAATTTGAATGCGGTAGGCAGTGAATAGTCTCTTAAGGAAAAATAAGTTGAAATCTTTTAAATCAGTTAATCTTTTTGACAGAAAGGAACTTTGTAGAAAGAAATGAGTGCCTGTAATGATCATGCTTCCCCCCCACCCCAGACTCACTTCAGAATTGTTTTCCTTTTTAATACCTTCTCTTCCATATTAGTGTTGCTTTTCAACTGGTTGTTGCTATCTGGGTGTTCTCTTAAAAGTCAGCTCTAGGCATTATTTTAGAGTCACTCAGAGACAGCCAAAGATATAAATTCAACCCCTTTCTACTGGACATTGTGACACATTTCTTTGAGATTTTATAACTGTACGTTAAAGTTTTATTTTATTTACTGTGTGCAGTAGTTGCTCTCCATGTATATTCCCTAGTGAACAAGGGAAGCTCCTTGAGAATAACTCCAAAGTTCTATCTGGTTTCATGTCTTTCATGCATTCCCTCTTTAACTAGAGTGAACATGCACAGAGACAATTAACTGCACACAGTAAAAGAAACAAATGACCGTGTTTTGTGCTACTTTTCCTTTTATCTCCCTATTGTGTATAGTCAATGCTCCATATTCAGGAGCACTTTGTAGTCTGTGATGCACTTCTTCTTAATAATACACCAAAGATATTATATTTGGCAAAAAACAACTAACAGAAATTTAGATCCAGAAGGTTGTATAATTTTTAAAACTTACATGGGCTGCTTGTGCCAGCAACTAGAACAGCTAATTCTAGAAACCCAGCTACATTTCAAATAGAGAACTGTGGTTTTGTCCCTCGCTGATCTATGTTAGTTCATAAATCCAAACCAGTTCTCAAGTGGTACAGCAAGTACAGCACATAGATCTGTCTATGAAAAAAAAATCAGAGCTTTCTGGGAATTATTAAAGTGCCAAATAAATATAAACAGTCATACACCAGAATAGGAATAGATACAATGCACTGCTCCTTTTATTGTAGTTTTGTATCTTTCCATGATTACTTTTTCTGTTTTCCATGCTATGTTTTCATGCTGTTTCAGCACCATTTGTAGATCCCTATCATGCTAGGAATGACTGGTTCTTCTTCCTCTGGGCTGATTGACTCTCACACCTCTGAACACATCTGCACACAGTTGCTGGTGAGGGTGGAGTGGAGGTGAAGGTTTGAGAGGTGGCCTAGAAGTAAAGTTCAACATTTTAAAACTTGCTCTCCTGTGGTTCAGAAGAGTTGAATTTTTGTTTCCTGTATCATGTGATCCAACACACTACACCTACTTTCCCCAACCTTACCCCTACTCACCCATCACAATCTAGGATTTTGCTATTCTAAAATGTTTTGCCTAATATATGTGGTCACATTAGGCAATTTGTGTTGATTGAGCCATATGAAATTGTTAATATTTTACCAATAAAAATGGCCAAATGATTCCAAACTAAAAATCTCTATTCAAATACCATATTCCAGTACAGTGAGACATACTGTTTGTTTAAGAAATGTTCCCTTTCAGCTACATCACCACTTTTCCACAATTCAGTAATTATCATTACTTTAATTTTATACCTACATCATGACATAAAGATATTTGATTGGTATTTCAGATTCTATAACTTGAGATGAAAACTTTCCAGCCAACTGTGGCTAATCCAGTCATCTGCTTGTCTTTATTAGTCCTACCCATCTTTCATCTTGCACTAGCAACTGTTTCAGAAAATAGACAGGTAGATGCAAACATGAATCAAGGTAGTCTTCCTGATAGTTTATGTAACTTTTTATTATGAACAATGCTGAAATTAGGTTTAGAGATTAATCCAGTGCCTATGTCCCCTTTCCTTGGAGAAACTGAATGCCAACTGCAGATATAATGGTGAAATAGATATCTACATTACCATCCATAAAATTTCCCAAACCTTCCACGGTTATTTTCATCCAGTCAAATAATACAGTATATGTGATTATGTGAGGCCAGTAACACAAAACCAAGCAATGTAATCCTCTAAAATACTTTTCTGGGGAAACTAGATATGCTACGAATTCTCAAGAGCATTGTGTTGCAAAATTAATACTACATAATAAAAGCACATAAGCAGCTGAAGGCATCTTGGGAAACAGGAAAAGTAAGCCATTACCCTAAAAGGAAACTTATATTTAGAAAATATTTCTTTCTTTATTGGGGCCTAGTAATTTGATGCATTTAGTAAATTTGATGCCTAGTAATTTGATGCATTTAGGGTTCTATTATACCCTAAAAAGACCATTTAGCTCTCACAGAGACTACTTATCTTACTTAGAGTACTAAGAATTCTACACCTAAAAAAGGAATTCTTATCTAAGTACTTCCAGTGTTTTAATTTTGTGTCTCTTTTGTGAATTGCACAAAAATAGCAAAAATGTAATAAAACAGATTTTGTACATCTCTAGTTTTAAAAGCATCTCTAACATCTCCATGATATTCCTTGTAAAATTTGATTTATAATTTTTTTTTTAACAATTAGAGATGTCACAGTAGGATGAAAAAATTTCCAGAATTGCATATATTTTTAAAGTTCCTTATTAGCACAGGAAACCATGGACTGACTGATATTTCACTAAATTTTTTTCATCAGGGCTTTTACATTTTGAACCTTAACATTCATAGCATCCCTATAATTCCATCATTTTTCTTCAAATTGAACTCACTGATATCAAATTTCATATACCAGTTCTTAGCCAGTCATATTTCTTTCTATTTTAATTGTCTACTTTTCTCTCACCAATTTAAAAAAAAACAGTCTCCTTAAAAATTCCTATGAACGAAATGGTCAAAGACTTCAAAAGCAAAATTAAAAGAAAAGTTACATCTGAGAGAAAATACTTGCAATCCAAGTAAGAGAAAAAGTGTAAATATTTGGATATTAGAAGAAATCCTAAAAATCAATGAGGGATGCTTCCACATCTGGACAGATGGAATGGATGTACTTTTCCTTATTTCTCTCACCAAGAAAAACTAAAAACCCTGGACATTATATATAAAACAAACATATATAAATATGAATATATGTTTATATAAGCTATATAAATATGAACATATTTAAACATATATTTATATTATATATAAAGCAAACATAAGAAAACTCTGAAAGATGGAGAGAAGATGGCAGATTGGCTAAGGACCTTGGGACACAAGGAACAACCCATTGATGAGTTCTGTGGGTTTTCTTTTTGCCTCAGATATACCAGACTTTGAGCTGAAGAAGCTACCAACTCAGAAATGACAATAGGCACAGACCAAAGAGGTCTCAACAAAAGTCTGCTGTCTCTAGTCAAAGAATCAGGAGAGGGGAAAGCCTAGCAATAGAGAAACATTTTAGATAATAACCATTCTACTCTACCAAACAACACAGAAAACACTATAACCCCACTCCTACCCATGCCAGCAAAGGGTAAAGGGGGAGCCCAGAATTCCACCTTAGCAAGGCTGTAACAAGGCACCCAAACATTTCTCCACTGGGGTGGCATCAAAGGAGGTCCAGTAGAGACCCAGGACTTTCACTATCACCCAGTGTTAATAAGACCACCACACCATGGTGTCAATGGAGACCATGTGGAGAGCAGGAACTTTCATTCTCCCCCAACAGTAATGAGGAGGCAGCTCTCTCACATGTCAATGGAGGCTGAGTGGGAAAACTGGACTTTCACTTCCAACTGGCAATAACAAGGCAAACTTCTCCTTTCCCTACCAGAATGGCATCAGGCAAAACCAGTGAAAACAAAATATTTAAATAAGATCCAGAGTCTCATAACATAATACAAAAATGTCTAAGTTTCAATCGAAAAATCACTTGAGGAATATCTCAAACTGAATAAGAAAAAGAAAATCAACAGGTGTCATCACCAAGATGACAGAGAGGTTAAAAGTATCTGAAAAAAATTTTAAAACAGCCATGATAAAGATGCTACAATAAGCAATTATAAACACACTTGAAACAAATGAAAAAAGAAAACCTCAGCAAATAAATAGAACATCTCATCAATGGAATATAAAGATGATATAAAGAAGAGCTGTGTGGAAATTTTAGAACTGAAGAATACAAATAACAAAATTAAAAGTTCAGCTGGATAAACAACAAGGTACTACTGTACAGCACAGGGAACTATATTCAATATCCTGAGATTAAACAATAATGGAAAAGAATATGAAAAAGAATGTATATATATGTATAACTGAATCACTTTGCTGTACAGCAGAAATTAACACAACATTGTAAATCAACTATACAGCATTAATTTTTTTTTTTTTTTTTTTGCGGTATGCAGGCCTCTCACTGCTGTGGCCTCTCCCATTGTGGAGCACAGGCTCCGGACGCACAGGCTCAGTGACCATGGCCCACAGGCCCAGCCGCTCCGCGGCATGTGGGATCCTCCCGGACCAGGGCACAAACCGGTGTCCCCTGCATCGGCAGGCGGACTCTCAACCACTGTGCCACCAGGGAAGCCCCTCATTAAATTTTTTAATTCAATAAATAAAATCAACAGCAGAATGTTGAAGACAGAAAGGATACAGTGAATTGGAAGATAGAACAATATAAATTACTCAATCTGAAAAAAGAAAGAGAAAATAGGCTAAACAATGAACAATGCTTGAGGGACTTGTGAGACTATAACAAAATATCCAATATCCATGTCCTTGTAGTCCTAGATGGAGAGTAAAAAGAGGATGAGGCTGAAAAGTATGAAAAAAAAATAATAGCTGAAAACTTCTTATTTGGCAAGAGACATAAACTGACAGAATCAAGAATCTGAATGAAACTCAAACAAGATAAATCCCCCCCAAAATTCACACCAAAACACATCATTATTAAAATTCTTAAAACAAAAGACAGAGAAAATATCTCAAGAGCAGCCAAAGAAAACAATGCCTATCTATAGAAGAAAAACAATTAGAATGAGATCTGATTTCTTATCAGAAACCATGAAGAACAGAAGGAAGTTGCACGATATTCTTCGGGTGCTAAAAAAACCCTATCACCAAGAATCCCATACTCAATGAAATATTCTTCAAGAATGAAGGGAAAACCAAGACATTCTCAGACAAAGGGACACTTAAGATAATTTGTCATCAGCAGAAGTACCCTAAAGAATCACTAAAAGAAATCCTTAAGCAAAAAGGAAACAATACAAGAAGAAACCTTGGTAGGTCATGAAGGAGGAAAGAGCACAATAAGTAAAAATATGAGTAAATACAGTAGGCTTTCCTTCTCTTCTTCAATTTTTAAAATTTGGTTAACAATTGAAGCAAAAATTGTAACATTGTCTTATGTGGTACTACCTGTAATACGGCAGTTCCCAACCTTTTCAGCACCAGGGACTGGTTTCATGGAAGACAGTTTTTCCATGGACCCAGGGGGCGCGGGATGGTTCAGGTGGTAATGTGAGTGGGGGGGAATGGTTCAGGCAGTAACGCGAGTAATGGGGAGTGGTGGGGAGTGGCAGATGAAGTTTCACTCACTCACCCGCAGCTCACCTCCTGCTGTGCAGCCCAGTTCCTAACAGGCCGTGGCCAGGAATTGGGGAGCACTGCTGTAATAGAAGAAATATTTAAGGCAATTATATTACAAATGAGGAGGATAAAAGGACATAAAAGGGAACACGTTCTCATATTTCACTCAAACTCATAAAATGATGACACCAGTCAATGAAGTAAGTGATGTATATACAATGCAATATCTAGGGCAACCACTGAAAAAGGTCTATGAAAAGATACACTCAAAAATGCTACAGATAAGTCAAAATGAATTCTAGAAAATGTTCAAGTAAACCACAGGAAGTCAGGAAAAAGAAAACAGAAGTGAAAAATGTAAAGAACAAACAGGAAAAAAATGGCAGACAAACCCTAAAATATCAATAATTATATTAAACATAAATGGTCTAAACATACTTAAATAGACTGGCTGAGCAGATTAACAGACTCACAGACTTAGAGAACGAACTTATTATTACCAGGCAGGATGGGTGGGATGAGGGATAAATTGAGAGTTTGGGCTTGACAGGTACACACTGCTATATTTAAAATAGATAACCAACAAGTACCTACTGTATAGCACAGGGAAATCTGCTCAATATTCTGTAATAACCTAAATGGGAAAAGAATTTGAAAAAGAATAGATACTTATATATGTATAACTGAATTGCTTTGCTGTACACTCGAAAGTAACACAACATTGTTAATGAACGATACTCCAATATAAAATAAAATTTTTTAATAAATAAATAAAATATTATGGTCTATAGGAAGGTTTAATTGAAGCTGTCAAAACTTTAAATTTTGTAACAATAAACTAAATCTTTGACGAGAAAAAAAAGACCCAACTCAATGTCATCTAAAAGAAACCTCAAATATAATGTATATAGACTGGTTGAAAGTAAAAGGACAGATAAACATAAATCAAATAAGGGCAGGAATGGCTATATTAATATCATATAAAATATACTTTAGAATGAAGAAAATTACCAGGGACACTGAGAGACATTATATATTGATAAAAGGGTCAATTTACCAAGAAGACATAGCAGTCTTAAATGTGTATGTGACAAACTATAAAACTGCAAAATATGTGAAGCAAAAACTGATAGAACTGAAAGAAAGGAAAATAGACAAACCAACAATTATTGTTGGAGATTTCAACACCCCTCTCTCAACAACTGATAGAACAACTAGACAGAAAATCAGAAAGTATACAGAAGAACTCAATAATACCATCAATGAACAGGATCTAATGACATTTTTACTCCACCCAACAATAGAATATACATTCTTTTCAAGCTCCCATGAAACCAAGATAGACTCAACCCTTAAAGAATTAAAATCATACAGGGTGTGTTCTCTGACCACAGTGGAATCAAACTAGAAATCAATAAAAGATAAGACTAAAATCTCTAAACACTTGGAAATTAAACACTTACAAATAATCCATAAGTCAAAAAGGAAATCTTAAGGGAAATCAAAAAGTACATTGAACTGAATGGAAAGAAAAATACAATGTATCAAATTGGTGGGTCACAGCTAAAGCAGCACTGAGAGAGAAATTTATAGCACTAAATCATCAATTAGAAAAAAAAGGAAAAACCTCAAATCAATCATCTAAGCCTTGACCTCAACAACCTAGGAAAAGAGCAAATTAATTCAAAGCAAGAAGAAAAAAGAAAATAATAAAGATAAGAGGAGAAATCAATAAAATTGAAATTACAAAAACAATAGAGAAAATCAGTTAACCAAAGAGCTGATTCTTTGAGAAGATCAATAAAATTGACAATCCTCTAATAAGATAGACAAAGAGAAAAAGAAAGAAAACACAAATTACCAATCATAAATAAAGCAGGCAATATCACTGCAGACTGTGCAGTCACCAAAAATATAATAAGGGAATACTATGGACAACTCTCCACACCTAAATCTGACAATTTAGATGAAATGAAATAATTCCTCAAAAATCACTAGCTAGCACAACTCACTCAATATGAGATAGACTATTTTAATAGCCCTGTAATTATTAAGGAAATTGAATTTGTAACATAAAAACTCCACAAAAGATATCTCTAGGCCCACATTGTTTCACTGGAGAATCCTATCAAGTGTATAAAGTAAAAGATAACACCAATTCTCCCGAAGGTCTTCTAGAAGATAGAAGAGGAAAGAATGCTTCTCCATTCATTTTATGAAGCTAGTATTACCCCAATAACAAAACCAGACGACAGAGCAAAGAAAGGAAAACTACAGACCAATATCCCTCATGAATACAGATACAAAAATCTTTAACAAAACATTATCAAATAAAATTCAGCAATATATAAAAAGAATTATAAAACATGGCCAAACGAAATTAATTCTAGGGATACAAGGTAGATTCAATATTCAAAAATCAATCAATGCAATCTACCATATTAGTAGGCTAAGAAGAAAAGTCAATAATTATATCATTTGATACAGAAAAAGCATTTGACAAAATGCAACACTCACTTATGATAAAAATTATCAAAAATAGAACTAGAGGGAAAACTTCCCTAACTTCACAAGAGCATCTATAAAGAAACCTATTGTTAACATTATACTTAACAGTGAAAGACTGAATATTTCCCCTAAGATTGGGAACAAGGCAAGAATGTCTGCTGTCACCATTCTTTTCAACATAGCACTTGGGAGTTCTAGCCAGCTCAATAAGACAAGAAAAGGAAACTAAAAGTGTGTATATCAGAAAGTAAGAGGTAAAACTCTCCCTTTTTGCAAATGACATAGCTTTCTACATAGTACACCCCAAGGGATCTACAAAACAAGCAAACAAACAAAACTAGAAATAATAAGTTAATTTAACCAGGTCACAGGATACAAGATAAACGTACAAAAATTGATTGTTTCTATACACTAGTAATGAATCCAGAGACACTAAAATTAAAGTGTAATACCATTTACTGTCACTCCAAGAAAATTAAATACATAGGTGTAAATCTAAGAAAACAGGCTTTGAAAACTACAAAACACTGATGATTGAAATCAAAGAACTAAGTAAATGAACACACTCTGTTCATGGATTAGAAGACTCAAAGATGTCAATTCCCCTTCAAATTGATCTACAGGTTTAAAGCAATTTCTACCAAAATCCCAACAATATTTTTGTAGACATAGAAGTTATTCTAAAATTTACAGGGACACAGCAAAGGAAACCATAAACAAAATGAAAAGACAACCTACAGAATGGGAGAAAATATTTGCAAATGACATGACCAACATGGGATTAATCTCTAAAATATACAAACAGCTCATACAGCTCAATATCAAAAAAACAAACAACCCTATCAAAAACTGGGCAGAAGACCTAAATAGACATTTCTCCAAAGAAAGCATACAAATGGCCAACAAGCACATGAAAAGATGCTCCACATCACTAATTATTAGAGAAATGCAAATCAAAACTATAATGGGATATCACCTTACACCAGTCAGAATGGCCATCATCAAAAAGTCTACAAATAATAAATGCTGAGAGGGTGTGGAGAAAAAGGAACCGTCCTACACTGTTGGAATGTAAAGTGGTGCAGCCACTATGGAGAACATTATAGAGGTTCCTTAAAAAGCTAAAAATAGAACTACCATATGATCCAGCAATCCCACTCCTGGGCATATATCCAGAAGAGATGAAAAATCTAATTCAAAAAGATACATGCACCCCAATGATCATTGCAGCACTATTTACAATAGCCAACCAATGGAAGCAACCTAAATGTCCATTGACAGATGAATGGATAAAGATGTGGTATATATATGTACAATGGAATATTACTCAGCCATAAAAAAGAATGAAATAATGTCATTTGCAGCAACATGGATGGACCTAGAGATTATCATATTAAGTGAAGTCAGACAGAGAAAGATGAATAGCATATGGTGTCACTTATATGTGGAACCTCAAAAAATTATACAAATGAACCTTTTATAAAACAGAAATAGACTCACAGACATAGAAAACAAACATATGATTATCAAAGGGGAAAGGGGGGAGAGATAACTGGGAATTTGGGATTAACAGATACACACTACTATATATAAAATAGATAAACGAGGAGCTATATATATCACAGGGCAATATATATTGATAATTCAGCCTGGTCACCCTTGGGTCCATTCGCTTTCTGCCAGTTTACAACATCCAGGTGCTACAGACCATGGCTCTGCAACAGAAGAAAATTTTGGGCGAAGGGGGGAAGGTTTACTAGGAAAGGCTCGTCAGGAGAGGAGAGTAACTGAGCAGCTGAGCTTTCTTCTCAAACACCTTGACCAGGCATTTCACCATACTGAGATATGGAAAGAAAGGCCCCTTTTCTCTATCACATTCCTCCATCTCCCGAGTTCTGGCTCCCTGTATGTAGAGAACTCCCAGTGACCAAATGTGGAAAGAGAGAAAGGGTCACACAGGAAATGGACCCAGGATGAAGAGGCAACCCAAGGGCTTGCCCTGCCTGAAGCCACGGGACTCCCTGACAGTTGGGATAGTTTCTCTGACACTCTACAGCCCACAGTTCAGAAGTGCATCCTGGGGAGATCAAAGAAAGCACAACAACCCCAGGCTTCTGGTGAGCAGCAGAAACATGTGATTGTCATGAGCAAACTAGTGACCACAGATTTGGAGTCCTGCTAAATATATTATGTACTTCAATTTCCATAAGCACTAACAAAAAAATCTAAATTCTAGCTTAATTATTTAGCTTCCCTGAGAAAACAAAAAGTGACATCACATCAAGTATATATAGTCAAAGAGAATAACTGTCTTTAAAAAATGGACCCAGAGAATGTCCTCAAAATGTTTAATCATGAAGACTGATTATAATGGGGAGTTGCTGAGTGCTACTCTCCCCAGGGCACAGAGTTCCCAGACTATTCTGAATAGAGACTTAATCTTGTAGGTAGAATGTCTTTATTCAACTTCATTTGCCCCCTGCTAAAATGAATGGGTACACAATTTAAACAAAGAAATAAATGTCAATGGAAGAAATTCTAAATAAAAAGCTAGCTTTTTATCCAGTTATCATAGAACTAACAAGAAATCTGCATTTCTAAAGTAATCCAAATATCATTTCCAGTAAACCAAACGCTGAGAATCTTATGTTAATGTTTTGCAGATTTAAAACTGAGAGATTTATTTGTGTAAGGAGAGAGTATTCCAGAAGTTGAGTTTGGCTGAAATAACACCAGCACCTTTGATTTTGATGGTGCTGTCAGAACTAAGAGTTCAAAGTGCCCTTCACAGGGAGATGCTTCACACGCAAGTAAATCCAGAGATTACTGAGATTCAAACCACTCCTCACGTTTGCAATCTGATTTGTGTTATCTACTAGGAAATATTTGCAGTGAGTGCTACTTGGAATAAGCAGGGAATAGAAATATTTTTTATTAATCTAATACTGAGATTTTTTTGGGGGGGGAGGTATTTATTTCCTCATAATGGGATTACATCCAACAGTTACGTGCTAGTCACAACACTGATTGCAAAAAATACTGTCTTATATGCAATTTCTAAAAGTTTACTTCGAAAGTGCAGAGTCCTTGCCCACTGTTTTTCTATGGCTATAGTTACTGTTACTAGCAACAATATTAATAATGGCTGCCTATTGGGGCATTTATGATAGCCAAATAATATCACATATCTAAAATCATGTAATCCTCACAACAGCCCTGTGAGGTTTGTATTATGATACCCATTTTAAATATAGAGAAATCAAGCCTTGGAGAAATTGAATAACTCCTCAATATCACAGAGTTTATAAGTGGAAGAGGCAAGATCTGATCCTGATCTGTCTGCTTCCACAGCCTGTGCTTGAACCGCTAAGCTAGACCACTATTTTGAATGTTCTCTCCCCAGATCTATGTGATGCAGGGACTAGGGAGCACCTCTCAGCACCAGGGCATTAGGGCCTTCGCATTCCCTGAACCACATTACACTGGTGGGTTCTCTCTGGATTGCAGTGGAACGATTCCCCTTTCTTAACTGAATGTTTCCTAAAAACATTTAACTTACCAATTAGATAATGCATCACCTTTATGGAGTTAATAATCACAGCAAACACTTTTAAAGTATCTGCCAGTCCCTTTTCTAAACACTATAAATATTTAAATATCACCTAATAATTGGAACTATTGTTGTCCCAACTTTACAGCTAAGGAAAAGAAGTTTCCTGAGAGCACACGACTAGTAAGCGGCAGAGCCACATTCACCCCAGGCAGCACTGAGCATCCCCTAACATTTCTGAGCAGGAGCTGTATGCTCAGTTCTGTCCTGGGCTCCAAGGAGGCTACTATGAACCAAGCAGACTGACCTCCTGAAGCTAATTAGTCTGGTGTGGGAGACAGAAATGAATCCTGTCAATACATGTATGATTACAAACTGTAATAAATATATGAAGGAAATGAAGGAGCTAAGAGAGCATAACAGGGGCCCGTCTTAGGCTGGGCAGGCCAAGCAGGCCTCTGTGGGAAGCTCCATCTAAGCCGAGACCTGAAATGGAAGAGGAGCCAGGCGCATGAATGCTCCAAGCCCAGAAAGCAGCATGCAGGGGCAAGACTGAAGGAGGGACAACACCCACTCATTTCTTTATTATTTTACAACTGTAAGAACATGCTAAACTGTGGCTTGTTCTATCAGTTTGTTCTCTCCATACGTTGACAGCAAAGTAATAGATCCCAGACATCCCCACTGGAATTGCAAAGAGGGTACCCAGCCATCCCTTTGTCAATCCCTAATCTATCACCCATCTTGAGGCTCCAACAGGGTTGGAGTTGAAAAGGTTGAGAGCAAGAATTTCTCTGGAGAAGCTGTCATTTTGCTCTGCAGCCACTCCCCTGCCCTCTCTCTTCCACAAAAGGGAAGAAGAGGGATCTTTTACCCCCATGCTTTGAGATCTACTGGGGATATACCAGGAGACTACTCAATGCACTGCTGTCTGACTCAGCTGAAATATCTAAAGTCATGCTAACGAGAAACATTCAGAGGAAGTGGCAGCACTGGAAGCAAACTGCACTTCACACAGGCAAAGATGTAGGAGAGATTCTCTTCAAACATATGTGGGTCTCGTGGGAGCCAGACTGGAGCCATCTTCCAAAAGACCTTGCTCTCAAGAGGTTTACCACAGAGAGTCTTGTAGGGTGGAAGGCCCAACGCTCCAGGTCTGAGAGTTTGTGTTGTTAAGTGGCCAACCACATCCCACATCACAGGACTGGTCATTATCAAAGATTCCCACCAGTGGAGTTTCCTAGAAACCCACAAGATGTATCCCAAGGGAAAGATCTAGGTTTACATTTGCCAAGCCTCATGAACACCAAGGACAGATTGTAAAAATATCAATCTCTGGATACTGTGTGTTTCCTTAATGCCTTCTTCCCAATTCAGAAGGAGTCAGAAGCCTGGACTAGTGAGCAGGGTTTAGAAAAGGTGAGGATATGGAACAGAGGCATCCATGCTCCCCTCCCCAGCGCAGGATTCAGAAACTGGGGATGGGGAAACACTTTAAATATGACTAGAAGTCTGAATCTTAGCTTTTTATGGAACTGGGTCATTTAAAGCATTGAAATAAAACTGTCCCTGTGACAGGAAGTGTCCCACAGCCTTTTCATTATTCAACTCTAACTAGAAAAGCTATGGACCTGGTTAAGACTTTATCTAGGAGAAAGGCAAAAAATGTAGACTTCACTACACAGGGTTGAAGACCCCTGGATGGATTACAAAGAAAATTGTTTTTAATCATTCAGCAAGTATGAGGAATGTTTTCAATGTGCCATGTATGATTCCGTACTTGGAAATAGCAGTGAACAGAGCAAATATCTATGTTCTATTGGGGTGGGAGAGGGGAGGTATGATGAGAGACAACAGTAAATGTGATAAATAGGTAAATTATATATTATGTTAGAAGTGGTTAATGTTATGTATAATTTGATTGGGCTAAGGGCATTAAGAATGCTGAGGGAGGGGTAGCTTGTAATTTTAAACTGAGTGTTTATTGTTAAGTCTTATTGAGTGAGCAATACTTGAGAAAGGAGACTTAAAGCAAAAGTCAGATCTTATCACTCCTCTGGTCAAAACCCTGCAATGGCTCCTACACTTTGGCCACTGGGTCAAGAAACGATAAATGGGAAGAGAGAGCTGCTAGGAGGCCACTGCAGTAATCAAAGTGGGAGATCATGGTGGCTAGCAGCAGCAGTGGGAGAGGTGAGAAGTGGTCAGATTCTGGAGATATTTCCAGAGAGAAATCCTAACTTGTAGATGTGAAATGTGGGGAAGTGGGGAGTGGGGGAGAAGGAAAGTTTCGGTTGATTCCAAGGTTTTCGGCCTTAGCAGATGGAATTTTGGAATTACCCAAACCTGACACAGGGAAGACTACTGGTAGAATAGATTTGGGGTTAAAAGACAGTCTTGGGCACTGTTAAGTTTGAGCTGTCCATGGGACCATCAAGTGAAAAGCTGCCTAGATGATTGGGTACATAGATCTGAAGTCCCAGAAAGAGGTGTGGGCTGGAGCTCCAAATCTGGGAGTAGAGACCAAGAATTGTCTATAACTTGTAATAAGGGTCACAGTATAAGAGAAAAAGCAACCCATTGTAAACCAGCATGAGTGAAGTGTCCAGAACCCAAATAGAAAAGAAAAAAAATAATAATAATGAATTTGCATAAAGCCAGAACAGAGATTTCTGCCAAATCTCATTATTCAAAGAAATCCTGCATAGATATTATTTGGTAATTTGGAAAGCCTTTTTCAATAATTGCTATTTTTCTAAAGATGTTCGGGGTCTCTTTGTCTAGATTTTTGTTTGTTGAATTTCTTAAAATGAGAAACACCATGTGTCTTCCATACTTGGGAGAAGGGCACACTGCCTAGGGTAAGGGGTCGCTTGAAAATGTGATAGAACCTCTCTACTCTCAACATAGAAAATGCCCTCCTATTAAACTTCCCTCTCTTGTTTCATCTATTCATCTTTCCTCTTAGTCGACATAGTAATCTGTCAATCACATAATCATATGGCTGGCCCTGGAAAGGTAAGCAGCACACTGGCCCAATTCTCTTCCCAAGGAGCACACAGGGCACCAGCTGAGACTCAGTCTGCTTGACCAGGAGAGCCTCTTGATCATACCATCCTGATAAGCCTTCATCAGAGCCCAGTTCGTTCTGTAGCTCTTGGCAAGATAACTGGCATGACATTTTTCTGGTGGAAGAAAAGAAATAAATGTCAAAATCACTGTTATCAATAAAGCCAAATATAGTGACTTTTCTCCCTTAAGAGTTGGGGTGAAGTCCTTCTCCAGCAATTTATTTAAAATTTAGAGTACCACATATCTCTTAAATATAGACAAAATTATTTTTTATAGAAGGGTGTTAATTTCTTTAAGCCAACCAGTCAGTTAAGAATATTTTTGGAGTCCCCTCTGTCTGTAAAGTATTATTTAGTTATCTATGATTTTAGAACTCAGAGCTATTGAATACATTCCTGCCATTGTTCCTTGGTGAACCCTCTAACCACAATAAAAAGGGAAATTTAGTGTCCCTCCCCATAGCCCAGACAAAGAAAATTACAACTAGAGATCAGAGGAGCAGACTAAATGGCACCCTGACCCAAAGGTTTGAAAAGAATGTAAAAATGCTATTATGGAAAATGAGGGGGCAAGAGAAATCATGGTGCAATGTCAAACTGCTAGGTATAGTCCTGGGATGATTATATTCCCATGAAGGATGGACCTAGAACACAGAAGTATAGATAGTCAGATCAGTTGAGTTCCGGACTGAAGGCCGGAACCAGACAATTCAGTACTTAACAGTCCTATGGCTCTAACACAGTGAGTAATTAGGGTACAGAAAACAATGGAATGAACACTGAAAAAACAGAAGTGAGAATAAACATAGCCCAACAAAGAAAAACATTTGTAATATACTTAAACTCAGAGGATTTCACTTTGACTTATAAGGCAGTAGAAGAACT
The DNA here is from genome assembly GCF_059928025.1 of Delphinapterus leucas. NCBI lineage: Eukaryota > Metazoa > Chordata > Mammalia > Artiodactyla > Monodontidae > Delphinapterus > Delphinapterus leucas. The sequence goes on along the minus strand of NC_143129.1, from coordinate 48,881,535 downwards.
AGTTCCAAATCAGGCTGGGAGAGTTGTTTATTTTGCTTTGCTCGAGTCTGATCTAATGATCCTAATGACTTTAAATGTTCCTAAATTATTCCCCAGACTTGGTTAGATTTTGTACTGTGGCTATAGTTTAGACAGCAGAGGTTGATTTATTTAGAGTTCAATCAACCCAGCTCTCAATTTGCCAGCATCCTGGTCCACTGTCAGTACAGTGAGTATTGAAACTCATACTCCCACCTCTAAAATATTTCAAGGTGATAGCATCCCTTCAGATTTATCAAAGTACATTTTCAGGGTTAAGTTAACTGTATTGACTTTTTTCCTTTTTCATTTCTTTCTTTCTTTGATTTTTATTTTTTTAGCCATACATAGTATCTTTCTATTACCCAGAACATTCAACTGACTAGAACACCTCTTTCTCTAGAACTGTGCTGTGCAATAGAGCTTTCTGCAGTGAGGAGCATGCTCTGTATCTGTATTGTCCAGTATAGTAGCTACTAGCCACATATGACTATTGAGCACTTGACGTATGGCTGGTGTGGCTAAGGAACTAAATTTTTGATTTAATCATTTTAATTACTTTAAATTAAATTTGGGTTTTAAAGAATCACGTATAACTAGTGGTAACTATATTATTGGACAGTGCTGCTATAGAATAACAGAGGAGGTGTTATATATTACTAGCTTATAGACAAATACTGCCTCTGTGTGCAAATGTGTCTGCAAAACACTGGTTCTTTCCATACTCTAAGCAGAAGAAACCTATCTTTTATTATATGGCCTGTGGTAAGCCATAGGCAGACCTGATGTGGGACTGCTGACAAAGTAAGAAGGAGTATTAGTTGCACCAAAAACTGGATGCCTTGACACAAAGGGAATGTATTGTCTCACAGTTTTGGAGGCAAGAAGTCCAATATCAAGATGTTGGCAGGGCTATGCTGTCTCTTACAACCCTAGGGGATAATCCTTTCTAGCCTCTTCTGGCTTCTGTCGTTTGCCAGCAATCCTTGATATTCCTTGGCTTGTATATGCATACTTCGCCTTGTGTATCTTCACATCGTTTTCCCTCTGTGTCTGTCTCTATGTCCTAATTCCTCCTTTTTATAAGGATACTAGTCATAGGGATAGAGCCCACCCTAATGACCTCATTCTAACTTGATAACCTCTGTAAAGACCCTATTTCTAAGTATGGTCACATTCTGAGGCCTCTGGGGTTAGGACTTCAACATATCTTTTCCAGGGGGACACAGTTGAACGCAAAACAGTCAGTAAAGCAATAATTTCCTTGTATGGAAGTAGGCGGATCCCCGAATGCTAACAAGCCCCCTCTTTCATTCTAATCCTTGAAAGACAACAGGAACAGGTCAGAGGTCCAGGCAGCCTCCCATTTCCACATAAACAGTATTGAGCACATGACTCTGAGCAGGAGATATTGAGAAGCCTCATCTGCTCATGTTTAACCTTCCCTAGTGTCTTCTCTGTTTGGCTGTGTGCAAGTTTGGCAGTAGACTGAGGAGAAAGTGACTTTGAATGGAACCCAAGGCATCATTTCCCCAGCCTTCGAACCAGACCAGCTCTGTGGTCTGGCCTGCACAGTGCCGCTCTCAGAACTCACCACTATTCACAGCTTCCAGGAAGTTTACATAAGGAAGGCCTTTCTTTTAAAAAAAAAAAAAAAAAAAAAAAAGAAGTGTACTTGCCCTTCTCTCCTTTTGTCTTTCTCCTCAGTTCCCTCTGCTAAGTCAGTCTGATATGTCTACTGCTCTTTTTTTTTAAGCAGCATCCTTCCACTACTGGATGTGGTGTTTCATCTTATACCTGATCCTTTAGGAAAGTTGTTAGGTACCAGCCAAGAGCAAAGGGCACAAATGTCCCCCAGATGAAATTTGATCCAGGCAGCAGCTCAGAGAAAGCCATAGGCCTTCATGAACTGGCCTGGGGCAAATGTTCCTGGTGAAGCTGGAGACCTGTGCATGCTGGGAGGGCTGAGGGGGAAGAGGAGGACGTGCATTGAGCAAGCAAGTCCAAAAGCCACAAAGGGAAGGGAGATAGATATGAAGGTACTGGAGAGACGAGGTTTGCCAAGGTAGCTCAGTAAGGACTTTGAAACACAGAACAAGAACAAGGACCTGAGGTGAGACGCTGAGGAAATCACTATGTTAGCATGAGGAGAGGGAGGTGAAAAGCAAAAAAGGGAGAAGACCATTCAATCAGCATCTCCAAGGATTGAGTAAGATACTGTCAACCAGAATTTGATAATACTTCATCAGTGGGTAGTTGAGTTGAGTTAGAGAGTAAGCTCCTTGAGGGCAATAAGAAGAGACTATATTATGAGTCTTATATCAGCACCTAGTATAGTCCGTGGTACATGGAAGTTGTCCAATAAATATTAAATAAACAAAAAAGCAAATGAATTTTGGAATTACTGTATGATGTCAAAGTGTCGGAAAGACAGGCTCAGATACTATTCTGAGAAGTTAGTTGAGAGGTGGAGATGGATAGCTTAAGAAAGATATTAGGAAGTGATAAAACATGAAGAACAAAGATAATCCCTAGTAGTATTGAATAAGAAAATGGAGAAATGAATGAATAGGTCAGAAACAACTGAGGTTTCTTACCTGAGACATTGGTGTTATAATGCACCAGCTATTAAGATAGAAACCTGAGTATAAAGTTTCATATGATGACAAAGGATGGCGTGTGATCACACTGCATCACCCACACAGGGTTAAAGAATAGTTTTTAAAAAGGAGATTTCCAATGAACACAAAATCCATTGGACTGCAGCTAACAGTGGCGTGGCTGCTCGGGCTTAGCACAGTCTGTACCACTCTCTATTGTAGCTTCATAGAGTCCACTTTACCCATGTGGGAAGGGCTGATAATCCACCCGTACAGTTTAGCCCAATGAGTTGTTAGACTATTAAATATACTGGTAAATCAGCACTATCCTGTGCCTTCTAAACGTATCCCTGCCTCTGCAGCTGTCCCATCACCACTCCCTGAGGATCCTTCAGATCTCCCCAAGATCCAGGAAATAAAGGAGAAAGGCCAGCTGTCACAAGGAACCTACTGCACCCTGCTCCACCTCTGTGGCCAGCGTCTGTTCTGATTGGTAAATGTTGGTACCGTATCCGTGAAACGTTATTAATAGCATCCCTACATGTAGGTCACCTGCCTACCCCCTGCAGACATTCGTTTGCCACCTCTCTCAAACCTTAGTCACCTCTCCATCTCATCAACAGGTGCTCATTTGAAGTTCCTGTCTTTCTTCTGCTGCCGAATATATCTTAATATATTCAGCTTGTTGACATCCTTATGTAACCTTTAGAACATGGCTTTTTTAATAGCCTCATTCCCATGGAAAGCCCTAAATAACTTCTATGCTCAACCTCTCAGCTTAATCACTCTTCTAATCCTCTGCATTGCTCGTTGTCAATTTCCATGATATCGTCCCAGGAAACTCTGCCTTTATTCCTTTCTCTGCGGCTCCACCCACCCCATGGTTGCCGTTTATTACTGGATTTGAATACTAAATGTTTGGGTACTCTTTGTTTACCTAAAATTTAGACAAAATAAAACAAGAAGAGGAAGCTTTTATTACAGAAAAATATTCCATAGATTAAAAAGTTACTGTCACTATCCTAATGAAACTCGAATAATCAGCAGCTAAAAGAGAAAATCAGAAACATAACTTTTCGGTCCAATTTTCCAAGTGTTTCTGCATAAGCCAAGAAAATATCTAAAGTACTAGGAGCTCCATCTTAACACTGGACTCCTGTGGTGGCCAGAATTTGGCTGCATTTCAAAATAATAAGCATTTGGTTCAGAAAGCTGTTTAAAGGAAATAAAAAGGCATAAAATCTCAATCATCCAATATGGTTTGTATTAGAATAAATTGATTACCCAAAACCTAACGTGATTAGCGCTTTGCCAAGTGGCTGGCAAGCAACCACTGTTGACATAGTCCACATTCTAATCAGTTACTTGTAACAAGTGATTATTTAATAACCATTCACATTCATCTTTGCTCCTTCAGCCAAATGGAGGAGGAGAAGAAAGAGAAGAACCCTCAGAGGGAATAAAAAGAGTTCCAAGCTTTTTTTTTTTTCTCTTTGTAAGTACAAGAAAATGTATCCATATGCAAAGAAAAATTCAGTGTTGTCAATCAGACCCCGCACAGTGAAAAATCAAGTCACTCTTTCCATCCCTTTAAGTCTTAAAGAGAAGTTGACTTACTCAGAGGTCCTTTGAGTGGAAATATTGGATGAGGAGATTTGGTGTCATGACGCTTCTCCTAAAGAGAAAACTTTTTTTCTCTTGTAACATGTATAAAAGTATAAAATTACAAACCAAAAATTCAGTTTAAAAAATGTTCCATTCTTTCTTAGTTGTACTTTATTGAGTGATGAATCCATTTAATCAAGCTTCTGAAATTCCAAAGATGTACTTTTAATCAAGTATGCTGAATAATGATGAGCATGGCAAATTTAAAGAGAAAATTCGGAACATGTTTAAGACAGTAATGGTTTACTAATAGACAATAAACTTTAAAAAAGGTTTTTGTTAACCACAGAGCAGCATTTTTTACTCTGAGGTATCATGATAAAGAATATCTCTCCTCATTTTTTCCTTGACCAGTTTTGGTAAAAACATTTGAAGTTAGTTTTTGCTTTCTAAACTTTTATATACTTCACAAGACACCCATCAACTATCCAAGTTGCTATCCTGACATCCTATAGGAAAACAGTGTCTTTTGTAACTGCCTAAAAATGTGATAGAATTGTCAAAGCCATATGGAATTCGTTATATAAATCTTGAAAGTCAGTATTATTTGTTCTCTGATGGCATATGTTTTCAGGCAAAAAGTTAATACAAACAAAGAAAAGTTATAAATGCCATTTGTTGGAGAGACCAGACACAACCATGCCCGTTTACAGGCACAAGCACCAGTGAGAGCATCAGTGATATTATTATAGCAGTTCCACAGCCACTTGCTTTTGAATTGAACTGAGGGAGGTATCGAGGCCAACATTTCCCACCCACCGTACACACTGGAGAGCTCTGAGAGCAGAGTCAGCTACATCTCACCATTTTTCCACGTTTTCCTGGAAGAGCTGGGCTGGGCTGGGCATCTCCAGCTTGGGCCAAGAGAGATCCTCTGAAAAGGACCCTGAGCAGGGTAACTTTCTCCAGGTAATCTCTGGTGCTCCCTGAGAAGAGCCCACATCTGAGAAAATTGCTTCCACATCTTAGGTACCTCAGGTTCCTAATCTACCAGTATTTGCTTTTTTATGCAGCTAGAAGAAGGCCTTGCTGGGATGTTAAATCCATTCAGCCCCTACCCTCTTAGCCTCTGTTAATTGGCAAGCAAAGGTCACAATGGCCACTTGTCAAGACTGCTGTCAGGACCTTCTGGTGCACACTCCTGCACCGGCAAGCTTCTCAGCCAAGATATGGAATTTGGAAGGGAGAAGAACTCCTTTTTTCTTACCTTTTAATTGAGGCTCCCTTCCTTCAAAGTCCTACTGAGAAACATTCTAACCCATGAAGTCTTCTCCTGGCATCTAATTAATTCCCTTGACTCAATTAGTTCATCTTATTTAGAGATTGTAGTCTTAAAATGTCGCAATGAAAAGAAAAAAAATATCCCTGTAGTCTCAAAGGTCATGTCTGCCACTGCAGGGGTAAGAAATCTTCTAAAGTTTTGTGCCTCGGTGTTCTCCACTGTAAATGGTTATTTGAGCACATTGTTCTTCATTCATTCATTTATTCAGCATTTGTTTCAGGCTTAGGCACTGAGAATCAATGACGGCTTTTATAAGCTCCTCTTTCCTTGAGAAGCTGATAGTTTACTGGGATTACCAACAGGGTCCCTATTTTTTTTTCACGCTTTTATTCCTCCATTCCATTAAATATTTTATGAGCTCATACTATATTCCAAGCATTATTCTAGGCACCACAGGGGAAAAAAGAGGAAGAGGAGAAGGAAGGGAGAGAAGGAGAGATAAAATTCCATAACCTCATGGAACTTACTGGGGAGAGACGGATAACTTTTTTGAAAAAGAAGAGCTAAAATATTGAGCAGGTAATAGATACTGATAGCATAGATTGTACCAAGAGCTAAAAGAATTGGGGGAGGGGCGCGTATGGCTATCTGGCAAGATTTTCCCAGGCAGAGAGCATAGCAAATGCCAGTCCTAAAACAAGAGCACCTGGCACTTTAACAGAATAGCAAGGAGGCCAGAGAGGCCAGAACAGGAGTGTGAGAAAAGGAGATGAGGGCAGGAACATGATGGGATCCTGCTCATGAAGGCCATGGAGAGGACGTTGACTTTTACTCTAAGGTAGAAGGGAGTCCACTGGAGTCTATGAGCAGAGCAATGACATAATTCCACTTTCTTTAAAAGGAAAGGCAAGTCCAGTATCAGAGAATCTAGTTAGAAGGCAACTTAAAAAATCCAGGTGAAAAATAGTAGTGCCCTGGGCCCAGATGGAAACAGTCATGACAGAGGTGGGAAGAAACGATTGGATGCCTTATATGTTTGTGTTCTGGGAACTCTTAGTACTTCCACTGTATTCTTTACTAAGCTCTACTGTGAACGATTACTTTATCAGGACTGAGAGCTGCTGGAAGCAGTGGCTTTGTCTTTTCTCTTTGTACCTCAGCAGAATCCTCTTAATTTTATTTGTTAATTGCTTAATAAACATTATGTGAAACTTGAATGAACCTGGATCAGAATAGCAAGCTCAGGATTAGACCCACATGAATATAGTCAACTGATCCTTGAAAAAGGAGCAAAGGTAATTCAATATAGAAGAGATAGTCTTTTCAACAAATGGTGCTGGAACAATGGATGTTCATATGGGGAAAAACCCAAAAGCTAGACACCTTATACCTTTCACAAAAATTAACTCAAAATGATCATAGACTTAAAGATAAAACATAACACTATAAAACTTCTAGAAGAAAGCATAGGAGAAAATCTATGTGCCTTTGGATTTGATGATAAGTTTTTAGACACAACACCAAAACACCCATGAAAGAAAAAATTGTTAAATTAGACTTTGCTGAAGTTAAAAACTTCTGCCCTGCAAAAGATACCATTCCGTAATGACTAAAAAAAAACCTGATAGAGAAGCAAATGTAACTAGCAAATGAGTAATGGCACATGAGCACTGCTCTGAGCACAGAAGTTCTCAAGGGAGAAACTTTCCTCTGACCTCAGAATAGCCAACTTCAAGCCAAAGTCTCTGTCCCTAAAACCCATTTGTGCTCCTGCTGAGCAATGTTGAAAGGAATATGTAAATCAATTCTGTTGCTCCCACTGGGGCTTCTCCTCCCCTGCCAAGAGCAAGAAAGACCCAGGATCACTGCTTCCTGGGGGAGATGATGACTATAGTGTCCTGTGTTGCCCCCTCTGTGATTTGGAAGGTGTCACAAGAGTGGGGCTGACTTGGATACTCCTGTTCCAAGTCATCCCCTCTTTCTGGGGTGCGGGGGGACAGGGAAACAGAACAATATCAACTCTCACTTGCTGGAAATGGAGATTTGTGAATTTTTTTTTTGTCTTAAAGTATTAGCATCAAGCCTGGTAAACAGATTACTGCTGAAGGAAAAATATGATTTCTAGAACATGTTACTAATTCGGACACATTTGGTGGAAATTTTAAAAGGTAAAAAACAGATATTAAAGAATTTACAATATTTCTATTACCTCCAAATACACAAGAGAATATGGGTGCTCTATATCAGTCACGGTCCAACCAAGATGTAGAAATGACACCAGCTATATAAACAGAGTGAATTTAACAAAGAATTGTTAACTAGATATTGCAGAACTGAAAAAGCAAAACAAAGAATGCAAAGGATTTACAGAGGTTGCAAGTGCAATCAGCAGTAACCATTCCTAAGACCAAAGGAACAAAGGGAAGAGGTGAAAATTATTAAAATAAAAATACCTGGGGCTTCCCTAGTGGCGCAGTGGTTGCGAGTCCGCCTGCCGATGCAGGGGACGTGGGTTCGTGCCCCGGTCCGGGAGGATCCCACGTGCCGCGAAGCGGCTGGGCCCGTGAGCCATGGCCGCTGAGCATGCGCGTCCGGAGCCTGTGCTCCGCAACGGGAGAGGCCACAGCAGTGAGAGGCCCGCGTACCGCAAAAAAAACAAACCTGGAGGAAGGGCCTTGCAGGTGCTGGTTCTCTAAGGGCGGGCAATGAGGCTGATGAGTGTTGGGAGCATTGTAAATTGAACCCATTTGGAAAGCCTGTTCTCCCCAGATAATGCAGACAAATAGCAATCTAGAGCATATAAGACATTTTCACAAATTCCAAATTGGTAAGGAATGGATACATTAGGTTCTACCATACCTGCAAAGTGATATAAGGTCATCTCATTAAAAGGAAAAAGATAAAGCAGCTACAAACCTTCCGGGCTTCAATTTCTTGACCTTTCTGTGATTAGATCCTTGAACTATACCATCTTGATTTCTCTCAAAGAGTGAAATTAGCTATACTGGAGGTAAATAGTTAACAAACGAGTGGGAAGAAAGTGTTTGTCGTGTACCATTCTCCTAGATAATGGGAATAGTTCTGTGGATTCTGGGACAGAGATTAATCACATCAGAACTTTCAGTAAGATGCTCACCCAATTCATCAGTTGAAACAGATGTCAGCAAAGATTTGATTACTTATTAAGAAGGATTTGGTCTAGTTTTATCAAAAACAAGTGCGAGAAGATGGCTTTCAGTACCAGCCAGGGTTAAGGCTGAGAAATCAGTACATCTCTGTCAGTTTCTCACCCTTCTATGTCCTGATAAAAAAGAGAAGGCAACTGTCATCCAAGCAATAATCATCAATAAGTATTTACAGGCTGGACCCTGTGCTTGAAATGGGAGTATAAAAATGTATATAGGACATTCTACTGTCCCCAAAGAGTCCTGGAATTCAGATGAAGAAATAGGAATATACGTTAAAAATATAGCATATGTAACGTTGTGATGGAAATGCTAACCAAATGAGGTCATGAACTCACTCCCAGCAGGTGATAATAGAGGGTAATAGAGGTACTTTTAAAAGATTAAGTAGGACTAGGGTAGAGGAACACAAACCAGTCCAAGTCAATATAGGATAGCATCGCTTGTCAGAAATGTGGTGGCGGAAGCTAAAACTATTAGTTAAATCAGAGTTGGAGTTGAAATAACCTGATTTTAGTTCTATACTAGCTTCTTTAAATAAGCAGAGGCTTTTTGACTATGCCTGAAAAATAGTGTGTGTGTGGGGGGGGGGAGGTGTTTAAACAGCAGATAGAGCACTGGAGTGGCTTCCATGAGTTCGTGGTTGTAAAATAAGGACGTTGGCAGGCAATAGCTGTGAGATGGAGTTCCAAGGTCTGCTCAGACCTGGAATTAGCAGTCCTCAGAAGACAATCGAACTTCCAATTCTTGAATTGTGACTGTAAAACATCTAATGTTCTCTGGGTTGTTCTGATCCCCAAACTTCATTCCTTTCCCACCCATATCTCTTCCCAGCTGCTCAATGTTCCTCCTTCCCATTTTTTTTCTCCTCCCTCACTGTCCATCTCTCAGCATTTCCTGATCATCACCATCAATAATATATTATCAATTACCGTGAGATGATTATGGTGTCTAAGCCAACCAATCTTAAGCCCCAGGGCTCATTTACCTCAATCATTTCAAAAATTATTTTGGAGACTAGAAACCAGTTAAAGTGGACACTTAATGTATGAAACCAGAAAACAAAAGACTTTTTTAAGTGTTTATCTTTTTGAACTTAAAAAATATATAACAATAAACACAGACTTGAGAGGAAACCCTAATGGATAGCTATCTAACTAGGATGAGTGTGGTTAATAACCCTTCTCTATTGATGTGTCATGAAAAGTTACATGAGAAAAAAATGTCTTCTCAATATCTCTATTATTTCTGATAAAAATAATTTTTGAGTTAGGGTGAGTTTATAGATGGTATTTCCTTCTATTCTTGAAATTCTTTTACTATCACACTGACTTAAAAGATATTTCACTTTTGCAGTGACCACTGCAGATTCTTCATCTGTATTCCTCCTACTTGATCTTCGGTGGGTGTGACCCTCTAACAAACCTCACTATTAAATCTCTCTCTAAAACTCAGTCTTTCTGTCAAGAGGTTAATTGTCCCCAAAGCAATATGGTAGGGCTCCCATCCACTGTCATTTAAAGGGAATGCTTGGGAATTATTTGGAAAGTATGATATTCATACTCTGATTTTGTTCTGGCTTTCATAAATTGAATCAAACAAGGATGTAGTTTGTACATATGAAGAGAAGGAGTATGGGAGAAGGAGAAGGCCTTAAAATTCTGACAGGTTCTATCTGAGGATTTTTTTTTAAATCTAAAGCCCTAATTGTGTAAAAGGTACCCACAGCCATGTTTGGGAGCTACTAAGAGAGAAGTCCTAGAGCACACAGAAGCAGCTCCAGTGTGGGTGTTGGCTTGGGGGAAAAGCCTGGTGAGGAAAGTAGAGAGCTTCTGTGAGCCTGTCACCAGAAACACTGAGTGTTCATACTCTGTGTGTTTGTCCCCATAACTATTCCATTAACACGTACACACGTATATATCTCTGCAGCTGGCACCCTAATCATGGCTTCCCTACTGGGTTTTCCTAGTGAAATCCCCTGGTCTTTAAGGCTGGGACAGAATGAAGGGATATTTGACCCTCATAGAACTCAAGATCCGATTTTCTTGATGTGGTTCAAACTTGCTATTCCTTCCAGTGCTGTGAATGATCATTTCTAGAGAAAAAAAAAAAAAAAAAAAACTGTAAATATTATTCACATGCTCTATTTTTTAAAAGCACCATTCTGAGTAGCTGGAATGTAGATTTTAGGACAAAGTGTGGGAGGCAGAGCAAACTATTTCTTGTTCAGGATCTCAATTTCTTCATCTTCAGAATGATAAAGAAAACCCAGATAATTAAACCATATTATTATAATAGAAGTTATGGATGCCCCAAAAGTCATTTTATTTTTGGACTTGTAGCTATTTTAATTACCTGATGTTAAGAAAAATCACAATAGGCAGAATAATGAATGACTTTCAAGGTGGGCATTAATAGGCATTAGGACATTGTGTACTTTCTTCACGTCCTCCCCTGTGTAATTTAGGTTTCAGACAGGTGCCCTGTGCCAATCCAAGCAGAATTGCTTTTCATGACAGACCTGGAGAGAGTAAGATTGTTAAGCAAATGGGTTTCAAAGAGCTCTCTTGCTCAGGTAGCAGGCCAGGCTCAAAGAAAGGATAAAGAGTGTAGGGATGGACTAACAAAAAACCAGAAAACGGGCTTTGCAGTTATATCAGGAAGCTTGTGGGTGAAGTAACAGAATTTCCTACTGGAAGTTGCTTTAAAAAATCATAGCTTATTTTTGACAAGAAACCCAAGGTTGGTTCAGAGGCTTAACATAGTTATCAGTGACCCACCTTTCTGACCTGGCATCTGTGTTTTGGAACTGTTTTATTTCTGGTCTCAGAATTGGTTACTGCAGGGTGGTCATCATAACCAATCACTGGCAAAAGAGAATGGAATGACCAAAACTGGCTTATCCTAATTTCGTTCCTTCCCTGTGAGCGGGGCCACATTTCCTGAGCAAATGCTGCCCAGCATCTGAACAAAAGCGAGTTCTATTGACAGGAAAGAAAGTGGCAGTGACAGTTCAGTAGGCAATCAACCATCTTTTCTGTCTAGGGATAATTTTATTTTTAACTGGCTGAATTTGGTTTAAAAAAGAATTCTTCATTGACTACAACGCATGCCACATTTGGAAGATCAGTGTGAGACTCTTTGCAAACCAATATATTCTCTTCTTCAATGAGTTTATGACAACCTCATGGAGGAAAAAATTCTAAAAATTCTAATTTTGTTATACATGTTGGAATGAGATTTAGGATGCTAATTTGGGCTTCTGGTTTTTATAACAGCATATTGGTAAGTGGAATCTGCAGTAAATCTTCTCAGTGAGAACTTGTTTTAACTTCTAGGAATGATGGGTATCTTCCATTCATTAGCTCTGCCATTAAAATCTGTTATATGCAAGTCCATGAACGTCTGGTATTTCAACTTGTCTCATAAGCCGAATGCCCAAACCTCTGAAAGAACCTAACTGGGCAGAGCCAAGATGTAACTCACTTAACCTGCTCCAAGCCGTGGCCATTTTCAAAGAAAAATAGTCACCTGTTTACAAATCAGCAGTAACACTTCTTTCCTTCCCCACAGGGCTATGATTTGGAGGGAAATGACCACCAGCCTGCTGTGAAGGTATAAGCTATGGGCTGACCATAAATAGCGTAGGGGAGACAAAGCATTGTGGGCTGACACAGGGCGCCCTCATGACCCTCTGCTGGCCCACGTCCAAGAAGATGACCATTAAAACAACAGGCAGATGGCATCCAGGACAAGTTAAACCCTCGTGTGGACTGCCCAAGGTCCAGCAGGAAGGAGTGGGCTCTCAGCCAGCACACGTTGTTAGATAACACAGCTGTGATTTCAACACCCAGAGGATCAGCTCACATTTAAAACTCAGAAATATCTCAATGTTTCCCTAAAAAGTCTGTAACTGTGGAAAGCTGCCATTTTCCTGCCTCCTTGGGGAAGGAAGCAGCATTGGGGAAGAATTCGAAGCGGGAAGAAGTGAAATTCCCTATGATTACAACAGTGTAACTTTTGCTGGAAACCATCTCTAACTAAGGGTTAAATAAAGCACATTTTCCTTAGGTGCGGAGTTGTCCTAAGCCCTAAAAAAAAAGGAAACTCCCCCCACTGGGTTCAGAATAGGAACCTAAAAAGAACTTATCAGGCTGGTAGTTAGCTTCTTGGCCTCTTTCCTCTCTACTGGGGGGTGTAAGGTAATATACGAGGAGCCTTGGACTGGAGATCAAGTCTAGAACCTCAGTTTCGTTTTGCCACAAACTTAATAACTTTTTTGGGTGTCTTCTTGAGTCGCAAAATGGGACCCACTTCACAAGATTATTAAATATCAAATAAGATAAAGCATTTGAAACTGCAAGGATTCGGCTTGACAAATCTGGTATTTTTATGCATGTAAACATTACCCCGTGATCATCCTCAAGGCGTCCTAGAGGAGAGGAACAACTGTCATCTTATTCACCTCCCACATTCTTTACTTTGAGGGGATGAGGGCTGGTGGGATTTTTTGTGCTGGAACTCAATCTGCAAGTCAACAAAAATGTATGAACTTTGGGGATATGCGTGTTTCCTCGTGATTTTCTAAAACATCAATAGAACATACCACTTACATTTACACACATAAATACATCAGCATCACACAGGACAGACCTTACCTGCAGCATCAGAACCAACATAAAAGCCGTCCCTTTCCCTTTCATACCGGGACAGGCTGCTGCTAGAAATGTGGCAGACAGGAATCTGTGCACCTATTACTCTCCAGAAACCACTAGAAAATTCCTGTCCAACACCACAGGATGGGAAGGGTAGAACACACTATAAAAATGGTTGAGGGGTAGAAAAATGAGTTTCTGGTAACTCAATGCTTAAAGTATATTTTTCCAGTAAAACAATGCTATAAGTGGAGGTTCTGATAGTTGAAACAAAAGTAATTCCCATTTTTAATATATTATGTGTGAACTCAATTAACTTTCTAAGCTTGAATTAGGCACAATTTGCAATGTTGTTTCTATAAAGAAATGTATTTTGAGTTTCAAATGGTCAGTTTATATGAACTTCAGCAACACAACTCATTTGTAGTTAAAATTGCGGCAATTGTTTTCTTTGGGTATTTTTAGTGGGCCAACCAAAAAAAAACCAAAACCAGTGGACAGTACATTCACAAGATCAGTAACTGAATGATATGAACAATTCTACAGTGATTAAACTCATTTGCAAAATAAGCATTAGTGGTTTTGAGAATGGTGAGAATTTTGTAGGACAGAACTTCATCTGAAATAAATGTGTAGTGTTGGATGAAAAGATTTATCTAACAATTGTAAACGCAATTTTTAAAATTATCTAATTATCTGTATACAGAATAACCAATATTTTGAGCGCAAAATCCTATGTATAGTTAAATAGTAACCGATTAATTTAATTATCATAACAACGTCAGGAGTATTATTATTATTCCCAATTCTACCAGAAGAAACTGGGGCATAGTGAAGGTCAAACTTGGCCCAAGTTCACTTGGGGAGCCCAGGCATTCTGACACCTGACTTTTAACGTCTACATTATACTAAACTTGCATATTCAAAGCCTTACAAATCTTTAGATTTTTCAAGTTTTCCAAAACAGACTCTTTAAAAAGATTTGCTTTTATTTAAATAAATAGTGCTTATGCACTGAGTTAGTAGTTACAATTTTTAGAAGTTGAAATTTATAGCTTGTCTCATTTTATGGTTTTGAAAATTCAATAGAAGGTAACACAAGTCAGATGCCATCATCCTAGACTGAAGGACATCTCCATTGCACAGAGAGGAAAAGCTACTTCTATCACAGGAATATTTGTGCTATCAGAATTATTCTGGAACAGACTGCTCCTAGAGAGGCACAATATAAACAAGAAATAGAGTGGGCTCTATGTTCACGAACACCATGGTTGAAATACTTCAACTCTCTGAGCCTACATCATCTTTTATCCAATAAGTATAATCCCCGTTTTGCAAGCTTGTTGTGAGACACATTGTTATTATTAACAAGCTCTCTCCAGACATGAGTCAGAAGCTCCGTGTCTCTTACTTAATGTTAGCCTATGAAATGGAGATCCTAATGTCTACCTCACAAAGGTGTAAGGTTTGAGCAAACATGTGAAATGACTATAATTTTCCACACTGTGTTTTAAGTAGCTGAGCCATAGCTCATGTGAATAGTGCCATTAGATACATAGCTCTACCTGGAGGTAGGATGCTAGTTTCAGGTCCTCAGCCTTTTCTAATTAGAACGAACGGCCAACGGCCTGGTTCTTCTGAAGCTACCCAAGTTCTATTCCCTCAGTGTTCTCTCTAGTCAGTGAACTTAGCGTGAAGCCCCTTCCTCTAAAGGGAAGGCAGCTTATGTGAGTAGAAGTGGGAGGGAGGGCATAGTCCCTTTGGACTCCTGATAACTCCCAATAACACAAAGGGCCATCTCAGTTCCTACAGAATATTCAAGAGGGAAAAATCATCTCAACCAAGCCCCTCTTTGAACAGATGAGAATCAAATCCCTAGATCTCTGGACTTGGTTATTTCCCCATATGATTTGTCAGCTGGGATCTTATTTATGACTCACCTGGCTTATTAGGTACTTCAGAGTTGGGACTGTAGTGTATTTAGTTTTCATCCTATATGCAGCTCAGCTCCTAGTGTAACAAGTATTATTAGCTCAAGGAAAAGGATATTTAATGTCCTGGCTGTCCATTTATAAGACTGTGAACAATTCTCTACAATTCTGAAAATGGAAGGCATGCTGAGTACTTCCTATAACAAGGAAAAGCAACTACAGTTCACCTAGGAAAAGATGAAGATGCTTTCAAGGACTCACCAAACCGCCCAGCCAGACCTATTGAGTGGAATCTTCCAAAAACTGGAGACAGCCAATAAAGCTGATGGCCTGATCCCAGCAATGTCTACTCTGGGCCATGCCCTTGAGCACATGGCAGCCTTGGGATGATTTATGATAAGGATATTGCACCAGACCACAACCTCGAGCAACAGAAAAAACAGGAGGAAAGTCAGGATACCACTTTCAGTGGATGAATACTAAGTAGCTTAATATTATTGAAGCATTATCCAACCATAGAGGCCATCTGGCAGAGGACAATTTTAAAATATAAATGATAGTATTTGTCAAGGTTTACACATCAATCTGAACTGGAAGTCAAGAGCAAATTATCTTTTACTAGCGCATGTCCTGGAAAACATCTTTACCCCGATTCAAGGACACAAGGACTTGTTCCAAAGTTTTTGGAATTGATATGGCTCATAATGCCTGCATATTTTCAAAACCCTGTCATCCGTAAATGAGCTGGAAAATACCACATACTTGTATCCTTGCTGATGGGATTTAATGGGTACACACAATGTGCTAAGCGCTGGCTGGACATATTATATGCCTACATAATCTTCATGACCCATATTCCAAATCACGTCTTTTAATATAACTGAATACATTCACTAGATATAGTAATATCGGTTGTTAAAACATTTTTACTATTATAAGAGGCTGGTGAAGTTAGCAAGAAATGGTACCAATGTTCATAGTATATTTGTATTTAGGAATCATTTTTACAGAAAACAAAGGTGAATTTTTTAATAGAAAAGATGCCATATTTTAATAGAAGACCACCATTTATCAGAATGCATACCAAAATACTACAACAAATTGGTCTTCAACAGAAACAGCACAATGACAGAAAACTTGATATGCTACACCTCTGAGGAGTCTGCAACCAGGCTAATTGGAAATCAACACACAACTCCCACTACCCCACACACAAATATGTACAGGTTATATAAGCCAAGATTTAGAAAACACATTGGAAGAGGAGGGACACACCCACATATGTATTTGTGCGCATGTTTTCCTTGAACACATATAACATTGTTTTCTTTTGTTTTACTCAATTCAAAGAAATTCTTGATCTAAAATTATTTTATGCTTAACACTATACCAAGGAAATACCATAAAGCAAGTTTACATTTTCCTGGGAGCTGTTTGTTGCAAGTAAAAAATGTTTTGCAATTTTTTAGTGTAAAAAATCCATATAAAAACAGGAGTTGTTATATAGTGCTTGCCATTTGTGTTAAAAATTACCAAAAAGCTTTATACAGGACTATTATACATTACAGAAGAGGAATATCAATGAAGAGGTAATCAGTGCTTCCAAACTTTTCTAACTGTTATACAGGGGAGATCTAAAGAGTCCAACATATTTAGATTTATAAGGAATTGTTTTCTTCCCTCTGATAATGTGCTCCCTGAATAAAGAAAAACCCCACAGACACACTGCCTTCTATTCAACTACAGCCACCTTCCAGGGGTGCTGACACACAAGGGCTCTTCTACTGGACCCTACAGTTCTCACTGCCCTTGGACTCGGGGCCAGCTTCTGGGCTGGGAGCCAGCCGGCCTTGCTTGGCCCTCAGGCCCTCCCTGGGGCTGTCAGCCGAACTTCTCTCGGGAAGGTTACTGATGGAGAGAGATCTGGTGGTGGGTTCTCGGAGGGCAGTGCCTGAATCCACTGGGCTCTGTTGAGTAACCTTGACCTGCAACACAAGCGTCGTTGTTAGAGGTTTAAATCACATTCACATTTCTACAACACGAAAAATCAAGCACTTAGATCACCAAATTTGAAGTTAAATTCTTCTTCTAGGAGTTGTACACAGTTTTACTATTTCTTCTTCCCCGAAAACAGGCCCCCATCTAACAGAGAAGCTAGAGAAAAGAGTCGGACACAACCTCTGACCAGCCAGCCGCCTTGCAAGCTTCCCTTGACACCTCTGACGGCCGCAAACTCACTCCCAAGGCCAGTGTGACATTCTCAGGTCAGAAGGTACGCTCTTTGAGGGCAAAGACTATGTCCTCTTTACCTTTGCATGCATAGTGCCCAGAATATGCCTACCTGGCAAACATTCAATATTTGCCTAAATAAGAACCCAAAGCAGCTTCCATTTATCTTAACTGAGCCCCTGCTGTCATTCAAATGAACGTATTCCAAACGAGTAATACCACCTTCATAGAGTGGAAGCTTTACTTACAACATTTAAAAGACCTAGAACCTCTTCCTCACATACCAGCATTTTAATCATTCCCCTTACATTGCTGTTTTATTCCCATATTTGGTTTATGGCAGAAGGGCAGCTATCTAAAAATAAAGTCCAGAAAAAAGTAAATTCCCTTTCTGATGTCCTGCCTTTTAAGAGAAAGAGGGAATATCAAAAATGCGAGACTTTAAGAAGTAGATGAAAGGGCAGGGTAGCTGGTAAAGTCGAGATATTTTTGAGGTTTCCATGGTAGCGAAAAAAGATATGGGGTCGGGAAAGAGAAAGAAGAGCACGACAGAGGAAGCACAGAAAAAACGTCACTTAACCAAAGTGAAAGGCAAGAGTAGACAATTCAGGTAGGAAGATTTGTAAAAGAGAAAGAGGAAGGACTCTTAACAAGGGTGCTCAGCACAAACGTGCTCAGTACCAAGCCTGATAAGCGGCTATGGAACACGTCACTCCCTGCGCAACGGACTGCCGGTGACCTCCTTCTGAAGCAGTAAGAAGAAAGAATGGAAATTATTTCCCCGTTTATATTCTTTCCATAGGAAGTACGTGGTCTTAAAAGGCAGCTAAATACTCTTCATTACAGAAAACATAGTAAATCTGGCCGACAGATCAGATCCCTGGAAAGCCTGCCTCTACCTCAGAGGATGTGCAGGACATTTAAAAGGAGCAGCCTTGAAGGATTAGGACTTAATGGAAAATTACTGTCCATGGAAAGTTGAAGGAAAAAAACCCAGAGTTTTACTGGCACTCCTTTTTCTTTTCCTCTTTTTTTTTTAGAGTAGAAAGTGATACAAAAACACACTTCCCTTGAACCCAACAGCTGCAGGAGAATCAAACCTTTAGATTCACCATTAAAAGCAGGGGGATGGAGAGATCAAGCTGGGGAAAGAGAATTTAAGCTACTCAATTCCTGAAACCCAATTAAATAGCCAAAGCCCACCCTTTGGCCTCCCCCTCTAGGCTCAATTTCTTTGATTCTGAATTGACGAAACTGTAGCCGGTGATCAGAGTTTACACTATGGACTTGATCCTCATGTTGGTTAGTTAGCCTCAGACTCACCCATAACTAGGTGAGGTCGGACTTACCAGGTACTTAAGCTATTAAGTGCACCCATACCCTGACTGTCTTACAAACTGTGTCTGCAGCCACAGTGGGGAGAGGGCAGGTATGCAAATGGCTCATTGGAAATGAATCTCATTAGTAGGAAAAATAGCTAAGATCCCATGAAACTGCTGACCGACTCTGTGGTGACGGCCTCACCATCATCTTCTACAATTAGTGGACGGTCCTCTGGAGCTGACTACCAACCCTAGATTCAGATCAAGTTTACACACAATCACAACTCCCTTGTTCCCAGCAAACTGGGAGCTCTGGGCTTATTCATCCCAGAGACATAACAGAGAGTGATCCTCACCTAATCCGCATTTTACCCATGTTCCCCTTTGAACTTGTCAGATGTCACTAAAGGTTCCATTAAACGATCTAGGAAATCTCTCAACACTCAGCCAGTGACTTCAGGCAAAGGCTCATAATCCCAAGTTTCTAAGCAACTGCTTTAGGAAACGACACCTTGCTCTCTCTTTTTTCAAACTGAATGATGAAATATGCTCAACAAATGAGGCAAGCATTTTATAAGGTGATTCAGAAAATGCTGAATTAAATTAAAAATCAATAGGCTGGGACTTCTCTGGTGGCGCAGTGGTTGAGAATCCGCCTGCCAACGCAGGGGGCACGGGTTCGATCCCTGGTCCAGGAAGATCCCACACGCCGCGGAGCAACGAAGCCTATACACCACAACTACTGAGCCTGTGCTCTAGAGCCCGTGAGCCACAACTACAGAGCCTGCGTGCCGCAACTACTGAAGCCCATGCGCCTAGAGCCCGTGCTCCACAGAAAGAGAAGCCACCGCAATGAGAAGGCTGCGCACCGCAACGAAGAGTAGCCCCCGCTCGCCGCAACTAGAGAAAGCCCGCACGCAGCAACGAAGACCCAACACAGCCAAAAATAAATAAAATAAATTTATATATATTAAAAAAAAATCAATAGACCGGGTTTCAAAGGCTTACATCTAATCACGAAGTCCCCTATAACCTTCTTTCAAGAGGAACCACCCTCCATTCATGTGCACAGTGCACAAAATTGCTTAGCAATTCATAACCACTGGTGCCTACTGCAGCCTGTAGCTAAAGCAAGCACACAAGTCTGCAGGCAACCATGGTTATTGCTCTGTCCTCAGCAGATGTGACAGCAGCGTGGAGAGCAGGCCCCCTAGCGTGCAAAGCTCTCTTTCTTAGATAGTAAGTCTAAACTCCACATGGAAACTGCTTTAAATAACATCAATTCCTCATAAAAGAAGGGAAAAATGACCCATATGATGACTTCATGAGGTGATTTCCTAACACACCTTTAAACATCTATTATTGCAATCACTTCAGGACATCCACAGCTCCATTCATTCAACAAATATCTCTATTAGACATGAGGACACAGGTAAACTGTAAACATAACCAGGAACATCACAGAAGTCATACTGGAACTCAGATATTTAGGCGAGTAATTACAGGAAAGTGAGCTGCCGTGAAATAGCAGGAGGTACAGGGTACTACCTATGTATCATGATTTCCTGTTTTAAAAGAGCCAAATGCTTCATTTCAGGAATTAGCTTGCGGTTAATAGCTTTAGTCAAACCTGGAAGCTTCACTCTTTAAAGGGGCTGGTTACTTTATGGAGAAGCTGTTCCTATAGTCCCTTGGAAAGTCAGGACCTACTCCAGCGTGCTCTTCAGTGTTCTACTGCTACCAGCATCCAAGAGTTAAATCCAGATGTGAGTGAGCGAGCGAGTGAGGGAAAAAAAAGATAAAAAGGGGGCTGGAGGGGTGGGGATGGGGAAGAAATTTGCACAAAACAGTAGAATATTTCTAATACAAGTCATGAATGGGCCCATTTTAATAAGTGAAAGAAAACCTCAGACCCTTCTTCCTCACTCCTGAGTTAATCAAATTTTTATTATAATGTAAGTTATGAACAAACTTAATAGTAGGCATAAATTCCTTAATCCTTAAAGCCCTTATACAGCAACATAGCAAACATGTGCATATATGTTCTTGCTTTGATGCAACTAATCACCAGTGTCTTTGTATTGGGTGTCTAAAATCCTACTGAGGAGCATGCCTGCCCACTTAAGAATTACTACATTACACAAATAGGGTTACTACACTTTCAAAGCTTTGTTGGCTGGTTCAAGGTAATCATTGAATACTTAAACTCTGACAAGTAAGCAATCAAAGTAAAATCACGACATTAAAAAAAAAAAAAAATCTGTGATGCATTCTAGAAACTTCCAACAAGATTCCTGCAATCCCTAGTTTGAGAAACAATGGGAAAAGATCAAGACTGGAGCTGAGAGAGAGTAGGTGTTAAGTCTGGGCAGGTTCAATCTTCGTAAGTCTTACTTTCTTCCTCCTTTTATAATACTGCTTACTAGGAGAGTACAATAAAATAAGAAAATAAAACTTGAGTTCCATAAAATACATATACTTTGCATACATAAGTGGTAGATGCTGGTATGGATTATTGTAACGGGACAAAGATCTGTGAAGCAAATATCCTCTATGCTTTAAATAACGTGACTGGGCTGTCTGCAAGGTGCAGAGAGGTCCCTAAGATCCCAGCCCTCCCTACCCTCAACAATCAAACTAGAGACATCCATAAACAGAGCTACTTTCTCCAGATATCTACTGAAATACGTGCTTTTTGTAGAAAGTAAAGGAATAATAAAACACAAAGAGTCAGCAGCTGGGGGGCAGATGGGTGAGAGGGAAAACTGTGAAGCAAGCAATGACCAGTACCCATGCCAAATCCTTCGATGGTACTGCCCGAAACTTTCTTACAGACCCTCTGAGCTCTGATCTAACAACGCCAATTCCCGCCGAACAATTTATAAGTGGCCCGCTGGGTCAAGGACAAGTGCGGCAGGGTAATGTGATGTTTATCCTCGCATCTGCTCGCTACTTTCCTCACTACTGACTTCTTTATACCCCCGGGGGAAGGTCAGACTTTGAAGAGCTCCTGAGTCAGAGGGCGCAGTGTCAAACCCTTGCCCAGATAATGCTGTCACTTCCTGGATTTCAAACGGTAGATACATGTTCACAGTAGTTTACCTTTTGTGATCTGTTGCCACCAGCTGTTGGTTTGGAGGTCTCAGCGAGATTTTCTTTGTCGAGACTTAGGGGGGATGGTGCTAACTTCTGTGCAGCAAGGCGGGGGCTGGTCCTTGTCACCATGGTTGTTCTCCGCAGGATGTACGGGCTAGTCTTTCCTGTTGGGATGTCGGCAAACCCTAAAGGCAAAAAGCTGCCTGTCAACACTGCTGGCTCCAATTCTATCTACGGTGGGAGTACTACTCACTAGGTAAAGTTTGAACAAGGATAAGGGTGACTCCGAAAACACTTTCTCCTAGCCACAGTGGACAATGGACACACTTTATTCATAGTTACCCTGGAGTCATCAAATTGAATAAATCACTAACAGGTTTTTTCTTATTAGAAACGTAAGAAACCACATGGGGAAAATAACATTAAACAGAAAAAATTTTTCCTGCTTCTTTTATGTGGATGTCTTAACTCGCACTTTTCTAAGAAGAACACACCAGCAGGCCTTCCTGTAAGATTTGGATTAGAGGAGGAAACAATGGGTGAAATGGAAAGGAAAGAGATAAAAGAAAAGGTCTGCTCTTGTTGAAAGGAGGAAAATGTGAAATGGTAGCAGCTACTTGAGGCAACTACCCTCAGGCAGAAAAACTATGTGGGAGGAGAGACTTGACCTTGCTTTGCACTCATCACCTCCTTCCACAGAGGGAACTGACAGCACCTGTGATGACTGAGCGGCGAAGGGCAATGCCAAGAATACTTAAAGAAAGCATGTCACACACAGCATTAAAGTACCTACCGTAACTACAGCAGCATGTGGTTTTGCTTTGTTTTTAACCCTTTAACTACAAATAAAAAACAGAAACGAGAAAGAGATAGCTAACTATTTAGGGGTTTGATTTCCTAAAGCCTAGAGTTACTCAGAGCAGTGCTTCTCAAACTATCTATGGCAAAAAATTGGTTTTGATATTTTGCGGGGGAGGGGTGGGAAGTAATTTCCCATCTGCTGTGGAATGATACTTTTGTATAGTACAATAAGAATGAATCTAATAGAGAACTGATTATGTGCTTGAATGTTGCAACAATAGCAAAGGGCTATGAAAATTTCAAACTCTTACTCTTGATTTCTATACATTGTTTTGATCATGGAGCAGTAACAAAAGTTCCTAGACTGGCCCTAATCTCTGGGCCGCACTTGGAGCACCAGTGGGTTTCAAAAAAAAAAAAGTGGTAAGTGGCTTCAGCCAGGGGTCCAGCATCATCAGGCCCATCCTCTAGCTCACCCACTACCTGGGGGTCACACAGGACTGAAGGTGGGAAAGCTCGAAGGGTGTCTTTGACTTGGGGATTTTTCAACACAGAAATGCCAATTTCTAAACAGGTTTTTGACAGCCATTTTTCAAATCTCCTAGTACTTTTGGTACTGTGACATGAGTAATTAGATCTTAGCCATTCTCTCATGACAGAAAAGAAAGTATATACCTTACCAATTTAACAGTGGACTATTGCTTCTGAAGGTCAACGAGTACTGATACACAATAACCTAAAAAATAAATGCTTCTGTCTTTTTGTATGTGAATTTTTATGAGCACTTTCAAAAGAACACAAATACTTTTTGAATTATGAGTACCTTTCTTTACAACTTCTGGAAGTCCCTCTGGCTCAGGCTCAGCGTCTTCTGCATCCTCTGCAGGATGAATACCACTTTTGACTGCTTTCCTGCTTTTTTTAGAAAATTTCTCTGGTGTAGAAGGTGTGGTTTCTCCCCCATCCTCCCGAATCCCACCGGACCTTTGCCTCTTGCCTGAAGCTTTATTTTGGCCAGATGATAACTTCTTTTCAGTAGCAGAAGGGACTGGGGATGGTCCTGGAACAACTGAATTCAGCGAAGGAGAACTTCGAAGATTAAGTTTAGATTGTTGTGAACTCAGACGGGCAACCTGTGTTTCTAACATCTCTTTGGCTTTCTCTAATTTCTCATGGCTTATAAGCAGGGAACAGTATTTATCCAGGTATTCGTCTGCCTCCTTGGTTTTCTCTTCAAGGGTTTCTTTCAGTTCTTTCATCTCGGTCATTAATTCATCAACATTAGCATCCACAACAGTACCTGTCAAAAATAAAGCGACACATCATTTGTAACTTGACGCTTCTCTGATTAACACTGGGCATCAGCAAGCAGATAACCTTAGACTTGCTTCTTGATTTTTATTTTTGGGAAGAGTGGCAGAAGGTCTATCTGTATATGTGCTTATAGTTCTTGTTTGGGAGGGATCATATCAACATACATATTCTACTGAGTTACATACTTATTGGGATAGCTTAAACATAACCCACCAAAATCTCAAACTCATATTTCAGCCAATCCATCAAACCTCCTTGTAGTTATCATATGACATCAAATGAATTAATTTATTACATCCCCGATTTTCCCGTCCGTCCTTTCTATTGTAAGGGAATGAACAGTAAAAGTCGAAAGAGAATATAAAGTCACTGCTGTAATGGCTTTGGGAGATAGGAAAGGGCCAGTGACGAGACAAGGCCAAAGAAGTTCTGAAAACCATTTGGAGGCAATGGAGGATCTGATGGACAAGGGCTTGAGGGATACTATAAGGGAAGAGGTCTCAGTAACTTACAGCTGCCTGGTTGGCACTGATTCCATTAGAGACACTCCCTGGAGCCCCAATCCATTCTGAGTACTCTTCTCAGGAGGCAAGACTGTTGACCTCCCACCCGTGCCAATTTATGTATGGTCCAAAAGAGGCACTTATACTATGCTTGCCATCATCTATCCACACAGAAAAAGCATTCCACTCTGGGGGCATACGTGGAGAAAAGTGGCAGGAAGAGTTGTCATTTCTTTTTTATTTCACCTCCATACCCAAAAATATAGCCCCCAACCCTTCCATTTAGTTGACCCACCAGGATGGGCCAAGGACAACCAGAATCAGCTGTTTACAAATTACCAATGCCAGCTCACATGCCCGTCTTCCTTTACATTAGAACTACATCATGGACATCCACATGAAAAACTCTTCTTGGAAAGGCTCATTAGCAGAAAGGGCTACCAGTTTTTTGTATGTTTTATAGAACAGAAGATGCAATAATTCTGTTTTTAAAATGCAGGCTTCATTCTGAATCCTATTAATGACCCCAAGCTAAGCACAAAATTCTGAAGTTGGAAAATGCTGAAAACGGCTAACTGCTGAAAATCAGCATGCAGTCATAGAACAGAGCACTAACGACACTTCCCATGCAGACACACCGTAAGTGTATGATTCACTAGTGGAAAACAGTCTGGGTTCACTGATGTACCCAGTTAACACCGACCTGCTTTCTGTTTCTCTTGCGCAGCTTCAAGATGAGATACCTCTTTCTGCAACATCCCCTTTTCTTCTTCCAGCTGTTTACAGGATTTGATCAACAACTTTATTTTCCCCTGGGCACGATCGTTTTCCTTCTTCAACTTATCTGCATATTTTAGATTTTCCATCTACAAAACAGAAGTAATTCCACTTAAAACCTCGAGCTGCTTTTCATAAGCATATGGAAAAATAATAAGATATAATTAAGAATCATATGCTGTAAATTTAAGAACTATTATCTTCAAAACAATTCATCTTCTCTGCGCAGTGTCCTAAGTCCCCCCAGTAGACACTGTGGTTTTGTCACTCCCTTTCTTAGTATCAGCAAGCATCAGTCACAGTTCTTAACATAATGTCCTATTAAGTAGCCCACTATGTCTGTGTTTATCCAATAGGAATCACACCGGGAGGTAGGGGCCAAGGGTCCATGCACATATTCTTGGTAGGCCAAACACTCTAGATGACAGAATTGTTCCCTTTTGTGATCTGTGCTGTTGCACAATTTCAATACCTAAGATGGCATTTGTTTCGTCACACCAATTGACACTACCAATGGCTCACAACACAAATTTAAGGCCAAATGATATTATGGTTTACAATACAAATTTAAATTTTATAGCAGCTCAAACAAAAAGTGAATAGAATGGTGGCAGAATTATGTCATCAAGCACTTCTCAGTAGAACATGTTCACAGTTCCTTAAGCACAATTGCAAAATCAAAAAAAAAAAAGCTCTGAAAATGATTTCTAGGCAAAACTTGACTTGAACAGATATGAAGGAATTTATTCCTTTATTTATCCCACCTTGTAAAAATATTCATACATTTTGCTGTAGAAATATGTATTTGATTATGAAGTATTACCCCAAGATTTTGATGGGACATTATGTAATATGTGGCATATGCATTGTATTATGCAATATCTAAGAAATGCAGAATTGTAAAACAATCTAGCTCTAAGAGTTTCTGATAGGAGATCATGAACATATAAAGGCAGACCAAACTATTAAAAAAAAAAAAAAGAAGAACCTGAGCATCGCATTCATGTTACAAGTAGATTTCATTCTTCGCACATTTCACCTTGAAATAATTTATTAGCAATGTAAATCTGCGCTTTCAGAACTTTCTATTTCTGATTCCAACAGTAATTGGATTAGAGATAGATTTAATTCAATTTCAACAATGCTGGGACTTCCCTGGTGGTCCAGTGGGTAGCCCTCCACGCTCCCAATGCAGGGGGCCTGGGTTCGATCCCTGGTCAGGGAACTAGATTCCACATGCATGCCACAACTAAGAAGCCCGCATGCCGCAACTAAGAAGTCCACATGCCACACCTAAAGATCTTGCATGTTGCCACGAAGATCCCACATGCCATAACTAAGACCCAGCGCAGCCAAAATAAATAAATAAATAAGTAAATAAATAAAGCAATGCTTATCAACTTCTACTTCATTAAAATTATATAAGATTTGTATAGACTCAACTAACAATGTACCATTTTGTACACGGCATATATATAAATAGACATTCCCCACAGTACAACTGTCGAAGATTAAAAAAAAGGAGAAAGTGAGTAAATTAAAACTTAGACCTGAAGCTACTTCTGCCTTGTTATTAAACCTAACATCTCTCATTTTGTAGCAACAGGACATTATTGATCATTAATGTTATTTTGCACTTAGTTTGTATTTTACTGGTATATTTCCTTCACCTTGATCATTGTATAAGAGCTGTAAACATAAGAAATCTATACCTAGTTTTCTGACCTTTACTGAAAAATATTTATTTTCCAGGTTCATATTGTACATTCTGGATGGTATTCGTTTTATGAAAAGAATTTTGTGGGTATCAAAACAGCCTCCCTCTCCAGGTAGAATTGCTGTAGCACCTTCTACAGTCTCACAATACTGAGATGAGGGCTCACCTCCTTTTTTTTATAAAGAAAAAAGTTTTATGGTCCTTGCATGGAAAAGAAAAGGAGAACATACACATATGTGTACCTGACCAAGTGCTTGATCTCCCCATAAGCCATGGTAAAGTGGGTTTGGTGACAGCAGTGAACCTGAAGACCAGTCATGCAAGACTTTCACCACCAAATTATTATTATCTACACCTGGAGGGGCCTGCCCTGATCTGTTATTGGCTTGCTCTTCATATCCATCTCAAGAAGTTTCTGACATCCTCTACTCTGAAAGGATTCACTGAGCAATGAATGAAGTTTATTCAAGCTATGGAACTGCAGGCTATCCTCTAATTTTTAAAAACAACTCAGCAGACAAGTGATGAATGGTATTATTTATGATAACAAAAAACTTTTTTCATGAAAATTAAAATGAAAGCACTTAATTTCATACTGTTAAAACCACTGTTAGACGTATGAACCATTCTAAGTCATGAAGTAATGATAAGTGAACATACCTTGGTTTTCTTCAATTCTTCTAAAATCTCAGTGGTCACTTTCAGAGAATTATTGAGTTCTTCTTTACTGGACTTTAAGAGGTCTATCTCCACCTTCTGGGAGCTGAGACATTCTTCCTTAGAAGTTAATTTCTCTCGATATGTCTGGATTTCCATTTCATACTAGGGCAGAAAAATGTTACTTTAGCCAGGAGGCTCAGGTGAAAATATTGTAAAGAAAACAAACAAAAAAGAAAACTGCTGATCCGGGGACCATTTCAAATGGTCTTTGCAACTCCCTTACTATTCTACTCCAAGACGGAAATGTATTTTTAAAAAAATCAAGTCATAAAATAAGACATGTGCAAGTAACTGGTGGAAAGATAGGGAACTTAATAGGATGGGATGTTCACAGGATTATACATCATAATAATAATGCAGAACACTGACCTTCTTGGAAAAAATGCCTCATCACCATGGTCAACACACTCTCTCCAGTTCCCCCAGTCACCAGACCACACATTTTTACCTGTTTGTTTATATCCAGAAGCAAAGCCTGGTGTTTCTTTTCAGCTTCCTGAAGCCGTAGCTGATATTCAGCTATTTCTTCTCTCATCTTCCCTTGCTTTTCCATCTGGTCTTTGTGTACACAATCCAAACTCTTCTTCAGTTCGCTGTTTTCTAGAATGAGCTCCTTCAGTTGACCCTAATGAGAAAAATAATAAAATCATGGGAAGATAATTAAGAGCCTAGATATATATATCAACATCTAGAAAATACTGAATACTGAGTACTGGATATATATATCTATATCTAGAAAATACTGAGTACTGTCTTGCCTGTAATAGTTTACAGGCAAGACAATCGATATAGAATTAGTGCTATAAATCCTTAGCAATGTACAGTCAACACTCTTGTTTCCCCAGATTTCACATTCACTGATTCAACCAACTACAGAACAAAAATATTCCAAAACACAAATTCCAGAAATTTCCAAAAAGCCAAACTTGAATTTGCTGTGTACCAGCAACTTTTTACACAGCATTAACATTGTATTTACAACTATTTAGGTAGTATTAGGTATTTTAGGTAATGTAGAGATGACTTAAAGTATACAGGAGGATGTGTGCAGGTGATATGCAAACACTATGCCATTTTATATAAGGGACTTGAGCATCTGCGGATTTTGGAATCTGGGGAGGGCCTGGAACCAATGCCCCGTGGATACCAAGGGATGACTGTATTCACTTTAAATGGGGATTTCACCTCCAGTGGCAATTTCCTTTGCTCCAGCCCAAGGTTACATCCACGGGGAACACAGAGTCTCTGAAACCTGGACTTCGCTACTAAAACACTCTGGACCAAACCCTCCTAGGCTCCCAGGCTCACTTATTTAAGTACTTCTAGTGCAGTAATTTCTTGACCTCATTAGCAGCATCACCACCACCTTCACACTCAAGCCCCTCCAGACTTACGTTTTCTTCCTTGGCCAGCTTAGATTCCATCTTCTATCAGTTTAAGAATTTCCCTCCAAAGGCCCCCCACTCTTCTGCCCTTCTCTCCCTTCACTGTGCAGGACTATCAAAAGTGCAGCCCTAGGGCTTCCCTGGTGGCGCAGTGGTTGAGAGTCCGCCTGCCGATGCAGGGGGCGCGGGTTCGTGCCCCAGTCCAGGAGGATCCCACATGCCGCGGAGCGCCTGCGCCCGTGAGCCATGGCCGCTGAGCCTGCGCGTCCGGAGCCTGTGCTCCGCAACGGGAGAAGCCACAACAGTGAGAGGCCCGTGTACCGCAAAAAAAAACAAAACAAAACAAAACTGCAGCCCTAGAGGTATCTGGCTTCTCCGTGCCTGACCCCAAATAGCTGTTTCTATACGTGTTTATATACATGCTGTGTCTACTTCCTCAGCAACCGTTCACCCTCAACCCACTCCAACCTGCTTTCATCCCAGCTCCTCCTGAAATGGCTTTTCACGGCATCGTTAAGCTCCATGTTGCAAATCCCAGGAGCACTCCTCAGCCCTCATCTCATTCGACCTCCAGGTAGAATGTGCTGCCGCTGACCACTCCTTTGGTCTTGAGACAGCCTCCATGCGTGGCTTCTAGAACATGACACTCTCCTGGTTTGCCTCATCTTGTCTTCTCAGTTTCTTTGCTGGTTCTTCCTCACCCTACATGCTGGAGGGCATCTGGGCTAGGCCCTGAGCCATCTTCTCTTCTCCATCTATGTTTTCTACCATTCCCATAATTTTTTAAACACTACCTATATTCTGAACTAGCCCAATTCATGTATCCACCCTAAACGTTTCCTTCAATCTCCAACCTCATGTATTTGGTGTCACTTTAGATTCTACTCTAGTTCTTTACCATGCCTTCCTACTGCTCCAACCTTCTTTCCTATTATTTTCCATCTGACTCCAGACACAATGGCTTCCTTTCCATTTCTAAAATGTACAAAGATTTTTCTAATTTCAGAGATTCTACCACTCTGCTCTCTAGGCCTAGAAGGCTCCTTCGTCTGCCCTGTTCTCCACGTGGCTGACTCCTTGCCTTGCACGTGACATTCTCTGGCCACGCCATCTAAATTAGGTTCTTCCTTACCCCACACTCCACTTCCCAAATATTCTGCCGTGAAGAATCTTGTTTCCTTTATAGCACTTAACAGTTTATGATTATTTGATATATTTCCTATTTAATGATTTATTGTATGTCAGGATGGTAAGTTCTATGGGTGCAGGAAGAACCACAGGACAGCTATCACCCTCCATTCTATCCTCTGACCTTAGCCGTGTTTATAGAATGAATAAAGCCATTGCAGACTAACAAACTCATATGTATGGCCTTGAGGCTGAACACCTAGCTTTCCTTTTTAGTAGAGCCTATAAATGAAAGACAAATAACAATATACTTGGGATACTCCCAAGCTGCTCAGTACCAAAGGAGATTTTAGCAGATGCAGGACTCAAATATCATCCATAGGAACTCCTTCCACACAGCATTGCCAGAAAATTCCATGAGCCAATTGCTGAGATTAAATGCCAAAGCTTTTCAATGTTCATTAGATTAAATACCGCATTTAAAGAAAAGCACTAACTTCCCCAACTCCTTATACAGGCCATTACAATTATCGTTTCAACTTTTTGTGATTACTCTGGGTCATAATCACAATTATATTTTGCTGTCCTTTTCTGAGAATTACTTAGGGATGAAGTTGCACAAGGACTACATGAATATAGGAGTGTTTACCATTTGCATGCATGGTAGCTGCTACCTAAGACTTGGTGTTGAAGAGATTCAGGAGAAAGCGCATGAATCAGCAATGTCTATTAGGGGACCAGCAGTGGGAGTGGCAGCCCAAACGCTATAGTTCTGCCACAACCTGCCCTAAAGTAGCACCCCAAGACTGCTCCAACTTTACATCTTACTATGACTTTCTTTCTGTTACTTTGTTAGTTCTTTGCAAGATCAGTGCATTTGTCTCTAGCAAGTTCTGGCTTGTAATCTGTGGCAGGCTAGGACAACAGCCTACTGAAAGCAGCATGAAATCCATTTCTGGTATGCATTAATGTAGTTACAAGGGTCATCTTCTATGAAAAAAATATTTGGGCTCCATGACAGGTATTTTCATGTGTTCAGGGGCCTCGCCTGACTCCTTCCGGGCTCACGACAGTGCTGGATGGCGAAAATTACTGCAGGTCTGATCGTGACATGAGCTTGGGTTACTCTTTTCAAAAGCTAAAAAAAAAGTTTAGTACACTACAGAAGGTCTTAACAAAAACAAACAAGGAGAGAGTGCACAAGAATTATCAGAGTGTAATGAATCTGTCACAGAGAAACTTACTTTTCTGCTCTTCATTTCTTCCGACACTAATTTTAAATCTTCAGTTAGCCTGTTTTTCTCCCTACTAAATTCTTCTTTCAGCTCCGTCGTTTTCTGTACCATCGCAAGCATTTCCTTCTGCAGCTCAGTTTCCTTCACAGTCATTGTGTTTACCTGAAATTTCCTCTTCGTTAGGATCTGCTTATAGTTGTCCGTTTGATCAAATTAATCACTCTTATATGGCATGTTCACGACATTCGCTTTAGCCTCCAATAATAAAATAAAACCCAGCTAATTCTCCCTTTACTAATCCACTCAACTAATATTCTCAAAACCTACTGGTAAGCTTACCTTTTCTTCTCTGCAAGACTTAATAAAAGAAAACAATAAGGAAAGGAATGACAAAGAAAGATAATATTACCAAGTCTTAAAATCCTTCATAGAAGTAAAGATTTGAATTAAACTTAAATATCAGAGATTGTATGAGGCAGTGACTTTATCAGCTCTTGGATCTCTTACTAATTCTCCAATGCCATGCTAAAATGCAAGAAACATGACTATGATTCATTAAAACCAGTTAAAGCAGTATTGTTTACATTCGTCCCTGTATCAGATTGAAACAGCCTGGTATAGTTTGTCTGTCTCCACCCATAACTGCCATACAAAAACTTGAAATTCTTGGAAAATACAGAGGTATGATTGATTGTATTTTCTGGACAGTCTCTTAATATTTGTCCAGTAAAAACTTAATTTGAAGGAATCACTTTCCTAGGTCAGTAAGTATAGGGCAAAAATGTAATTTTTCTTTAATATTTGAGCTTCCAGATGGCAGATTTTCCCCTTTAAACACCAGCTAACAGAACAGGAGACTGCCCGAAGAGAAGGTACAAAAGAGGGGCTGAAAGCACAAAATCCCCAGGACATGCCCCGGGAGCCACGAGGGTTCTATCAGTTACAATTGTATCAGTATCTTTAATAGTTCTTTCTCCTAAAGGCAAAAAAAAGGCAGGGCAGCAGCAAAGGGGATCCCTACTGATTCGAACTGATATCTGTTATACTCTCTACAGCAGTGGTTCTCAACTGCGTATGGGTATGGGGGCTACTATTCTGATGTACTGTGAGAAAGGAACCATGCACAACCCAAAAGCTTCTGCCCTGTCCAGGTGCCACAGTGAAAACCATGCCAATCCATACCAGTGCCCCATGGAAGTGTGTGCCAAAGCAAAGGGTCACCACTGCTGGAGCCAACTCAATGTCCCCACAATTCAAGACCCCAAAAGCCTTTACAAAGTTTGGTCCAATACTGCAAAAGCTGTCCAGAAGGAAAGAGAATTCACACAGTGGTTGACCCTCCCGCATGACAACACATTCAAATGTACAGAGATAAAGCCACTTACTTTTTCAACAAAGGACAGTTTTTCCATTTTCGTCAATTGAAGCTCTTTCTCCAGATCCTTGGAAGAATTCTGCAGAGCTTCTAAGGTGTCTTGCAAAGTGTCATTTTTGGATTGCAGCACCTGGGTCTTCTGCTCCAATTCCACCATCAGATTTTCCAGTTTTGTTCTTTGCTCCTCCCAAAGTTGCTGTTCTCCTTCCATCTGGGACAGTTTAGAGACCAGCTGCTCTTGGTCTTGAATATGATTTTTTAGTATCCTGATTTCTTCATCCTTTTTCTCTAGTTTCTGTTTGCCATCTTCTACTTCTTGAATGAGGCCATTCACAGAAGACTGCAAAAGCATGTAATTACTTTTGGCCTCGTCAAGGCCCTGTAGCAGTTGAGCCTTCTCATGTTCAAGGGAATCTACTTGACTACTCAGGCTCTGTTCTTCTACCTTCCAGGTCTCCTGGTCATCACACAAGGCTGCTACTTCCTCACTTAGCTCTTTCAATTGTGTCTGCAGTATCTCCACCACAGCTTTAGATTCTTCTTTCATCTGTTCTTTTTCTTGCTCTTTTTCTTGCAATAGATTTTCAAATGAAGAGTTTAATGTTTCTAATTCAGACACTCGACCTTGCTCTTTTTGTAATTCTTTTGTCAGATCTTCTTTTTCTGACCTTGTATTGACAAGATCTAACTCCAAAGCTCTCAGATTTGGGGCCATCTCCTCTATTTTTGCTTTCAGGGTCTCTACCTCTGCTTTGGACTTCTCAGCCTCAAGAATCACATGCTCTTGGTTTTTTCCTGATACCTCTAGTTCTCTTTCAAGGTTCTCAACTGTATCCTTAAGCAAAGCTGCCTGATGCTCACTTTCCTTAAGTTTTTCTAAGATATGGAGCTGCTTCCTTTCATTAGTATCTAGGTGGACTTTCAGCTTTCCAATGTTATTTCTCAGCTGATGTACTTCCTGCACTGGGGAGTCCAGACTCTGTTCTTCCGCCTTCCAGGTCTCCTGGTCATCACACAAGGCTGCTACTTCCTCACTTAGCTCTTTCAATTGTGTTTGCAGTATCTCCACCACAGCTTTAGATTCTTCTTTCATCTGTATTTTCTCTCGCTCCTTTTCTTCTAATACATTTTTCAATGAAGAGAGTAACGTGTGTAATTCAGACACCTGACCTTGTTTTTCTTGTAGTTGTTTCACCAGATTTTCTTTTTCAGACCGTATGGTGACAAGGTCTAAATCTAAAGCTTTCAGGCTTTCAGTCATCAATTCCATCTGTGTTTTTAGGGTCTCCACCTCTGCTTTGGAATTCTCAGCATCAAGAATCACCAGCTCTTGGTTTTCTTCTGCCATATGCAATTCCCTTTCAAGGGTCTCAACTTTATCCTGAAGCGAGTCGTTCCTACGCTCGCTTTCTTTCAGTTTCTCTGAGATGTGGAGCTGCTTCTTTTCATCGGCCTCAATGCGGACCCTAAGTTGCTCAATGCCTTTTCTCAGCTGGTGCACTTCCTCCTGCGTTGAGCTCAGCCTCACCGCGACCTCGCCTTTCTCCATCAGTGCAGCCTCCAAGGCCTTGGTGACGGTCAGCTTTTCATGCTCCAATTCACTCAGTTTGGTCTGCAGGCTCTCGGATTCCCTTACGAGTGATTTTGTCTCTTTATTCAGTTGTCTGATTTGGTTTTCCAGCTCACTTCTTACCAAAGACAGTGCCTGAGAGTCCTTTTCCAAACTCTGCAGCTGCTCTTGGAGATGTAGATACTCATCTTGATGAGATTCGAGCTCTTGTATTTTCTCCTTCATCTTTTCAGACATCTGATCCAGCTCTTGATTTTCTTTTGACAAAGTATCTAATTCTCCACGAAGCTGGTCTCTCTCACTTGTGACCACCAAGAGTTCTTCCTCAAGACAGTTTATAACTTTCTGCTTATTTTCATTGTCTTTTTCTAAAAACAGCTTCTCTGTTTGAACTACCTCTAAGTTGGCTTCCGCAGAGAGGGCGTGATGCTCTGTGCTACCTCTCTCAGCTTTCACCCTCTGCAGCTCATTTTCCACATTGAGACATCTCTCTCTCCAGTTGTCAGTCACCTTGGCTACCTCATCTTCAATACCTTCATGTGACAATTTATCTGTGCCCATTTCTAAGTTAGAAGTGAGGCCTCCCGAACTTTCTACTCTCTGGTTATCACGAGAAAAGGATTCCAATTTTTCACTGAAATCTGACTTTTCTTTCTTAAGTTCCTCAACTATTTTTTCCAATTCTATACATGCTTCAATCTTGGTAGTTAGTTGTACTTCCTGTAAATTGAGTTTTGAGTCTAACTCTTTGATTTCATTTAGCAAGCTTTCAACTTTTTGGTCACGTTCCTTTATGCCATGAAGTAATCTCAAATTCTCATCTGATGTCTCTTTTACCTGCAGTTGGAGAGTCTGAATGGTTACCTGATTCTCCAGAAAATCCATAGGTACCGAAGCATCAGGACCAGAAAGTGACAATTCGGAAATGCATTCTGAACAGCCCTGGGTTGTGTCTTCCACTGGGGTCCTATGACTGGTTTCTGGGGACTGCTCCCCGGACCACTCTCCTATAAGTTTGATTGCACTGGTCTTAGTTATTTTCTCCATCTCTAGACTGAGGTCCTGCTGAACATCTTTTTCACAAATCTGATGAATCTCATGCTTTGGTGTCCTCTCATTAGTTTCTGAAGTATAGTCTTCCAACTCTCTTATTTCACAGCTATCGTCTCCACCCCGAATAGCCTGTAGTTGTAAGATATAATGAGAAGCCACTTTATTTTTCAAGAAGAATCAAAATAGAATAAATAGGCTGAATTATAGTATTATTTTTGAGAAACTGGCTACTTGCTTCTGCTAAACACATCTCTTCAAAGGGCATTCTTCCCACCAAATTCACCTCTCTCCATCCAAATATTCAATACAATTAAACAAACATTCAGTAAGTGTTCTCTGTGGGCAAGGTACTGGGTATTTATCATGAACACAAACCCTTCAGGGTCAGTTACGTGATCATCTAAATTGTGATGTAGTTACATTTCAAAATTTTTTTCTTGCTAGCAATATTGTAGGTAACCTAAATATGAAATTTTCTTTGGGATTATCAAATAAGAGGCTAACAAATTCCACATAAAATGGTCGGCTTCCATCTTCAGCATTTATGATATTCTTCAATAAGAGAAGGCAGTAGGGTTTCATGACCAGATTCCCAGCCCAAGGACTTAATCACAGATCCAGCACTTACTATATTCTTGGATAAATCACATGTTTGAACCTCACTTTCTCTTCTCTGTAAAATAGGGATCTACTACTTTGACTACAACTGCTGTCACCTCTCACCTGCCCTCCCTACCTTACAGAGGTAGAGGGAGGGAATTAAGTGAGTCTCATTGTCTGTACGCCATTACTAGTTTAGCTGGTAGACTAGAAAAGAGAAAGGTGTAAGTAACCGAACAATTTCATATTCTGTAAAGAAAGAAATGTCTCTTTGAATGACTGATATCAAATCAGAGATTTGATATCCAAATTTGTACCAAGCAAATTGTCAGAAAAGTATTCAGAAGTACATAATAAACTCCAATATTTAGGTTCATGACTATAACTCTAACATTAAAAACAGTCTGAAAAAGGCAAAAGAGGTTAAAATTCATATCACCTTACCATTCCTAAGTTCCAATTTGATATTTAATGTGCTTTATTAACTCACAAAGAGTGAAAACACACAGACGTCCTGAAGAACATGTTCTGACACTGTAACATGATTTTCTCCAGGAGTCTTTAAAAAACATCTTTAGTAATGTCCAATATAATAGTGTTTAAAGATAATCATGATAGAAATTTACTCCTCAAATAAAGTTGACTCACTTTCCTAAAGTTCTGGTTTATTTTTTCAAAACTTTGGTATATTCTGTTCTTATGCCCTTGAACCCTAAAAATATTTTAGTTTAGATTTAATTTCGATTTCAATTCAACAAACATTGATTGCGTGCCTACTAGGCACTCGATTAGAGAAATAGCATGTCAGTCCCACATACTTACATCGTCTATGTCGGTGCCAAGCAGAGACCGAGAGCTTAAGTCCAGACCTTGAAGCTGGAGTCGCGCTACTTCGAGCTCAAGTGTAAGGTGTTCCGTGTGTTTCTTTTCTGCCGCCAACTTGGACTCCATCTCTGCTGTCACACTTGTCAGCTTCTGCTGCCACTGTTCATTTTCTGACAAATACTGCTTCCTGAGACAGTCAAGCTCTTCCCTTGAAGAACTTAGTAACCGTTCGAGTTCTTCGATTTCCTTATTTTTCGTAATCCCTTGACTTTCAATTTTCTCTTCTAGCTTCTTGAAGGACTGCAGGTACATCTGAGAGACGGTCCCAAGTTCTTCAACGCTCCTCACCGGGGCAGAGGGGATTTCTTTCTCAGTCAGATTCTCCTCCTCCAGACTACTGCAAGAGACCTTCTCTACACTGGACTGGTTTGCCAAAACAGTCCTGTCTAAATTATTCAAAAGGGATGTTTCTCCCATATGCTCTAAAAGATCTTTGTAAAAAGAGGATTCTATTGCATTACCTGGGCTGTCAGTCACACCAGAGAGTGACAAGGACAGAAAATGCTTCTCCCCGGGTCCTGGCATCACCTCCTTTACCAAGTCACCTTGAGAGTTTCTCAGACTCATGGACAAGACTGAATTTTCAGCCTTTAACGTGTCAATGTAGGACTGTAGCTCTGACATCTTAGAGCTCATCTGGCAGTGCTGATCGTGTAAAATTTTGTGTTCACTCTGTAAAGATGAGAATTTCTCCTGTAATTCAGCAAAGTGCATGCGAACTTCTTTGTTTGACACTGTCAAGTGCTCATAGGAATTACTGTCATCCAAAGGATTTAAGGACACAGACGTCTGCTCATCTTGCTGTTCACCAAATTCACTTTCTGGCGTTTCTTTCACGAACTCACCTTGGAGAAGTCCATTTTCGTCATTTAATATTTTAACCTCATTTACTAGTTTCCCTACCTCTTCTGCCATTTTGCTAGTTGC
This sequence comes from Delphinapterus leucas, assembly GCF_059928025.1. NCBI lineage: Eukaryota > Metazoa > Chordata > Mammalia > Artiodactyla > Monodontidae > Delphinapterus > Delphinapterus leucas. Next base: position 48,843,622 of record NC_143129.1, on the reverse strand, counting down.
TGTGACACATTCTGATCTTGAGTCGTTCAGCTCAGATATGAGTTCAAGCTTTTCCACCTGCAATGCCTCACACATCTTCTCTAACTCGTCCAGCTTGTTCATTGCCGTCTGTAGAGAGCACTGCAGGTGGGCATTGTCCTGCTGACTTGTTGACAACTCGTGAAGCACTGAAATGTATTTTTCCTCTGGATCTATTTCAAAGTTTCCAAGGCCACTGATATCTTGTGACTGAGTGCCTTGTTGCACATCTCCAGTTTCTAATTCTCCTCCAGTTTGTAATTCGTGCTGTAGGTACTCCTCCTTCTCACTCTCCTGAAGTTTTAATTCCATGTTTCTCACTTTAGTTTCTACTTGTGCCAGTTGCGCATTATAACTGTCTAGAGAAGCATCTTTAACTTCAAGGTCCATCGGAAGTTGAACGTAATGTGTATTTATCTTCCTCTCTGCTACTTTCACAGAGTCTTGAATTGGTTCCAATTCTAGATGCTGATGCTCATGTTTCGTCTTCATTAATTCCATCAGGTGCTCCTTCTCTTGTAATAAGGCATTAACTTCCTGTTGCATCTTACTTTGTTCTTCCTTTAAAGTCATGATTTCTTGCTTTAAGCTGTCAGCCTCCCTCTTGGAATTGCTTTGGATATCTGTAACCTCAGATCTCAGGGCTTGCTGCATTGTCTCCAACTCTAGTATTAAACTCTGGTTTCTTTCTTCAGCTAATGCTAATTGTGATACAAATGCTTGGTGTTCCCTTGCAAATGTTTCCTTTAGCTGTCCCAATTCATTTTTTCTATCTTCACAAACACTCGTGCATTCATTCAGCAAGCATTCTAATTTAGAGTTCTTTTCCTGCTCTGCTTTATATTTTTCACTAAGATCCCGAAATGCATTTCCTGTTTCTTCGCATCTTTGGAGCAAAGTAAGTCTTTCTTGTTTGTACTGGTCAGATAACTCTGAAATGCTTTTGTCTCTTTCATCTATACAGTTTGAAAAACTCTCAGTTTTCTGCAGCAAGTTCATCTTCTCTTGGGTTAAGGTTGCATTAATTTCCTTGAGAGTCCCATTCTCTTGGGTCAGCTCTTCAATGTCCTTTTTATCAAGAGAAATGATGGAACTCATTTCCTTTTTCTCCAAGCTCAGAGTTTCAGACAAAAGTTGTAGCTCCTTTAGAGATTCCTGAAGTAAATGGTTGCTCTTTTTTAATTCTTGAATCTCTGCCTGCTCAGTTTCTAACTTTTCATTCAAAAGTTGCAACTCTCTTTCCTTGCTCTCCAAGGCAGCTAAAGTTTCAACAACAACATTCTGATGAACAGAAGTGTCTTCTTGTAACTTACTAATTCGTTGACTTGTTTCAGCCACAAAACTTTGATGCATCTGTTCTGCTTTCATGAGATTTTCTTCAATTTCTCCTTTGATTTGCACCAATTCTTCACACTGCTTTTGCAGATCTGAGTTCATCTGCTTTTGAGACTCTAATGAAAATTCAAGAGAAACGACTCTGTTTTGTAACATGGATGAGCTTTTAGGACTTTGGTCTGTTTCTAAATGGCATTCGCTCCTTTCTGAAGGCACGCTTTCTTGTTCTTCAAATATATTTGCAAAGGAATTATTCGCTGCGGACTGCTGTTCAAATGCCAAAAGACTTCTCTGATGAGACTCATTTGTCACCGCAGAGGAATCTCTAGATTTTAGCAGATCCCTGAGGCTCTCAGATTCAGCATGCAAGTCTTGGTAACGCTGGTTTTTGTCCATTATTTCACTTGACAGTGACTGAAGCTTATCTTCTAGATCTTCAACTTGCCTGGTAAGCTGAGAAATTTTCAAACACATATTTTCTATTTCCTTCTCATGTTTCTGATCTGAGAACTCGGCTTTCTGTTGTAGTTCTCCATAAGCTTGCTTCTGTGTCTCTGCCTCTGCAGTCTTGCTGTCTATCACATTGTGAAGGTTCCTGATCTCGACATTTAGATTTTCTCTTTCCATCTCCAATGTTCTTACCCTCTCATTGTATTCATGACTTTTTATTTGTTGTGTCTTAAGACAGGTTTCCAAGTGATTAATTTTACTCTGCAAGCTTTCCTTTTCTGATTCCATCTGATTTAAAAGTTGTTCATTTTCACTTTTCCAGAGAGAAAACAGAGTTTTCTCTTCTTTCAATTCTTCATATTCTTTCTTCTTTAATTCCAAAGCACTCAATAAAGCTTCGGACTCTCTCTCTGTTTGGCTTAACTTTTCATTCAGTTGTTCAATGTGATGTTCCCTTTTCTTCAAAAGGTCTTGAGAACAATCTCGCTGCTTTTCCAGATCAGCCAGGGCAAGCTTCAGTTTCTCTAAAGTCAAGGAATTCTCTTGCTGATTTATTTTTTCTTGAAGATCTCTTAACATGGTTTCCTGAGAAGTATTCTTAGCTATTAAAAAAGATATTTTTTTAAGTTGTCATGATTTTAATAAATATTTATTCTACAAGAATTCTAAACTCTCAAAAAAAAAACCCAAACAAACTAACAGCTTCTCAAGTCCTGTACAAACTGGCATTACTGCCTGCATACCTCCTTGAAAACAGATCGCCTGATAATTATCTTAGCTTATATAAAGACAATGGAAAATGGTCCTTTTCAGGATGGCAGTACATTTGTTTATCTCCTTTCTCAGCAGCTTAAGAAAGTGTTGTTGTATAAAATACCAAGGGATTATTTTCCTAAGCACATGAAACTTTCTTTTATTCTTTTTCCTTGTATGTGTTTATGTATATGCATATTTTTGCCCTTTGGAAATACTTATTCAAGGAGAGAAAAGTGTGACAAGAGCAGCACTAAAATGGAAATATCTCAGGAATACTATGGAGTATTCCAGATTTCTCAGAAAAGTAAATAACGTCTTCACCATTTTAGCCAAAAAATCCATAGGATCAGGCATAAGTACTAGAGTATGAAGTGTTACAGGGAATTATACTCAATATTTTGTAATAACTTATAAGGGGAAAAAATCTGAAAAAGGATATATGTGTGTGTGTGTGTGTGTGTGTGTGTGTGTGTGTGTGTGTGTGTGTGTGTATAAAACACAGTCATTGGGCTTCCCTGGTGGCGCAATGGTTGAGAGTCTGCCTGCGGATGCAGGGGACGCGGGTTTGTGCCCCAGTCCGGGAAGATCCCACATGCCACGGAGCAGCTGGGCCCGTGAGCCATGGCCGCTGAGCTTGCGTGTCTGGAGCCTGTGCTCCACAACGGGAGAGGCCACAACAGTGAGGCCCGCGTACAGCAAAACAAACAAACAAACAAACAAAAAAAACACAGTCACTGTGCTGTACACCTGAAACTGACATGTAAATCAACTATACTTCAACTAATATATATATATATATCTTAATAGTATATGGTGCTATATATTAGTAACTCTCGAGGCCTACGTGTGAGTATCACTGGGAAGCAATATCCCCCCACATCCCGGCCCCTCACAGTGAGGGTGGTGCCTGTGAAGATGAGAATCATCAGGAAGATGTCACAAACTCCATTACCACCTGTCCTCTGCCTAAAAACTCCCCTCTGCCCACTGGCCCCTGCTAGTTGAGAATAACCACACTGCTTTCATTCAACAATGATGGGAAGGCTTCCCAAGTATGTTGAGGAAGAATAAAAGCTGTGAATCTCAATAGTAGATGAAAAAGGTAGCATGTATTATAAACTCAGATGTAACTAGAAATCATTCCCATTTTTAGCCCCCTAATCTCAGTCTACATACTGAGAGTGGAAGGCTGGTGGAGATAGCGCCACAGGGGATATCAGTCCACTTCGCGTGTGAGGACCTCAAACAATGATACTGGTGACCAACACTGAAAAACGCCCTAACCCTTTCTTTTCCTATAGTTTTCTTTAAAAAAAGCTGAAGATTGACATTTCTACCTCCTGCCATGGAAAAATTGAAAGCTGTCTTAGGGAGACTGGAATTTAAAAAAGAAAACAGTCACAGAGAAGTGTGACACCCATTCCGCAAGTCAGGTTAAAAGAAAGAAATCCAAGATGTGCAAATACCTCAGGGGAGAACATAAATGTAAAGAAAGACTCATTCACATTTACATATACATAAATGTGAAATGAACAGTGGATTCATTTGGTGTATACAGCATCATTCTATGGCTATACAGAGAATAAGGAAATAAAATCATTCAGTCAAGTAAGCCATCCCAAAACAATGGTCACTAAGGGCTGGGAAAACATGCATTTAACATAGGATTTTCCATTATAAGGGAAATGGTGATGGGTGAGAAGATGCGCCGTCTGGATGTAACTAACAAACACACTTGAGACACAAAATAGCACTGAGGCGAGAGACAGCCCCAACAATTTACTTTTGTGTGGAAAATATTTACCCTTCTGGTTTCAAAGTGCTGAAAACCAGGCATCTGGGGACTCAGTGTGTTCCAATAAAAAAAAAAAAAAAGTCCAACTATCACTCTGGAAACGAAAAAGTGGAAAAGCAAAAACTTTTTCCACATCAACTGCAGACATCTCTCTGGGAGAAGATATGGAAAAATTCAAAGAAGCTTCTAATGATATCCATCCTCCCTCATGGGAACATCAGCCTAGAGAAAGAACTCAAAAACGCTACATTTACTCACCCCTCATTTCTTCCGCAAAGTTCTGGCTCTGACTCAAACGCTGCTTGGCCTTCTTCAGTTCTTCCTCCAGGTGGCAAACTTCTCTGGCCCTTTGCTCAGACTGACTCTTAAGGAGGCTGTTTTCCCTCTTCATTTCCTAAAGCACAGGTTTAGTTAGTTATCACCCAAGCAGATGCTCAAGCAACTTAGGACTTCTGCCTTGGTGAGGGTCCCTAATGGGACTGTGTGTGTATCTCACTAGGGGAGGAATCACACTTTCCCTTTGAGCAATGAAGTTACATAGTTTTACTTCAATAAAATGATTTTATAAATAGAAGTCAAAAGCACAGAATCCAAAATGGATGATAATCTTTTTACTTCGAGAAATATATTTTTTGAACTTTCTGGATGTCCCTATGGTTGTGAAAGTGTTCGTTCGTAAGGAAAAGCCTATTTACAAGCTCCCCCAAAACACAAATGCTCCAAGTCCCCATCACACCTGAATGATCAAATATATCTTTGTGGGCTTCCCTGGTGGCGCAGTGGTTGAGAGTCCGCCTGCCGATGCAGGGGACGCGGGTTCATGCCCCGGTCCGAGAGGATCCCACATGCCGCGGAGCGGCTGGGCCCGTGAGCCGTGGCCGCTGAGCCTGCGCGTCCGGAGCCTGTGCTCCGCAGCAGGAGAGGCCACAACAGTGAGGCCCGCGTACCGCAAAAAACAAACAAACAAAAAAAAACAAAAAAGGTATATATATATATATATATATATATATATATATATATATATACATATATATACACACACACATATATATTTGCAAAGTTCTGAGGTGCTAACGAACCAAAAAATTCACGTGACAAATTTTGATGTTTCGTTATAAAACCATCTTAAGGTTCACTATTATGGGAATGTCTTTATGAGTAAAATTACCTTTAATAAATGTTCATTAAGAAAGTCTGCAATGTAAAGACGTTGGAATGGGCATTATGAAAGATGCAGCTACAAATTAAGAGAGTCTCTGCCCCCAGGACCAGGTACCCGCCAGTGGGGGACGATGTAATACTAATCACTTAATACACACCAAGATGCACTACATCCTCAAGAGAGATGAAGTGTCCTATGGGAAATCAGAGGGCTGGAGCATGGAAGAATTAATTCTAGGTGGAGGAATCTGAGATTTCACAGTGAAAAAAGGTCCTTTGGGTACCTGATTAAATGAAGGACCCATGCATCGATGTGCCATAGGGTAGCAGAGACACATATGCAGCCCCATACTATTTTCTAGGGAGATCTGTCTATTTTTCTGAGTCTTAAAATGAAGCAATATTTTCATGCTGAATAAAAATGCTTCTTATTAACCACATGACTTGCATAATAAATATTATAAATCCTCTATCCATATTCCTCAACCTGCTGTTCAACCTTCAGTGACATTACTGATAAGCTGATAAGTATTTCAACCTATATTATATGCCACCCTCTGGACCACTGGGAATTGGCATGTATCATTACAAACTGACAGAATCAAGCAACTCCCATCCTTGGTGGTGGTGGTGGGGGGGGGGATTCATAAGCCTGACTTTAAAACACACACACACACACACACTTAAAAAATATCCCTCTGAAAAGCTGAAAAGTAGGGGAAATTTTTTAATCTTAAAGAAACAATTAAGACCCATCCTCCAAAACCCTACTGCACTGTTGGAAAACAGATGGCCCCGGCAATTCAGTGCTGGAAGCCTGCCTTCAATTATCAGTCTGGTTACTACCAGCAGATGGGTACCAACGTAGCAAAGCCAAATTCAAGAAGAGGGAGAATCTGGCTGGTAGAAAGTACTTGAAAACTTACTGGCAGCTGCTGTGCTCATGTATATATGTTCATTTCATCATCAAAATAAGACAGAGTCCGTTGTAGTTATATTTCTGTCTCCTTTGTCCTGATCCTACCTCCCTTCCATGAGCTCAACTGACAAGCTATCAAATTAAGAGATCAACCAGAACTAAAAGCCCGCTCCAACTCATCTCAAGACTGACGTTCATACCAGTCATTGTGAAATTCTGCAAAGAATGATCACTGAAGTGCAATGATGTTACTGACTTAAACTAGCATCATTCAACTAGAGAATCTATAATCGCTTGTTTGCTCTTCAGGCTCCAAAATAATCACCACTCAAATGAGATCACAGATGTGAAAGGAAAAATACCTTAACGTACTTTAACAAGGGTAATGGAGCATTATCAGTAGTGTTTCTTCCTAAAATTTAACAGCAGCTAGACGTGTGTGATCAAGCTAAGATCAGCTAAATGAGCTCAACATAAGAGAGTAACTAGAATGCAACCATCTGAGTTGACTTAGCATTTTTATTTTGCAACTTATATTTACTACCCTAAAAAAAAATCATCAAATCAAATGGCACGTACATCTAGAGGCGTGACAAGAAAGCTGACAAGACACTGTATGCAAAGCTGGGTGCATCCCAGTAGGAGGAAGGAAGGTGAAAAGGAGGAGAAGAGGTGGGGAGGGACCCCAGGAGGGAGGGTGCAACTTATGTTTATGTGTCTGTTCGTCTCTATCCATGTCTGTGTATAACTGGAGACATTTAAATGAATACTAAGCTCAATGAAAAGATTAACAAGTCTTTGTCTATTCTGGCAGTAGTTCCATAAATACTTGTTTCAAATGAAGAAATGTTCAGCCAATCCTGGGACCCAGCAGGCTTATCATGCTATGGCTATGGCCAACCCAAGAATTTTAAAAAGCCAGAATTTAGAAAATGAACATCTGAAAATGGAGCTGTAGGCTGCCACCCATCAGCAATTCATTTTCTGCACAGCTTACAGCCACTTAGGACTTGACTGGGTGGCTCATTGCCAACGATGCGTTAAGCATACAAGGATATATTCTCCTAGGCAGCTCTTGCAACCTCACATGATTTGCAGAGTTGGGCACTAGTCTGGAAAAACACAACAAAAAACCCTATAACCACAAGCCAGCCTTAGAGCTTAGTGAGCAATTCCAGCCAGATCAACTTTGGTTTAGGAGCAACCAGGGAAGCATCATTTCCTAGGACCAGACAAAACAAATTTCAGTTACTGTGTGGCATTTCATGATCCCATCCATGAATGAAGCTTAATACGTCCCCTGCTGGGCGAAGTCTATACGGTGAACCAGGGATGGATGCAAAGGATGTGTTTTTCCCCTTCCACCTCATCATTCTTGCCTGCCAGACCAGGCCCCTTACCGGACCCTGTTGTAATACAGGTCCCCACGCTCGGGAAGGTCCCCAAGCAAGTGTTCCCTCATTTTGGCTGTCAAACGATGGTATATGATTGCCTAACCCCAATGCTATGGGGTTGGCACTGGATGCTGGATGAGCAGCTTATCTAAACCTTCCATTCACTTTGATACTAAATGCTAACTTTACCCTTGATTGGGCCATTAAATCACATTTCCACTACTGATAATTTCTCACTGTGAGCAGCATATTAGTTTGCTAAACATGGACAAGGAAAATTTCAGTACAACTGTCTCATTTTTTTGGCATCCAAAACCTATAAGCGTGCTAAACTTGTTTGTACTTATAATTAGATACAGAAAGATACCCAGCACGATAAGACTAGAATGGGCTGCAATTTTATATGTGAAAAATCTCAAATGCCCTTTCCTTTGCCCATCCTTTCTGTGCCTATGGGTGAGAGCAAACAGTGGTAGCATCAAAAAGTTACAACAGTTGTGAAGACCAAAGAGCCCTTATGTGCTTGCCGGGCACGGATCTAAACATTTGACACACAATATTTACGTTAATCATTAATGCAGCTCTGGAGGGTTAGTATTAGTCCCCATATGCAGATGAGGGAAGTCAGACTCAGAAATGGTAATCACTGTCCCCAGGTCACACAGCAGGGAGGTGGCAGAAAAGTGATGCAATTTCAGATCTCGCTCACTTTAAAGTCACCAAAATTGTACCTCCAAGTTATACCACCAGTCTAACTGGGTAAATTGCTTTTCTGATTCCAATCCCAATTCAAACTGCAAGAGCCAGCGAAACCCTTTGAATTCTTGATATCATCGTCAAAAGAAGGCACACACACAAAAACGTAAGTTAAAGACAAATACTAAATGAATTCCCTGGCCCTGAGCTACACACCTCCAATGACTGCCCTCACTGGACACAGAAATCAATGAAATATTAAGTGCAACATGACGGGCATTTAGCTAGAGTTCATGGTGGACAGCTCCACAGCTGACAAACCAGGCCCTGCAGGGATGCATGAGTCTTCAGAAACACCTGCAAGAAATGTCCAGCCCACTATGGAGCCTTCGCCAAGCAAACCGTTTGCAAAGTGTTTGGACCCTCTTAACCAGTTGATCGATTTTACAAAATGTTTCCACCAGGCAGCCAGTGGAGTCGCGGGAGAGTTCCTGGCTGAAAGGGAAGCTCACAGAGGGAGGAGTTCAGTGCCAGTCTGCCTGTGGAAATGTTAGCAGAAGCATCTGTTGGTTGGTCCCCACTGGCCAAACGGCGAACATTTGTTTTGCTGAAACAAACGCTTTCATTTAAAAACGTTTGCTGATGAAACCATCATCTGATATGAAGTTTTCTTCCACTCGGGTTTCTGGGGCCGTGGCCTCCTCTCTCCAGCAGTATTACCCCTCTGAGGCTATAGCTGCTTTAACAACCTCTTCTTTGCTACTGACAGACGTTCTGATTTTATAACCATAATACACTCCTTGAAGCTGAGGGGATAAATATATTTAGACTTGCCTCACCTGGATAAATCACTGTTCTTTACAGAGAACTTAAAAAACAAACAAAAAAAAAAACCGTACAATCTAAAAAGTAATTGCAAAATAGTTAAAAGATTAGTGAAAACAAATTCTTTCCTGTGACATTTGCTGGAAAAGAAACCCCTAATGTTCTGCGGTGCTTTTTCATAAAACTACAATGTAGATTTATGACTCTATTCATATTGTTTCAGTCTATTAACTGTCCCTAAATGGTTCTTAATTAAGCCCTTTAAAATAAACTCCAAGCAACTAAATATATTCAGAGAGAAGCAAATTAAAGTAAGTACGGGGACCTCCCTGTTGGCGCAGTGGTTGAGAATCCGCCTGCCAATGCAGGGGACACGGGTTCGAGCCCTGGTCCGGGAAGATCCCACATGCTGCGGAACAACTAAGCCCATGTGCCACAACTCCTGAGCCTGCACTCTGGGGCCCACGAGCCACAACTACTGAGCCCGTGTGCCACAACTACCAAAGCCCGTGTGCCTAGAGCCCATGCTCCACAACAAGAGAAGCCACCACAATGAGAAGCCCGAGCAACGCGACGAAGAGTAGCCCCCGCTTGCCACAACTAGAGAAGGCCCGTATGCAGCAACAAAGACCCAACACAGCCAAAAATAAATAAATAAATAAAGTTAAGTACAGATAAAATCCTATTGGTAGAAGCAACATCAGGGTACGCCCTGTACTCCGTGCCATTGGGAAACCTCACCCACAATTTTGTATCGTTACCATGACTCTCCAGAGACACCGTCATGGGAATTTTCTGGTGATCAAGTGGTTAAGACTCCGTGCTTCCACTGCAGGAGGCACGGGTTCGATCCCTGGTGGGGGAAGTAAGATCCCATATACCATGCAGCATGGTCAAAAAAAAACAACAAAAAAACCCAGCAAAGACACCATCACCCATGCCTGCACACACTCAACATGAAAGTTAATGTTGACTGCTGAAGCCAGAGTAATACAATTTACAATTACTTGAGGTTTTTATAACAATATTAAATCTAGAAACTCTTTATCTGTAAAAAATTTTATATTTAAGTCTATCACTTTGCACAAGGTTTTTAATATTTGATGATGCAAAAGCCAACCCTTGGAAAAGGGATTTAAATTATACCTCCCATCACCAGTTTTGTTTCTTTCCATTTAGAAAATCCCTTGCTTTCTTCCATCCTTCCACCTCACAGGTGGTCTAAAACAATCTTAAGAAAAAACAAAAGAGTTGTACATGGTCTTAATATAAGTCATGCTTTCCTATAATTGCTAGATGTATATTAGTAAGTTATATCAGAATAGAAAGTGAAAAAAAAAACCCACATGTTCTATGTCATAGATTTTATACAAAACACTGTAATATATACTTCTGGCAAATTAAAAACTAAAATGTAGCTATAATAAACTACTAGAAAATGGTATAGAAATTCTTTAACCCTCCCACTTCCTCCTGTACAGAAGTTGACAAATACTCTTCTCTACCCCTCACTTACCTCACTGCTTCTCCTCAGCTCATTTTCCTTGGTCTGACTCGCCTGTAAGGTCTGTTCAGTTCTACTGAACTTTTCCTTAAACTCTTCCAATTTTTTTTCCAGCTGGTGCTTTACAGATGTGACCTACAAGTAGAAAACAAAGCAAAGCTTCCTTTTTCTTTACTTTTTAAATAACTATGTATTCTTAAAGAATAAAAAGGTCATGGAATATAATAATTGATATCATCTATTTTGGTTGAGACCCACTATACATAACAGCTTAATAAGGCCCTAGAAGTTGAACTTCAAATACCGTCATGTCAACCTGTGACATTACTTGGCAGCAGCATATGTTGATGAAAAAGGCTGGGTTTGAGGAGGAAGCCACAAGGAAAACAATTAACCACAAAAAAATAAAACAACTAAATAGTAATAAACTAATTTTAAAAAATGAGATAAGAAATAACAAAAATTGAGAAAACAAACTGGGAGAACACATTTGCAATAAATACAACAGAATAAAAACGATATTTCCAAAATACAACACATAAAGCATATCTATGATTCAATATACAAAGAGGCAAGCCCATTTAAAAAAAGAGCAAAGGACAGAAACAGAAATGTTATACAAAAGATACAAATGGCAAATCACCTTCTGAAAGAAATAACCTCAATGGTAATCAAGAAAGTGTGAATTGGGAATTCCCTGGCAGTCCAGCAGTTAGGACTCTGTGCTTTCACTGCTGAGGGCCCATGTTCAATCCCTGGTTGGGGAACTAAAATCCCACAAGCCTCAGGGCGCGGCCAAAAAAAAAAAAAAAAAGAAAAGAATGAATGACCACATTGCTTCTTCTGACAGTATAAAGCTCTGGATATCTAGTGCTTCCACATTGCAGATAGAGCAGGAAACTAAACAGACGAGATCCTGTCCTCGTGGAAAGATCTGAGTGATGGAAGGAAGATAATATCTTTCTTAATTAATTAATTTATTTATTTTAGGCTGCATTGGGTCTTCGTTGCTGCGTGCAGGCTTTCTTTTTAGTTGCGGTGAGTGGGGGCTACTCTTCGTCGCAGTGCGTGGGCTTCTCATTGCGGTGGCTTCTCTTGTTGCAGAGCACGGGCTCTAGGCGCACGGGCTTCAGTAGTTGTAGCATGCGGACTCAGTAGTTGTGGCTCGCGGGCTCTAGAGCGCAGGCTCAGCAGTTGTGGCACACGGGCTTAGTTGCTCCACAGCATGTGAGATCTTCCCTGGACCAGGGTTCGAACCCGTGTCCCCTGTATTGGCAGGCGGATTCTTAACCACTGCACCACCAGGGAAGCCCCAGAAGATAATATTTAAATAAACAAATAACTCTATTATATGTCAGGTGATAGACCACATGGAGAAAAATAAAGCAAGGTAAAGAAACAGAAAGTACCTGAGGGCAAGGGTCTATGTAGTGACCACGGGAAGATGTCATTCATAATGTGACACTGGAGCAGCAAGGCTTCAGATAGTGAAGGCTCACACCCTACAGATCTGTCTGGGGACAGAGCACCCCCAAGAGCAAAGCCCAAAGCTGCCACTTGCTGGGTGTGTCCCCCCATGGCAAGGAGGCCATGTGGACAGGTAAGCAAGGGGAGAGTGGGAGATGGGGTGAGCGGGTAAGGTGGTGGGAAGGCCACCTCGGCTCCTGCATACATTTGGAGCGACCCGACTCTTACTCTGAGAAATGGGGAGTAACTGCAGACTTCTGAGCAGAGGAGTGACATGATCTGACCAATACTTGAAAAGACTCCCTCTGGCTGCTGATTGAAAACACACTGAGGAGGAAGGGTGGAAGCAGGGAGACCAGTTAGGATGCTGGTACAGAAACCCAGGTGAGAGATGATGTGTCTTAGACCACATATAGAGCTGGAGATGGTGAAAGCAGTCAGATCCAGTATAAAACATAAAGACAGAGAAATCAGGTTTATTCTTAGCAGGGAGGTATGGGGCACATGAAAGGTTTCTGGGGTAGCCAACAAGATTCTATCCTCTGACATATATAATGGTCACAAGAGAGGCATGCCTTATAGTTATTTATTGTTGTACGTTTGTTCTATATAGATTTTGTGTTCTAACACACGAAAAAGTTTATACTATTCATATAATACACACATATACTCATGCATGCAAATATACATATGCACAGATATACACAAATACACATGCACACACACACGTGTGTGTGTGTGTGTGTGTGAATAAATAAAGGTAGAGCCAGCAGAGTTTTAATGGATTACTTTGAGGTGTTGAGAGGAAAAGAGGTGAAGATGACACTGAGGTTTTAGACTGAGAGATGTGAAGAATGGAATTGCTATTTACTGGGACAAGGAAGACTAAGCAAAGAACAAGTCTTAAAAAAGTTGGAGTTCCATTAATAACATGTTTCAAGTGTGAGACGCCTATTACATGTGTGACTGGAAATATGAGATGCACACCCACAAGTCTGAAATTCAGACCAGACATCCAGGCTGGAGATATAAACATGGGTGTCATCATCACATGGATGACACAGAAAGCCATAAAAGCAGATGAGATCATTTGTGCAGGGAGTGTTAAATAAGTAAATTATAATTTTCAGTGCTTTGACTATTTGGAAGCATAAATACTTGGGATAGCTCCCAGATGGTGGCATGACCAAGAACCACTGGAATATCAGAGACGCCCACAGACCTTCAGATCTGAGATCCTCACTTACTGCCCTCCTTCTCTAAACAAGAAAACCCAGACCCAGAAAGGTTCAGTTTGCTCTCCACTTTGATATGTAAGGAAAGTGAGGATAGAGCTTTTTTTTTCTTTCTTTAAAGGTATCGTATGTCCGCTGTGGTATAGAAATGACATGTATTAAAAAGGGGGTGGGGAGGTTAAGGAGGAGGGAGAAATCAGTTAGCACCCTACTTTATCCAGTTCAGCCTGGAGGATGTTGTGCATGTTCTTGGCTTGCTGTAGCTCCTGGGTGAGCTTGGCTTTCATCTGAGTGAACTCTTGGTCCAGGGTTTGGAAGGAACGCTGTTGACGGGAGAGCTCCTAAAAAGCAAAAGACAAATGCATCAAACTGATGCTGGTTAACAAGGGAGATCCTAGGGCGAGACCCATTCTTCCCCCAGGCAATGCTTTTCTGTAAGAGCAGAAGATTATGGGAGCCGGTCTGCGACTACCTGATGATTGATATAGGCAGCCTTAGCACGGGTCCCGGGCATCAGATCCGGGTCTCTGAGCGGAAGAGGAAGGAGTCCGCCAGGAGAACACATGGAAACTGGCGTGTTCCCGCCTCATCCCCGACTTAAATGAATCACCTTTGTTCTGAAGTATCCAGGGGCAAAAGAGTAGAGCCGAGCTGTAGCCGGTCACAACTCGGCTAAGAAATCAACACACTCAAAAATGGAGTTTAAAATGTCAAATAGCTTATGCCACTGACCATTGAGAATGACAGGAAGGAAATGCCACCAATTAACTTGGATAATCACACAGGGACACCAGGTTAACATTTCCAGTCACTCTCATTGAAAGACTATAGACCCATTTCAAGGCTAACTCACCTGAAACTGATACCAAGCCTTATGCAAGGGCATCTTCAGCCCTAATTTGTCTGCCAACTTCATTCCCCTCCCCATCAATTACCTTCCTAATGTATTTGCCAACTCACAGCCTTTAAAAACACCTGGTGAATGTAATACAATTTCCTTTGCAACACAGAGTGTTTGAAATAAGAAATGCAATCCTTTCCTACTTGGTGTCAAATTTCAAACAAATCAGAAAATGTGGATAAAAAAGAACATTCTAAGTCCCTTCTCCAGTCAAAAACTAAAAGATGGAAAAGTGTGAAGGAAAATATAGTGCCTTTTCCGCACAAAGCATTTCCCCTCTAGTGGAACATCCCAAATAATGACAGACACTCCTCTTCAAATGATCAAACTAGGAAATGCCGACAAGAGCCTTCTGGACAAACTCCTCATGAATCCATGTACCTTACCTCTTGGAACTCTTTTTCTTTTTCCTTGATTTTCTGTTCCAGAGAACATCTGGCACTCTCTGCATTTTGACGCTGACAACTCAAATCTTCAGTCAATTTTTTCAGTTTTTGCTCCAAAGCAATACACTAACAACAAATTAAGACACTCAGTACAAAACAAAATTATTCTTGGAAAGAAGCAAACATTTTGAATTTTAGAAAAATTAGTCCCATGATCTGGTTCAAGTTTAACATAGTGTTTTGACATTTTTATTTCATAAAAAGTTGGGTTTAAAACAATTAGTCAAGTACCAAAACCATTACAATTATTTTAGCACACATAAAATTTATATTTGGGAAATATTAGCAAGGATGTAAAGCATTAGACCATTTAAATAAATACTTCATAACTTGTGCCATGAAAAAAGAAATCAGCATGTCTGAATAATGATTCACCTAATGTTTTTTTGTTTTTGCTTTTTTTTTAAGAAGATGTTGGGGGTAGGAGTTTATTAATTTATTTATTTTTGCTGTGTTGGGTCTTCGTTTCTGTGCAAGGGCTTTCTCTGGTTGTGACAAGTGGGGGCCACTTTTCATGGCGGTGCACGGGCCTCTCACTATCGCGGCCTGTCTTGCTGCGGAGCACAGGCTCCAGACGCGCAGGCTCAGTACTTGTGGCTCACGGGCCTAGGTGCTCCGCGGCATGTGGCATCCTCCCAGACCAGGGCTCGAACCCGTGTCCCCTGCATTAGCAGGCAGATTCTCAACCACTGCGCCACCAGGGAAGCCCTCACCTAATGTTTTGTTGCACGGGAATGAGAGGTTAAAATGCAGTGATGTTGGGCTTCCCTGGTGGCGCAGTGGTTGAGTCTGCCTGCTGATACAGGGGACACGGGTTCGTGCCCCGGTCCGGGAGAATCCCGCACGCCGCGGAGCAGCTGCGCCCGTGAGCCATGGCCGCTGAGCCTGCGCGTCCGGAGCCTGTTGCTCCGCAACGGGAGAGGCCACAACAGTGAGAGGCCCGGGTACCGCAAAAAAAAAAAGCAGTGATGTTGACCTGCGTAATTTAGAGGCTATAAAATAACCAGAGGGTACCCATTATCCTCATATGATAGTGTTTTTCAAGGACAACAGATTTTGTGGGAAACTTAAATATTAATATGCATCTTTCCACAAT
Organism: Delphinapterus leucas; assembly: GCF_059928025.1. NCBI lineage: Eukaryota > Metazoa > Chordata > Mammalia > Artiodactyla > Monodontidae > Delphinapterus > Delphinapterus leucas. The sequence goes on along the minus strand of NC_143129.1, from coordinate 48,827,624 downwards.
GCTCCCACTATGCCATTTTAAATGTCTGGAGGTTCACAGCACTCCAAAGAATATCACAACGGGTTTTAGCCAAGCTGCCAAAGGCAACATGAAGAACATGCATTTGCCTTTTTACATAGCTAGTTATCTTTTTTTTTTAATTGAAGTATAGTTGATTTACAATGTTGTGTTAGTTTCAGGTGTACAGCAAAGTGATTCGGTTACACACACATACACATATGTTCTTTTTCAGATTCTTTTTCATTATAGGTTATTACAAGATATTGAATATAGTTCCCTGTGCCTTACAGTAGGTCCTTACTGTTTACCTATTTTATATATAGTAGTGTATATCTGTTAATCCCAATGTATCCCTCCTCCCACTCTCCCCTTTATAACCATAAATTTGTTTTGTATGTCTGTGAGTCTGTTTCTGTTTTGTAAGCAGGTTCATTTGTATCATTTTTTAGATTCCACATATAAGTGATATCAGGTGATATTTGTCTTTCACTGTCTGACTTACTTCACTTAGTATGATAAGCTCTAGGTCCATCTATGTGGCTGCAAATGGCATTATTTCATTCTTTTTTATGCATAGCCAGTTATCTCTAAAATAATTTTTAAAACATGAACTACATCAAAATTTAGGATGCTCTTCTAAAATTAAATCTTCAAGTGTTAAAACCCATTCCTCTGATGCTTCCCTGTGGTGTTCAAATCCTTGAACTGCCCTACAAAGCAACTCTAACTTCCCAGGAAAGAATAAGAACAACTCACATTAGTGGGGGAGAATTCCTGTTCCAAAAGAAATGTGCCCCAATTTGGCAAATCTCTCCACTAATGTATTTCTCTGAGACTCATTATAGTCCGATTTAGAACTATTAGAACTATTAGAAATTTAACAGAGAATTCAGAGGAAACGAAAACATTATGTAAGACTTTCCTGGAAGACCAGACACCAACTATTAACTAACCAAAGATGAAAAGATAAAGCTGGTCTGATTTTGCAAATATCATAACTTTAAAATACCGGATTCAAAAAGTAAAATATTGAGCAGTTGTTCAAATTAATCCACTGCTTTGAACATTAAGACACCTTTGTCATTAACCTTATTGTTCTTGAATTTTTAAATCCCTAAGGAAAAGTATGAAAGAAATTATTTCTAATAATAATAAATATGAACTCAACAAATATGTCTAGCACCATGCTAGGCACTGGGGATACAGCAGTAAACAACTCAGACAAAAATCATTGCCTAAATGATGGTCTAAAATTTTGACAGGGACTTCCCCAGTGGCACAGTGGTTAAGACTCTGCGCTCCGAATGCAGGGTGCCCAGGTTCAATCCCTGGTCAGGGAACTAGATCCCACATGCATGCCGCAACTAAGAGTTCACATGCCACAACTAAGGAGCCTGTGTGCCACAACTAAGGAGCCAGTGAGCCACAACTAAGGAGCCCCTGAGCCGCAATTAAGGATCCCGCCTGCCACAGCTAAGACCCATCACAACCAAATAAATAAATAAATATAAAAAATAAAATAAAATAAAATTCCGACAATTTTCAGGGGGAAAAAAAAACATGCATGGCCCAGTAGATGAATGAACCCTTGGCACCCTCTGCTGGCACTCCGTCAAACTGCAACATATTCCACTATAGGATCTCAGGATCAATCAATTCTTTCTTATTAGAAACAGTAGCTTAAAAAAGAGCCTTTAAGAGTAATTTATATTTTATTTAGATTATTTTTTATGCTGATATTTATGATGCACAATCCATGTGCAAGTACCTGGCCACTAGGTGTCATGAATGCTCCATAATACTCTAAAAAAGGGTCCAGAGCTCAAGTCCTTTAAAAATATACAGCATATGACCCTGGAGACTCAGTGCTCTGGGCCAATGAGCTTTTAGCTGTAAAATACGGGTGCTGAAGTCTAGCTTTGCTGCCAGCCCCAGCACTCTGTTTCTACATGAGTTCAAACCTTGCATCCCACACGGTTTGTAAATACTTGGAAAACAAGCATACGAGAAACAGCATATGTTCACTAAAGCACATGGTATTGATTTTGGCTAAATTAGCTCCATTTTATTTAATAGGTAGTTCTAATGGTACATCAGGGAATAGCATAAACAAAGCATAATCTGATTTCAGCAACATATTGGACAAGGTCATATTATCTTTAGAAACAAGATGGAGAAAGGTGGACTGAATTTTCAGTTAGGCGGGTTTGTAATTTACAGGAAAAAAATGGAATACAAAAAGCATTGAACGAATGAGTCTTAAGAACTTGGAGAGGAGCCTCCAACAAAAAGAAAGCCAGAGCTATATTCTCAGCACTGTCCTAGTCAAAAATTCTAATTCATGATCTGGTAAGAAGAGACTTCATCAAATATGCTAGTCAGTACAAGGATTTGGTGACCTTGTCACACCAAAACCAACAAGACAAAATGTAAAAGGATAAGTATAATTCTCTTATATGAGAAGGCGTGACTTGGCAGAAATGCAACTGAAAATGAGCTTCACTGACAAGGAACTTTATTGATATAATAATAACAATTATTATTATAAGTTCACCATGTGCCAGGCACTATATGCCAAAACCTTTATAAAAATTATCACAGGTACTTCCCTGGTAGTCCAGTGGTAAAGAATCTGCCTTCCAACGCAGGGGACGCGGGTTCAATCCCTGGTCAGGGAACTAAGATCCCACATGCCGTGGGGCAACTAAGCCCATGTGCCACAACTATTGAGCTTGCGTGCCTCAAAGAGAGAGCCCACGTGCCACAACTAGAGAGAGAAAACCCGCACACCACAACTAGAGAGAAGCCTGTGCACCACAACGAGAGAAACCCGAGCAGACCACACGCCGTAACGAAAAGATCCCACATGCCTCAACAAAGACCCCGTGTGCCGCAACTACCATCCAATGCAGCCAGAAAAAACAAGGAAAATAAATAAATAAATATTTTAAAAGAAATTATCACAAACTTTACAGCAATCCTATGACAAAGGCATTATTATTAACACCATTTTATTGATTAGGACACTGAAGTTCAGAAGTTAATTAAATAGCTCCAAAGCAACACAATTGGGATGTAGTAGAGCCAGGGTTTGAATCCAAGTCTTTCTAACTTAGAAAACCAAATTACAAACCCAGACTGCACAAAGAGAATAAATATATGGATCAAGGGAGATCATGTTCCTTCATACATCTAAGCCATAGTTACCAAGAATTTCTTGGTGCAAAGCACTGCACTAGAAGAATTCTAAAAATGAACCTGGACTACCACTTCCAGGTAGATGGAAGAGATGAACATTTCCCTCTACCTCCCACCAAGAATAATCCAAAACCTTGCACATTACATTAAAACAAACATAAAAAAGCTCTGAAAAAAGAGAAGAAAGAAGATTAACAAGAGAGTTTGGAGCCCAAGGAAAAACAAGACAGTGCTGAAAGAAAAAAACTGTTAACCTTTAGAATCCTATACCCTGCAGAAATATCTTCCAGGAATGAGGAGGAAATCAAAACATTCCCAGACAAAAGAAAATTTAGAGGATTTGTAACTACTCTAAAAGAATGGTTAAAGGATGTTCTCTAAACAGAAAGGAAATAATGAAAGAAGGAAATATGAAAGGAATCATGAAGGAAGGAACAATAAGTTAATGAACAATAAACATATATACAATAGGCTTTCCATCTCTTCTTCAGTTTTCTAAATTACGTTTGACAAGTGAAGCAAAAATTATAACACTGTCTGATGTGGTTCTAAATGTATGTAGAGAAAACACTGAAGGAAATTATACTATAAATGGAGGAGGGTATAAGGACAAAAAGAGAAGTAAATTTTCGATAATTTATTAGCGTTGATAGAATGACAACACCAATAACCTGTGATAAATTGTATGCATATACATTATCTAAAACAATCATTATAAAACTCTACCAAGAAATACACTCAGAAACGCTATCAATAATTCAAAAGGGAATTCTAAAAAGTGTTCAAGTAACCTACAGGAAGGCAGGAAAAATGAAAGAGAAATGAAAAATGAAAGAAATAAAAAACAAAAAATAAGATGGAAGACTTAAGCCATGACATATCAATAATTACATTGAATATCAGTGATCTAAATATACTAATTAAAAGACAGATAGTGTTTCTAAAAGGGAATAGTGTTTTAAAAGAGTGGATTAAAAAATACGACCCAACTACACGCTGTCCACACAAAACTCACATTAGGCCTATTTTTTAATTTATAGTTAGGTCATACTTTTTAATTTAATAGCATAGATAGGCTGAAAGTAAAAAGACAGAAAGAAATACATCTTGAAACATAAATCAAAGGAAAGCTACAGTGGCTATATTACTACCAGATAAAGTAGACTTCAGAATAAAAAAAATTACCAGAGACACTGAGGGCTATTGCATAATGATAAGGGTCAATCCACCAAGAAGACATAGCAATCCTAAATGTGTATGGACCAAACTACAGAACTGCAAAATAAGTGAAGCAAAAACTGATAGAACAGAAAGGAGAAATAGACAAATCAACAATTATGGGAGACTTCAATATCCCTCTCTCAACAATTGCTAGAGCAACTAGACAAGAAATCAGCAAAGATACAGAGGAATTCAACAAAGAACGTTAACCAACAGGAGCTAATGACACTTTTAGAACATTCCACCCAACAACAGAATATACATTTTTTTCCAAGTGCCTATGAAACATATACCAAGATAGACCATATACTAGGCCATAAAACCCCCACAAATTTAAAAGACCTGAAATCATAAAGTATATTCTCTGAACACAGTGGAATCAAACTAGAAATCAATAACAAAAAGAGAAAAAGCTCCAAACACTTGGAAACTAAACAAGGTATTTCTGAATAATCAATGAGCCAAAAAGGAAGTTCCAAGAAAAAAAAATTTTTTTAGTACATTAAAGAATAAAAATTAAAATACAATATATCAGGGACTTCCCTGGTGGTGCAGTGGTTAAGAATCCGCCTGCCAATGCAGGGAACACGGGTTCAAGCCCTGGTCTGGGAAGATCCCACATGCTACGGAGCAACTAAGCCCATGCACCGCAACTACTGAGCTTGTGCTCTAGAGCCCACGAGCCACAACTACTGAGCCCGCATGCCACAACTAGTGAAGTCCATGTGCCTAGAGCCTGTGCTCTGCAACAAGAGAAGCCACCACAATGAGAAGCCCACGCACTACAACAAAGAGTAGCCCCTGCTCCCCGCAACTAGAGAAAGCCTGTGCACAGCAACGAAGACCCAATGCAGCCAAAAATAAATAAATAAATGTTTTAAAAAATTATTTAAAAAAATACAATATATCAAAATTTGCAGAGCACAGTTAAAGCAGTACTGAGAGGGAAATTTATAGCATTAAATGTCTGCATTAGAAAAGAAGAAGTCTCAAGTCAGTAAGCTAAGCTCCCCACCTCAACAACCTAGAAAAAGAAGAGCAAAATAAACCTAAAGCAAGCAGAAGGAAATAACAGAGAGGAAAAAAAATTTAAAAATCAATGAAATTGAAAATAGGAAATAGAGAAAAATCAATGAATTAAAGAGCTGACTCTTTGGTAAGATCAATAAAAGAGCAACAAAACTGTCAAATTCCTAGCAGTACTGACAAAGAGAAAAATAGAGAAGACACAAATATCAGAAATGAACAGGGAATAAACCTGACCTACAGACATCAAAAGAATAAGGAAATACTATGAACTCCACATGCACAAATTTGACAATTTAGATGAAATTTCCTCTAAAATCACAAACTAACCCAACTCATCCAATGTGAAGTAAATAATTTTAATAGCTGTGTAACTATTTTAAAAATTGAATTTATAATTTTAAATCTCCCAAAAAAGAAATCTCCAGGCCCAGATAGTTTCATGGAGAATTCTACCAAATGTATAAAGATGAAATAACACCAATTCTGCACAATCTCTTCCGAGAAGAGAAGGGAATGCTTCCCAATGCATTTTATGAAGCTAGTATATTACCTCTGATACAAATACCAGACAAAGACAGTACAAAAAGAGAAAACAGTTGAACAACATCCCTCACAAATATAGACACAAGAATCCTTAACAAATTATTAGCAAATAAAAGTCAGAAATATATAAAATGAATTATACACCAAGACCAAGTATGGTCTATTCCAAGGATGAAAGACATTCAAATATCTGAAAAGCAATCATTGTAACCCATTATATTAACAAGGTATTATTTTATATAACTACACGAATCTATAATTATCTTAAAATAAAAAGGATTAATTTGAAAAAAAAGAAAGACAGAAAGAGCCTGTTCCCAGGAAGCAAATAGAAGATACAGCTCTACCTACTACAGTGGTTTTTACCTAGAGATTTTATTAAAGGTAAATTCCATAGGCCCACTTCAGACATGAGTCTAAGAAGATTAATTCTGCAAGGTTCTCAGTGATTCTGACAATTAGCCAAGTGTGGGAACTACAAGAGCTAGAACATAAATAACGACAATAAAAGGGTCATAATGGGGATGGAAGCCAGGAGAAAAGACCTCACCGCACTAAGAAATGAGAGAAGGAGCTCACAGGATGGGGAGCATGTCAAGAGTATTCCAAGAGGCGGGTATGCCAAGCAGAAAGGCAAATATGAGCAGAACACTGACCCAGACACAGATTAGGTTCAAGAAACACCAAATAACTGCAGTTGGTCCTAGAAGATAATTCGTTTTGCTCTACGCTTTTCTCCATATAGCACACTATCTACGTGACTGGTACATCTACATTACGTCCCCCATTATGATGAAGCTCCACAAGGGCCATTCTTTTTGTCTATTTACTCACTGCTGCATCCCCAGGTCTAGAACAGTGGCTGACATACAGTAGAAGGTCAAATATTTGTCAAATGAGTCAGTGAATGAATGAATAATAGAAAAAAGAGAAGACAAGACTAGAGAGGTAGGTTGGGGGCAAAGCAACAACAACAACAACAAAGACAACCCCCAAATAACAGCCTATGAAGCTTGGCCTTAATTAGAGCCTTAAATTAAATGGTAGGAGTGTATACACTGGATCCCAGGAGTAGGTCTATTTAATTCTATCGTATGTCCTAAACCTCTTTTAAAGCTCCATGACTTTAAGTGCCTCTTTTATATATTAGGCACCTGCCAGGCACTGTACATACATTATCTTTATTCTTCACCACCCTCTGAGATATAAAAGAGATCAGTGACTTGCCCAGGTCCCTTGGCTGGGAAAATGTGCAGTCCGGATTTGACCCCAGATCTACCCAACTCTAAAAGAACTTACTGTTCAACTGCATCAATACTGCCTAGTATATAATAAGGTTCATTACTAATATTTATTTCACAAGTCTAAGTGCAGAGTACTCTTTCCAAAGAATGATATGGGAAAAAATGGAGATTTATCAATAACTCATGAAAAGTCAAGTACCTTGGTTGATGCCTGGTCATACTGTGCAGTTGTTCTCACCAGTTCATCCCTGCTTTTGTTCAAAACTTTCTCTTTTTCGTTTAATTCCACTTTTGCTTTCTCCACTTGGAGTTGGAGTTCTTGAAGCTTGTTCACTTGGCCTTTCATTTCTCTTTCTTGTCCTTGCAGACGTAGTTCCAACTCACTAATCTTGCTCCTTAGCTCTTAAATCGCAAACAAAACCCACACTTCAATTAACATATATTTTTCACAAAGACATTTACAACTAAACTCAGAATGTATCAATGTTACTCTGCTCTGAAATCTTTGGTGAGTCAAACATAAATCAATTCACATTAAACAAAGAAGCTACCTTAATTGGATTTAATTTCAATGTTTAGTCTTTATTGTTATTTGTATTCAAAAACCCTACAGAAAGCAGGAGAAACAAATTTTCATAAGTTTTCACAGAGAAACTTGGGGGAGCAGAAATGTTTTTCTAAAATCGTGAATAGTATCTTATCGAGACTGCAAAAAGTGTACCACATATAACAGCCTGCACTAAAATTACCACTTGGTTTTATACACCCACAAACTAATATATTTTTTGTGCCCATATCAATGCAAATGAGTGCTAAGCAGTGAAAAATTCACCCTCCCACATTCTCTAGTAGCTTGTCCTCCAGTAAAGAGCAAGACAGTGTGAACCTCCTCTATTGCCAAAATTAACAACAATTTTTTTTTCATTTTTTTCCCCACATATACACAATATTGGTTCCAATGGCACTGGCCATGTGACAGGTCTCACCAGTGCACACAGATGGTGATTTTCAATCTACCATAGCACTGGAAATTATCATAGTCTGCAGACTAGATTCCAAAACACCACCTGGCACCCTTGGCTGTCAGCAGCAGCGTGGTGCAGCAGCCAAGGTTACAGGTTTCTCCCATACACACAACCTGGCAGCACACAGCAAAGCTCTCCTACAGACACATGCCACACCTCTGGCCAAAACTGGCTTGTTTCATGGGCCACAAAAGGAGCCAGGGGAGAGCTGTGGGGATTGTCAACTGTAACCCACCTACTTGCCCCACTCTGGAAAGTCAAAGCCACTCACCCTACTTTTCAAGTCTTCATGGCACCAGCTTTATAGTACAAATAAAGGTACCTTTCCAAATGGTGATATCTTTTCTCATTATCCCAAAGACAGTATTTCACATCACCAGGCTGGGATGTTGATCACTGATGGGTCTAACAAAACACATGAGCACTTTCTAGGGCTAAAAATGTCTAGAAATTTCTAGACTTCTAAAATTATCTCAGGAAAATTTAATTTAGCTAAAGAAGTTACCTTGATTCTGGGCTTTGAATTGATCCAAAAGATGAGAATTGCTAGAATTATCACAGAAACTGCTATTAGCATCTCTATTCCCTATTTGCAAAGTTGATCTACTCAGAGTCACTTCTTGTTCCCCAGAAAAACTAGATGCAGAGAAATCTCTCCTAATTGGAGTTTTTAGAACATTGGATGAAAGACGACTTGGGGTCTTTTCTTGTTGCCATGAGAACACAGATGATGAAGCCTGATGTCGGGCAATGTCCCGGTGATTCATGGTGCTTTGGGGAGTAGCCTGGCTTGCTTTCTGTAAAAACAGAAACTCTTTAGAGCCCTTTAGAAGTCAAAATATTTAAGACTATGTAGTAGACTCACAGACATAAAAAAGCAAACTTATGGTTACCAAAGGGGAAAGCAGTGGGGGTGGGAGGGCAGGTAAATGAGGAGTTTGGGATTAGCAGATACAAACTACTACATATAATATAGATAAACAAGGTCTTACACACAGGGGACTACATTCAATGTTTTGCAATAAATTATAATGGAAAAGAATATGAAAAAGTATATATGTATATATAATATATATAACTGAATCACCTTGCTATATACACCTGAAACTAATACAACATTGGAAATCAGCAATACTGCAATTAAAAAAAAAAAGATTATGTACTTATTTTCAAATAGAACATAAAGCCATGCCAAGAAGGTAACACTTCCACTGTGTACCAAGAAAGACCATTCATCAAGTCAAGGGAACCACTGGGTCCCAATAACCAGTGAGGAAATGTTCTAATGGTCAGACTTGGCACTGAAGGGTGAAATCAGTACCATCTGAGGCCCAATCTATTTTAAATGGGCTCAGTTTTTGTATTTATTCTGCATCCCTCATATACTTCATAAAAACACATGTGAGTACTCACTGCCATTTTGAATTCTGAAATTTGATTTTACTTTGCCCCTCCTTGGTCACCTCCCCCTGTAGCTTTGCACACTGAGACTCAAAATTCAATACTAACCTAAAGAACTCCTTCAAGAATCTCACATTCCACCATAACACTCTCCCCCAAAAAATGTCGTATGAGGTATTTTTTATTATATAATACACATTTGTGGATTTTCTGCTGTTTTGAACTCTTCTTTTTGTTCTTCTCTCTGCCTGCATTCTGAAAACTATCAAGGTGTAGCTATAGAAGCTGAGTTAATTTTGTTTTTTTGTTGTTGGTACGCGGGCCTCTCACTGTTGTGGCCTCTCCCGTTGCGGAGCACAGGCTCCGGACGCGCAGGCTCAGCAGCCATGGCTCACTGGCCCAGCCGCTCCGCGGCATGTGGGATCTTCCCGGACCGGGGCACGAACCCGTGTCCCCTGCATCGGCAGGCGGACTCCCAACCACTGCGCCACCAGGGAAGCCCAAGTTAAATTTTTGATAGCAAGGGCTTTTCTTGCCACAGGGAAAGGTTTAAGGCTTCTGGAGACTCATAGTCCTCCACAAAATAACTCTGGGAACAGATGTCAGGGCCAGAATTGATACCAATGACTGAACAAAGCACATATTTCCAAGTCAGACCAGAGAATTATTGTTTAATTTTATTCATCTTGTAAGCAATGCCTTTGCTACATATCAAAACCCTGGTGATCTCAAAACAAGGGTTAAAGGCGTAAAAAGAATTTAAATTGTTAAAGCTCTAACAGGTATTTTTTTGATCCTCAGTATTTAAGGCATCTACGTATAAATTCAGCCTTAAACTGTTTGCTAAGTTGTGCCATCTCACCAAGTTCATATGTTTAGAATTGTGCCATTAAGTGCCAAACTGGAATTTTTTAAAAAACAAATAACATCGGGCTTCCCTGGTGGCGCAGTGGTTGAGAGTCCGCCTGCCGATGCGGGGGACACGGGTTCGTGCCCTGGTCCGGGAAGATCCCACATGCCGCGGAGCGGCTGGGCCCGTGAGCCATGGCCGCTGAGCCTGCGCGTCCAGAGCCTATGCTCCGCAACAGGAGAGGCCACAGCAGTGAGAGGCCCGCGTACCGCAAAAAAACACAATAAAATAAATAATAAATAACATCGTGCACAGAAATGGGAAAGGTATATTCTATAGACACCAGGTATTTTCTGGGTCAGTCCTGAAACTAAAAGCTGGGGTTTCCAAAATACGCATTTTGTTTATTTTATTGATGTTAAACAAATCTTTTCACCCACCTCTCTCTGCTTTTTTTACCCCTATCAAAATGTAATTTAAAACACTTGTCAGCAACTTATTTACAAGAACTGGGGAGATTACGTTGATAACATTTTCACCTGAAATAAACAGTTCATTTATAATGACCCCCAAACCTCACGTCCCTGGTAGCAATCACCACATTCCATCAGAAGGCCTGAACAGGAAGCAATCGCCTCCAGGTTCCAAAGCTAGTGAGTGTCAGTTATGACTCTGGTCCCACCCTCTTGAAACTTCTTCTTTATCATTAGATCTTAACAGAGAAGTAATTACATTACCAGAGTTTCCACGGAATTCGGTGAACATTTAATATTTAGGGATAAAGTCACCTCCCCAATCTATTTTACTCTACTCTTACCTATTTTAAAATTTAAAAATACCATAACCAATGAGCCAGGAACTTTATTTTCTCAGTGTAATAAAAATGTGCCAGCCCTATGTAAAGCAGATTTTTCTCTATCCTTGTTGCATCCTATATCCAAGTACTTCTTCAACTGCATACTCTATTAAAAGGCCCATAATTAATTTACCTTTGCCTGCAAGGCTTTCACCTCTGCCTCTAATCTTTTTCGTTCTTCAACTTCTTTATTATATTTTTCTTTTAGATCTTCATATTTGGAACCTAAACACAGACATTGAAATACAGTTTTACTTCGATCACTGATTTTGCAAAGAATCATTATGATAGATCGCCTAGAAATGAGTATCTTAGTACATCAGATAGAAAGAACATTTTGGTTAAGGCAACGGATACTGATCAAATTACTCAAATATCAAAATACATGGAAACATAGGTGTTTTAAATATTCCAAAACTGAATTATGTTTTAAAATACCATAGGATAAAGTGAAAAGTTTAAAGGCTTACTGATGGCTCAACATAGTTCAACAGATACACAAATGTATATGTAACTAATGGCTGCTTTTTTTTTAATGCTAAAATTAGAAGTTGAATTCAAAGTTGAATGAATTCATTTCTTTGGCAGAATTAAAATCTCAATAAAAGAGCTATTTATACAAAGGGAAAATATCCTTACCACTATAATACTGGCTTGGTGTGAGTGGAGTTGCAAAAATTTTTTGTGGTGTAGTGCATGGACTCAGAGAGACATCTGCAGACTGTGCAGCTTGTTGGCTTCTTTCAAGTTCAGATTTACACCTGTGAGAAAAGGACCCGAGAGGATGGCAAATCAGAGCAACAGCTGTAGAATACCAACACCATACATTCTCAGAAAGCGATAAACTTACAAAAACACCAACCCTCTAAGAATTCTTACCACTTCATTTATCCGACAGACATTTAATAAGAACTAATTTATGAGACAGTCCTTTGTCTTCAAAGGAACTCAGTCTAGTTAGGAAAACAGAAATATAGACCAGTAATTACAATGTGATAAAGACGATAATGAAGATCTGTAATAACCACCACAGTAGCAAAGAAGAGTTGGGAGGGTTGGGACACATTCCAATGAAATTTTATATTCTAGGCCAAAGAAAGACACAGTGCTACAAAATACCAGAATTTCAGAAACATAGGAGGAAATTGGAGCATGGGCTCAAATCATAAAACCGGATGGCATTACTTATAATATTGTCATTATAAAAACAGAGATTTGGGGCTTCCTTGGTGGCGCAATGGTTGAAGAGTCCGCCTGCCGATGCAGGGGACACGGGTTCATGCCCCAGTCTGGGAAGATCCCACATGCTGCGGAGCGGCTGGGCCCGTGAGCCATGGCCGCTGAGCCTGCGCATCCGGAGCCTGTGCTCCACAACGGGAGAGGCCACAACAGTGAGAGGCCCGCGTACCGCAAAAAAACCAAAAACAAACAGAGATTTGATATACATATCACGTCTTTTGTGATATTTTTAAAACACATATTAAAAATCAAGTTAACGTAATGCATCTAGAAAAGATACTGGCAGGAAACAGATCCAAAGAACTGGAGAAAGTGAGCTATATACAGTCGTCCTTGGGATCTGTGGGTTGTTGGTCCCAGGACACCTGCAGATAACAAAATCCAGGGATGCTCAAGTCCCTTATATAAAACAGCAGTCGTACACTCAGCCCTCCATATCTGTGGGTGCAGAACCTGTGGATACGAGGGCCGACTGTATTGTATATGTGTACAGAGTATCCCTACCATTTCAGTTGTAACACCCTTCAGAAGCAAACCTAAGAGAGGACTCAATTCCTGCAAGTCTCCAATGTCTCTGAGTTTAACTTTACACAAGAAATAAAATGAACACCCTAGTAGAATGGCTAATGATGTGCACCATTCTCTTTGCCAAGGACACATTACTCAAAGCAGGGAGTGAAGAAAGTAGTGAAGAAAGTGCCTCAGTGCCCTAGCTCTGCCTGCTCCAAATTCAATCTGGGAAGGAAGAAGCAATGTATGAGCTGAAAATGGCTGCTCAGCAAATCAAATTGTCACATTCGAATTTATAACAGGTAAGAGCCCTCCAACAGAAATGTTGTATTAGCATGAAAAAAGTAACAAGAAATAAATGAATTTAATCTTAATATTTAACTCAATATTTTCCATACTGTAATTTCAACTTATAATCATTGCAAAAATCATTAATAAGATATTTTACATGTTTTTGTACTAAATCTTCAGAATTTGGACTGGGTTGTGTCCTTCCAGCACACCTCAATTGACACTAGCCACATTTCAAGTGTTCAACAGCCACACGTAACCAGTGGCTACCATATTGGACACTGCAGGTCTATAGACTTCCAAAGGTGTAAAAAGGTTGGTAAAACTCCAGAGATGAATTTTGAAGAACTTTGCAAAACTGATGTTTCTTTGCCCTCTCAAATTCACATCTTTTCAGTAAAAAAGAAAAAAAAAAAAGTTTATTAATTTTAACTATTAAATAAAAGTATACCCTATTATTTTTATAAACCTTTGTATCTCCTGTCTCCTAGGGAGAGAAAAAACACAAATCACCACCACCAAAACAAAACAAAAAAAACACTAAATTAAGCTGTTTTCTCCTAGGTCTAATTTAACTATATGAGATTGGTAATATTCACCAGTTTTTATTTGTTTGTTTTTGTTTGTTCATTTTTTGTTTTGTTTTAAAAAATAATTTATTGAGGTGAAATTCACGTAACATAAAATTAACCAGATTGAGTGAACAATGCAGTGGCATTAATTACACTCACAGTGTTGTACAACTACCATCTCTATCTACTTAAAAGCCATTTCTATCATTCCATAGTAAAGCTCTTTAACCATTAAGGAATTTCTCCCCAGTGCCATCTTCCCCCAGTCCCTGACAACAACCAGTCTGTGTTCTGTGTCTATTATTCACCAGTTTTTGACCAACATTTCAAATGTTCAACCTAACTCGTTCAAGATGTACCTGAAATCGGTGGCCATTGATGGAAAAAATAAGTTCCTGCCCTGTACCGGAAGGTTACCAGTGAAAAAATTTAAACTATACTCAGGGCTTCCCTGGTGGCACAGTGGTTAAGAATCCGCCTGCCGATACAGGGGACACGGGTTCGAGCCCTGGCCCGGGAAGATCATACACGTTGTGGAGCAACTAAGCCCGTGTGCCACAACTACTGAGCCTGTGCCTTAGAGCCTGCGCTTTAGAGCCTGCGAGCCACAACTACTGAAGCCCACGTGCCACAACTACTGAAACCTGCGTGCCTAGAGCTCGTGCTCTGCAAAAAGAAGCCACGATAATGAGAAGCCTGCGCACCGCAACAAAGACCCAACACCGCCCAAAATATTAAATAATTAAAACTATACTCAATAGTTATTGTAATCTATAGGTCTTATACCCTTAACAATTTTTATACTATAGAAGAGTATACTCAATAGTTTTTATAGTCTAAAGTTTATACAGTTTGTAAACTTCTATAAACATCTATATCTATCAACATCATAGATAATAAAAATATTTTTAAACTAAATGTGCTATGAGGGTATCCTAATACCATGATGATAATAACTAACAACTGATAATAATGATAATATTAATGCTAACGTTTAAACATTGCTACATGTCAGATACAACCATGAACTTTATATCTGCAGGCATTGCTACCAAATGGCACTTTTCAATGAAATAGGGAAATGTATACAAAAGCATCTTTTTCTCAAATGTTAAAAAATACTAACATTTCTGTCTAAATTAAATTAAATTATTAAAACCAATTAATAAAGTAAATTATTAAAACCAATATTTCTAACGTTGGCAGCCAAAATGTTCTTTTCAAAGAAATAATTATTCTAGCATACTGAAGTGAGCTTCCTACTTCCCGAGCACCTGCTTTCCAAAACAAATGCCTCTCTTTCATTCATTCATTCAACAAATATTTGAGGACCTACAATTGCCAGGCGCTAGGAATACAGTGATGAACAACACAGACCAGGATAGAGTTTAGGAAAACAAAGAACTCAACAAGACAGAAATTTATTTATCATTCTAACATTGCAAATTATAGATAGCCACCTTCCCACACGGATAGGAAACAAAATTAGAAAAAGATTTCTGTGCACTTAAATTATCAGCTTCACCATAAGACAAGCATATAGTTGTCCCTAACAATCTACCTGCAGAAGATTGGTTCTAGGACCCCCTTGAATACTAAAATGTGCAAATGCTCAACTCTCATATAAAATCACATAGGTAGTATTTACGTATAACCTATGTATATCCTCCTGTATACTTTAAATCATCCCTAGGTTACTTATAATACCTAATACGATGTATATGCTATGTAAATAGTTGCCTGCACGCAGCAAACTTAAGTTTTGCTTTTGGAACTCTCTGGAATTTTTTTCAAATATTTTTGACCCTTGGTTGGTTGAATCTGTGGATGCAGAACTCATGGATATGGAGGGCAAACTGTAATTTTTAAACGTTTTAACTTTCAAAAGTATGTTTCCTTTGTAGGTAGAATTAAGATTGCAGCTATGCCAGGAAAAAAAATTCTTGGCATCAAAATATTTATTAATTACAAATGGAAAAACAGTAACTTTATCATGCAGAAACCCAGATAAACACCCTAACAAGCGATCAGTTTAAAAGTCAAATTAAATCATGTACACTCTGATATGATGCATGTCACTACTGTACATGTCACTATAAAGGTGTGTCACTACCTCTGTGGTATTCTTACCAAAAATTCGTAACCTCAATCTGACCCAGTGATTCTCCATCCGGGATGAATTTGCCCTCCCAAAGGACATTCGGCAATGCCTGGCAACATTTTTGACTGTCAAAATTTGGAGGTGGTGCAAGTGCTACTGGCATCTAGTGGGTAGAGGCCAGGAATTCTAAGTATGCTACAATGTAGCCTACAGGGCAGCCTTCCACAACAAAGAATAATCCAGTCCAAAATGTCAATTCTGCCGTTGTTGAAAAACAGCAGACAAACCCAAATTGAGGACTATTCTACAATAAAGGAGACTAGTGCTCTTTAAAAATGTCAAGGTCACAAAAGACAAGAAACCATCAGAGCTTAGAAAAAAAAGTAACTAAGACCCAGCGCAGCCAAATAAATGCTAAAAAAAAAAAAAAAAGTAAGAAAACATCAACTAAATGCAGTGTGGAATCCTGGATCAGATCCTGGAACAGAAAAAAGCCATTACTGGAAAAATGAGTGAAATTCCAATAAAGTCTGTGTTTAGTTAATAGTATTGAATTAATGTTTATTTCTGATTTGGTCATTGTACTCTGGTTATGTAAGATGATAACAACTGTTTCTGGAAGTCTAAAGTTATTTCAAAACAAAATTTCTTCTTAAAATTTTTGGGTGTATATTCATGGAATTAACAATAGGGCAATTTGCTAAAGTCTTTTTTGCTTTTAGTGTTTATCACTCCTTGATATTTTGACAAAATTCCACTACTAGAACAAGAAGATTCCATTTATAAGCCAGCAGTGCTCAAGTCCCATTAAATTTATTTTGAATAATGCCTCTAGTTGTTTGGGGGATTTTTTTTTAATGGAAAAGTAGTAATAAGCACCTTTTTTTATTGCCTAAATATGTAATTGATATTGGTGAATTGATTATGTAATGCTTAAGATGGAAGATGGGTCTCTTGGATTGGGACCTCAGTAGGAAAGTCTTCTAGACTTCACTTCCCTCCTCTCCAGCTGAGATTCCATGGCACCCAACTTCAATCCCTCTCTTCCAATATCCTCAATTATTCCACTGTCTTCTATCCCATCACCCTCGCCCAAAAACCCTAAATCGATCCTCCTGTATACCTTCTTAGCATTTATATGCTAAAGAAAGGAAAAAAAAAAAAAACTCATTAAACGCTATAGATTGGTCCCAGTATAAATTCCTGGCCTCCAATCTCAACTGAGCCCTCAGTGCTCCTCAGTCGTTTTGAAGTTCCCTAGTTCTCTGATTCTCTACAACAGCTTTTCCACGCAGAGAAAACAGAAGCCATCAATATAAGCCATGCTTTAACGTCCCTCCATTTTTTCAGTTAACCACTGTTGATAGTTTTGGTATTATTTATTATTGCATACCCTAGTAACAAACACAGTGCCTGGCACATGAACCAGCTTAATAAACATATACTGAATAAGTAAATGAATAAGCTAGCAACCATTTAATGAATTTATATAGTACTGAGCCATGCAACAATAGGACTGAAGCATATAAGAAAAGAATTAATGTTCCTCAAATCATTGTTCATTCCACTGGAAAAAAAAAATGTCAATGTGTAATAATTACACCATAAAAGGAAAAGATAGCCACATCTGATGAATATATACAAAGACATCTATAATAAATACCATTCCCAAAAAAGTTACCTTTTAAGTTCCTGTTCCAGTTTTTCTATTTGCTTTTTGCTTGAGTTCAGTTGTCCTTCTTGGAAATTCACTTGTGACTCCTTGACTTGAAGTTCATGAGAAATCTTCTGCTTAGTCTTCTCCAGATTTTCACATATTTCCATCAAGCTTTGGTTCTCCCTTTTCAGGTTTGCACCCTCAGCTTTTTCATTCTCAACCTAATGCAGATTATTCAAAAGGAACTAGGTCTCTTACTCATGAATTTACCAAATAGTATCTGTTAATCTAACACTGATGACTAAGTTTCTGAGATATGGTTGAAAAAGTCCAGAAGTAAGTGCTTGATGTACACCGAAATGTTAGATGATCTCACTTTGAAGCCTATTGATAGAAAAGTTTTGCAAAGTCATGTATTACAGTCTTTGGTTAGGGCTACACAAACCCATCCTAGAAAGAGAGGCTTTAATAGGCTTTCGAGAATTAAAAAATCAAAAATAAATCTTATAAACCCTCCCTTAACTATTCATTTTCAAGTTCAGCTGCTAAAGCCAGTTACTGTAAGAAACTGAAAAATTCTCCCACTAGCAAAAACATTTTAGGAGCAGTAATTGTATTACTATGGGTTGGCTAATGCAAAGATACGAAAGAAGTACTATTTAAGTTTCCATTTACTAGTCCTGGAGAGAGGTGGGAATACCAAGGTGAAAAGCTCACTCTCAGAAAGCAATATCTATTTGGACTGCAAAGTGCTCTAATATTGATCCCAGATTCGGAGCCAGAGATTTTCGGCCATTTTAGTGCAGAATGCAAAAGCAATGCCCAATTCTTTGTCCTAAACAGAAGTGAAAATGGAACTCAGCAGCCCTACACATTAGCAGGTAAGCAGAAATGAAAACAAAGAACGGAGAAAATGAGGTAATTAAAATAAAAATGACTCAATAGGGGAGGGGACTTCCCCTGTGGTCCAGCGGTTAAGACTCAGCTTGAGCTTCCACTGCAGGGGGCGCGGTCCCATCCCGGGTCGGTGAACTAAGATCCCACATGCCACGGCGGTGTGGCCAAAAAAAAAAAAAAGATTCAATAAAGGAGAGGAGGGGGGATTACCACCTGAAGATGGCAAAATCATTTTTCTCTAAATTGAAAAGACGAAGACAAAACCATTCGTCCAAATAACGAGATAACAGTTTTAAATACCAGCATTTCAGTGATACCTTCTGTTTTTGCTTCTGCAACGCAGCCTCCAGGGTTTCAAGTTGAAACTGCCTTTGCTGCCTTTCTTTTTTCAGTTTGTCGAGCTGTCCTTCAAGCTCTTGAATTTTCTGAAGAGCTCTTGTAGGCAGGCCTTCCTTCCATTCTTCCAAAGCCCAGCTCATTTTGCTCTCCTTTATTATTCAAACATTTATAAATAAGCTGAAAAGAATAAACAACCTGTTGGTCTTACTATAGTAAAAAGAAACTTACAGTCTCAGAGACTAACTAATCTACATAACCACCTCCTAGAATCAAGTTTCAAAACTTCATGTTTCAAAAGATAACAAAGTATAACATCCATCTTCTCCACCCTCTGCAAGGTGACTACTAATAACTGACTGTGAAGTGTCAATAGTACACAGTATGCTTGTTTGGCTTCCCCTTGCTTTCTGGTTTTCTTATATCTCATTTTTGACTCTTATATGGCTACCTGCTTTCTACCACTCAGTTTGTTTTCATTGTACAAGACATGAATATTTTGCTATAAGGTTTCTGGTGAAATAGGTCTTACAGGACAAATAAAATGCATGATAAGTTACTTTGCAAATGCTCTTCTTTCCTCTCTTCATGTCATTAATTCCCACTCATACTCTGTCCCTCTTCCTCCAGGAAGCCTTCCCTGAGGACAACCATCATAATCTGGTCATATCTCCCCATCAGAGTCTCTCATGGCACAGGTACCTCCTTTTCCTCCCAAGAGGTTATCATTTGTTAAGTCAATGCATGCATGAACAAAGGGTGAATGACATACTAGCACTAGAATCACTGCAAAATGCAGTAAAGTCATTCTCCAGACAGACCCTGACCAGGAATCAGGTATATAGCCTTAGTGATTCAAATCCCTGCTCAGCAGCCTACAAGATGCGTGACCTTGGGCATGTTATTTAACACCTCCGTGCCTTGGTTTCCTCATTTGTAAAATGCGAATAATAATGGTGGTGGTTCCCTAAAGCTTTAGAACAGTATCTCCTGGTAAGCTTTCCATACATATTAGCGATTGTATTAGTCACTAAAAACGCTTTTTCATTTGTATACTGATGCCTATGGCACCAAGATAGAAATGGCCTACCTCTTTCTCAGACATATCTTAGAAAATTTAAATCAGCTGGGAGAAAAGTATGGCAATTATTCTTTATTCATTAGCCTTTAGAACTTAAATGAAAGAAAAAGCATTCATTTTCCAGTTCCTTTAGCAACAGGATGAGAATCCGGTTTTTACTAAATGAAGTCCACAACCATTTTTAGCGTTTTGTTTCAGTCGACTTTATCAATGACATTTTTTATCAGAACAATTAATAAATAGTTGATGAAAGTACTAAGTATAATAAAACATTTTCCAAATATTAAAAGAGAAGGAAGGGTCTCAGAAAACACATACTTTAGTATCAAGCCTTGGAGAGCTGTTTTCTCTGCCATTCTCACCTCCCACCCCACCCTTTTAGTTCTTTGAACACAACATCTTAAACTCCATTCCCATTTACCCAAAAACTACTTAAAGGAGTCTCATGCCGCTCCACCAACAAAGGACAATTTACACTGCCCCAATAGGCTACTCCTTCTATTCCAAACTAGCTTGCTCATTCAGGGGTTCACGGGTGGGTATATCATACCTCAGAGGCACACAACTACAACTCCTAAACAATTCTGCCAGCCACTGAAATCATGACATCCATACACCATAGCGAACAAAATATTAAAAGGAGCAATTTAAAAAGATGATAGAGATGATGGAAATAAACAGAAGGAAGACTGGCAAGTTAAATGCTTTTCCATTTCCAAAGTCTAAGACACAGCAACAAATAAATGGTTAAAGCAATCACCAGACCCAAGCTAATTTTTATTAGAGGGGACTTTGACAGATTAAGGCATCAACCATTCAACAATCTCTATGGAGCCACTGGGAGAAAAGGACAAAAAATGCAATCCTCAAAGATGTGAGGGGCAAAGGGATGGGAGTGGGGGGCGGGGGTGGGTGATGTAGAAAAGCCCTGGATATCGAGGTTCCTGCAAAAAAGATCTGCAGGACTATCCTCCTTCCAGAAAATGCTGTTTCTATCTTAACCGTGGGGAGGACACTCTCCATGCCCGAATCACTCAACCCCAGAAAGTGCCCGAGGAAGCTCTTTTGTGACCTTGTGACTCGCCCACCCCCGGCTCGGCAGGCCCGTTTTGCGCTTTCCCTTTATCAGAATTCCCCATCTCCACCAAGAAACCCAAGTTCCCGCCTAAAGTGCCACCGCGGAGCCTGTGAGTGAAAACTCTGCCTGCTCCTCTAGACCAGGCTCAAAGTCATTTATTTCTGAGTCCTCATCCCATAGCGGAGCTAGGAACACAGGCGCAGCCAAATGAACGTGGAAGGCGTGAGAGAAATGCTCTCGCAACTAACAATAGGCACACCAACCTGCTGCCCGGATCAAAACCCTCAAAACTAAAGTTTGCATTTCCTTCACGCAACAAAGGACCGATGTCCAAATTTCAAATAGGCGCGGAAGGCTGCTAGTAAATACCTGCTGATCTCCCAAGTCTTTTACCTTACAAAGGAGGAAATTGATCCTCCAAAGGGCAAGCCCGTGACCGAGCAGGGCCTCCGGACACTAGTGCGAGCCCATTTTTACCAGGAGCAGAGGGGGGCCGACACCACAAAGAACTTGGCCCGGGGCCGATTCCCCAGTTCCGTCAGAAGGGAAGAGGCGGCGGCCCGCTGCACCTTCAGTGCCTAGGAGGGCGATTCCACAGGCATCCCCGCCCAGTAACCCCCTGCAGAAGGCCAACAGCTCCCTCACTCCCGCCGCCAGAGCCGGGACCCAAGCAGAACGCTCACCTTGCTGGCAGAGTCGGGAAAAACCCGACTCAGAGAGTCGGGCCCTAGTACAGCCGCCGCGGGCTGGAGCACAGATTCCAACTCAAACTGCCCGCGACCGCCACCCGTTTTCGATTCGCTCGCTTCCGGCCCAGACCAAACTCATCTCAAAGCCTATTGGTCACTGTCATCAGCTGTCAGCCAATCCGCTTCCGCGCACTCGGAATGCCGCCTTTGATTGGTCCTTTCGGATGGATTTAAAAATCAAGCCACCAAAAAAAAAAAAAAAAAAAAAAATCAAGCCACAGGAGCAGAGCGGCCGGTGCTGGTGCTACAGGGTGTTTTGTTGTTGTGGGGAGGCGGAGTCCACGTGCTTTAGCTGAGGCTGGGAGGCGTTATGAACCGCTCTTTCTGCAAAAGCCAGGGAATGGGCAGACTGATTAGGAGGGTGAGGCCTATCGGCTACAGCCCGCGGGAGTGAGCTGTCTGGTGAAAACTCAATACTGTACACACATATCTACTTATTTATTAAATATATAACTTAGGACATAAATACTAAGTACTGTGCTGCCATGTGTTCTTCATCCCGTGTCATTCTTAACAATTCTTTGAGGAAAATATTCTTATTTTTATTTAAAAGTTAACTGAAGCACATAGAAGCTAAGTCATTTGAAATTGAATCTAGAACATGCAGGATCTCACTCTTAACTGCTGTTCTCTATTGATCATATTCTAAAGAGGTGATTCTGAACATCTGTTAGCTGGGATTCCAGGGGAGAACACTGTAGCCAGAAAAATCGTCGAAACAGGATGCAACCTCTCCTTTTCTATGAAGCTCACTAGTACTGTGGGTATTTATGTACCCGTTTTATTTCTCTCGACTAAAAGTAAGCTTCTAAAGGCAGGAGCAAAACAATGAATTGTTAAGTTAATATATCTCTGATGCTGTTGTCTTCCTCAATAGATTCCAATCTTTCTGTCTCCCTCTCTTTATCTTTTATTAGACCATTCCTGCAGCCCCTTACCTTTCACTGAAATTCTGCTCATCCTTCAGTACACCATTCAAATGCCACTTTCTTCTTAAAATTTCGCTATTCCCACCCACCCCTTAGAAATAATAATTTCCTAGGCCTTTCCTAGAGCTTGGTTTATACTTCACTTTTAGGATTTTTGCCGTGTCTTATAATAGATGGGTAGATAAATATAGTTATACATATAGATATCTATGTTTACGTCTGGCTCCCCTTCAGACTCAGAAATTCCTGTAGATTAAAATCTTTTTAAATTCATCTTTGCATCCCTAGTAACTCCCGAGTAATTTTACACATAGAACTTAAAAATAAAATTATCTTGGGAAGTAAAACTGCCAGCTGGAGAAAGGCCTTGTTCTCCAGTCTCCTTGAAGCCCCAAGGAGAGAGGAGGGAGCAGGTAAGGGAAGAGAATTTTATGAGACACTCTCCCTTATCAGTCTAGTATCTGGCTGTTTGGGGATTTGAACCAAATTCTGACGCCAAGAACAATTCCAACTATGTTGCTTCCCAGGGTAATTATTCAACTATGTATTAGCTGCCTAAGGAAAACAGAACTAGAAAGACGTGTAATAGAGGATTCTCAAGGTTTAAATGAGAAATTTGCAGTTACTATTCTTTCATTCATTACTAAGCAGATGTCTATTAGCGACCACTGTATAGCCAAGCTTTGTGCTACACTATTTTATAATAAATAATAAAGAAATACATTCACTTCTTGGACAAGGGAATTATGTGATGGAGACTATTGTAGCAACTTCAGTGATATTTCTGTGACTAAATTTTATGATTCCCTTCCCCTGCCTCTATTTTTCCCCAGCTTTGTTTTTGGCTAGCACCATAACTAGAGGAACTGATGAAATAGCAGAGGATACTGAGGCACAATTGTTAAAGAGGATTAATGAGTCACCGTGGTACGCAATCCAGGTTGACAAGTCTACCGATGTTGACAACAAGGCAACAGTGCTTGTTTTTGTGCAATATATTTTTCAGGAGGATGTGCATGAGGATATGTTATGTGCACTATTGTTGCCAACCAACACCACAGCTGCAGAATTATTCAAGTCCTTGAATGATTACATACCAGGAAAACTGAATTGGTCATTTTGTGTCAGTATATGCATGGACGGAGCAGCTGCCATGACTGGACGGCTTTCTGGTTTCACTACTCGGGTCAAAGAGGTCGCCTCTGAATGTGAGTCTACAGACTGTGTCATCCACAGAGAAATGCTGGCCAGCCGAAAAACGTCAACTGAACTTAACAGCGTTTTGCAGGATGTGATTAAGTTGATAATGAACAATTATCAATATTATTATCAATTAATATTATCATGTATTAAAATACATGCCCTTAGCTCACGTCTGTTTGTGCAGCTCTGTGAGGAGATGGATGCAGAGCACACACGTCTTCTCTTACACACAGAAGTGAGATGGCTTTCTAAAGGTAGATCACTGGCCAGAGTTTCTGAGTTATGAGAGCTGCTCTAGAGATTTCTTTTAGAAAGAGTCACCACTGGCAGCACATTTCAGTGACACAGAATGGGTTGCAAAACTTGCTTACTTGTGTGACATATTCATCCTGCTCAATGAACTCAATCTGTCACTTCAGGGGAGAACGACAACTGTGTTCAAGTCGGCAGATCAAGTGGCTTCATTCAAAGCCAAACTGGAACTCTGGGGGTGATGAGTGCACATTGGGATTTTTGACATGTTTCAAACATTAGCAGAGATTTTGAAAGAGACTGAGCCAGGGCCTTCTTTCTCCCAGCTGGTGCATGATCAGCTATCTCAGTTTTCAAAAGACTTTGAGCGTTACTTCCCAACCACAAAAGACCCCCGAACTGGGAAGGAATGGATCTGTGACCCATTTGTGAATAAGCCAGGTGAATCGACTTTGTCCGTCCTAGAAGAGGATCAACTGCTTGAGATCGCAAATGACGGTGGCCTTAAAAATATGTTTGAGACAGGGCTTCCCTGGTGGCGCGGTGGTTAAGAATCCGCCTGCCAATGCAGGGGACACAAGTTCAAGCCCTGGTCTGAGAAGATCCCACATGCCACAGAGCAACTAAGCCCGTGTGCCACAACCACTGAGCCTGTGCTCTAGAGCCCCCGAGCCACAACTACTGAAGCCCGTGCGCCTAGAGCCCGTGCTCCATAACAAGAGAAGCCACCGCAATGTGAAGCCCGCGCACTGCAACAAAGGGTAGCCCCCACTCACCGCAACTAAAGAAAGCCCGTGTGCAGCACGAAGACCCAACACAGCCAAATATAAAAATAAATAAAATAAATAAATGTAAAAAAATATATGTTTGAGACAACTTCAAATCTTCATACGTTCTGGATTAAAGTCAAGTTGGAATATCCTGAGATTGCCACAAAAGCACTGAAAAGCCTGCTTCCATTTCCAACATCCTATTTTTGTGAAGCAGTTCCTGTTACACAATGTAGTGATTCGATATTTCTACACATTTCAAAATGATCACCACAATAAGTCTAGTTACCATGGATGTTTAACTTTTTAAGAAACATCCTCAGTCTTTTCCAAAGTGGTTGTATATTTCACATTGCCACAATACATGAGTGTTTTATCTCTGATCCACATCTTCACCAACATGTGGTAGTCAGTCTTTATGTCATTCTAATTGGTGTGTGTATTTCACACTGGATTTAATTTGCATTTCTCTGATGATTAACGACATTGAGCATCTTTTGACATGCTTATTATTTAGTTGTATATCTTGTGACGTATCTATTAAAATATTTTGTCTATGTTTTTATTAAGTTGGTCTTCGTATGATTTCCCATATATTCTGGATACAAAGCCTTTGTCAGATATATGTCCATTGTTTGTCTTTTCAATTTCTTGATGATGTCTTTTGAAAAGCAGAAACATTTGATTTTGATGGAGCCTATTCAATTTTCTCCTTTACACATCATGCTCTTTTTTTGATAAATCTCTTATCCCAAATTTGCAAAGACTGTTTCTTCTGTTTTCTTCTGGAAATTATATAATTTGAGCTTTTGCATTTAAGTTCATGATTCATTTTGAGTTTATTTTTGTGTATGGTGTGAAGTTAGGGTTAACATTTACATTTTCCCATATAGAGATCCAGTTATTCTACCACAATTGGTTGAAAAGGTTATCCTTTCTTCATTGAAAATTAGTTGAATATACAAATATGGATAGATTTCTGCCTCTCTATTCTGTTCTACTGATCTATATGTCTATCTTTACACCTGTATCACAGTCTTGATTACTGTAGGTCTTATAGTAAGTCATGAAATTAGGTAATGTAAATCCTTGATTTACATTATGATCTTTTTAAAATTGTGTCATCTATTCTAGGGACTTTATCTTTAAAAAAATTCAGAATAAGAATATTAATTTTTCTAAAAGCCGTCTGGAATTTTGATTGGGATTATATTCCTAGGTGACAGATAAATGGCCAACACACTTGGGTTTCACTTGATTTATATTACCAGAAATATTCAAGCATTGGCCCAGCAGAAAGCTGAGAGCCACTACTGTGCAAAATCAAGGCAGGGCCCTGCGTCTGGCCATATAATCTGCAAACCTAATAATACTAGAGATAACTGTGGCCAATAAGGCCAAGCCTCTGGCAAGCCTCAAGGAGAAATTCATTGCACAGACTCCCCAGCATCCTGGAGCAAAGCCATGTTTCCTCCAGTAGAGAATGACTCACGATTTGAAAAAAGACTCCTGATGTGCTACCGGCTTTATTAAAGACTGAGCACCTGACCTTGGAATATCAGGTTTGTCCATCACTAGCTGAGTATTGTCAGATCCACCAAGTCAGGGGTTCTAGTGGGTGCAGCTGCAAGCCATTCTATGATGGAGCCCAAGCCACAAATAACTTACATAAATAAGTGGCCGCAAGTCACCTGTTCTGTTTCACCAGTGCTTTGTCTCAATGCACATCTATGGTCTCATTGTGGGTTCCCCAAACAAGCCAAAGAGGAGAAAATGCCTGATCCTCGTTCACAGATGGGTTGGCTTCATATGTTGGGGTGTCCTGAAAACAAATTGATGCTCCCTACAGCACCACAGGGGGGGATTCCAGTGTGCAGAGCTGTGAGCAGAACAGTTGATTGTCTGCTTCACATGGAAGAAAAGGTAGCCCAAGTTCAGGATATACCTCTGGGCAAATGATTTGGCTGACATGTCAGGGGCCTGGAAGGAGCAGGATGAAATTATTAGAGACATAGAGTTTTAGAGAAGAGGGTTTTGGGTAGACCTTACAGAAAAGAGAACAAAGAGTTTGAGTCTTTGGGTCTTATGTCAATGCCCTCTAGAGAGCATCCACCACAGAGAAGACACAACCAGATGGACAGGATGATTGGTCTGGTGGATTGTCCAGTGGATGCCCTCAGTCACCCGAGTGCACAATGGTCCCATCATCAGAATAGCCATGGTGTCAGGGATGTGGCTATAGATGGGCCCAACAGCATGGGCTCCCTCTCAAAAAAGCTGGTCTAACCACTATTTCTGCTGCATAATCAACCTGTCATCATCAGACCGACACTGTGTCCTCAGTATCCCAAGTAAAAACAACCAACCAGCTTCTTGATGGCAAGTCAATTGTATTGGAGCCCTTCCTGTCTAAAGGAATTGATACCTACTCCTGATATGGGTTTATCTTCTTTTTCTGCAGTGCCTCTGCCAGAAATACTCTATGAAGGGCTTATAGAATACCTGATAACAGTCATAGAATCCTGCATACGATTGCCTTGTGCCAAGGGACCTATTTTATTGAGAAATGTGTACATGACCATGGGATTTGCTGGTTCTACCATATGCTTTTTTCTGGAAGTAGCTGGTCTAATACTGTTTGAGTTGAATTGTGTCCCCCATAAATTCATATGTTGAAGTCTTAACTCCCAGTACATCAGAATGTGACTTTAATCGGAAACAGGGTCATTTCAAATATAATCTGTTAAGTTAGATAAGGTCATTAGGATGGGCCCTAATCCAATATGACTATGTCCTTATCAAAAGGAGATATTTGGACACAGAGACAGAGACACAGAGAGAACACCCTGTAAAGAATAGAGTTACGCTGCCACGAGCCAAGGGACACCAAAGATGGCTGCTAAATGACCAGAAGCTAGGAGACAGGCATGGAACAGAGTCTCCCTCACAGCCAACAGAAGGAACCAATCCTGCCAACAGCATCTCAAACTTCTAGAATCTGGAAACGTGAAACAATAAATTTCTGTTGTTCTAAGCCACCAAGTTGTTGGTACTTTGTTATATCAGCTTCAGGAAACCAATACAAATACCATACTGGAGGGACTTCCCTGGCGGTCCAGTGGTTAAGACATCACCTTCCAATGCAGGGGGTACAGGTTCGATCCCTGGTCCGGTAGCTAAGATCCCACACACCTCGCGGCCAAAAAAGCAAAACATAAAAACAGAAGCAATATTGTAACAAATTCAACAAAGACTTTAAAATTGTCCACATCAAAAAAATCTTTTAAAAAAATACCATATTGGAATAGCCTATTAACAGCTCAGCTAAGGCAACATCCTATAGAACTGGGGAACTATCCTCCATAACGCACTATCTGTACTGAACCAATATATCAAGCTGTGTCCCTCATAGCTCGAAAATCCAGATCCAGATGGCAGAAAGTGGAACAAGGATTAGCCCTTCTCGTTATCACTCATAATAACCCATTTGTGTTTCCCATTCTAGTGTGGGCTCTACTGGGTAAAGTGGGGAGTGGGGAACACTACTCCCAGTGACACAAAAGGGTTCCACAAAATCTGAAGCTACAACTCGTCTCTTTGTTTTCCTTATGTGGGTGGAACAGCAGGCAAAGAAAGGAGTTATAATACTGGTGAGGTTACTCAACCTTGATTATCATGAGAAGCTAGAATTGTTACTATGTTAAGGGGACAGGGAAGAATGTGTCTGGAACTCAGGGGGTTCACTGGGGTACCCTTATGTGTTTGTGTATTTGATAGTAATAGTGAACAAGCAATTGCAGCCACCGCAGCCTGACAAGGGCAAGGCAATCTAAGGCCTGACCACTCAGATGAAGTTCTGGGATCCCCTACCAGCCAAATAAATTCGACCAGCCAATGCTGGCCAAGGATGAGGTCATTTAGAATAAGTGGTAGAGGAGAAAGTTGATGAATCTCAGTCATGGCCTTGGGACCAGCAGGCACTATTAGCTTATTCCACTGTTTCTCCTGCACAAAGTCCTTTCTAGAAATGTGGCCACCGCTTTGAAGGCACAATGACAAAGCGAATTTAATAGGGGGACAGAGGGATCTAACTAGTGTAAGCCGTGGTCTATAGCAAGTACTTTATGACATCCCCTTGGCCCAGCTCTGATTTCAGCCACAGTTGTGGTAGACAGTTCTCTGTGGGCTCAGACTCTTTCTACCTCAACAAGCCATAGGTCACTCCACCTCTCTGCTCCAGGGCTTTCTCTGAAGCTGAGGGAGGTCACAGCACAGCTTGGAAACATGGGGACAGTCACTGTACCCAGGAGCAATCCTCAATTAATGGGGTCAGGAGGCATCAGATAAACATCCAAGGGTTCCATCTTCCCCATGGGCAATTCTGGTAGATGCTGGGAGAATCAAGCCACTGGCATCTACAGTAACAACTGCAATTTGTCACCCTTCTCTTGGCTTCTCCGCTTCCCCTGTCTCACTTTTGCTGCTCCCTACTTCCCTTCCTGGAATCATCACCCAAATAAACTACTTCCATTCAAATCCTTATCATAGTCTCTGCTTTTGGCAGAACTCAGCCTAAACAGAAGTTGCCATACACGTATGATTTATTATTTTCAACAGGTGAAAACTCCGTCGTGGTCCCAAATGTTTTAAAGCTTCTATTATGTAGATAGAACCTCAGCTACCTCATCTGTGAAATTAGAAGTGCAACCATAATGCATTTGCCTGGTGTTGATGGTTTTAGACCAGGGGTTTCTGATAGGTAAGGGGCATGCTTTCATGCTTAGTTTGTGCATATCTAAACTGTGTTTGACCATGGAACCGTGAATTAACACATTCTTTGGGACAAGAATTAATTTTCAAAGCTTAATATTAGGGGATTTTTGAACCCTCTAGGAAAGAGAGTCTTCGGGGTAAATATTTAAATATTCAACATATTAGCATGATTTAAATAAAGTTGATCACAAAAAATGTGTTCAAAATCTTCATATGTTTTAAATAAATTCATTGCAAACTATATGGACACTTGCTCAGTCACATGTACTGAAGCACAAGGAAAAGGATCTTAAGCTTTTGAAAAGCTTTTTCTATTCGCACCACTAGGTGATCCCCTATACTATGCCTTAGAAAGTCTTTAACCATTACTGCTGTCTCATACATCCTGGTTTACTACATTATCCTTCTACCTCCCACTCCACCTTCCCTTAGTGTATCTAATGTTCTTGTTTACTCTCTTTTCAAAATAACACTTGCTTGTTTAAAGTAGAGGAAAATAAAAGGAAAAAATAATAGCTCATAATCCTACTGCGTATAAAATCTTTCTTATTAACAAAATAATAAAACAATAACATGTGCACCTGATTAAAAATTCCAAACATTCAAAAAAGTGTAAAAGACAAATTCAGGAAACTAGAATGAGCATTGACCATCCACCAGACTAGATCATTTTGTAGTTGAGGTCAGTGAGATCAAGATATTTCTAAAAATTCAGACAACTAGTTACTAACCCAACACCCCACCCCTGCTAAATGCAAATTAAGAAAATGGTGTAAACAGATAAAACATCATCATTCTGGTATCAGCCACCTTACAGAAACTCAAAACACATTCTTACAACCCTTACAATAGTAATTTTTATGAATGAAATGAAATAATTTATATGTTTTAAAAATTTTAGTAGCATTTTTTATGGGGAAAAAGGCTCACCTAGTCCTTATTTCTTCCAAAGTATTAAAATCAATGTTCATTATATTATCTATTCCTTAGCTGTAAACCTGAACCTCAAAGAAAGAAAGTGGCTGGTATAGGTCCAAGTTCCCCAAAAGGAGATGAGGGGCTTCCATGGTGGCACAGTGGTTGAGAGTCCGCCTTCCGATGCAGGGGACGCGGGTTCGTGCCCCGATCCTGGAAGATCCCACATACCGCGGAGCGTCTGGGCCCGTGAGCCATGGCCGCTAAGCCTGCGTGTCTGGAGCCTGTGCTCCGCAACGGGAGAGGCCACAGCAGGGAGAGGCCCGCGTACCGCAAAAAAAAAAAAAAAAGAGAGATGATATAGCCAAAAATAAATCTTTCAACTTGCAAGACAAGTCTGCTCAAGGACATAATATTTTTATCACGTGACTGAATTTAAGTTCAATTTGTCTCTAGCTCATTTTCAATAATAGCTTTGATCCAGGTGTTAGATTAGCCATGGAGTAAAGCGCTTGATTCTCCAGCCCTCTCTGACAAGGGGGCTTGACACCTTGGAATGAAAGGTGAAGGAATTCCCTAAACCAGGAGTAAAACTTTAGTGTCCCTAAGAATATCATGGAGGGAACTATACTCAATATTCCTATAAAAGAATCTGAAAAAAAATAGAAAATATGTATGTATAACTGAATCACTTTGCTGTTCACCTGAAACTAACACAGCATTGTAAATCAACTATACTTCAATTAAAAAATAAAATAAATAAAAGATTAAATAAATAAATAAATTTAAAAACAAACAAACAAGAATATCATGGAGAGCTTTTTTTAATGCAAATTTTGAGGCTATACCTTGTTCTGATTTAACAGGTTTGGAGTGGAGTACAGAAATCCATTTTATGAAGCACCCCTGTGGTCAATAGATAAGATGAATATACTTTCTGATTTACTTCAATTGTCCTGGCCTCCCTCTGGTTTAACATGTGTCCCAGAATTGTCGTTGCTGCTGTTTTTAAGAAAACATTATTAAAAATAATTGTATTAAAATAAGCCAGGCTGGGTTTGGTAGATCACTTTGTACTTCCATATTCTACCATGGCCTTATTTAGTAGCATGTGAGCTGCATGTGCAGTAAGCAGAGTCCAGCATTTAACAAGTGGTTATATCTGAACCATGAGTGATAACCCCCCCTCACTTTTTCAAAACCCGTCTTGACACTGGTAACTAACTCCACCACTTTAAGGATAGCATACAGGATGCTGGCTGATAAAGTGTGGCTGCATAAGGGCAGGTGGCTTGGGACAACTAACTTCTGGTCCCCAGTGATGTGGGAGAAGTGTTTGCTTCTGCCCCTGGTGGCCATCTGGTGGATGAGTCGTTGTGCCTTAGTTCAGAGGGAGGCCTGCGAGATGAGGAAGCCAAGTAGGCTGCCAGTCTCCCAGTGGGTGGTATCACTTTGAAACGTGGGAAATCAGAAATTTGGTGCATGAGAAATAAACGTGAGAAGTGGGGGTGAAGCATGCCTGCAGTAGAGCTTGTACAGAGAAGTGTGAGCCATCCTGCTGAAGTGGTTTTTGCTTATACTAGCCAAATTGTAAATCTACAACAATTTATAGCTATCCTCCGCTTTTCGAACGTTCGGTTTACACCACTTCTAGTACCTTTCTTTGCTAACTGAAACAAATCTGAAGAGGATTTTTGCTTTCACAAAAAAAGGGCAAGAAGCAAAAATAGCATTTTGTGTTTGTTTTGCAGAAGCCCATAGAGAGGCAGTGCATACCTGGAGCGTTGGGTGAGGCACCACCAACTCCTTCCCCAGGGACCACACTCAGCATCTCAGCATGAAGCCGCCATAGCTTTGAACTGTGTCTGTGAGCATCTGTGCTTTAGCTGGATTTATCTTCCTACGAAAGATTTCGTAGGAACACTCTACTTTTGTAAAGCAGGGGAAACCTGTATTTACTTTATTGCTGTAACAATTTTTAAAGATTTTACAATGAACCCTCTCAGCAGCAATGAGCTCAAGAAACAAAGCTAAACAAAACAAAAACACATGTTTAGTGAAAATTGAGTACAGAATTTTTATTTTTCAGTAAAGTTGGTAATAAATGTACAACACACATAAAATGTTTGCCAACATTTACCATCTACCATGGGACCTGTAGTAACTAAAACTAGAAGGCATAAATATGCTATAAAGACCCCAGGGACTTCCCTGGTGGTGCAGTGGTTAAGAATCCACCTGCCAATGCAGGGGACACGGGTTCGAGCCCTGGTCCGTGAAGATCCCACCTGCCGCGGAGCAACTAAGCTGGTGTGCCACACCTACTGAGCCAGTGCTCTAGAGCCGGCGAGCCACAACTATTGAGCCCACGTGCCTAGAGCCTGTGCTCTGCAACAAGAGAAGCCACCGCAATGAGAAACCCACACACCGCAACGAAGAGTAGCCCCTGCTCGCCGCAACTAGAGAAAGCCCATGCACAGCAACGGAGACCCAACGCAGCCAAAAAACTTTTTAAAACCCCAGAATTTGTTTTAAATCTTAGACGTTATTTTAAGATTATCTTGGATAAGTATGAACGATGAAGAAATAGCTATTAATGTGTTTGGTTTAATTAATAGAAGAACTCTGCAGACAGTTAAATGACTCATTTTTTGTGTCACCAATTATTTCAAATTAAAAAATTAATTCCAGTAATTGTTCATTTTTTCATGAAATTCATGGAATCAAAGTAAAAAAAAGTTCTTCAGATCTTATTGTGAATGCTATTGTAAATTCAGTTAAAAAGTTTAATTTTAAGTATTTATTTATTGGGTTGCACCAGGTCTTAGTTGCGGCAGGTGAGCTCCTTAGTTGTGACTCACCGCCTCCTTAGTTGTGGCATGTGTACTTTTAGTTGCGACATTCATGTGGGATCTATTTCCCTGGCCAGGGATGGAACCCGGGGCCCCAGCATTGGGAGCACGGAGTCTTAACCACTGCACCACCAGGGAAGTCCCAAGAAGTTTAATTTTAAAGATAAAGTTATTTGTTTTGTGAGGATCATATGAGTACAAGTTCTACATACAGTCTGTCTCTTATCAATAAATTTCTTGCTAAATAAGAAATAGAGCAGAAATGTTCTTTGAAGCTTTTGGAGAATTACAGTTCTTAAAAACAAAATTTGGAAAGTGGGAAAATATTGAACAAATTAAACAATGAGAGCATAATCAATTTACAAGTTTTATCTTTGAAATTCTACCATTGTGCCTTGGAATACTCAGACTTGTGGAATAATCTTTTGACAGAGCCTCTTGCTTTCATTTCATAAATGTATACTCTGTCTCAGAGAGAATGAAACTGCAAAAGCTAACAATTTTGAAGCATCTAAATTACACAAAATATTTTAAAGAAGTATAAATAGAGACAAGTTACTGACAAGTTTTGTCTGGAGGCAAACATAAGGCACCTGTGAAAAAAACCTTGGCTGAAAAATTTACACATTTCAAAATTTTAAAAATAGAATTGAGAATCCCTCCATTTAGCAGAATTTATTCTGAGCTTACCATGAGTCTCACTACCTGAAGAATAATTTCTCAGTTGAAAATATTGTGGGCTCCAGAGAAGAGTCAATTGGAAAAGATTGTGGCAATTTAATGAGAAAAAAAAGATCATATTGAAAACAATATATTCTTCAGAAATATGTCAGTAACAGAGTATTAGCAAATGATACAGCTAAGAAACTGACGAAAGAATATAAGTATAAACCAACAACTATTCTGCTCATATTATTTTTAATATTCAGATAAACAATATAAATGTTTCCAAAAGTTTGCTTTAATATACATGGGTATATATGTTTTGTTTTGTTTTTTCGGACATGCTGAGTGGCCTACGGGATCTTAGTAACTGATCAGGGATCGAACCCATGTCCCCTGCAGCGGAAGCATGGAGTTTTAGCCACTGGACTGCCAGATAAGTCCCTTTTATATACTTGTTTCTTTTTAAAAATTTATTTTATTTATTTTTGGCTGTGTTGGGTCTCCGTTGCTGCACGCAGGCTTTCTCTAGTTGCAGCGAGCGGGGGGCTACTCTTCGTTGAAGTGCGTGGGCTTCTTGTTGCGGTGGCTTCTCTTGTTGCAGAGCACGGGCTCTAGGCACATGGACTTCAGTAGTTGCAGCACATGGGCTCAGTAGTTGTGGCTCATGGGCTCTAGAGCACAGGCTCAGCAGTTGTGGTGCACGGGCTTAGTTGCTCTGGGGCACGTGGGATCTTCACGGACCAGGGATCGAACCCGTGTCCCCTGCATTGGCAGGCGGATTCTCAACCACTGAACCACCAGGGCAGCCCCTATATATGTTTTTAAGAGAGAACTTTTTTGAAAATGGTTTTTAATGAAAGTATTTTAGAGATCCAACAATGTAAAAAACCAATTTATTGGTCAATAAATGAATATGCTAAAAATGACACATGCTAAATAATTTTAGTCACCCCTTTTATTCTCAAAAATATTTGTCAGCTAAACTGTATACTCACTCTATTTTAAGCCCAAATTTAAGAAGCAGTTAAATCATTCATGCCCTATATTGGTTCTAGAATATTTTTAAATGGATTTGGATGAAGGTTCTTTTATTGTTATTTTAGGGTATAGGACATTGAAAAAAAAGACCAGAGAATGTAACATTTTAAAACTGTCTCGGGGCTTCCCTGGTGGCACAGTGGTTGAGAGTCCGCCTGCTGATGCAGGGGACACGGGTTCGTGCCCCGGTCTGGGAAGATCCCACATGCCGCGGAGCGACTGGGCCGGTGAGCCCTGGCCGCTGAGCCTGCGCGTCTGGAGCCTCTGCTCCACAACGGGAGAGGCCACAACAGTGAGAGGCCCGCGTACCTCAAACAAACAAACAAAAAACTGTCTCATTTGATTCTAAGCAAAACATAATCCTACTTATTGAGGTGGTAGGCTTAGCTTGTTAAATTTCAAGGAGCCGTTGAATGACCAACATGACAAATGCCCAGGAGGGAAGAACGGTTTCCCTGGGACGTGGAACTTTCAATGCTAAAACTGTGACAGTCTCAGACAAGCCAAAATTGATGGTCTCCCTACATCTATTAAGTGAATTCAGACTCCAGTGTGTTTAGGTGAGGCCGGGATCGCATGTGAAGAAAGGAAATCATGAATACAGGGCCTGAGCCACGATTTCAGGAAGGGTACTCTTTACCTTTGCTATATCTCAAAATAAGTAGACATCAAGTTTTATGGCTCCTTTATATTCCAGTCCTCACTTCTCAAACCAGAAAAACCCAAGACAAATATCGTATGATGATTCACTTCCTTCTCCTTTCTCCCTAGGGGAGCCCTGAGTTCTGCTTCTTCACACCCTTAACCTTGAAACTACTCCCACCTATGAGAGCAGATGCAATATTTGAACAGCATCTGGGGATTGCCTGACTTTATAAGGAATCCATTTCCTCACATATCCACCAAAAAAGCTGAGCATTGAATCCTAATGCCTAGTTCAATGGTGGGCACATAGTAAGTTTCAATGAATATGTGTAGAACTTGTGAATGATAGATCAAAGCGCCCCTGAAAGGTGGAAACTCATCCAAATGTACTCACCCAGCTATGTGGTGAAAGAAAGTCCTCAGGAGGGGACGGGAGAGAAAAAGTTGGGGAATAACCATTTTCCTTTTTGCCCTGCCCAAGAGCTCAGTGGATGGATTGAAGTGCAAACAAACCACAAATGCATTGAGGACAACCCTTTATTCCTGTCTCCTTTGCCTCTTGGAAATTAAAGGAGGAAGAGCAACTGAAGGAACCTAGCTATCCTCTCTTGGCTGGTATCAGCTAGCCAGGTACCTGAGAGATAAAAGGTATAAAAGTACCCCTTATAGGGGCTTCCCTGGTGGCGCAGTGGTTGAGAGTCCGCCTGCCGATGCAGGGGACACCAATGGGAGAGGTCATAGCAGTGAGAGGCCCACGTACCGCAAAAAAAAAAGTACCCCTTATATTTTCCTTTTGAGGAGATTTTGCTTCTGGGATCCTAGAACCAGGAAATAGGAATACCTGATTATTTAAAAACAGGTAACCAACGCTTTTTAGATTTGCATGTGACTCTTAATTACCAAGAGAAAAGGTATTATTTCATGAAAAGTCAAAGATGACAAAATATGTGTTCAGAACATATAAAGGTGATCTGTTGACCACAGCAACTGAAGAGTGTTTTCCTTGCTTTCTAGATTCCTATCCTGCCTGGTAACCCGGAGGCAGCCCAGTGTAGGGCTGTAGGTATCAAACTGAAGATCACGGCCCAGGGCACCACCTACCAGCTGTGAGACGTTGGGCAGATTATCCACCTAATAGTGTTGTTATGAGGATTAATTGAGATAATGTGTGAAGCTCTTAGCACTGGGCCACATGGTAAGTACTCAAAAGGTACTGATGGTACTTACTGTTCTGGATAGGCTGTGTCATCTAATCACCTGTGATTTCTGCTGGAAGAACTAAGGTGATTTTTACACCTCATAGTAAATTTATAAGTTATATTAATCATAGGAAAGGTTATACCATGAGTTGGTGGTTGCCTAATTTGATGAGTCAGATTGTTTTCTTTTTTCACTTCTTTGTTGAAAATAGAAATTTAGGTCAAATTTTTGCTTGAGGCAGAAAAATCTTTTTATTCAGTTACTTGTCTGAAATGAGAAGGTAACCCGTTTTAATGTCTGGCCAGCAACCCAGCCCCACAGCTGATATTAATAGATTTCCTTTGGGAACCACAAGCAGGAGTGTTAGGACAGAGCCTGTATATGGCTCTTAAGCTAGGAAGAATAGATTAAAATCTAGTTTAGAGTCTTTTATCTCCAAGCCCATCTGAACTGAAACATTTAAAAACTCAGAACACCAGAATTCTTTGGTTGAATTTAATAGGCAATGTATCCTTGTGAACAGCTACACCAGATCAGAGCTCATTAGTTCTGTTACCCTGGGGTGCAGTCAGGGAAGGCTACACAGGGGAGAATTTATGTGATGGGAAACTTGAGGATGCCTAGGGACATCCAAGGTGGTCTTCCTACTAAGAAGAGCTGATCTAACGAATTGCTCTAATAGGCTTCTAGGTTGCTAACAATCAAACGGCCCTAGTCAGCAGTAAAGGAGCACCTACTTAATCTACCCAAAGTCCCAAGGTAATGTGATCTAACAAGAAAGGTGAACTGCCTATGTCATTACCACTAAGTGACATAACTTTAACAAAACTGGCAGAGTTTCATTTTCCCAGTGTTCTCCTTGGTGCATGAAACTGGGTGCTGGCTTAATAACCCTCAGCCATAAAATACTGTAACATGTTAGTTCATGCTGAGTGGCAACAGGTTTGTTTTTCATGATTATGTAATCTGAATTCTTTTTCCAAGAAAGGATTTGGAAATGAGCTATTACATTGGATTGCCAGCAAGTGTTTGGTCTAAATGCGCATGTGTAATAGCTGCAGTAAACTCAGACCCTTTCTCTCAAACTGCCCCCTACCCCTAGACAAAACTGTAAACTATAAATCAAGTGTGACCCATGAGAAATGTCCAGTAGCTGGCTGAGGTTTACATAAAGCATTGAAATGCCTACTAAGGATTTTTAGGGAGGGTATTTGATCTCCCTCAGTCTTAAATAGCAACCTAATGAGCCAGGCGATCTGGGCCCTCTGTACACTAGTACCCATATTAGATCGGCTTTAAAAACTAATATGGTGTTAAAATAGTGTGTAAAGGGTGCATACTGGAGTTGGTTCAAAGACTTTAGGTGCTAGTTTGGTATTTATTGACTAGAATGCTACTTAGAGAGTTCACATTGTTCTTACCTTCCAGGACAAAGCTTAAAAACACAGCAAATAACTGCTTGGGGGTTTGCATTCCATAGTCCTGGACTCAGAGACAAGCTTCCTGTTCCCTCTTGGCTGGCAGACCGAACCTGAAGGCCAGAAGGTGAATGGTTTGATTCTTATAGGACAATCCGCTCTGGCTTTCAGCCCTCAGGGTTCTGGGTGCCAGACCAGGTGTTTTTGTTGTTGTTGTTGTTGTTTTTAAGTTCCTCCTGGAGACTTGGATTTCACCTGAAGATAACAGGAGGAGAACAGACTGAGTCAGGCATTTGGGCAAAGGCCTAACTAATAAAGATCCACACACCCATGTAGATCCCATAGAGGAGTGTTTCAGAATAACTAAGAACCAAACCTGGAAAACTGTAATCATTCTCTGGGATCTTCTTGGTAGGTTTCAGGAATTAAGAGGGAAGAAAAAAGAAGAGAAGAACAATACAAGATTCTTGGGGCAACATGATTCTTTTTCTTCTGGGGGAAATGGCAGATGTTTTTTCAAATGGTGTAATTCGGTGCTTT
This sequence comes from Delphinapterus leucas, assembly GCF_059928025.1. Classification (NCBI taxonomy): domain Eukaryota; kingdom Metazoa; phylum Chordata; class Mammalia; order Artiodactyla; family Monodontidae; genus Delphinapterus; species Delphinapterus leucas. Next base: position 48,788,545 of record NC_143129.1, on the reverse strand, counting down.
CCTATGCAACACGTATACACAGTCCAATGTTTACTATGAGCTGAAAGTCAAACGTCAAGATTTCCTCTACTGCCTTCACCAACAAGTGCACTGTTAGTAAACGGGCCCCAGGTCAGAACCTATGGAAACTCTGAGTGAGGGAGAGAGATTGTAACTCTGGCAGTGAGTGTGTGTGTGTGTGTGTGTGTGTGTGTGTGTAACAAAGAGAAAAGGAGAGAGATACAGAGGGAGAGAGAATTCCAGAACTTGTCCTTGTATGGAATAGTTATGAGTCTGCTTTGAATTTTTAGTGAAAAATAAAGAGAATACTAGAACACTCATTATTCAAATATCATGCCCAAATTAATTGCTTAGGGAAAACCGTTAACCTTTTCTTCTCTGCCCCATTACTGCAGCAATTTTAAAGGTCTTATGGCCAAAGGACAGGATCTTGAAGGGTTGGTGGTGGGGTGGGGGAGAGCTGAATTTTTAACTCAGCTGAATTGGGGACTAATTTCCTTGGCAGTTCAAAAGCTCTTAATGAAGGCTTTCTGCCAGACAGAAGCAGCGCAGGCCTCTAGGCAGTCATGCTCAGGCGTGTCCCCGACCCTCCTTCGGAGAAGAAGAGGCTGGTGTCCTATTCCTCTGAGGCAGCCCCTCCCTTGGGTAAAACAAACAACCTTCCTCAACACCCCCCAACCGCTACCACTGTGCTCATTCCGACCTTTGTGCCCCCTTTCAAACTCTGCTTGGAATTCTCTCTCCCCACCTCTTTAACCCAATCTTTCGCCTCCTTCCAGGTCCATCTCAGAACAGCCTCACCTATAAAGAGCTTCAACACAAGGGTGCTCTCGTTCCTCTAAGCCATCATGAAGCTGCTGCAGTTTTCACTATTTCTGGTAGATTCTTTGAGCTAGCTAGTCAACTAGGGACAAAAGCCCTTCTCTTTCTTTCCTGGCTGCACTTTTCTTTCTTTTCTTAAAAAAATAAATAGGGACTTCCCTGGTGGCGCCGTGGTTGAGAGTCCACCTGCCGATGCAGGGGACACGGGTTCGTGCCCCGGTCCGCGAGGATCCCACGTGCCGCAGAGCGGCTGGGCCCGTGAGCCATGGCCGCTGAGCCTGCGCGTCCGGAGAGCTGTGCTCCGCAACGGGAGAGGCCCGCGTACGGCAAAAAAAAAAAAAAAAAAAAAGTCAGGCAGGGAGATCATAAAGTTATTTATTTTTATTATTATTATTATTATTTTTTGCGGTACGCGGGCATGGCTCACGGGCCCAGCCGCTCTGCGGCACGTGGGATCCTCGCGGACCGGGGCACGAACCCGTGTCCCCTGCATCAGCAGGCGGACTCTCAACCACGGCGCCACTAGGGAAGCCCTCCCTGCCTGACTTTTATCATTGTTTACTATATCCACAAAGGTGGAACATAACTGACTTTTCACTGCTGTTGCATCCAGGCATGATATTATTTCAGCTTAATCCACTGCAATCAACCCAAGTCCATATTTGGTTTTCGCAAAAGTTCTCTGACATTAGAATTTAAAAGCATTCTGAAAGAATGGAAGCTGTTTCTCCAGCAAGGAGGAGAGGAACTGAAGAAAAAGTGAGTACGTGGAGGGTATATTATGCTACTTACATTACTCTACTCTGGGAGCATATGCAGAGAAGTAACCTAGAGGGACTTTTCAGAGATATGGTCCAAAGATACTACAGAAAACCCTCTCTCTATTTACAAAAATGTCTTAAAGACTTTTTTTTTTTTTGGGCCGTGCCACACGGCATATTGGACCTTAATTCCTCATCAGGGATCGAACCCGTGCTCCCTGCAGTGGAAGCACGGTGTCCTAACCATTGGACCGCCAGGGAAGTCCCTTAAAGACTTTTTAGAGACTTCCCTGGTGGCGCAGTGGTTAAGAATCTGCCTGCCAATGCAGGGGACACAGGTTCAATCCCTGGTCCGGGAGGATCCCACATGCCGCGGAGCAACCAAGCCCGTGTGCCACAACTACTGAAGCCCGCGTGCCTAGAACCGGTGCTCTGCAACAAGAGAAGCCACCACAATGAGAAGCCCGCGTGCAGCAATGAAGACCCAACGCAGCCAAAAATTAAAAATAAAATAAAAAGATTTTTTAGATGAAGCAAAAAGTAGAAATATTTTTCTACTTGGGTCTCCCTAAGTTTTTAAATCTCCCTTAAAAGTAATAAAGGTGGATACAGGGAATAGAGATTCCATGAGAGAGAAATAATTCTTTCTCATGAGTCTAAACTTCCCTACCTAGGGAAACCTAAAGGAAATTGAGTGCAGTCAACCTGCAAGGGTGAGCAGAGATCATTGAAATGCACTGATAATTCAGAATCTCATTTCCACCTCATTAATTTCAACCTCTGTTCCCTTCTACTGGTACTTCTACAAGGTAGACTAAGTTGAAGATAATATCCTGTCCCCACTCCTGCCTTCCCCCTCCCCCAAGGTGCTGTCAGTTGGGTGGAAGATCATTCTGAGGAAAAAAAGGCAAAGTAAGTGGCCTACATGGTTCACAACCCAGCTAGCCTCCTCTTCATCACTTAATTATGCAAAGATTACAGGTGAGTATCACTTTAATATTGATGAGATTTTTAATTTGAAAATTATTTCTGGTCTTGATCTGTTTCCAATTTTTCAATACCCTAGATTTTGCCAAGTTTGGGAACCTTAGCTTAATTATGGCTGAAGTCATTTGACTACAGTTAGTGAACTTCTGTGTTTTTACTCTCTCTCCCATTCTTTGGGAAGGGGGGAATTTGCATTGTTTTCAATAGGACGCGATTATTAATTATTGCCTATACTGGAAAGTGATTGAGGTGCTGCCTCTCCCTAATATTTTCCTCTGTCATTTTACAATGTGTACTCATCCCATTACTGTATAAGAATATGTACTGTATATACCCTGTTATAAATCATTATAAGAAAAAAAAAACCCTATCTTCTTGCAAGGAAAATTTCAGGGTTTACAAATACTAGATAACACATCTGGATGATAATCTGGGGAACATCAGACATTAAGTATTCTAGAATAATCAGGTTTAAGCACAAAAAGAATGTTCAGCATCATAGGAAGCCATTGTAAAGAGAGAGGAGGAAATTCAAGCAGGTGTAAACAGCAGGGACTAGATGGAAAAAGGGTCAGAGAAGGTTGTTTCCTATGAGAGTCAGAGTGAGTCCTACTCAAAACCGTGCTGTAGACAAACTTAACTTTCCCCTTTCCTTTTCTTTACTAAGACCGGCTTAGAATTTCCAATAACAGGATAATTATTACTACCACTTGTAGAGTTTACATTTTGACAGTGTTTGACACAAATTATCTCTAACCCGCAAAATTTTAGACTGGAAAAATATGGATGAAGGGAAATTTGTGGAAGAAATTCCCTAGCCCAGAAATTCTATTGCACATCAAGAGTGCCTCAGTCCAGCCTTGAGCAGTAATGAGGAAAAAATTCTAGGCTCTGATCAAGGTACCTGGTGTGAGGGAATAAAATGTGCATGCCAACCACATAAAAATAAAGATTAAAAAGAGTCCAATCCTTCTAGCAGGGTGTGCTGGTTAGCTATATGTGTCAACGTGGGTAGGCTATAGTATCCAGTTTTTCAATCAAATACTAATCTGGATGTTGTTATAGAGGTATTCTGCAGATGGGGTTAACATCTACAATTAAGTTGACTTCATTTTTTATTTTTTCAGTTGACTTTAAATAAAGGAGATAATCCTACATAATGAGGCTGGGCCTCATCCAATCAGTCGAAAGGCCTTAAGAGCAAAACTGAGATCTCCCTGAGGAAGATAAGAAATTCTGCCCCGTGACTGCAGTACCAGCTCCTGCTTGGGAGTTTCCAGCCTGCTGGGCTGACCTACAGATTTCAGATTTGCCACCCCCATGCCCCACCCCCCATAAAATATCTGTCTCTTTACCTAGCTCCACCTATCTGTCTGTCTGTCCATCTATCTATCTTTCTCACTGGTTCTGTTTCTCTGGAGGACCTTGATACAGAGAGTCACCAGGAGAGAACTCAGGAGGTGAGAGTAAACTGACCCTCAATGAATAAGGAACCAACTATATGAAAAGTAGAGTTTAATTATGTTCCTTTCAGAGGGAAGAGCATAGCCAAAGGCCCCGAGATAGGAAATAGCTTGGGATAAATAAGGGTGTGAAAAAGAAATCAGGATGTTTTAGCCACAGTGAGCAAAAGAGAGATGGCCCAAGACAAGGTTGGAGAGGTTTGCAGAGGTCAGATCATACAAGACACTTAGTAAAATACTTGAACTTATTTTTCAAACTATTGTAGGAGGTCGTTTAAGGTTTTTAACCTGGAGAAAGATGGCTGCCTGTGGAGAAGAGAATGGAGACCAACAAACACATAGAAGGTTACTATAGTGGTCCAGGTGGGTAATGGTAATAGCCTGGCCCAGTATGATGGCAGAGGAGATGGAAAAATGTGGGCTGATTCAAGGTTATATGATGGAATGAATGGAGAAGGTAGGAGGTCAGGGCATCACAGATGCTCCTATGTTTCTGCCTCATACAATTGGGTGGATGGTGATGTTACTATATCCAATGGGGTAGACTGCTAGAGGAACAGGATTAAAGAATGTGAATTAAGAGTTTAGTTTTGACTGGAGTTCAGAAGAAAGATTTCAGCATTAGATATAAATTTAGGAGGCGTCTCTTACAAATGGCATTTGAAGTCACATGAATAAACATGATTAATCAAGGAGAGAAGGAGATGAGACAGGGTAGAGAAAGAGTGGCTAGAGAGTTTCAAAGGGGGCGCGGGTGGAGAGAGTAAGAGTGTGTGCCCAGAGGTGTTGTGTTTCAGGAAAGAGGTAGTAGTCAACTCAGTGAAATACTGCCAAGAAGCCAAGCACAACTAGGACAGAAAAATGAACATAGGGCTTGATACCATGGCCTTGCTCTGTGAGTTCTGATGTCTGGTGTGCTTGCTTATTTACTTAACGTGTTTTCATTTACCATTCACCATTTATCATGGCTAAGTCCAGGTGATTACTGGATCTCCTAGGTATTGGTTTTCATAATTGAATGTACGTGGGGGCCTAATTTTTTGTTTGTTTGTTTCTGAAAGAGAAGGAAGGAAAGAAGTTGGTTTCTGGGAACCTGGGGATGAAGAAGGAAGAGAAAAGAGAGGGGTAAAGAAAGGAAGGATGTTCTGCATGCCCCAACCTGACCTTAGAGATAACATCTGCTTTTTATATAAGATGAATTGTTTTAGGGAATTCCCTGATGGTCCAATGGTTAGGACTCGGTGCTTTCACTGCTGTGCGTCTGGGGTTCGATCCCTGGTCAGGAACTAAGAGTCCTCAAGCTGTGCAACGTGGCCAAAAAAAAAATAAAATGAAATAAATTTTTTTTAAAAAAGATGAATTGTTTTGAAGATTCAAATATCCCAAGTTCTAGGTTACTCTCTCCCTTAATATTGTTTTTCACTTTTTCTTCATAGTATTTGAAGGTTAATTTTATGTGTTGACTTGACTGGGCTAAGGGATGCCCGGATAGCTGGTAAAACATTATTTCTGACTGTGTCTGTGAGGGTGTTTCTGGAAGAGATTAGCATTTAAATGAATAAACTGAGTAAAGTTACTCCACTTTCACCGATGGGGGGTGGGGAGGGGGGACATTTTCCAAACCACTGAGAGCATGAATAGAACAAAAAGGCAGAGGAAGGGGGGATTTGCTCCTTCTGCCTGAGCTGCCCTTGGATGTCTGCTCTCCTGGTTCTCAGGCCTTCAGATCTGACCTGGACTTACGCCATTGGCTCCCCTATTACTGGGCCCTTGGAATTGGACTGAACTACACCCCCAGCTTTCTTGGTTCTCCAGCTTGCAAATGGCAGAGCGAGACTTCTTGGCCTCCATAGTCATGTGAATCAACCCTAGGATAAATCTCTCTCTCTCTCCATATATATAATATATACAGCTTCTATTGGTTTTGCTTCTCTGGAGACCCCTGACTAGTACATTCAGCCTGGTCTCAGAGATCACATCTGATCTATAGGAGACACCTTACATAAAAGATAAACTGTTTTGAAGATTCAGGTATCCCAAATTCTAAGTTAGGAGATTCATTCTCTCTCTCTGAATATTGTCTTCTTCCCCCTTCATTACATTTAGCACAATTTGTAATTACAAATATATTAGGTATAACAATTTATTTAACGTTTAGACCTGTACTAGCTGTAACTTTCATGAGGCCAAAGCCTGTCTGGTTCTATCTACTTGTATCTAGTGTCCAGCCCAAAGCCTGGCACGTAGTAAGAGTTCAAGATATAGTTGTTGAGTTAATAAATGATGATAGTTTATGTAGGAATAGAAAATTAAAGCCATAAGTTTATAGGCATAAATAAATTTGTGAACTAAAAATCAGTAGTCTTCTATTTCTCCATATACATTAATTTGCTACCTTTTTATATTGCTCTCCACCACTAATAGACAAGCAGGGGCAGCCCCTGGAAATTTTAAGAGACTATTTGGAGAAACACAGCAAACTGAGAAAATTTTACATATTAACTTACTTTTCCAGGGATTTTTAGAAAAGACAACCGTTATTTTATTTTACCTGTAGAAAATCCCAGTACGTATGGAGAATTCTGTACTGGTATTTGGGAATTAAAAACTTATTTTTTATTGACATGTCCAGAAAAACCCAGATGTATAGTAGCCATAGGAACCACAGAAAGTCCACTACTTGTGTAGTTCCTAGAGCATTAGCCAAAATTACCACTTTTCAGAATAAGAAGTTTGGGGAAGAGGCATATAAGGGAACTATGAACTTATGCCACCGACGTAGTAGAAGATTTATCTTAGAGAAATCAGAGAATCATACAATTTTAGAGTTAAAGGAGGCTTTAGGCCAGTTTTCCTTACTGTATAGTTTGGGAAACAAGGGCCTATAAGTGAATTGTAGACTCACACGGCCAGTTGTTACAACTTGTAATAATCTCATGTCTGACCTCAAGTCCAAATACTACATCGTGTGTGTGTGTGTGTGTGTTTAATTTGTGTAAATATTGAATTCTGACGTATAATCAATACTGGTGCACATAATATAAATGAGCTTATGGTTAGAGGCTTGGCTATTTACCTTGAATGAGAAACAATCCCCCAATATATTTATTTCATAAGTTTGGAATTTTTATATTAGGTTTTCTCCAAAGTGAGGCACTGCTGAACTATTCTGATGAGATCTCAATTTTAGTAGGAGCGAAAATGTCACTTTCTCCCCTTGCAAACTCTTGCTAAGACGTCGGTGAGCTCAGCAGGGGTCATCGAGTGAGGCCAGCGCCCTGTGCTCCAGTGGCCCAGGCATGGCCATCAATAGCTCTAGTGGAGGATCTCATACATGAATCACATCCCTGTCCTGCCAACTTTTTATAACTCACTTATTTCTGTGCATTTTTGAGGAAATTGATAGTTTTATATGGCCATGTATTAATATTTTCTTTCTCGGTTACAAAATTTGGTTAAGAAATGACTACTCCTCCACAAATATAGGGAGTTTTCTTGAATGTTTCTTCTAGAGTACTCGCTTTCTACACTAAAATGGGTACCAATGGCTTTGCTGGTTGCAAATCAATAAAAACGTGTATTCAGTCAGATATAAAACACACATAAAGATGTAACTCACTTTGCAGAACAGCTATTATTTAGGCTAAAATTTTTCATTCCTTATTTTAACATGGTTTTCTTCCGTTGTATGATTTTCAAACATTAGGAATTTTGAAGTCAGACTCCTTTTATATCCTTCATTTACAGTTCTTACAGAAAAGTGCTAGTTTAGCCAGAAAGGGTGTTTTTGTGCTCCTACTAAGGACTATTTTCCTAGATCTTCATGCTGTTTTCATGATTTGATGATGTCATAACATTTTTTGAAGTTTTATGTCAAGGATCATTTAATTTGAATGATTCCTTTTAAAATTAAAGAATACAGAAAAATGTGGTAATAATGTTCTTTCAAGGAAAGTAGCTATTGAACATTTTCCCAAGTTCTATTATTTAAAAAAAAAAACTCCTTTCCTCTTTATCAAAAAGCTTGTATTGATTCATAATTCTGTATTAAGTATAGGAAGTTATCAAAAGATGACAACAAAGACCTGCTTTAGTCTAAATATAGAAGATTGTTTAAAAAGTTGCCCCCAAAACATGTCTTATTCAACTGTGTGTTATGAACACTTAGCAAACAGTAAGGGCTTATTAAACTTTTACACAAATACAATCATATAAGTGTTTATAAGGAGTCTGCAGAAAAATTGGGTGGAAAAGATACTCTCCTTAATTGAAAAAAAAGTCTCACAAAGAGATTACATTGGTTTTAGAGAACATATGGAGCTGGCTTGGCAGATGGATGGGAGTAGGTGGTACCCGGCATGCAGAAGGGCCCTACAAGTCCATCTTTCTGCTTCTTGTCAGAAAAGAGATAAGATCAATGCACACGCTAAGTGTTTCTCTCTCTGTTTTAAAATAAGGCCCATATAGTTATGATACTTGGTCTCTATTTATATTCTTATGTTTGCTAATCTTTCTTTTCTCCTGTTTCCTGGACAGGTCTACTGTGATTAATTTATCAGCTATTTTAATAGAATATTTCTAGCTGAAACAGATAGTTTTAAAAACTGAATTGACAGGATTGACCAGTTATTTTGGTGCCCTACACACAGGTTACCTATAGACTCAGTTCTCCTGACTTCAAATCCAGATCATGGATCATGGGGTGTGTGCATGTGTGTGCATTTGAGAAGTTATGTATACATTTAATAAAATGTAAAAAGCAAAATCAGTAGTGGAGTTCACAATCTAAAGGAGCCCTAAGCTATACTTATGTTTACTTGTTTTAAGTGAAGATTCCTTCTCATCCAATCTAAAACAAATTTTTTTCCTAAGTTTGGAATTTTTATATTGTGTTTTCTCCAAAGGGAGGTACCTTTGAACTTATTCTGATACCTTCAAATCTCAAATTTACTACAAATGAAAATGTAGTTTTCTCCTCTATATTGTTTGGTATATATAATTCCAGACTTTAAAATAGTCTTGTGTGTGTCCCACCCAAAATGTAGGATGGCTGACAGCATTTTGTAGTAGCTAATGCCTCACTTCAGCTTTTTCTTGCACTTAACATATATATCTATAAAATAAAGCATAAAGCCTTGTTCTGTATCAGTATAGAATTAAAGTGATTACCTCCAGGGAATGTTAATATGAAAATGGGAAGTGAAAACAGGCAACCCATCTTTTCATTATGTACTTCAATATTATTTGAAATGAGGACATACTGTTCTTATAATATATTTTTCCTTTTAAACTTTTTATTATTATTAGGCTTTTAACTTTATTATTTCACACTTATACAAAATTAACCAATTAGTATAATGAACTCCCATGTATCCATCAGTCAGCTTCCACTCTCATCAACTCCTTGCCATCTTTGCTTTATCTGTACTCCCATCCATTCCCTGGCTCCTGTTCTATTTGGAAGCAAAACCCAGATAAAACATTTCAACTATAAAAAATATATATATTTAAAAGAAGAGGACTCTATTTTTAACATAAAAACAATATCAGTTATCACATCTAAAGTATTTCATAGTAATTCCTTAATATCTAATCAGTGTTCAAAAGTCCTCATACATGGCATAGCTTTTTTGTTTTAGATTTTGTTTATTTGAATCTGCATAAAGATAAGGCTACATGTTGTGAGAGTTGATATGTCTTTTAAGTCTCTTTTAATCTATAGATTACCCCTATTTCCCCCCACCCCGCCATTGAAATATATTTATTTTCAAAAAAATGTTTTCTTCTAGACTTTCCCACAGCCTGCATTTTGCCAATTGTTCATATGCTGATCTCTGAGGTCTGTTTGAACATGTTCCTCTGACTTGTATTTTTTTTTTTGTAAATTGGTAGCTGAATCTATCTAGAGGCCTGATCAGGTACAGGTTGTCTTTCTCAAAACAAAATAGTGACAGTCTGATGTCTGATTATCTCTTTTTTTGTGATGTTAGCAACCATTGAAGGTCTTGCCTAGATCCATTACTTTATCAGAGGTTGCAAAATGGTGATATTCTAATTTTATCATCCCTTTTACTTGTTATCTAGGATATTTCCATAAAGTAAAATCCCTCCTCATCTACTGCTTGGTTACCAGTGGTGTAATTTCTTAGGAAAGGCAAGATGAACGATTTATTTCTATGCCTTCATTTATCATTTTTCAAAATAATGACTTGGCTCCAATGATGACTAACTCGTTTTTTTCCCTTTGTACCATTATGAACTTATGGATTTCAACGCAGTTGAAAATGTATAACTAATTGCTTTTATCACCCTTATCGATGCTAAAATTGGTCCACCTGTAGCCACTGAGAGTCTCTTCAAGGTGGTTTCTGAGTCCTTTGGTTACAACCCTAGTGTTCTTTTGATACCTTTCTTGTACATTTCTTTCCTCAGACTTGGAGTTTGCCATTTCTCTAAGGAGCCCAGGTTCTGTTTAGTGGGAAAGATTTGGAATGAAATAATTTTTTAGTTGGATGGATAATTTGACCCAATCACCTTTCAGCAAACCCTGAGCATAGTATAGGGGTTAAAATCACAAGTGCTGGAGTCAAAAAGATCAAGGTTTGAATCCCAGCTCCATCACTTACAGCTTGGTGATCTTGGGAAGCCTACAGGGCTTCTGGTTCAGGGCAAGATAGCAAAGCAACACAAACTGAGTGCTCTCCCCTGGAGAGATGCCACAGGAGATGAACTTTGGAGCTGTGCTCAGCAATTAGCTGTGGAAAGAAACTCTTGGGGTGGATAGAAGTTGACTTGATCTCCTGGCAGGGAAACTGGCCAGAGGTGGGTAGGGCCTGGGGTCACAGGTAGGGACTCAGTCTGGGGGAAAATGTTTTAGTTCTGTCTTTTCCTCATCCTTGTGCTGCCCTAGGTAGATGTGCCCCTCCTTTGGGTACTGTAGAGGAGGATTTCAGCACATAGAAGCAGTGGGGTAACTACAAGGCAGAGCTTGGATGGGGTATGGTTATGAGCAGATGGCAATGAGTGTATCCGGTCTGACCAGTCCCTGAGAAGGCCCCCTTCATACATACATCTCCTGGCTCTTACCCTCCTGTGGGCACCCACTTATAATACCGAGTGGCTGCCTCCAAGAAAAGATTATTCAGAAGTTCTTTGGAGACCAATTGAGCACAGTACCGTGCCTCTCCCACAAATGCACATAACAAACATACACACCAATTCATCTAGAGCAGCACAAGTTGTTATAGACATCTGCCCCCTCCACAGATGCATTTTGCTAATCAAGGCAGCTAATGGCCCCAAAGGAACAAGGATGAGCTCAGAGGGCAAATACCGAGAACTGTAAGTTTGAGGAACAACAAACTGAACAACCTATACCAGAGAAAACAGAACTCATGGAAAACAGGAGAAGAATTTAAAACAAGAATAATAAATATGCTTGAAGGGGTGAGAGAAGATACTGGAAACATGAAGTGAGAATAAGCCGTTCTTACTAGAAAAGTAAAAGAATTAGAATGAATCCTGACAGAGAAAGACAGTACTGATGGTATCACTTACATGTGGAATCTAAAAATAAAAAAAGTCAAACTCATAGAAGCAGAGTGTAGAATCATGGTAGCCAGGGGCTCGAGGGTGGGGGAAATAGGGAGAGGTTAGTAAAAGGGTACAAACTTTCATTTAAAAGATGAATAATGTCTGAGGATCTAATGTGTAACTGGTGACTATAATTGATAACACTGTATTGTATAACTGAAATTTGCTAAGAGGGGTACAATTTAAATGTTCTCACCCTGACCAAAAGTAAATATGTGAGATGATAGATGTGTTAACTTAATGGGGAAAATCCTGTCACAATGTTTACATATATCAAGTCATCACGTCGTATACTTTTAAGTATCTTACAACTTTATTTGTCAATTATACCTCAATAAACCTGAAAAAAAGTTAACTTTTAACTGTAATTATTGAATAAATAATTCAATGGATTGCTTAAATAATGAAGGTACCTAGTCAATATGAGCTGGAAGGTTAGGTTGAGGAGTTTCCCCAGGAGGCAAGGAAAGGGTAAGGGTAAAGAATGGAAAATAGAAAAGAAACATGGAGAATCAGGTGTCAAAGTGTGTGTATTAGGGACCCCAGAAGGAAAAAAAAGAAATGGAGGGAGATCAAAAGTTCAAAATTTCCCAATGTCACAGCTATTAAGTGGCAAAGCCAGGAGGTCAGCCCAGGCAAACTAGCTGGAGTATAGACCCTTAACTATAATTAACTGCCTCAGATATACTATATCAGATGCAAATCTGGAGGAGGAAAACCAAGTTAGGAATAGGGCATAAAGGGAAAAATTATAAAATAAGCAAAAAAGAGGCAGTGTATAAAGTGAGGAACGGAGTGTGTTCCGAATGGGGATAAGTCTGGATGTCTCCTTGTGACTGAGGTCCTTAAAAGCAAACCAACGTCAAAACCTCCCAAACACAGAAAACACCTAGAAATAACAACGAAAACAGACAAGTTATTTCATCTCTCTAATCTTCAATTTCTTCATCTATAAATGGGAGAGTGTAACCCTTACGTCGTAGGGTTGTTGTTAAGATTAAATAAAATAGTACCTGTAGAATTCTGAGCACAGGAAGATAACTGCATATAACCACATAAAAATAATAAAATTTTTATTTATTCAAACATTCAAAAAATATTTGTTGGGGATCTTCTATGCACTAGGCAGTGGAATACAGTGGTGACCAACACAGACAAAAATCTCTACTTGCAATGGAGCTTCTGGAGGGGCGGGGAGGGGCAATAAACAAATAAACACAAATAGATAATATAATGTCAGTAGTGAATGTGCTACCAAGGAAACTAGAGCAGGGTAAAGGAATAGAGAATGGAATGTGAAGAGGTTCTATTTTGATAGGATGGCTGCGAAAGATCTATCCAAGGAATGAAGTGAGGAAACTTCCAGGAAACATCTAAAGGAGTGGCAGTTCTTGGCGGAGGAAACAGCACATGCAAAGGTCCTGAGGTGGGAGAGTAGTTGGAATGTATGTTCAAGGAATAGCAGAATGCATCCCGGGGGCAGAGGGAGACAGTGAAGAGTAGTTGGAAATTAGATCAGAAAGGTAGCCAGACAGTGGCCAGATCATTTGGGTCTTCCTCTATCACTAAAAATTCAGTTTCTCTTTCACCATTTAAAATTTTTGTCTTTGTGTATTCCGTGACATCAAAGGTGCCCATCGTAGAGGGAAGCCCAGGATGCACCCTCCTACATTAGTAAGCTCTAGTGTCTAGGATTTAGAATGTCAGAAGGTACCTCTGTCTCCTAGTTGTAACAGAAGATACCTCAAAATTGAGCTTCCTAGGCAATTTGCCTTTCTCCTGCTGGCCACCAGAAGTATCTTTCGATCTCAGTGGTCATTCCAAACCAGTTCTCTAATTGCCCTTGTCTAGGTCCGTGGGAATTACTCAGAAATGTTTGAAGTCATAGTGCCAGTCACACTGAGTCACCCCTCATTCTAGAAGAGGCAGCCAGGAAGCAGCCATGTCTTAGGGGAGGTTTTGATTTAGTGATATTGGATTCACTTACATAGCCCTGCCCATACTTGGGGGTAACCCTATCTCACCCCTGCAGGCTGGAGCGTCCATGTTCTTTAGAAAGCCATCCCAAACACGACCTGATCCTTCCCTCCCCCAAAGAAGGTTGTTCCTTGTTGCTAATCACAGCAGAAGATTCCTTTCATGGCCCATACCTCTCAGAGGGGTGTTCTGGCTATAGCAGCCAATGTTAGAAACAAATGCACTCTTTTCTTGCTTTATTTTCCAGTCCTCTCTGAATTTGTAATCCACCTGGAAGTCCATCTAGTTTTTACTTCCATAAATCTGGTAGTACAGTTTGCATTATTATTTATTGACAATTTCACCTAGGTGTTTAAATTACATTAAAAAATAAGCTCAGAACCAAAGAGGCGAGGGAAAAACAAACTAGTGAATTACCACTTACTGGGACTTTATTTTTTTTAATTAATTATCTATTTATTTTTGGCTGCGTTAGGTTTTCGTTGCTGTGCGCGGGCTTTCTCTAGTTGCTGTGCGCGGGCTTCTCATTGCAGTGGCTTCTCTTGTTGCGGAGCACGGGCTCTAGGCACGTGGGCTTCAGTAGTTGTGGCACACCAGCTCAGGAGTTGTGGCTCACGGGCTCTAGAGCGCAGGCTCAGTAATTGTGGCGCACAGGCTTTGTTGCTCTGTGGCATATGGGATCTTCTCAGAACAGGACTCGAACCCGCGTCCCTTGCGCTGGCAGGCAGATTCTTAACCACTATGCCACCAGGGAAGTCCCTAGGCATTCATTTTAATGTGGCATTTAGGACACTAGAAGAAGAGTCAGTGGCCCATAAAGTTGGAATCCAGCTTTGTCAGGCTGGATATATTTTCAGAGGTTTAGGGCAGCTACAAATATTAGCAAACACAGACAATGTCAGGAAGAGAGCCATATCTGGACTGGCCCCTTTATTCTGAACACCACCATTTTAAGAAGGTAAAGATAGATACCCTGGCTCCAAATATTTTTCTTATAAGGTTGGTGGGAAAAGACAGAAAAATGTACATAATGAAGAGGGGGAATCTACTGACTTTTTACTCAGAAATGTCCTGACTTGATTTTTTATAATAGTGTGCCTGGCCATCACTTTCTTCATCTCCTATGAACTGTCCCCCTCCAGTGCCGCAGCTCCGCACAGCATGCAGGATCTTTGTGCCCCGACCAGGGATCCAACCTGCGCCCCCTGCAGTGGAAGCACAGAGTCTTAACCACTGGACTGCCAAGGAATTCCCCTGTGAACAATGATTTTAAGATTCCACACAGAATTTCCCTATCCCAGTTATTTTTAGCAACCTGGTACCTATTCCCACTATCATGACGCAAAATGGCAACAGGCAGATATTTTGGAGACGGTTAGACAGGGATAATTACGGCTTTTATTGACCTGCCCTCATGCAGCTCCTTGGAGGTGTTGATGGCTCCTTGGCCAGCCATGGTAAATGCTATAGCTGTGTACCTTCCTAAGAGGTGGCCCAGGTAGGGATATAATCAGGATGAAGAACAGTTTAGCTCAGTTCATGGATTCATGAGAGATTCATAAGTAACTATTCTTAGAAAGTAGGGTATTTCTGACCTCTTGAGTTTGATGTCATGAACAGAAATGACTCCACACTCCCAGAAACTGTGACCTCATGCCAGTCGAAGGCGACCTCCTGTGTGCTAGAAGGACCATGGACCCAAACTGCAACTTCTTGGACTTCATGCAGCTAAAAAGTGGGGACATTAACTCATGGGAATCTTGGGAGCTAATGAAATAAAGAGTAGTGAGAATTAGAGTTCTTTGAAAGGATTTGCTCCCTGATCATATGGCAGCAGCTTCCCTTCCCCTTTTTTACTAGGTGCACTCAGAAAAATATGGGAAAAGAAGGTTTTAAGATAATTGAAGACACGTACCCTGGATATGTGTCTTCTTATTAGTAAAATTTAACATCAGCCAAGTAGAGTTGTCCTCTGATCAACTACTGTAATGGGGAATTTTGACACTACACTTTTGATGGTTTTATTGCCCCTGTTTTTGCCATACAAGCTTGGCCACCACCTAACCCTATTCCTGACATATAATGGTACTCAATAAACTTTGTAGCGACAGGATGGTTTAGAAAGAACATGAACTTTGGAATTAGAGAGGTCCATATTTGAATCTTGGTTCTGCCACGTACTTAGGTACTGAAGTACTCGTCTAAATACTGGTACTTAGTGTCTTGAGGTCTCATTTTATTTCTCTGTTAAACAAAAAAAACGCTAACCTCAATGTATTAGTCTGTTAGGGCTGCCATAACAAAATACTACAGACTGTGTGACTTAAACAACAGAAATCAATTTTCTCACAGTTCTGGAGCATGGAAGTCCAAATTAAGGTGCTGTTGGGCTTGGTTTCTGGAGAGACCTCTCTCCTTGGCTTGCAGATGGCCTCCTTCTCGCTGTGTCCTCACATGGCCTTTCCTCTGTGCACATGTGGAGAGAAAGAGCTCTGGAATCTCTTCCTCTACTTATAAGGACATCAGTCCCATTGGATTAGGGTCCCACCCTTAATGACCTCATTTAACCCTAATTATCTCCATAAAGTCCTTATCACCAAAGATAGCCATATTGGGGGGTCAGGACTTCAACATATGAATTCTGGAGGGACACAATTCAGTCCAAAACACGCAAACACTGTCACAGGGACTACTTCAGACTGTGTATATACAGGACCTAGCCTTGCTCCTAGAGCATAGCAAGTGCTCAATGAATATTGGTTCCCTTCCTTTCAGCCCTGTGTCACTCGTCTCCCTAGGGGGTCACTTTCTTCCCTACACATGAGAAGCCAAGTTTGGCCTTTTGCATAGATGGTGTAGACAGTTAGAGAGGGTGAACAGAGGTTTTCGAGACTTGACTTTGGTAAAAAATGTCTCCCTTCCTTGATTATTGTGCTTTCAGATGACTCCCTGGCCCCTCCTGCTTTCTGAGAACTGTCCTTCCCACCCAAAGGGCTGAGCCCAGCCACAATAGCCTGTTCCTTCTTCAAGACCCTAGACTCACAACTGAAGCCATATTCCTTCTCTTGGGAATTTGGATTTGAGATTCAAATTTGGATTTTCCTGCTGAAGGCGAGAAATCCAGTCTGCAGAGACAGAATGACGTTGATGATAATATTAATAGGTAACATATTGACAGCTCAATGTGTACCAGGTACTCTTCTAAGGGGTTCCTATCTATTGACTCACTCACCACAATCTTACTACTACTTCTTACTACAACCCCATGAGATAGCTATGTTCATCATTCCCCTTTTTACAGGTGAGGAAATTCAGGTGTGAGAGCTTTAGTACTTTGTCCAGGGTCACATAGCTATCAAGTCTGGGTACAGGCAAAAGAGTAAGATACTATCCCCCCAGCCAAAGGGAGGAAAGCAGAATACCCTCAAGGTTCTCTGGTCCCGCCCCTCTTTCTTTCTGGTTATTCCAAGACATGTTCCAGTATCCTGCCAATATCTTCCTTTTTTGCTTGAACAATAAGGAACTTGTACTAAGACAATTGGCCCTAAGTACCAGATCCGTTGCAGCCAACATTAGAGTATGCTTTTGAGTTTACCAATCACATGTAAATGACTATGAAGAGCTTCCCTCCTCCCTCCCTCCCTCCCCCCTCCCTCCCTCCCTCCCCCTCCCTCCCTCCTTCCTTCCTTTCTCTCTCTTCTTTCTTTCTTTCCTTCTTCTCTTTTTCTTTCTTTCCTCCCTCCTTCCCTCCCTCCCTCCCTCCCTTCATTCCTTCCTTCCTTCCTTCCTCCCTCCCTTCCTTCCTTTTTTTAATGACTCTATTCCATTACAAAGTTTAAAGTGATTTAAATCGAAATGAAGTAGCCCTCCAGAAAAGATTCTGGAGGTAAAGTCTTCTTCACTGGATGGATGGTGGATGGTTTTCAGCAGTAAGGGGTGGGTACACTCCATTGGCAGCGTGCCCCACAGAGGATATGGTGATGACTGGATGTGTGTGTACACGTGACAGTGTGGGGAGTAAGCTGTGTGTTCCCATCAAGCCTGGGAAAGCTGGAAGACAAGGTTGGGGCCGAGGGCAGCAGGAAAAGTCAGCAAGTGGAGACCGGTGAGTATGACCAGGAAGCTTGTACCTTTAAGATGTGATTCAAAGTGTGTTTGTGATGCAAGGTGAAATTAGTAGAGAATAATGAATATATTGAAATGGGCAAGATACTTAATAGTGCCTAGGTTTTATTTTATTTCTTTTTTTTTTGCGGTATGCAGGCCTCTCACTGTTGTGGCCTCTCCCGTTGCGGAGCACAGGCTCCGGACGCGCAGGCTCAGCGGCCATGGCTCACGGGCCCAGCCGCTCCGCGGCATGCGGGATCCTCCCAGACCGGGGCACAAACCCGTGTCCCCTGCATCGGCAGGCGGACTCTCAACCACTGCGCCACCAGGGAAGCCCCGGTTTTATTTCTTTTAAATCTTGCTGAAAGTAGTGACAATGTGTGTGAATTATCCTTTCTAGAGTATACTTGATTAACATATATTGCTGTCGTATGGAATTTTTAATAAACAGTTGGCTGCATCTTGTACATTTTCCTTGGAAAAACTAGTGACCTGCCTAGAGTGAATCTGCTTGGTGTACATGACTCTGATACCATCGCCCACGTGGTCAACCACAGTTGCCAGGGGAGCTGGCACAGTGTCCCAGAGGACAGATTTATCTTCCTCCTCCCAGCTCGAAAAAACAAAGCCTAAAAATCTTTGGAATTCTTTCCAGAAGGAAGTAACAATGCAATAATTCATTTGTGGCCTATGTTGACAGCCATGGATCTGGGGTCCCTCATTTCTTTGACTCAGGTCAGAGGACAGTCCCTTTGGAAGGCAGGGAGCCTTTTCCTGAGAGATGGATAAAGGAAAGAGAAATGAAGTGGAGAGGTGATGTGGTGACCAGAAGGCTTGGTGGCCGGAGATGACGGTATATCAGGAATGGCAGGGTTGAGACATGAGGAAAGATGAGAAAATGGAGACAGTATGGGACATAAAAGGGTGCAGGTATGGCGGGCCTCCAAAAGAGGCTGGAGAACAAACCCAAACAGATATTTTGCACTTTCATCTTATCCATGCCTCCACAAAAGTCTCCTGTTATGTTATCAATATTTGAGAAGAGTGTGACTTCCTGTCAACGTGGGGAAATCTGAGCTTTAGAAAGTCACTTTTTGGGAATTCCCTGGTGGTCCAATGGTTAGAACACTGCACTTTCGCTGCCGAGGGCATGGGTTCAATCCCTGGTCTGGGAACTAAGATCCCACAGGCCGCATGGTGAGGCCAAAAAAAAAGTCACTTTTCTTCCCCAAACTGAAAGTCCTCAAAGATGCAACCAGGAGGGAAGGACTCAGTCTTCTGTGTCGGAAATGATTCTTCCAAAGCAGACTCCATGAAGTTACCTCTAAAATGAGAACTCCTAATATCACAGCCACCATGGTGCACAACTCCAGGGGATGCCATTCACACTAAAGACTATTTGAACTTACATAGTATTGTGTGCCGTGTGTGTGGATGTACGCAACAGCTCTGCATAATCACGTTAGCTCTTAAAAAAGTCACTAGATAACACGAAGTCCATATTCCAGTCAATTTCCAGTAAATTTTATGGACAAGAAGCTCTGAATGTGTACTACCATTAAAACACTCTTCAAGTTGGTTGTTCTAAAGTGTTCTTGTTTTTCTTTCTCTGCTACTTAATCGTTTTTGTAGGGGTTAAGAATCTAGGCTTATTTTATGATTACTTTTGTTGTAAGTCAATGGTTCTGAATTGGAGGGGTCAGGCATAACAAAATTACTTGGGAAATATTTTCAAAATATACTTGCCCAATATATCAACAGAAGAACGGATAAGCAAATTGTGACGTGGACACACATATACATACACACACATTATATAATTCTATTTATATGAAGTTTGAGAACAAGCAAAACTATGCTATGTTAGTAGAAGTTAGCCTAGAGAGGTGTTACTGACTGAACAGTCACATAAGGGACATTTTTGTGGTGATGGAGGTTTTCTTTTTTAAAATTAATTAATTATTTGGCTGTGTTGGGTCTTAGTTGCAGCATGCAGGATCTTTGTTGCGGCATTCAGGATCCCTTGTTGCGGCAAACAGGCTTCTCTCCAGCCATGGCACGCGGGCTCCAGAGTGCGGGCTCAGCAGTTGTGGTGCGCAGGCTCTCTAGCTGTGGTGCGTAGGTTCTAGAGCACGTGGGCTCGGTAGTTGTGGCCCACGGGCCCAGCTGTCCCGTGGCATGCGGGATCCTAGTTCCCTGACCAGGGATCCAACCCTCGTCCCCCGCATTGGAAGGCGGATTCTCAACCACTGGACCACCAAGGAAGTCCTGGTGATGGACATTTTCTATATCCTGATTTGGGTGGTGGTCACATGGATGTATCCATATGAAAAAGTAAACTTGTAGGTACATTTTTATTGAGCGTGAATTATATCTCAATAAAATACTGCCTAAAAATATTATATATAGAAACATATATATACCAACTGAAGTCTCTTACCCTAGAACAAGGGGATAAGATAAATAAGACATGGGGAGCAGGGGTTACAGAGAGGATGCGTATTTTGAAAAAGCTTCCAATTTCTCTTTTCTTCCATTACTGTACACTGCCAAATACCCTCTTAGGAACTGAAATTACACTTAGGATAAAAACAAACAATCTCAGACTTCCCCAGTGGTCCAGTGGTTAAGACTCCACGCTCCCAATGCAGGGTGCACGGGTTGGATCCCTGGTTGAGATCCCGCATGCCACACGGCGAGACCAGAAAACAAACAATCTCTCTCTCTCTCTCTACTTATATATGTCTTTACATTTTGTAGAAGGCCCCTAGAGATTGTCAGAGTTTTCATAAGAGAGCCTGCTGACTTTCCAGTTTTCTTTGATTGGGGAACTTATTTTGTTTTGCTTTTCAATGGTTTTGAAGGTATAAAATTAATAAATTAATGTGAGGAACACATTGGAGGTGGGAGGAATCATGGCAGCCCATGAGATTTGGCCTGTATTTGTAGTTTAAATTGGGCTTAGAAACAGTTGAAAGATTTGGGGGGATATTTAATACTGACAAGTTCCTAAAATTACAGAGCTTTAAATAAATGTGTAGTGATGTGTTTAGGGCCTATCGCATCAATCAATCTCCTGTTTACTCTGATGCATATTGAGAAGACTCAAGTGTAATGCAGACAGGAAATGGGTTGCTTTTTTCTTTTATGAAAGAAGCTCGTGACTAGCTTTTATATATTTATCTAGAGAATGAAAGGCTTTTAAAATTTGAAGTGGGACTTCATATTTTAAAAAGTCTTACTTGTATTGCCTTTCTGTGATCTATTCCAAAGAAAGAGAAATGTGGCTGGTCAGATGCACTTTATGGGCTTTTAAATTAATAATGGGTTAATTTATTTTTAGAAGTAAAATTATTTAAAATAAAAATGAATCCACAGGAGTAGTACTTAATCTTATCTGATGGTTTTCTATTTTTTTGTTTTTTATTGCCATTGAACACTCAGCAACATTCTCAACATTCATTTTGATTCTGAAGGCAGTGTGAAGGCAGTCCTTTCCCCAAGACATCCTGGCTTTATCACTTAGCTTCTTCCATTGGTATGCCATCTGCCTGGAGGAGTATACATTCATCCCAGTTCAGACTGGGAAAGACCTCAGAGATGAACTCGTTCAACCAGGCTCTGACCTCCATGTCACACTCCACTTAAATATTAAACTCAGGCCTAGAGGTGAAGTGTCTTGCTCAGGGTCACACGGCTAGTCAGAGGCAGAACCAAAACTGCGTCTGCAGACAAGTTCTTTTCATCTACACCACGACTGTCTCAGCTTGCTGTGCTCAAGAGTTTGGTGTCACAGTGACTTTAAAGCAAAAATATACAAATGCCACTTCCTTTCCTGGAAGACCTCAAGAGGCCTCTCATCTCTCCTACCTTGAGAGCCTGTAGGTCTTTCCTTATCTTTAATCTTAACCCTATTTTGGTTAAATTTTGAAAGGTTTATAAGTTTGCATTTTGGAGCCAGACAGACTAGGGTCCATTATCATAGTTTACTTGCTCTGTGACCCTTGGTGAGACAGGTAATTTCTTTACACTTCACTTTCCTCATCTCGGAAATGGGGATAATATACTAGAGCACATAAAGTGCTTTCCACGCTTCCTGGTGAACAGTAAGGCACTCCTTAATTTTCTTTGGAAATCCAGCAAGCCCATATTGAAGCTATCCAGCTATTTCTTGAAAGTTGGAGAAACCGATCTTAATTCCCTTCAGCCTTTTCCTTCCATCCCTTTAAGTTCTCCGCTTCTTTATAATTTTGAAGATTAGCAAATGCTCAGAGAAGTCAGAGTTTTGTGACCACAAATTTGTACATGATGGCTGCCAGAGGCTCTTCCCCAAGAGTCCAGGAATCTTTCTGAGTTGTGGGACACTGAAGGAATTTGAGACAACATCCTCAGTGGCAATGACTTCAAGGACCCTATTCAACCTAAGAAAGGTTGAAAGGACTGGGCTTGAGTAAGACAACAGACCCCTAAGACATCATTTTGGCAATGCAAAGGACCACAGAAAAATAGGCAAATCCTTTAATCTTACAGCTACAGAGGTCAAGGCTTTCAGGAACTGGGACACTCACCACAGGGCAGGTCCGAAAACCCGGGTTCCCCGGCCTGGCTCGGTGCCTGTTCCATCTTACCAGCTGCGTCTCTTTAACTCCACCTCCGAAAATGCTAAGGAAGTTCCCTCCCAGTGCCTACCCAGGCTGGGTGGGGCGACTCTGTGGCACTGAAAGAACCGGGAAAACGACATAGTCTAACTCCCTGCGTGCACTAACTGCTTTTGCGATTCAGGGAGTCGGCGGTGGGGTTGGGGGTTGTTAAGACGCCAGGTCCGGTGCCCAGAGGTTCCAGGTGTCCTGGACAGAGAACTTTAAGATTGCCTATTTGGGGAAGCCACCTTCCTTTCTCCTGGTCTGTTTCCCCTGTGCGGTGGCCGCATGGGGACATCCTGCTTGGAGGGTTCCCCCAAATAAGATGGACTGTCCTTGCTCCTGGTCGGGGTGGGCAAGTTCCCGCCGCTGCCCCGCCTCTGCAGGTTGAGGAGATCTAGGTGGGATTTTTCCTGCTCCCCGCTTTCGCCCCCGCCGGGAGCGGCGCTAGGCGGGGTCGCTGTGGTCGCTTTGCCTTCCCCACTCCCACGTCTCTTACTCCGGGGAGTTTCACCCCGGCCTCCCCGCTCGGCCCTCACCTTTGAAAACCTTCTCCAAAGCCACCACATTAAAAGTGCGCGACTTCCCCCGGGCCTGCAGAAGGAGCTCCTGCAGCCCGGCATTCTTCGGATTCCAGCGCTGTGACGTCCCCAAGGACGCGCGCCTGGGGCTCGGGAGCTGGGGCTCCCCTTTCCGCGCCGCCCCCCGCGCCCCCGCGGACGCCCGCCCAGCCGCATTCCTCCCCGCCCCCGGCGCGCGCCCAGCGTTTCCCCCCGCGCCGCCGAGCCCGGCCCGGGGGTGGGGGAGCCGCGGCCGCTGGCGCCTGCTCCGTCCCCTCCCACTCGCACGGCCCCTTCCTCCCTCCTCTCTCGGCCGCTCGCATTTCCTGCCGCTCTGGCTCTCCCGGCCCCTGAAAGTTCGTCCCAACTTTTTCTCCCCCGGGCGGGCGCGGCGGGCGCAGTCCGGGGGCAGGTTGCTGCGCTCCTCCTCGCTCCGCCGCCTGCCCTCCCGGCCCTGGTCCTCGGGGAGCGGCCGCCACTCAGTGGCCCCTGGCGGTCCTTCCCCTCCCACCTAGCCCATCCTCCCGGTCCCAGCCTCCCTCTGGCGGGACAGACCCGAGCCAGGGTGGTTCTCCTTTTCCCCTTCTCCGAGCGCCCCCGCGCCAACTCTCGCGCCGGGATCGCGGCGGAAACCTCCCTCCTCTTTCGCCTCCTTCGGCTCCTTCCCTCCGCCCTTCCACCGCCAGCCACTGGAATCAATTCTTTGGGGGAATTGGGGCTTCGCCGCTGCCGCCGCCGCGGAGGACAGCCTTTCCGCGCGGGACTCCGGGGCACCGATAGGGCCATGTAAGCAGGTAAGCGGCGTCTGGGGCGGGGAGTCGGGCCCGGGGTTGGGGGCCTCTTGGGCGCTTCGGGCGCCTTGCCGATGACTTGGGCAAACGCTGGCAACGCCGACTTGGGATCGGCGGCCCGGGACGCCTGGCAGGGCAGCGGGGGCGCGAGGTGGCCGGGCCGCAGGAGTTTTAAGTGGCGGTGGGAGCCGCCCGCTGCGGCGCACAGCTTGTCTGGGGAGTTAGGTGGAAGGTGAGCGCTGTCTGGAGAGTTGGTGGTGAAATCACGCTCTCGCCCCCTCTTCCCCATTCCCTTCTCCTTTTTGGGATCCAGAGAGGGCCTAGTGAGGGCAGCTGGAGATACCCAGACGGTGCGGGCCGGAGGATGAAAACCAAAGACGTTGCTGCCTCTCGGGCTGGAGAGGGACTCTCTCCGCGACCCTCCTCTTGCCCCCTAAGGAGACAGGATCTTGAGAGGGAGAGGAGTTTGCATGCCCTCTCACTAGGCCCCAGCCTAGCCACCAAACCCCAGGGCTTCTTGGTCCCTACTTGGGTGGTCGGGCCGGCCCATCGGGAAAACCTGTGGCCGCATAATTTCAGAACAGCTCTCCACCTCAAACTCTCGAAGTTCTGAGTATTAACAAGTTCTGAGGGTGTTGTTAACGCACCGTCTCCCCTCTCTCCTGGCATGACCGCTACATCTGGGGTTTGAATGCTTGTAAGGGATTTTCCACCTTTTGGAGGGAGCAGTGAGGTAACGCCGCCCCTGTCCCCCTTTCCTCTCCTCTTCCTCTAGTTGCCGTCACCCCCAGCTACAACTTAAGGAGATTGTGGGGTTTCGTCTTCAGTCTGTCCAGGGACTGGCTGTTGCAGGCTCTTTGTGAAGGTGAGGAATCTCTAGAGTGCTGGCTGCTGGTGGGTTACAGGATTTCCACCAATGTGTGAATTTCTTCAAATGGGTTAGTTCGCCCATTCATTCAAGGAATCTAGTTTCCCCTCTGGGCCAGGAACAAGGGATACAAAGATGCTAAAACAAGATCTAACTGCAGCCTCCCGGAGGAAACCCTCTGGCTGATCTAGAAGTAGAGCGTAATGAGAGGGCCTGGGAAGCCTTGGTCGGGAGGTGAGGGGGCGAGGTGTGCGCTGAGCTGAGAGGATTGAGATGTTGCTCACCTGGAGGGCCGATTAGGAAAGTGCATTTCGCGCAGAGGAAAGAGCTTGTGCAAAGTAAGAGTCATCCAAAAGACGAGTACAAAAAGGTCATACCTAGTGGCTAGCTGGGGGTTGGAGGGGGATTTATGGCCAGTGTAGCCGGGGTAGCATTTTTTTTTTTTAAATATCAGAAATTAAAGTGGAAGCATTTACAGGAACCATGTAGCTTCCAGAGGAGCACACATCTCTCTTTTTGGACACGCCTTCATGCCTGATGCTGTTTCTACAACAAGCAGTGGTTGTGGGACCATCTAAATTTTCATTGGCACTAATTGGCCCAGGCCTGGTTTCATTAGAGTGGTATTGATTCCCTTTTAAAGAGCCACCTGACAGCAATAGGTGATAATACTGTAGCTTACAGAGCCCTGTATTAAAGTTGCCTTGTCTTTTGGTGATGGCCTTAAAAGCTTGTGCCTTAGAATGATAGGTTAATGAATGGGGGCTGAACAGCACGGTGCTCTTTTGCCTAATCGGAATGGGTGGCCGTGCTGTGCAGAGTGAGTTCACGTGTGTGTCAATGTGTTCGTTGTAGTATTCTCCACTTTTCCAAGTCATTACTGCCCCAGCACAGTTGGAAGGACTTTCCCTTCCTCTGAAACTTTATGAAAAACTGAATGTCTTCTAGGAGATTGTTGTAGCCTGATTGTCCAGGATTCAGCAGATCCTGCCTAGAAAATTTTTTATAGTACGGGAGCCTCCTGTACGTGGTTTGCCTCTCAAGGGTGCCTCTTCTCGGGGCTGAAGTGGCGTTGTAGTATTTATTATTCATAGTGGCTGCGTCCTGGCTGAGGTGGCAGAAGTCCAGCTTCTGGTGACCTCAGGCCAGTCCGTCAGAGTGAGAAGAGAACATTGACTTCCTACAGTGTCGGGTGTTTACCTAAACTCCCTGCAAACACCATACCTTATCTCAAGAACAGCCCCTTGACGAGGGTTTTCCTGAAGGTGTAGGACCTGCTTGAGAGAAATGGCTCAAGGGAAGCTTTTTCTTGCTAATTCCAGGTAGCCGCCCAGCCTCCATCATTGGCTTAAACACATAGTTAATTTTAATGCTTTAGTTATTTAGGTTTGTGCGGACCATGTGGAACGGACAGCTGTAATGGAAAGAGCAGTTTGACTATTTTCACTTGGAGGAACCTAAAGAATTCAGAGGAAAATCAGAATTTCGGGGAGAATTCTTACTTGTCCTGAATGGAAGAGCCAGAAGTCGAGAACTATGAAAATATTTTTTGGTTTCCCAGTGCCTTCCCTCCTTATTAAGGGTTTCCATTTTTGGCTCCAGGGAAGCAAACATAAACCCTTTGATTGCACATTGTCCCCCACCTGGGTTCCATATTCTTATCCTTTGTCACCTGCGACCCTGCATTCGAACTTCTTTACTTAGTCATGCTGTGCATTTTTTGGAACTCATTCTAAGCCTCAGAACAGTACTGTGCACTTTGTTAGACATAAGGCAGGGGAAAGAGATGAGATGAACTCTAGTCAATTCAGTTATTGCTGCTCGTGCTGATTGAAAAAGAACGAGGGAAAACAAACAAGTTTTGGTAGAGAAGAGGTTAAAGTTAATGTCTAAAATAAGACTCTGTGGTCTCCTCTTATTGATTTAATTCTCTCTTCCCCTGTCTGAGCCCCGGGGAGGGCTTGTTAAATGGTCCAAGGGGTGTGTGTAGCACATTTTGCAGCTTTTCCGGGCTATCGGTATGCTGGTGCCAGGGATCCAGGGTTGGGAGTTCAAGATATAGCTAGGTTTGTATTCCAGCTCTGCCATCGTTTAGCTGTGTGATGTTGGCCGAACTTCGCAGCCCTTCCAAGTCTCCATTTCTTCATCTCTTAGATGGGGCCAGTAGGATTTAACTTGCCAGGATATTTGTGGGGAATTCTTTGTAATGCTGTATGTCCCTCTGCTAACAGTGCCTCCCTCACAGAGTAGGTGTTGGGTCAAGGATGGCTATTTATATGTTCCAGGAGTTATATGTGGCCATGAATGTGCTCTTTGTGTGTGTCATTTTTTCCCCAGCAGCCTGAATTCACATGTGTGCCAACATACACATAAAGCTTTGTCTTTGACCCTTTTTTTTTTTTTTTTGGTCTATTGGCTCAAAGCACACGTGTTGGCTGGCAGCTGCTGGCCTCTCATATATGAGGAGGTCGAGCGTTGCAGGACCAGGCAGTAGGGTAGTTGGGAGGGAAAGCCACGTAGACAAGGGCAGAGAAAAGGATTCTTTTCCCTGTATACTACTTACTGTAACGAGGGTCCAGTGCTAATACAAGGATCCTTGTGTTTCTAATGTTGAAATCCAGTTAATTAAATGATGTTAGAATAAATCCGCCTGCCTTTATAGCAAGAGTGCAAAAGCTGGCCGATCGACACAAATGAGTGTCTTTGCAGCCTTGCTTTCCTTCTTTGAAGCCCAAGTATAAGGAGGCAACTGCAATGCCTCTCGTGTCCTGCCAGCTTCAGGTCGCTTGAACTTTAACGTTGCCTTTCATCCGAGAGCCTAAAGTATTTGGCAAACATTAACTCATTGATCTTCGTATCAACCTCCCAACAGGAGAGAATGTTAGAAGAAAGGAACAACTCCTAAAACATCAGTAAGGCAGGTGTGTAGTAGCTGTTCTAGAAGCAGAATGGGTTGTTACAGTCAAGAATTGGCTAGATCGTGCATACGGGATTGCAGACTGGTCCCAGGTCAGAGAGGACCCCTTTGAGTGGTCGAGGGAGAAAGTTTAAGAAAATGCAGATCAGGCTGGGATTTTTGCAGTGGAAGGGGAGAGGAGATCACATTGCTAGGACCAGCCATTGCCTTTGCCATGTATTGCATGCACACCGATTATGAAAATAAATAATCTCTGAATTATTTATAATTTTGAATGAAAGGATATGATGCAATGCTTGTGGATGAGGATTTAGAGTAGCTGAGGGTAAAAGGTAATAGTGACTAAGTACCTTTTTGTGGGTTAAGGGTGGTTATGTGTCTAAGTTGGATTATAAATGGCGTATTAACATTGTTTTAATTTCCTTTCCCTTTTTCCTGTTGCTTCCATATGCCTCAGCTTGGTTTTGTTTTACTCTCCAGTCAAGCTTTTGTTGGACTTGCTCTATGGTCCTTGCTACTGGAAAAAACATACTGTGGCCATGCTTAGATCAATCTTGTGTGTAGGATTTGATATGTGGGTGATTTAGCTTAGTTCCTTAGGGGACTCCATTAGGCCCAGCTCAAGGGTTTCATCCTGAATCTGGTCAGTTAGCTTGACCCAGAGGCCTGTTGCATATCCAGAGATCCTGTAACATGTTGCTCAACAGGGAGGGGTCTGGTGAGAAGATGAGAAAGGGTTCGCTGGTGGTGGTGGCATCCTCTGGGAAGCAGAGCATCCTTTTCACATTTGTAATGTTTGAGATTTTAGTACTGAATGATATTCCTCACTCAGAAACCTTTACGGTGAGGACCACTGACGTGCTCTCCTTTGCTTCGCTGTTGAAAATTAGCAAAAGTTCCTGATGCTTGTCTTCGTGCAGAGTGTATCCTTTTCTAACGTACAGTTTCCTCAAATCTTTGGAGACCTGTCTCCTGGGAGTTCTCTTTCACACT
The DNA here is from genome assembly GCF_059928025.1 of Delphinapterus leucas. Classification (NCBI taxonomy): domain Eukaryota; kingdom Metazoa; phylum Chordata; class Mammalia; order Artiodactyla; family Monodontidae; genus Delphinapterus; species Delphinapterus leucas. Next base: position 48,760,066 of record NC_143129.1, on the reverse strand, counting down.
CCATTCCCCTCAAGTAATTGGGGCATTAGCTAAGGCTGTAGATCTCAAAGTCTAGTGAGCCTCAGAATCACCTGGAGGGCTCCTTACCCACAGACTCTGGCTGCTCTTCCCCACACCACCCCAGCTTCTGATTCTGAGAATTTGCATCCCTAAGGAACTCCCAGGTGGTGTTAATACTGCCGGTCCTTTGATCATCTGCGGTTTGAGTAATCGCTGAGCCAAGGAATCTCACTTTGGTCCATCCATCCCAGTCAGCCTTGGGGTGGTAGTCACTTAAGGTTTTCACTGTATTGGTTTGAATGATTCTGTTTCTGGTTGCTTTAGAGCTCTGGAGAGGCTGGGAGTCACTTAGTGGCCACTTATCCCTAGCCAGACCCATGGCGAGCATGAATTAGATGCTTACTTTTTTTTTTTTTTTTTGGTACGCGGGCCTCTCACTGCTGTGGCCTCTCCCGTTGCGGAGCACAGGCTCCGGACACGCAGGCCCAGCGGCCATGGCTCACGGGCCCAGCCGCTCCGCGGCATGTGGGATCCTCCCGGACCGGGGCACGAACCCATGTCCCCTGCATTGGCAGGCGGACTCTCAACCACTGCGCCACCAGGGAAGCCCCCTAGATGCTTACATTTTAATGGATTTGCTTGGCTATCTTCTCCCATCCAGACCCCTCCGCTTGGTTCCAAACAGTTCGGTTTATCTGGATCTATGCCCAATTCCACCTGTCTCAGATTGAACTCATTAGTTTCTTGCCACAAAATCTGCTGCTTCTATATGTCCTGTCTTAGTGACATCAGCTGAGTTAGCTGCCGAAGCCAGGCAGTTGGAGTTCTCTTCAACCTGTCACTCTTTGTTAGCACCCCCCAACCCTGACCCTCAAACCCCAATAACAGACCCAGTCAGTCCCTAGATCCTTTGAGTCTGTGTCTCTAAAATATCCTTAATTTGTTCCTTTCCCTCCATCCCCGCTGCCTCTTCAGATTGTTCAAGAGTTTCAAAGGCTGTCTTTCATATATTCTTCATCTACTCTTTCAAAGAGTTTTTTAAAACACAAACCTTTTATGGTATTTAAATTCTTATTTTGCTTCTTATTACCTGTATGATAAAGCTTCTTTATTCTGAGTACTTTCCCATTCCCATCTGCTGTTCTCTCTCTCTCTCTCTCTCTCTCTCTCTGTTCTAGGGCCCTAAGATTTGGTGATGTGTAATCCTCTCTCCTTTGTTCCTTACATTCCGACCCTGAGCGACCTCTTCCCCTTTGCCACCTGCTTAGTCCCTGTGCCTTCAGCTAAAGCTTCTTCTTCCCTAACACGCCTTCCCATGACCAGTTAGGCATTCCTTTCTTTATAGCTCCGGAGCGCTTTGCACTTAGCTCTATCGGTAAGTTCTGTCTCACCATATTACATATGTTTACCTCCCTGTTTCCCCTACTGAGTGTTAAGCTTCTCCTGGCAGGATTCACGTTTTACTTGGTTCACAATCTCTACCCTGTATGGAGGTTGGCTAGAAATAGCCACGGCTCACCTTTACTGGTGCGGACTCTCTCCCAATGCTCTCAGCACTTTCGATGATTTTATTATGTCTTTCAACAGCCCTGTGAAGTAGGTGCTATTATTATTGCCGATTTGCAGAGAATGAAAGGGAGTTGACTTTTTTTTTTTAAGTGTTTAAAGAATCAACGAATGAATGCATTTCTGAAATACTGACCTGAAGGCTTAGAGCCAAGTTTGGTGTGGAATGTATTATTTATTCTTTAATAGGAGGTGTGGTGCTCTGGGAAGATTATATCATATTAATGACTGTAAGTGATTATAAGTTAAACAGATATCAGTGCTATTTATGATACACATCTTATTTGTTCATCTGAGGAGATGAATCACATCCCTGAGCTTTTTTGCGGTACGCGGGCCTCTCACTGTTGTGGCCTCTCCTGTTGTGGAGCACAGGCTCCGCACGCGCAGGCTCAGTGGCCATGGCTCACGGGCCCAGCCGCTCTACGGCATGTGGGATCTTCCCGGACCGGGGCACGAACCCGTGTCCCCTGCATCAGCAGGCGGACTCTCAACCACTGCGCCACCAGGGAAGCCCCTCCCTGAGTTATTTTATCAAGTCACTGATACTCTGGTTCTTACTGTTGTTTTGTTTTACTCGTATACTTTCAAAAACATGGTAATCTTCTTCCTCATTTTTCAAACCTAGGAAACCTTGCAGATCAAGGGGGTGTAAATATCACAAAAAGATTAATAAGTTGGAATACTTGGGAGTTAAGGCATAAAACAAAATTGTTTTCACAAGTTTAGATGTACTATTGACTAGAATATGCTCAATTTCCTTTCTATGCATTATTTTCTTTTGTCCCTTATGTTAAAGAGGAAAAGGCAAATCACTCATTATTCAACCTCTGGGTTACTAGTTTTTAAAATGAAAAGGAAAGAGACCCTTCATGACACCGTGTCACAGTGGATACCAACCTATCCTTAACCAGGACGGCCTGTTCTGCGTACAGAACCATGTAATAAGCAGCAGTGATGTCACTGACGTTATCACCCAAATCACGAGATGGGCTCTCTGGTCCTTATTTCAGTTCTCAAGTAAAAGGGACTAAGGAAGATTTCATGGTCATGAAAGTGAGTTTGTTATGAATTACGTGTATACACTATATATACTTCAGATTGATCTTTAAGGTTCTCCACAAGTAATCCCCACATGGTCCTCTGATTTCTGCAGATTTATGTCCCACTATTCCCCAGGGTTCTGCCAAGCTGCAGCTGTTTCCTGAACAGGCCCAATAACGTGTCACCTATGGGCAGGGATCGTGGTGCTCAGCCATCCTAACCTGTCAAAAGCATCCTCAAGGTCCACCTTAAGTACTGCTCCTCTGGGCAGCCTTCCCGATCTCACCCCCTGGCCAGGCCCCTCTGCCGCTTTGTCTTGGCATTTACCTCTTTGTGCCTTGTGTCCTGGCTAACCTGCCCTCTCATTAGCCTGCCAGCTGCCCAGTAGCTGCCACCCGCCTCACTCCTCTCCACGTCCCTCCTCATTCCCAGCACAGTCTGTCCCAGCCTGTTGCTTCTCTTCTGCGGCTGGTCACCTGTAACTGTTCATTGGGGTCTGCCTCCTGCTTGCCCCAGGAATGCACTCCGAGGCTGAGGTTGCCCTTCCTCTCTCCATCGTGACAGTCCTTCAGCAAAGACAGTTATCTCGACATCTCTTTGTCACCTGTCCTGCCGCTGCCAGTTCAGAGACCAGTCCACCCCCTACACTGCAGAGTCTTGTTTTAAACACGTCTGATATTTTCAGCCTCTTGCTTGAAATCTTTCTTGCCACTTTATATCGTTTAGAGACACATATGTCTGTCGTAAAAGTACAGTTGACCCTTGAACAACATGTGGGTTAGGGGCGCCAACCCTACACACAGTTGAAAATTCTTATGTAACTTATAGTTGTGCTCCCTCCCCCTCCAATATCCGTGGTTCCACATCCACAGATTCAACAAACCACGGGTCAAGTAGTTCTGTAGTTACTTACTATAAAAAAAAAATCCAAGTATAAGTGGACCCATGTAGTTCACACCATGTTGTTCAAGGGTCAACTTGGTAAAGAAATGCCAGGAAGATAATAAACACCAAATACAGGGGATGGGTGGTGGCAGAGGTGAGAAGAGATGTGGTATTGTTTTATTTCCTAAGCTGGGTGGCGGGGACACATATGTTTACTATATTCTCCTGTATGTCTAAAATATTTCATTTTAATACTACATGAGACTGCCCACAGTCAAATGCAGACTTCTTAGCGGAGCACTCAGGGCTCTGCATGCATAGCTCTTTTTCCCACCTAACCTAACTGCTAGCCTGGGCCGGCAGCATTTCTCATGGTTGAAACATTGTGGATTTGACTCATGCTGTTACTGTTATTCTTCCCTTGAATTCCTTTTCCCATCTGGTCACATCATAATTTCCTCTGTTCCTTAATGTCTAGTACGAGTTTTACATCTTCTTAGATGTTTTGTCTGACATTCCCTTTTTATCATTTAGGAGAGTTCATTGTCCCCTGATCTGCCTTCCCTTGGTCCTCTCCCCATTCTTTACTGATAAGCATCACATTGGATTATAGCTGTTTGTTCATCTATCTCCCCAAAGCTGTGAGCTCTTCGGGGACATGTTTTGTGATTTATTTATCTTTGGGTTCTTGGCACCTGCTGCAGAGTAGAAGTTCAATAAATGCTTGAAATTGTTGAGTCATAGATGTAAGATTAATGTTTTTAATTGAAGTAATTTTTTTAAAAAGAGCATGTCTGAAAAAACTTCAAATCGAAGGGGGAGTATCTTTTGGGCTCAATATCGGAAATGTAGACTGTAGATTGAATTGATTTACACATGGAGGTCCTAATTCAAACCCATGATTAGTTTTAGAAATTATTTCTTCTGCTTTTCCCATTTACCTTATGGTGATGGGTGATGGTGTAAGTGTTTTGGTTTGTTCTTATTTTCTAGTCCTTTCCCCCCGTGACCATGGAGTATGTTGATGGTCTCTGTAGCAGTGTCCAAGGGATGTGTGAGTCTAGGTTTTGAAGTAGATCTGGGCTCTGAGGTGGTACCACTTGTTGTAAGGGTGACTTATGCCATCAACGCTACTTGCTCTGGGATGGAGAAGCGACACATCCTTGTAGAGGAGAGGCAGCAAAGTTTATTTTTGTGGCAGACGTGTCCCACTGCAGAGCTATAATAACTGTAATGAAGGAGGATTATGCTGTATTAGGTTTTTGAAGGGTGTACTGGTCTGTTACCAGGGTCAGTGGTGACAGCTCAAGCCAGCAATTAGGTTTCATTAAAGACTCCAGCAGGCAATTAGCATTCGTTTCTGCCAATGAAATCCTATGATCTATTAAGCATATTCTTTTCCATTAGACATTTTGTAAACTGTGCTTTACGTGACGAAGGTACACATTTTTTTTAGACATACGCAAGTCTCCAAATTATCATTTGAAAAAGGGGGCTGACTTTTAGACCCCCTGTGTCTGAACCTGTGGGTTATACTGTCATTTTGGGTGGATTGTTCTGTTTTAAAATCTGTACGTTTTAAAAAGATCATATAAATTCTTTTATTCAAAGGCAAGGAATTTGTTATGGAATATTATATAATTATGTGATTTATGAGGGGGAAAAAAGTGTGACTGATGTGAAATGAATTAAAACTCCAAAATAATGAAGTGACACCTACCGGTTTTAATTATATTCTTTAGAAAATTATTGTTTTTCTTAACAGGCATCTAAAAATAAAGGCTGGGAAGGATGATTTGTGCTGTGTTTCTGCCGAGCAGCTGTTTGGTTGTTTTCAAAATGAGGCCTATTTTCCAAGGGCTAGTTTTGGTACAAGTGTGTGTTTCATGTCGCTTCATCCTCGGGCACGTGTTTAGGCATTTAAGCTTGGCCTGTGAATATGAAGTGGTGTTTATACTTTACTACATTATTCAGATAAATTTCCTTCCTCCTCTCTTTCTCCCTACTCCAATCCTTTCTCCTCCCTTTTTTCTCCCTCCCTCACTCCCTTCCTTTATAATAAATTGCCTTCATCTGGAGGATTCTGATAGGTTAATTACTGTATATGTATCAGGGATGATAAAAGGGAGAAATGCACAGTGCACAGCCCATCGGGCCAGAAACTCACTGCAAAGGTCTGTAAAGATGTCTATTTCCATGCAATAATTATAGACTATCTCCCTGTTGTTTGCTTCTCTCAATTCATTATTAATTTTTCTCATTTGTAGACTGCTAGAATGGTAATAATGGCTGAGCATAGCGGTTTGAAATCTGTGTACATGAGCGTGTTAAAAACTCCAAGAAGTCTTGCAGTAAACAAAAATGTGTTGAATCTGGATTTATTTTAGTTAGGACCGTTCAAAAAAATCGATTTTATGAAACACATGTAATCTCAAGGCACATGAATATTATATGAAATACTTTCTAGAAAAAGTATCTCAGTTGAGAAGGTCCCTGGAATAGAGAAGACTTGTTTGTTGTCTTTAAGAAACTCAACATCTAAATTAGAGAGTAGAGTGACTTGGATTATTAATACGAGTAAGCGTTTAAAGTCTTCATTAGCAGACCAGACTGACTTTATACTTTTTATTAATTGAATTTTGGGGGGGACAAGCACAGAACAAGAGCAAGTTTAAAATAAAATATCAGGAATTTATTCACAAAACCAACCTTCAGGGAAAGTTTTAGGAACAGTAAACATTTAGTCTAATTTTATGTGTTTATAATACAGGGAAGAGTAATGTTCAGGTTGGATTTGAGGCACTACATCCTTCAAAGAAAGATCCATGTATCTTCAGTAATCCGTCTGATTGGGGCCAGAAGCTGTGATTAATATATACACTACAGAAAAATCTTGATTCTCCAAATTCTGGTGATCAGCGCCACCCTCCTCCCACCCCCTTACTTATCATACTGCCAAAAGAAAGCAGTCAGGCTAAGGAGGTATAAACCATTGAGGGCTTTAGAAATGTCAGTGCAATTATTTTATTAATAGCTACCACTGTGGCAGTTGTTTTGTGCAACTGGGCATTTAACAAAGACTCTATGACTATCACATGACCAGTTTTTCTCTTCCATGACCTCTTTTTTATCTCTAGCTAATTATTAGCTCAGCATTTCCTCCATCAATTTTTCCCACTCTCATTTCTGACCTTTTACAAAGCAGAGCTTTCGGTATGGAAAACTCTTTTTCTCTGCAGCCTTTCAACTCATAACAATCTTATGAAAGAGAGGTTATTTTTATCTATAGTTTATCCTTGAGAAATATGAGAGTTAAAGAGGTTATTTGCTAATGTCTCATAGCTATGAAGCGGAAGAAGTGGATTTGAACTCATTCTCTCTGGCCCCATAGTTCAGGTTCTTAACCACAACCTTAGGCCCAGAACTCTCTGCAGGTTGGGGACATCTGTTCTTCCTCCCTTCCTTCTTTCTTTCTTTCCTTCTTTCCTTTCATCCATTCATCAGTTTGTTTAATAAACGCATTTTGATGTTTTCAAAGGTGGGGATGTTTCTCTGCTGTCCTAATCTTTAAAAGACTAAGCAACTCATCAGGTAGCCACCAGGCACATGTGACCATTTGACATTTGCAATGTGACTAGTTTGAGTTGAGATGTGCTGTATCAAGTACACACCACATGTTGCAGAATTAGTACAAAAAAAGAATGTCGAATATCTCGTACTTTTAAAAATTGATTACATGTCAAAATATTTCAGATATCTTGAATTGAATACAGCCTAGTATTAAAATTAATTTCATGTGTTCTGTTTTGCTCTTTAAATGTGACTACTGGAGATTTTAAAATTACCTATGTGGCTTGCATTTGTGGTCCACATTATATTTCTTTAGGACGGGACTGTTACAGATGGTTATCCAACTACTCCTGGGAGCCCTTTCCCCCGGGGGATGCCTGAGGACTGAGGGAACAGTGGAGAGAGATGGAAATTAGAAATCGTTTTTGGTGATGGTAAGAAGCAAGCTTGATGACGCCTTAGGTGACCAGCAGAGAGAGACTACTATTAGCGGGCATTTATTTACTACTTACCATTTGCAAGTACTTTGTCAAGCACTTTAAATGGATTATCTTTTTGATCCTTATAGCAACTCTGTGAAGTAAGTGCTCTTGTTGGCTTATTTTATAGATGAGAAACCTAGGGCTTAAAAAGGCTGAGGCACAAGATGGTACATTAGTAAATACTAGTTTACTGTGTAACACCTTTGGCATGCAAATACGAGTACGTAAATGATGGAGCTCAGTGTCAAATCTGGGCATGAGTCCAGAACGTGTACTTGTAACCACTCTGCATCACTGCCTTTCAAAGGCAAAAGAGAAAACATTACCTAGGACCAATCAGCAGTAGTTCTTTTGTTCATTCAGTGCCTAGGAAGGCCACACACTCTTCTCCCCAGCACTGTCAGAAATATCATCTTTGATTTAGGGAATATAGTACAATAATCGATGACCTCAAGTTATCAAGAAATGATGAAATTGTGCTTAATACACTCTCTTTACTAATCCAAGCTTGCCTTAATTAGAAAGATATTTATCAGAGAAATTGATTTTAGAAACTTTAAGCGTACTTCACCTTGCTTTTAACTGAGAGACATTGATGTGTTGAATATTTCATAGCAAGTACAGATTTTGTAAATATAAGCATTAGATTTTTCTCTCTCCTCAATTAAAAAAAATTGGTAAAAGTTTATTTTATAAACCTATTTAAAAATTTTTTCATGTTTTTCTAGTCTTATACGTAGACATATTTTTATAGTTTTATATACTCTCTCACATATACGCATGCTTTTTGTATTTCTTATTGTCTTAATAATTAATATTTTATATATCTACATATAATTGGCATACTGTGAATTCCTTTATTTTTTTGTTGTTGAAAATATATACATTTATATTTCTTGCTATTCCATAGGAGATGATTGTGAGAATCTTCACATTAACAGTTGTTTTAACTCATTATTGAATTTATTTTAGGATAAATTTCTGTGAATGAGAGTGCTTGTTATAATGAACACTTATGATTCTTGAGTCACACAAATGTAATGGAATTTCAAACAGGTCATAAAGATAAATTCAAAGGTAGCACAACTTTATTTTCAGATAGGTGATGTCTTTTCAGACCTTGCCATCGCACAGTGTTTGATGACTAGAGAATGGATTCCCCTGGCAAATAACTCTTGCTTTTGTCTGTTTTTTTTTTTTTTTTTTGCACTTCCCTTCCTTGTAGTCTCACAAAAGAATTTGATGAACCCTGAATTCATACCTTCAAAAACTGAATAACCTTTTGCACTAGATTCATTTTTAGCATAAGTGTACACTAATCTGTACATCATTTAATGCAGAAAACAGTGTGTTGGATAGAATTACTTCTGTTATAAATATGATCTGTATAGAATTACTAAAAATATATTGGTATAAAGGTAGCATTTAAAAGGGAATTAAAGATTTATAAATATATACTTCATTTATAAAAATAATTATAGGGAATTCCCTGGTGGTCCAGTGGTTAGGATTCCGTGCTTCCACTGCTGGGGGCACAAGTTCAATCCCTGGTCAGGGAACTGAGATCCTGCAAGCCGCGTGGCGCAGCCAAAAAATAAAAAATTATAAACTGTTACATCATTCTAAGTTAGTTAATTTCTGGTGCTTGTTGGCTTGCTTTATTTTATATAGATGTCTTTGGCAAATGCCTATTAGTTTTATCTTCTACTTTTTCACAAGTTTTTTTCAAATATATGTCTGCCTATATCAGCGATTCTATAACTTGCCATATTTTGATGACTGTTGTATTAGCTTTTGATATGGTCACAAAAAAGGTTCCAGCATCTCAGTGGCTTATGACAACAAGCATTTATTCCTTGTCTATGTGACATGGGTGCTGCAGTGTGCTGCAGCCCTTGGTGGCTTGCTTGACCAGGCTTGGTGCCGCTCCACACACATGTCTTCTCTTTCAGGAACCCAGGCGAAAGGACAGCCCCCATCTGGGGCATGCTGTTCTCATGGCCGAGGCAGGAATATAGTAACAGGCATGCAATCTCATTTAAAGCTGCTGCGTGGGGACTTCCATGGCGGTCCAGACTCCGCGCTTCCACTGCAGGGGGCACGGGTTTGATCCCTGTCAGAGCACTAAGATCCCACGTGCCTCACAGCGTGGCCAAAAAAAAAAACGACAAAAGGCTGCTGCATGGAGGTGGCAAATATGCTGTCTGCTCACATCCCATTGGCCAAAGTATATCACGTAGCCAAGCCAAAAACCAATGAGTTGGGGACCTATACTCACCTTGCAGGATTCTCAGGCAAGTCACAGGGACATGGATGGGATATATTACAGGAGGGGAGGAGGGGAGCAAAGAGTTGGGATCAATAATCTCATCTTTTATACCATCATTGACTTAACTCTTCCCTTATGGTTTGGTATTTGGATTGTTTCCAACTTTAACAATTATAAGTAGCATTGCAGTCAACATTGTTGAACAAATTACATTTATTTGCAGAGTATTTTCTTGGGATACAGTTTCCAAAGTAGGCCATCTGGGTAAGAGGGCATGAATTGCTTGTAGATCTTGTTACATATGGCCAGATTGCTCTCTACAAAGGCTATCAGTTTATAGTGCCATCATCAACATTTAAGTATACAATTTTCATCATTGCTTATAGCTTAATTTTTGTAATTATTCAAGATGGTATTTTAAAACAAAAACTTTTAGAACAAATTGTATTGTTATTTTTTCTATTAAATCAAATAAAACTAGGGCCACTTATAATTTCCTTTCCTGGTTTCTGAAAATCATTATAAAGAAATACTCATTTTTGTTATCTTTTTTTTCTTGGTCCCATGTTCTTCTCAGTACACTGTTTCTTAAACACATCTTTATCCTTACATTAAAACAGTAAAAAAAAAAAAAAAAGTAAAAAGAAAACATACACTTGATTTGAGGTTTTATAACTTTTATCCAAAGCAAATCGTAGTAATTATTACTGTGGAACTCGGTAAAAGGCTGAACCTACTCAAATTGCTGAATTTTGCTGCATATTTCAAAGTCTTAGGAGAGGAGCTTTGTTTATAGTTCTGTTGCCTAACATCGGACGGCTTTAATTCCACGGTGTTCAGATTCCTCTATGGCCTTATGGTTTATATAGCAGAAAATACCAGTTGAAACTTAAGAACCAGTCTTTCCTACAGTTTTCCCCCCTCAAAGTGTAAACTAAAACTTTTTATTACCAACTGTATCCTCTCACTTGGCTTACTTTACAAGTGTCATGTTGCCTGCTGCTACACTTGTCTTTGGTTTCTGCTTAGAAATAGTAGTATCTAGACATGCCCATCAATGTCCTTGGTTATATTTCCTCATGTAAGGATCTGAGACCTCACAACAAAGGCAATAAGACTTGCAGGGCAGATAAGAGAAATCCTCAGGCCACTCAATCCAGAGTCCATAGGCAGAATAAGCAGGTGTGCGTGCGTGCGTGCATGCGTGTGTGTGTGTGTGTGTGTGTGTGTGTGTGTGTGGATGGGAAGTGGTGTGCTGGAATTTGGGAATGATAGGTTGGATTTTGCAACTACCAGTGGAGTGCAGATGCCTCCCACCTCATTTAGTGGAGGAAAGTCAAAAATCCTCGGAACTGAGAAATCCATTTTAGAGGCAGCCTGGTAAAGCTTGTAAGAAATACTACAACTCAGTGGGAAACAAGTTGACACGTGAACCAGACATCAGTGTGTGAACCAGAGTTTATTTGAACAGTAGTAGGTGCTGACTGCAGAGTGTTAAATGTGTGAGTATTTAGAGTATTAATATTGTGAATAGTAGGACTCAGATTAGTGTTGAGGAAATAATGAATTTGAATAGATTTGCCATGAAAGTCTTTGGGTTTTTGTTCCTGAGATGGTTTCCTATTTCAGTTTAAGTTCATTTAGTGTAAGTCTTCTTGGAATTCATTGCAAATTTCTTTGAAGATGAGGTGAGGACCCGTTGCTTTATGAAGTTTTGATTTTGTAACAATCTTTTGGGAAAATTGGGATTCTGAGGCTCAAAGTAAGTGAGAATGAGGATGCTTTATGTTAATATAGAAGAAACCCAGTAATTACAGAACAGAAGCTTTTAAAAATCAGTGCAGTAAAATAGGATGCTTGTTTTATATTGAATGGTTACATATCTAGGTTGAATTTACAAGCAGAAAGTTACTACTGAACTTTTCTCAAAGGTTGTCATGCTCATTGTAAATGTTTTCTTAAGCTGCTAATAGTTTTTTTTTAAATATATACATTTATTTATTTATTTATTTATGGCTGCGTTGGGTCTTCATTGCTGCACGCGTGCTTTCTCTAGTTGCGGCCAGCGGGGGCTACTCTTCGTTGCGGTGCGCGGCCTTCCCACTGCGGTGGCTTCTCTTGTTGCGGAGCACGGACTTTAGGCGTGCGGGCTTCAGTAGTTGTGTCACGTGGGCTCAGTAGTTGTGGCTCGCGGGCTCTAGGGCGCAGGCTCAGTAGTTGTGGTGCACGGGCTTAGTTGCTCCGCAGCACATGGGATGTTCCCGGACCAGGGCTCAAACCCGTGTCCCCTGCATCGACAGGCAGATTCTTAACCACTGCGCCACCAGGGAAGCCCAAATTTTTTATTTATTTATTTATTTATTTACTTATTGGCTGCATTGGGTCTTCGTTGCTTTTTTTTTTTAATTTATTTATTTTTGGCTGTGTTGGTTCTTCATTGCTGCGTGCAGGCTTCTTATTGTGGTGGCTTCTCTTGCTGTGGAGCTCTGGCTCTAGGCGCACGGGCTTCAGTAGTTGTGGCACATGGGCTTAGTTGCACCGTGGCATGTAGGATCTTCCTGGACCAGGGATCGAACCCATGTCCTCTGCCTTGGCAGGCAGATTCTTAACCGCTGTGCCACCAGGGAAGTCCATGTACCATCTTAATGTCTGTATAAATTTAACGGGTGTGTATTTAATTCATTGAATTTCCATTCCATAGCAATTTCCGTTTATTGATTATTTGGGTTATTTCCAGGGTTTTTGTTACTATAAATAAAATACCATTAACAACTTTGTATGTGTAGTGTCTTTCTTCTTTCAGATTATTCCTTTGGGTTGAATTCCCAGGAGAACAATTAATGCATCACAGAAAATACTGTATACATTTTTATATTCGTTGTTGGCAAAACCACTCCTCCAGGGATGGGCCAGTTTACATGCTGCCAGATTTTATAATTTATAAGGCTCATGTTGAGTCATTGTTATATAGATTAATATTAAATACGTATTATTAGGATATTGTTGACTTGATGTGAAGGTCTTTTTTCTTTTCTTTTTTTTTTGATGTGAAGGTCTTTTATACCATCACTGGAATAACTGAGGCACTCAATAAATTTTGATTAATTGAGCTTTAGAAAGAAGTGCTTATCACTGTTAGCATTTACAGTCCTGTAACCATTCATCTTTATGTGTATATTGACTTTTTAAATGTTTTTACAGATTTTTCTGTGGGCCGGGTAGGGGAAGCAATGAAGAGAAAAAAAATTTAAAAACCACCAGACAGCTTTTGTCCCAAAGACCTCAGACCCTGCTTTACTATGTTCCCCAACTACCTTTTAGATTTTTCTATTTGATTGATTGTGGTTGGTTAGGTGTATCTCAGCATGCATTTCTGTGCTACTATGAAATCCAGTCCATTTTTAAACTACTTGACTATTCAGAATCTTGGATGTACCTGCTAGAAGGAAATATTGTTATGCTGATAGGAGTTTTTGGTTGATGAAAGGGAATGCTAAAAAAGAAGAATTAAAAATGTAGTTAATGTTTAAGGGACACCCTGAACAGGAAGCAGAAGTATCAATGCATGTAACAGGCTATGCTTGTTTTGTAACAATAGGTAGAGTGATCTATTTCTCTTTATTTAGAATTTTTGGGTACTAAACTGATTTGCCCAGACGTTAGTCCTTTTGGGTTGAGAGTGAGCAGAGCCCCTTTGACAATTTGGCTTCTCAGTATAATTTCTCAGTTGACATTGGTCAGTTCTGGTTGAACTCAAAATCAAGTTCCTTAACAGGCAAAGCAAAAGACGGGACCTGATATGTAGATAGAAGCCTCTGTTGGCACCCAGACAGAAATCTCAGATATCCTGGAACATCTGGTCAGAGTCTTATGTCTTGACTAGGACTTTACCCCCTTTGAAGGCAGGGGGCTTTCCTGCTGCCCTCTTTGATAATAGACACCATTTTGCCTTTTCCGGCTTTTATCGCCTGCTCTCTTTACCACTTCATTACTTTCTCTTCTTCTGATTTTCTGTTCTGCCCTCCGGCTCCCTTCTTTCATTTATCATTTCTTCCACACATCCCAGGCTTAAAATAAAAACAAACAAACAAAACCCCCTAGATTTTCAAATGTCTTGCCAATCAAAATGCCCCTTCTTCTCTGCTGTGTCTGGGCCAGTCATTGCTGGGTTAAGATCTTGGGTAACTTTCATTGCTGTATTTTGTTCCTGGGAGCTATGCTCGAAGAATTGCTTTTCTACTAAGGTTAGCTCTGTCTCTCTCAAATAATATGTATCTTTCTGGTGTCTGGGCACCTACCATGAGTTGTTACTGAACAGATTCTAAAGGTAGTTTCCTTATAGTGCATATTTTACTGGTTATTGAATACATTAAAATGATATTTTTCCGTGGATTACTATTTTACCTAGAAAACCAAATAGACTTCTTTGCTTGGTATTTGAGTTACTGTTAGTATGTGTACACTTTATCTACAGCTTGATTTTAATCACTTTGATTACACATATATCTAAAAATCCACTACCCATTAAAAAGGCAGCACCATTATGAAGTGACTCTAGCTTGTTACATGAGAGTCCCTTAGGCCATGTAAGACGAAACCACTCTGGGCAGATGTGTAATGGGCCAAGTCCATTTTGAATTTTGGTGAACTCTCCAGCCATCCCCCATCATCACCCATGTGGTCTAGTGGAAAGTGCACTCCTGTGGCATTTCAGAAACCTGAGGCTTACTTCTGCCACTAATATTTTGGTTTTAGGAACTTTCTTGGCCACTCATGACTCAGTTTCCTTGTCTTCATCATGAGTGAGTTGGCCTAGTTGGTCTCAGGTTTCTAGCTTTTACACTCCTTCGAAAATTCAATAGTTATGGAAAATTTTTTGTTTCAGCTCTGTGGTTGAGTTTGTGGTCAGAGCAAAGAAGGAAACCTCAGAGCTGTTACTCTTCTCAGAAGAAACTACTAATTGCCTGGTTTACTTTTGTCTAGGAAAAGATTTAACTAGCATATTTAAGTATTAAACTTTTTTTGCAGTGATAGTTAATTTTATTTGAATGAATCTGTGGCATTTACCTCTGATGCTTCCCGGGGGCTATCCTGTATGTTGTATATGTACTTATTATTGCATTCATTTAAATTAATACTAATTTTGTTTGGATGTATTTTCAGAGTTTCGCCCTGGTCCTTGAGGTCATTTTAGATAGTGTTAAGTGTTGCCCTGTCAAAGCTTGGAAGTCACTGGGGTAAGAGGATGAGTAGAATTTAGCAGAAGTATCTTTGTATTGTGGAAAAGAATTCCAGATCTCAGAGATTGAGTGCTGGTTATTGTTACTGTGTAGGTCTTTAAAGTGTGCGTTGCTGTATGTTATTAATACATATGTGCCTCTTTGGCATCTCCTGAGCTGTGATTTGTATCCTTTTGGGAATTGCAACATCCTATCCCAGGGTTTTAGGTTTCCTGATGCCCTCCAGGGCAGATTTCTTTATAGCATACACTTATTTCATTGATTTGTTTTCAGAATTTCATCACTTATTTTGAAATACTTTAAGACACTCAGGGTGTTTCAAACCCTAGGCTGGAAATCTCTTTTAGAAAGCAGTAGGTGATAGACAAGAGAGACAAGAGAAGATTGGGGGGGGGGTGCGTCAGTGGTTTCCAAACAGAGAGCCAAAGCTGATGTGTAGGAGTTGCAGGATAGGGGTAGTCTGAAAAAATAGATTTCACAGTATATATGCAATCTTTATTACATAAAGATCCTATTCTATTTTGAATCCTTTCTTTTTTTTTTTTTTTTTTTATTTTTTTATTTGCGGTACGCGGGCCTCTCACTGTTGTGGCCTCTCCCGTTGTGGAGCACAGGCTCTGGACACGCAGGCTCAGCGGCCATGGCTCACGGGCCCAGCTGCTCCGCGGCATGTGGGATCTTCCCAGACCGGGGCACGAACCCTTGTCCCCTGCCTGGGCAGGCGGACTCTCAACCACTGCGCCGTCCTTTCATATTTTTAAAAGCATACCTTATGTCGCTTACTCTCCACTTTCATTAGATTTTAATTTAACCAAAGTATTTATTTATTTTACACACACAGTTTATTGATACAAATTGTCATTCTTTCGCTTCTGCTGCTTTGAAACATGCATCCTGTTTCAGCTTCTAAGCCCACTTTATCAAGGATTGATTCAAAAGTTTGTTTGTAAATCAATTAGCCGAGAACGAGGAACGGATTATCCTATAGAAAGATGTTAATTGGTGCTTTAAGTTCTCAGCTACCTGGAGAAAAGCCCATTTCCTCTTATGTCGCACACTATAGAATGAAGCTCCTCTTTTAAATACTATTTCAGTGCAAAAAAGAGATTCCTGGGTCTTTGCTCAGTAACCAGAGCCAGGAGGCTCTTGGTCAGCCCCAGCAGGAGGAAGGGTTCCAGACTTTGCAGTGGTGGCCGGTGCTCCTGGGGCCAGCTGTCTGGGGAATGCTGCTGGACCCCTGGGGTCCTTTTCTTCTGGGCACCTTCATTGAAACTGCCCTCAGGTCCCCCAGTTGTCAAATCCATGAAGCCAGTTAAAGTAATTACTCTGGGTTCATTCTTCGTTAGGAAAGACTACCAATAAGGGATGTATAGGGAAAATGGGAAGATAGGAGTGGAGAGGGGCAGCAGATGCGCTCCTATGAGAGACTATGTTGACCTTTGGATACAAGGTCCAAGGTCATTGCCTCTGTAAAGGTGGGTCATGCCTGTCCCTGCAGATCCTGTGCTATGAAAATGTCAGGATCACTCAAGGATTAATAGTGTATTAGTCTCCTATATGCTTAGATGCCTCATAAGTATGATTGAGTCAAGTCAGAATAATTGTCATTATTTTGGTACTTAATCAGCTCCTGATCACCACTGCAATTAAAAAAAAAATCTTATATTGGTATTTCCCTGCTTTTTTTTTTTGCGGTACGCGGGCCTCTCACTGTTGTGGCCTCTCCCATTGCGGAGCACAGGCTCCGGACGCGCAGACTCAGTGGCCATGGCTCACGAGCCCAGCTGCTCCGCGGCATGTGGGATCTTCCCGGACCGGGGCACGAACCCGTGTCTCCTGCATCGGCAGGCGGACTCTCAACCACTGCGCCACCAGGGAAGCCCGGCAGGTGGATTCTTAACCACTGTGCCACCAGGGAAGTCCTCCCTGCTTCTTAATAGGTCTAGTGGCTGCTTCTTTTTCCTGTCTTATCTTGCCAGCATTTTAAATGTAATTGATATCACTGACAATTATTAAGTATTAAACATGAAGTTGCATGTTAAATCATTAAAAACACCATGGCATTTATTTTCACAACTGGTTATCTTTTGTTTACAAGTAAAGTTTTTACAGCTTTCTTGCTATTTTTTTCCCTTCTGGTGCTCTTCATTTATGCTTTCTATGTCCTTTATTGAAAATAGCCTGGAGTTTGCTCACTGCACTTCTAGGCAGCCTTCTCCATTTCACACCATTTGGTTTAGACTCAAGGAATGTTAGCAATTTTCTTTCTTTTTTTTTTTTTTATGCTGGTTTAAGCCAAATGTAATTAGGAAAGTGAGTTTGTTTCAGAATCTGATATAAAGCATGCATTGCATATGCATTCTTGGTTTCATTCTTCTGGTCTGGATGGATGTTTGTATCCTGCTTGTTCCTTTTCTGAGCATAGGAAATTATTGGTGTTTGTTGAAGTAGCTAGCTGTTGGTCGTCATTTTGCAAGTTATCCTTTTTGAAAAGAAGATGCTTGTTTAATCTGAAGCTTGTCTTAGCAGTGATTATATCACCTCCTCACCATTGGCCATCCCATATTAAATTACAGCTACTTTTGAATCTTTCAGTTGCTACAATACTGGTATGAAATCTTGCATACTTGTGAAAAAATGATCTAAGAAGTTTCTGATTTATGTTTTCTTGCAAATTAAATATAAACAAAACAAAACGAAAATCTCATGAAACAGGGTTTCGGGTGCCTTTGTCAAACAATTGGGGGATCAATGTTGCCCATATTTTCCCCCATGGCTTATTTTGCCTCTTTTAATAAATTTCTTATTAAACTCTTTTTGCTCTTGTTTCTGTTTATTTATACTATCATCAGTTTAGTACTCATAATGTATTTTCCTCACTTGGCAGGGATCTGCTCTTTTAATTGGATTTGTTGTTCTTTTCAGAAAGTTCTTTTCTGTACCTGGGCTGGAGTGGGTATCTAAAAAGTCCTTGTTGCCACTAACTAAGGGATTATCAAATACTTTATGGAAACAACATACATGTGTATGCGTTTATACGAGAGGTCTTTTTATTTACACTATTAACATGCCATGTGTGCCACGGACCTTGCACTGATTCATGCCTTTTCAACAAAACTTTTTTTCTTAAAAATTGCATTTCGCTGCTTTTGTTTTTAGACTGCCACTTGCAAAGATAAATTTTATTCTCTACTTAGGAAAACAAATGACTCTCTTTCCCTAAAATTCCTTCTGTGAAATGGTATGTGGACCTGGCAGCCACTGTGAATCTGTTTTATTTTCCCCTTGTGTTACATAAAGCAAAGAAGGCATTTTAGCCCCTTTAAGGAGATACTAGCCTGGGGTAAATAACCACTTAGTCCAGGTGGGTAGAAAAGAATGCTTATGACATTCTTTTCATCGGCTCCATGTGTAACCTCCACTCAGGAGGTCAGGCAGTAAAACATTTGAGTGAACTGGTGAAATGTTTTGTATTTATTTACAAGGCTCTTAATCACAAGACTGATCCCAATAAACTCAACAAGTCAAAGTGATGGAGGAAAGTATATGAGGCATGGAGAACAGTAAAAGTGGAGACTGGAAGGGGGCTTTGGATTGCACTTAGCCTGCTCTTGTTTCCACTGTGGAATGACGGCCATCAGAATCTCTGGTGCAGTGGTCATGGGTGGATTTGATGAAGAATGTAATTATATCCATTCTATTCGCACCTGCTGCTGAACTACTTGACATTTTGCTTTTAAGGTTCCAGATATCCTGAAGTACTTGAATTCTGTTTTGCTAAAAATTTGCAATATTTTTTAGCCTTCTCTGTTCCAAACCTGTCTTCCCTTGTTCCCAGGGTATTCTGTGTTTTCTGTGGTGCTGGAGTTGATGACTTGATTTCATTGCTTATTACAGTCTGGTTTAAAGCGAAAGCATTCGAATACCTTCTAAGTTTTGTCATTTTTATTGTTACCTTATTTTAAAATTTTTGTTTAGATGTAGCCTGTAGAGAATAAAATTAGGGAAGTGGCAGTGCCTCTAGATAAGCAGTCCCTAACATTTTCACATAGTAAGCTCTGGGGTCAATACACATTTCCTTCTTGTCTTTGGTGCATGATCCTGTTCATCTTATCATTGCATCTTATCGTGACAGAGCCACCAAACGATGGGCAGGGCTGTAATTCGGACCTGACAGCTCTGCTTTTTTATACCTCAAAGATTTCATGGGGTAGGAGGGTTAAAATCTCTGTGAATATTAAAAATCCAGATTAATGTGAAAGAACTTTCATTTTATATGCTACTAAAAAAACGCTTTAGACAAGCAATTGTCTAATTTCTCTCACCCAGCAGAAATCTAGGCAGGATAGATTTAATGAATAAATAAGAATAATTTAGTGTTAGCCTATTAGACAAATAAGAGTGCTTTAGTATTGGGAATAAGATTTTGTTATTATTGGGCTTCCCTGGTGGCGCAGTGGTTGAGAGTCCTCCTGCCGATGCAGGGGACGCGGGTTCGTGCCCCGGTCCGGGAAGATCCCACGTGCCGCGGAGCGGCTGGGCCCGTGAGCCATGGCCACTGAGCCTGCGCGTCCGGAGCCTGTGCTCTGCAACGGGAGAGGCCACAACAGTGAGAGGCCCGCGTACCGCAAAAAAAAAAAAAAAAAAGATTTTGTTATTATTTGGACATTTCTTTTTGCAAACTGACTTTGGAAAATATTAATGAATATTAGGCAGTTACTTCAGTTTATTATGGACCGGCAAACATTATTGAGAACTGAGTGTATTGCGGGTATGGTACAGGGACTATGAAAATGAGTGAGGTGCTCCCAGTTGGGGTAGGGGTGGGGAACACGCTCAGAATCAGATAATTGCACTAGAATGGTGAAAACTTGATACAGGAGTGCAGTTGATGCTGCTCTAGGAACATGCTTCCCACTTGCTTCTGGAGGGAGGGTTCTTTTTGTTTTTTGTTTTTTAAATAATTAAAGGTGGAATAGTTTACAACAAACATTTCTGGAATGTAAAACAGAACATAGGGCAGGCATTCTTAGGACATTTTCATCAGGTTACCATTTATTTTATTTTGTGGTTTGAATGTAGTTTTGCTTTTTAATTTTTCCTCTATTTTGTTTCAGTATAGTTGACTCTAACTTAAAATAGAGTGCATGTAGCACAGGGAGATCAGCTTGGTGCTTTGTGACCACCTAGAGGGGTGGGATAGGGAGGGTGGGAGGGAGATGCAAGAGGGAGGAGATATGGGAACATATGTATATGTATAACTGATTCACTTTGTTATAAAGCAGAAACTAACGCACCATTGTAAGCAATTATACTCCAATAAAGATGTTAAAAAAAAATAGAATGCATAGCTGTGGTCTTTAGAGGTAGAGCAGATAACAGACAACTGTAATCCCTTCCTTATTTTCTCCCACTTGGACCCAGCTGACCCATGTGTCCAACGGGATTTTGGTTGGTTTAGATGATTTCTCTTGAGTCCTTGGCTCAAGAAAAAACATGGGAATTCGTTTTTGAAGCTTCATCCTCTCTGTGTGAATAAATTACTTGATCATTAGCTACTGTTTTTCATTTTGTGAAAGAAAGGAAAAAAGAACTGGAGGCAGGGAGAGAAGAGAAGGAAAGAAAAGAGACTTAAAATATACATAAAGCTTATAATAAAGCCTCTAAAGAAGGGACTTAGAATTCATCATGTATAATAATGGATAGCGGAGAAGAATAGTGTTCTAGACAAACGAACTTACATTTGGAACAGTTAATGTATTACAACATTTATTCCACTTCATGACTTTAAATGAACAAAGAAGTGAAATAAAATATTGTTGTCCTGGCAATAATTTATCAAATTCTAAAGAAGATTGTCTTGAATCTGCCCAGGATGTCTTTTATTAGTCCTGGTGAATAGAGATTCCTGGCTTGGGCATTGCTGGAGTCATATTTTCATTGGGTGGAAATCTCTCTGACATTTTACATGGTGTGGTGCTTCTACGTTTCCCCCCTAAAATAATAATTTCATCCTTGGGAAAAGAAGTCCATCATGGCTGGATTTTCAGTTACAGCACCCAGGTCAATCTCTTGACAAACATTTGCTGTTTACCTTGTGCTAGGCGAATAGCAGTGGTAGTTGGGGGGTTAAAGAAGATAAGAAAGCATGATTCCTTCTTTAGAGGATTTTATTATAAACCTTACATGTTTTAAGTCTCTTTTCTTCCCTTCTCTCCCTGCCTCCAGTTTTTTTTTTTTTTTTTTTTTTTTCCTTCCTTCCCTTTTCCATTTCATCTCAGAAGAAAGATGTGTTTCACCGGGCTGGTGTGTTCTTGCATCTTTTCATTTATGGCTCCTGGTTATTGCTGTGATAAGATTTTTGGATGTGGGTGGTTAAGTGACATTTCTTTCTTGAGCTGTTTTCGCTGTGTTATCCTCAGGAACTTTGGTGAGTTGACCTAGAAGCAGCATCTCAAGCGTCTTCAGATTCAGTGTATGGACTGACTTTGTCTTTAGTTTTAATCTTGATGGTTGGTGTTCATTTGAGATATACTTGAGGAAGGAGCCTCCTTTTTTCACTTAGGTTTCTTAAATTCTGGTGCAATAATGATTTCAGGAAGGGAAAAATATCATGCATTTCTTAATGCATGCATGAAGTTTGCTTTTTGGGGAAACTTCTACAGGGCACCTACCACGTTTCACAGAAACAGAGGCAACAGGAAGAAGATACGCAGGGTTGACGATTGCTCTATAAATGACATGAATAAAATATTGTGAAGCTTAGAGGTGGGACTGGTTACATTTGCCTGGGTGACATGAGACAATCTTAGCAGAAGAAAGAGCTGTGTCTGGAAGGATGAGTAGGACATATTTATTGGGAAGACAAGAAAGAATGTGTCCAGGAAGAGAGATAACAAGAGCTGAGACAATGGTGGAGTGTGGATGCCTTAGATGCAGGGCATATTCAGGAAGCCAAGAGTTTAGTATGTTTTGTTCCAAGGGTGGGTGGAGTGGGGTGGGGAATGGGAATTGCTTTCAAGCTGGGTTATGATGGTAACACAAGAATGTGTATATGACTTTTCTCTTTGGAAAGATAAGAATTTTCCTGGATGGGACACTTAGGACCTGCCTGTGTCACTGATTTTTTTTCTTGTTTCCAAGTTAATCCTGTGTTTTCAAACATAAACTGCCTTTCTAGTTCCATTTGATTCTGTCTCCAGAGAAAATAAATATTTACAGTCCTGGTAGCAATGCGGATTGCTCCGGTAAGCTTTTAGTAGTAGGTAACTTCAAACACACTTTACCAAAGCACATTTTGTGTTTGCTTTGCTCTGGTGATAATCTGGCAAGAATGATGCCCAGCAGGAAAGTCAACATACCTTAATAAACCATCTGTTTTACAGGAATGCTGGGTTTCTGGCAAATGTAATATCTGCCTGGCATGCCTTGTATAGTGATGACTCTTGTAAACTTGTTCTGGTGGGGACAGCAGTGTATTTCATTGGTCACTGTCATCCTTGTAAAGAATAGTCTAGAGTGCTCTAAATTACTTTTCAATTTGTATACAGACCTCAGCCTCTTACACTGTAAGTGTAAAAACCAAAAACAAAGCAGAAAACGTCATACAGAAATTAATTTTACCGCGTCAGTTCTACGGCATCACCTGGTAGAAGTAGGTGGTGGGGAAACCGGAGAGGCAAACGATGTGTTCTTATTCTGTGACTGGTTTTGTCAGCCATGCATGTGCCAATACAGGGAGATTTTTCTTGAGAACCTGGGGTTGGGGTGAGCCCAGCTCCTCTGGGGTGAGGTGGAGGTGTACTTCCTTTTTCTATGGTTTGGCAGGAGGGGTTCAGGAGAATTATACCCAGACATTAGGAGTTTCTTTGAAAAGTTGGCTACTACCCTCTTTATCAGATATAGGACAAGGCCTAAGTGAGAGTATCAGCCCAATTGCCGTTTGGCCAGAAAAGTTGTATTTTGCCAAAGGCTACTTTTCCAAGGGCAGTGATATAGCAAGACATTTCCTGAGAGAGGGAAGTAAAGAGGAAAAATCCCTTTTATGGAATTAAAGATTCAAAGAGTATGCTGAACACAGTTTCTAAAAACTCAAATAGTGTGTAAGTTTTTCATTGTCTTTTAATCCCTGAGATAAGGCTTTTTCTGCTTATGGAGGGATCTTTCTGCGGAATTTTGAGGAGTTGGCTGTTCAGAAGGCATTGAAGAGATGCCATTCCCTGGGCCTGTTGCCATTTTGATAAGGTTGAAGACGTATTGGGAAGAATTTCTTTTCTTGCTGTTAACTGCACTCGGTCATTCCTATGGATGGTGGAGAGAGAGGGATACTTGTTTATGGTTGACTGGAGGAGAGACACGGCCGGGAGACTGAACTGGGTGAAGAGGGTTTCTGCTTAGTATGTGACTTACGGGAATGCCTCTAGTACCTGTTCTGGCCCTCATGCTGAACTTGGGCTGCTGTTACATGAGATCCTGAGAGCATACAGCAAGCATGTCTCTTTTAGAGTTTTTACTGTGTGGTCTTGTGCACGGTACAGCAGTTGGTGAGCTGCGCGATGGGGTGATGAGAGCTGGATCCGATGGTGCAGGAGTTGGCACCCTTTGGTATTTCATCGAAGTCCCGACTCTGCCCACCTGGGAACTTGTTAAAACTAGGTTCCTGCTGGGAGTTCCCCGGTGGCCTAATGGTTAGGATTCCAAGCTTTCACTGCCATGGCCTGGGTTCAATCCCTGGTCAGGGAACTGAGATCCTACAAGCCTCGTGGCATGGCCAAAAAGAAAAGAAAAAAAACAAAAACAACTAGGTTCCTGCAAGGGCCCCCGGACACGGTGAATCACACTCTCTAGTGTGAGCGCCTTGGAATCTGCATAACAAATTCCTAAGGTGCTTTTCACTTGGAAAATTGCTGGTTCATACTTACCTATCCACAACTGCTCTAAGCTCATTTTGCAATTTTGAAAAATCTTTCCCCAAATGATCCAGCTATGGGGGAGAGGGTGCATGAGGGGCCCGGAGTGGTTCTTATGCACCAACAAAACTCATGTATGCAGCACATCCTAAAGTCATGGTCACTTTGTGATATCTTTGCAGAGAGCTTGAGAGTCTATTTCAGGCACTGGGTTTATTGCCTTTTAAAGTGTGGTGTTTTATCCTGTTTAAGGACACCTTCAGACTATTCATTTTGCTCCTCGGGGCTATATGTTGAATATGCTTGCTGCTCTGGAATCTGTAGCCTGGAAGTGGCCGGATGGTAAAAGACCACCTGGGTTTCCTAAGTCACCTCTCAAAATTATCCTAGATTTAAAAAAAAGAAAAGGAGAAGAAAGAAAAATTGTTGGGAATGTGGGTGGTACAGGGAGGGGGTCTTTCACAACTGGGTGGGTCCTGGGATTCCCTCCAATCGTTTTTTTCTTGCCCTAACAAGAACGGTAATGATGATGAGGGTAACAACAAAAAAAACACACACAAAAATAAAAACAGCAAGCATTTAATGAGGACTTACTCTGTGCCAAGCACTGTGCTAAACCCTTTGCATCCATTGTCTCATTTAATTTCTGTGACAACCCTATGAAGTAAGTACCATTATTATCACTTCATTTTACAGATGAGGAAATTGAGGCAGAGAGTTTAGATCAAGTCACTTAGCTAGTAGTGGCAGATGTGGCATTCTAACTCTGTGAAGTCTGACTTGGAACCCCGGGTGCAAAATAGTGCAGATTATAGATTCAGTGCCTCTAGGGCTCGGCTGGAAGAATAAATGAAGAAAGCATGCCTCTAGTCACAAAGAGAGTGGTGGGGACCACAGCAAACGAGAGAGTCCTTCCCCTGGCAATGCGGTAGTCACTGCAGTCCCAGCTCCTTGTTGCCAGGCTGAAATTCAAGCCATTGCTCTCAGATTTTTTTTTTTTTTTTCAAGAGCTAATGGAAATCTGCATTTTGGGGTGAGACGTCTTGGTTTTTAAGTAGGGGCAACAAATTCAAATTTTAAAATAAAAGTATCTGGGTCAAACAAAACAACAGAATGTAAGCAGGATCTTTAGTCTGTTTGGTATTGATGCTGTATTCATAGCATCTAGAACAGTGCCTGGCATATAGTAGGTGCTCAGTAAGTGCCTGTTGAACAGATGAGCGAATGAGTGTTGGTGGACTGCATGACACTCTCAGGTTGCCAGTTTATAACCTCTGCGCTACTGCTTTCCCCAACTACCTTTAGGTTTTTCTGCTGCTTCCTATTCCAGACAGGATCATTTTTTAGTTAAATATATAGATCAGATGTACTTCAAGAGGTAAAATCCCTTTAGTTTGGTGTTTGAACCAGCGTTCTTTTTTTTTTTCCTTTGTTTTAGGGTTTTTTGGTTTGTTTTTTAAATTCTTTTTCAAGATTTGTGGTAGAAAACAAAATTTACCATTTTAACCAGTTTCCAGTTTCCAGCTAAGCAGCGTCAAGTATACTCACGTTGTTGTGCAGGAGATCTCCAGAACTATTTCCTCTTGCAAAATGGAAACTCTATACTCACTAAACAACAACTTTTCCTCCCCCCAATCTCTGGTAAGCACCATTTTGTCTCTATGAATTTGACTGTTTTAGATACCTCATATAAGTGGAATCATACAGTATTTGTCGTTTTGTCACTGGCTTATTTCACTTAGCATGATGTCTTCTAGGTTCATCAGGTTGTAACCTTATCAGAATTTCCTTCCTTTTTAAGGCTGAATCATATTTCATTGTAATGTGTAGACCATATTTTGTTTATCCATTCATCTGTCAATGAACGCTTGGGTTGCTTACATCTCTTGGCTTTGTGAATAGTGCCAATATGAACATGGGTGAGCAAATATTTCTTTGAGATCCTGCTTTCAGTTCTTTCGGTTATATACCCAGAAGTGGGATTGCTGAATCATATGGTAGTTCTATTTTTAATTTTGGGGGGAAGCCTCCATACTGTTTTCTTTAGCAGCTGTACCATTTTACATTCCAATCAACAGGGTACAAGAGTACCAATTTCTCCACATCCTTGCCAACACTTGTTATTTTCTGTTTTTTTTTTTTTTTTTTTTTTTGCTGTACGTGGGCCTCTCACTGTCGTGGCCTCTCCCATTGCGGAGCACAGGCTCCGGACACACAGGCTCAGCGGCCGTGGACCACGGGCCCAGCCGCTCCGCGGCATGTGGGATCTTCCCGGACCGGGGCACGAACCCGTGTCCCCTGCATCGGCAGGCGGACTCTCAACCACCGCGCCACCAGGGAAGCCCTATTTTCTGTTTTTTTGATGATGCCGTCCTCATGGGTGTGAGGTGGTATCTCACTGTGGTTTTGGTTTTCACTTCTCCAGTGACTAGTGATGTTGAGCATCTTTTCACGTGCTTATTGGTCATTGTTTTGTATTTTACTATTCAGTAGCTTTAAATCTGTGAGCTTGCCTTGGTGTAGCGCGGGGGAATTTTCTCAAGGTGATTGTGTGTTCTCTTCCACACAGAGATGCAAAAGTTTATTCAATCACCCTAACTCCAGGAGCCATTAAAGCATCAGAAGCTAACGCTAGGAACCCTGTCCCTGGCTTTAACTGCTTAGAAAACATAGCAATCATTCTCAGAGTACCTACGGTGTACTGGCCTAGGTTTACAACTACCCAGAAAAAGTGCAAACAAATTGAGAGGGTCTCTAGCCATTTGCCCAATGTAGAGGGGCCACTTTTGACCCTGAGAGCACTATTCCGCGGAATCTGATTAAGATTTTTTTTTTTTTTTCCCTGGTACGCGGGCCTCTCCCTGTTGCGGTCTCTCCCGTTGCGGAGCACAGGCTCCGGACGCGCAGGCTCAGCGGCCATGGCTCACGGGCCCAGCCGCTCCGCGGCATGTGGGATCTTCCCGGACTGGGGCACGAACCCGTGTCCCCTGCATCGGCAGGCGGACTCTCAACCACTTGCGCCACCAGGGAAGCCCTGGTTAAGCTTTTTGAGGTGAGGTTATAGGGGGCGAGGGAGGTGAAGAGCTGAAGTGACTGGGAGCTTTTTTTCTTATTTCCCCCAGAATGCCGAACCATCTCATAGTGGCAGAGCTCAGTGTATTTAGAAAGGATTGATAAATTAAAGTAGCCATATAAGAAATGTAAATGAATGGTCTTTCCGCCTACTGTATTGCTAGTTGGTACTGAACATAACAAAAGACAGTTGGTGGAATCAATGTGGTGAAAATAATGGTAAAGTCTAACACCTCCAAATCCCAGCGAAGAGTAAATTTAGCTCTGTGACAGCTAATTTGTAGTTTCAGGGTTAAAAGGTGTTATGTACACCTCTTGAGATTTTCATTCTAGAGTTTAATATTCCAGGGTGAACCTCTCCTGACTCAGGATTAATTGAAAAAAGGTACATATGTTGAGGTCTTGACTTCTGAGATGTTCTTTATTGACAGAGCATTGCTGTGGGATTAACCATATCTGCAGCTTCAGAAACAGGAGGCATTCCTGCCTTTTCACTGTCTGGTTTGCAGGCATGAGGGCTGGGAAGGATTGTCGGGGCTTTTGTTAGGCAGTAAGTTAATGGTTAACTCCTGCAACATGCCAGACATAGCACCTAATCTTTGATGAGACCTACTGCTCAGAATGAATAATGGTTAACCATTCATTACCTTTGACTCAGACCATCTACCTTCCATAGTTTGTTCCCTTAAATATGTGGGACTGTGAAGGGTTTTTTCTTTCTTTCGCAAATAAAATTTACAAAGCACAGGAGTTTTATGAGTCATTACTTGCAAAGAAAACAGGTGCTATCTATGAATAGTTTGGTGTTTTTTTCGGGACCAATAGAAAGATTGCTTCTGAATTTTTGTTTAACTCGATCACAGCTGTGTAGCTAGACATCCATCTAAAATGGTCCTTTCCTCGGTGTAAAACATGAGTGCTGTTGTGAGCAGATGTGTCTTTTTGTCTGCTGTGCTGCCCGCGACAGTGAGACTTTCTTATTTATGGTGACCAGTCATCTGGACTGAAAAAGATAAAAAATAAAAGCAAACAAAGGGAAGCAAAGAAAAGTTAGAGGTCTCTCTCCCCTCACAGGGGGCTGTTTTGGGCTGGGTGGGTTGCAAGGAGTCAGCCCCCTTATTCCTGGTGAGTTAGCGGTGGTCACCCAGCAGAATACCTCCACCACAAAGAGGCAGTTTCAGATTTACCGTGTCTTATGGCCAACTGAAACTTTTGGTGCTCTTGCCTACTTAAGAACATTCTATAAACATTAGAAAGAGCCTTTATCTTTCAAAAAGAAAAAAAAAAAGCTCTGCTGAAAATTAGTTTTTGCTAGTTCTGAGAAGTTGGTCCTTAATGGTGTTAATGGTTCCACACTTGTTATCAGGGCCCTGGTTTCCTTTCTTAGTAATCTTGGTCTTAATTTCCTTTCTGCAGAGTAATCTGTCTGTTGTCTGAGCCAAGGATGCGTGGCTGACATGGCCAGTGTCTGTCTGGCTTGGATTTACCCCTAGAGAGTTCATTGTAAATCTGTTCTGAACTGACAGTTCGGTCCAGGTTGGAATATATTTTGCTTATACAAACTCTTAACTTAAAAAAAGAGAGAGAGAGACTGGGCACTCTTTCCTTTGTAGCTAAGGTTTTCGAGAAAGTTCTGAGGGGTGGCTGCATCTCTCATTCAGATGTTGGCTCCATGCATATGGCTGGCAGAGGGGCCAGTCATCTCCTAAAGGCTAGTGCATATTTCTCAGTTCTCATCTGATTTGACCTTCCTTTGGAATTTGACATTGACCATGGCCTCTTCCTTGAAGCATTACCTTCTTGGGCCTCCCTGATGTTATTCCTCCCCTGGGTGTTCCCTTTCACTGTCTTTTGAGGGTTCTCCTCCACTGCTCACCTGTTGAATGCAGGTGTGGTCTCGCATGTGACCTTCTGCTCTTCTGACACTGTTTTCTGAGCTCGTCTGTAGCTCAGACCCCTCTCTCTTCTGGGCAGCCACATTCCAGCTGCCCATTGGATTTTCCATGTGATTGACTGCAAATATCTTACACTCAGAATGTCACACACAGAATTCATTGGCTTTCTCCTCAAACCTCTTCCTTTTCCTCTATTCCCACCCTGGGGGACGGTGTCACCTCCTATCGAGTTAAACACACTACGGACTTGAGTCAACCTGAATTCCCCATCTTCCTTTACCCCCTATGTGCATAACACAAAACCCTTTTCCTTACTCTAAGGTAGGTATTTTTTTCCTAAATGGAGCCGATTCCACTGTCCTTCAGAGTTCAATCTGTTCCTTACCTCATGCAGAAAGAGCCTCTAGAATTCTGGACTTAGCCCGTTATCCTGGGGTGTAATAAATCTTGTTTACCTGTTGGTCCCTCCCTCAGTGGAACTCAGCCACGGCTGAGCAGAGTGGTACCTTGGAACTATGTAATCTAGTGGTGGGCTGGGACATCAGTCTGTGGACTTCCTGTTTCTGAAAGCCTGTTTCTCTGGTGCCTGTCATTTGGTTGCTTTAAGTTGGATGTGACAGCTATGGGAAGGTGATAGAGGGCAGGAGGCAGTTTTGGTTTGGTGGGAAGAACACAGACTTCCAGAATGTTGCTCTAAGGATTAGGGAAGACTAATGCATCAGGAGCTGCCAATGAGGAGCTGGTTCTCAGTCATGATAGGTTTGGGGCAGCTCCCCACTGCCAGGGCTGGGCGAGGTGCTTGGATGCAGCAGTGAGAGAAAGGGTCCTTGTCTGGCTAAATGGTGACTGACTGGGGTCACAGTCCTCATGTATTTTCTCACTCCTCCAGTGAAGTGTGAAGGTCATCTCAGAGGTGGGGCTCAGGCAGAGGCAGTGGCAGTGCTTTATGTTCTGTAATGTAAGTTGGAAGACTTTAGTCTTAAGTTGACTCTCCCTCATTTCCAGAACTAGTGAGGAGGAATTGGGAAGTGGTGACATCACTGGTAGCATTCTAATCACCATTTCCTAGTTCTGCATTTGGGGGAAGGTACCTGAGTTTCCTGACTATTTCTCACACTTCCCAGGAACGAGAAAGCACTGTGTTCAGAATGCGTAGAGTCCCAGAAACCATCTGTTGCCTTAGGCTTGTCCTTACTGGGAAAGCTCAGAGACTCAACTGTAAGCTAAGATAAACAAGTAAAAAGACATAAGGCAAACCTTACTGGAGTACGTGACGTCAGGTATGTTTGCTCCTGAACAGATAGAAATATTTTATATGCACATAAAATGAAATGGCTCATAATTATTGCTGACGTTAGTCTCTGCTCTTCCTGCAGCTAAATATGTCATATGATTTTTGCTGATTGCCCCAACTGGTTGTTCATAGACAGACATTACAATAGTAGGAGCACAAGACCATGTATTAAGGCACTGCACTTTGCTTTGAGAGGAAAGAACGAGCCCCTGGGGAGTCGGTGGAAATGTAACAATCCTGAACAAAGATTTGAAGTGAAAATGCAATGCTGGATTTTATTTTTCTGCTCCTTAAACTCTGTTTCTAAAGTTTATCTTGTCTTGCAACTATACACCTGCATATTGGAGATAAGAATGGAAGGGGGGAAGCTGACGATAAATTTATGGCTGTGTTTAAATAAGGTTTAGTCCTCTGATTACTGGGCTATGTCAAAGAAGCCATGCCCAGAATGTCTTCTCATGTCTTCTCCCATGCCAACCTCAATACTCGATATAAGTTTAGGTCAGATTACCTCTTATGTATCGTTGGAGATTATTTTGAAGTTAGTTCTTATGAAGTACTTAGAATAGTATCATAGTAAATACTAAATAGTAACACTAAATAGTGCTTGCTCTCTTATTGATAATACTATTGTTTATTTTTAGCAAAACTGTATTTATATTTTTCTTTTTTTTTTTGTGGTACATGGTTCTCTCACTGTTGTGGCCTCTCCCGTTGCGGAGCACAGGCTCCGGACGTGCAGGCTCCGGACACGCAGGCTCAGCGGCCATGGCTCACAGGCCCAGCCACTCTGCGGCATGTGGGATCTTCCCGGACCGGGGCACGAACCCGTGTCCCCTGCATTGGCAGGTGGACTCTCAACCACTGCGCCACCAGAGAAGCCCTATATTTTTCTTTAATGGTAGATTTTGCTAAATATAAACCAATATGATTATTTTTCACAGTTTGAATTTAAAACTCAGAATCCCTCTGTTAATTGGATTTTGTTGTTTTGGGTTGGAATTTTCTTTTGAGATACTTTTGTAAGGTTAGGCTACTAATATATATTACCTATAAGATATATTAGTAGGTTTAAAATTTTTTTATTGAAGTATAGTTGATTTTCAATGTTGTGTTAGTTGCTGGTATACAGCAAAGTGATTCAGTTATACATATATATATATTCTTTTTCATATTTTTCATTATAGGTTATTATAAGATATTGATAATAGTTCCCTGTGCTATACAGTAGGACTTCGTTGTTTATTTTATATGTAGTAGTTAGTAGGTTTTTTAAATTACAAATTTCAACAACTTCTCATTTAATTTTTCTACTGTCTTGTTAAAAAACTTTGAGGGAAATCTGGTTACATCCTATGTAAATAATTGATATAAGAATGATAACACTTTGGGGCTTCCCTGGTTACGCAGTGGTTAAGAATCTGCCTGCCAATGCAGGGTACACGGGTTTGAGCCCTGGTTCGGGAAGATCCCACATGCCGCGGAGCAGCTAAGCCCGTGTGCCACAACTACTGAGCCTGAGCTCTAGAGCCTGCGAGCCACAACTACTGAGCCCACATGCCTAGAGCCCGTGCTCTGCAAGAACAGAAGACACCGCAATGAGAAGCCCGTGCACTGCAACGAAGAGTAGCCCCTGCTCGCCGCAACTAGAGTAAGCCCGCACGCAGCTTCGAAGACCCAACACAGCCAAAAATAACTGTTTTTGATAATTTCTTGATAATTTTCTTTGATAATTTCTTCTAATTCCTTGACCTTCAGATGCTATATTTCCCCCAAAGCTTAGATGAAAATGCCTATCATTTTCCTTAGCTTTTAAATGATAAAAATATTTAATTAATATAACAAATATTTTTCAATGCATATATTTTTTCTTATTTAATCCTTGCCACTCTGAGTTGTATTGTAGCAAGAAGAGGCTTATCTTGCCCCTGGGAAAACAGGCGTGTAAAGCGTACATCATTTACCTGGCTAGTAAGAAACAGAACTGGGTTCAACTCAGATCTCTGTCTCTAAAACCCAGACTCTTAACCAACACAATAAAAACATTTCACAACAATTTCTCTTAGAATTGAGTACATGGCATGGAAAATGGCTTTAAGTTAATTTTTCTCTATTCTACACCTGGTGATCTCAATTCATTTCCTTAACAAGTGTTTGTTAAGCTCCTAATATGTTCCAGGCACAGTGTTAGGTAGAAATTCAACAGGGATAAACATGAATAGTGTCCCCTCTTAAAGAGTTTATAGCTACTTGTTCATAGAATTCTTAGTACGTTTTCATCGATTAAGTTTTCTCTGTTTAACCAGCTCTCTTATGGTTTATGAGACTATAATATTATTATAGTCACACCCTAATATAATCAAAATATGAAAAGAAAATTTAACATTTTTTCCCAGTTCCGCCAGATAAATCTCAACTGTTTGCCCCAATATTCCTTGAACTTTGGTGTTGACTTAAAACTGCACAGCCTGTCAATTAAAATACTTTTTAATCTTTATTGTAGTTAGTTTTCTTCAACTACTCTTGTTGTTAGTGTTTGACATAGTTCCTCACAGTAATGAATAATTACCAAATACCAGGTGTCTTTTAATCTTTCCTCTAATGCTTGCACTCGCCCCCTGGAATGGCTCTGTGCTTTCCTCATATTCATAATGCAGGGACCCGAGGCACCGTGACATGCCCTACAGATGTTGTCATGCCAGGCCAGGGCAGGCCTTGATGGCTTCATGTTTCTTTCAGATTTTCTCATGAAGACCTTAGATAGGCTGTAACAAAATATCCCCTCATCCGCTCCGCTTCTGCAGTAGCCAAGGTTCCTTATAGACGTGGAAATCTGGTGAGACCAGTGGTGAATTGATTGCTGAACTTTCATTTCTGTCTGCCCCTCGGTGGTCCTGATACCTTAGGACGTTGGACTTCCCGAGAGAGATTTATTCAGTAAGCAACGTATTCAGGAAGCCACTTGTCTTCGAGCCAGTTTTATTAGGAACCAAAAAAGAGTTGGTCGTTTACTGAGATGGAGGAGGATGGTATTGCTGCCAGGGCGGCTCTGATTCTGAGAAGCCTCAAGCAGAGAGCGCTCAGGAGAGGCGAAGCTGAGTCCTATGGAAGAACGTGGAAAGTTGGGGTGTTTGAACAAAATTTGAGTTGCCTTGGGGATGTTGAATAGGAGACTGCAGATTTGCGTGGCAAGGGAGTGAGGGAGATCTATGGCCCCTTCTAATTGGGAATCTGGGACGGGACTACGCCTTTTGTCCCAGACTACTAAAAGATAGTTTTTCAGATATCTTTCATGATTGCCACAAATATACCAGCAGCACGGACACATGTGAGTATGTGGTACTTAATTGGGAGAATATTCTGCGGAGAAATTTTATTCTTGGGCACATCCTCACAGTTGTCTTAGAATTAAGTTATCCTTTATAAGCCAAAATGCCATCAACAGGAATTGTGCTTCGTTGCCTACAGTGAGAAAATGTCACACAGAGTTGCTGGCGGACACTCGCAGGTAGGACCGTTGGCCCTTTCCCTCCTCAAGGGACTGGTACAGATGTGTCCCCAGGACCAAGAGTTCCTGTAGGAAATGTATTGGCTTTTGAAGTTGAGTTTCCTGTAATATGAAGAGTGTTTTCTGTATCAGACATCAAACAAAGCTGAGTATTATTTTCTTTTTTGGAGTTGTCTTATAGGCATTTTTTGAAATTTTATACTTAAATTAGAAGTCATATAACAACTTTACAGAGAGTTTGACATATTAACCATTTAAAAAATTACAGTGACGTGAACTTTGGCAGACTTTCTGAGTTCACATAAATGGACAGTTTTACTATATGTAAAGTGTTGGCTTTGAAGTTTTCTTTTGAGGGCAGAGATAAAGTGTATTAAATTTAAAATTTAAATTATATCTATTTTTGTTTGAATGGGTGAAAGATGAACATAATGCAGAATTTTAAAGGTACCCTTGATCCCCAGCCTCAGGTTCCCCTCTTAGAGGCCAATTGTTAATAGTTTTTAATGTAGTCTTCCAGAGATATTTTGTATGCATACAGACGTATATATCCCTCCCCCCACTGTTTCCACAAACCTAGTGCATCACTCCTGCTCTATATCAGTGTTGTCTCTTATCCTAGAATCCATTCATTTCAGCTTATATAGGGCCTCCTCATTAATTTTTCCATTTTATGTACATACCATTATTTCACCTGTCCTCTGTGATGGGGTTATTAGGTTGTTTCCAGATTTTGCAATTACAAAGAATCTTTTCACACACATATGAGTCTTAGAATAAATTTCTAGAAGTAGGATTGCTGGGTCAAAGGGTTTGTGTGTTTGTAATTTTAGTAGATATTCCCAAATTGCTTGCCATGAAAGTTGCACCACCAGCAGTGTTACCGGGATACCTTGTAGACTGTTGGCCTTGAAGTCTTTCTTTTTGGGGTAGGAATTTGAAAATATAGATTAAAAATATACACTGTTAAATATATGTGTGCATAGTTATTAGATATGTTTCAGTATATATTTCATTATTATGGAGTCATATATGAGTCTCTTTTGGGAAGCTAGGTGTTTAAGTGACAATTTTCAAACATAGAGAGCCATCAGATTGAGAAGAGATGAATAGTGGGGTAATTGGAGGGACTTTTGGGTTCATGCCCTCTTTTTCTCTGAATTCTTTAAGATTCAGCCCAATGTTGCCTTCTTCCATGATACCTTCTATAATTATTCTAGGTCTTAGTGACCTGGGACAACGTTTAGAGCCTGTAGTTAATTATATGATTTTATTAAAATTAATCTCTATCATGGTTGTGAGCCATGTCTAGAGAATCAGAGTTAAAATGGAAAGAGCAAGGAGGACTTTGCCCTGGGTCTAGTCTAGTTCTTGGGACAGAATTCTAAATACTGTTATATTAAATAGCTATTATACTTGGGACAGGAAATAAATACTATTTTTTCAAGTTTTTTAAAGCTCCTGCAAGCACTTCATTATAACATTTTAAGCATAACACGATATTTTTCTAAATATAAAAGTAATAATCATTGTAGAAAATGTAAGAAATATAGAAAATTTTTTAAAGCAGAAAATAAATCACCCAGCATCCTACCACCCATGAATAATCACTATATCACCTCTTTTGTCCTTTTCTGTGTTGCATGTATGCATGGATATGTGTACGTGTGTGTGTGTGTGTGTGTGTGTGTGTGTGTGTGTTATTGGGAACAACGTGCTGATAGTAGTTTGTTTGTATTTATCTATCTATTTATTTATTTATGGCTGCGTTGGGTCTTCGTTGCTGCACACGGGCTTTCTCTAGTTGCTGCGAGCGGGGGCTACTCTTCGTTGTGGTGCGCGGGCTTCTCATTGCAGTGGCTTCCTTTGTTGCAGAGCATGGGCTCTAGGTGCACAGGCTTCAGTAATTGTGGCACATGGGCTCAGTAGTTGTGGCTCGCGGGCTCTAGAGCGCCCGCTCAGTAGTTGTGGTGCATGGGCTTAGTTGCTTCGCGGCATGTGGGATCTTCCCGGACCAGGACTTGAACCTGTGTCCCCTGCATTGGCAGGCGGATTCTTAACCACTGCGCCACCAGGGAAGTCCCTGATACAGTTTTATATTCTCCTTTTTTTTACCCTGCCAACAGCTGACAGTTTGGGGTATGTCCTCCCAGACCTTTTCTTATGCGTGTGCATAGACAACATGAAATGTAAAGAAAATTTTAAAAAACAAATTAGAAACTGTGTTGGGCTTTTGTCACACAGAGATGTGTGGTAATAGCTCCCTGTCCTGTGAGTATGTACACATCCTAGTTCTTTTAAATGTTTGCACCACGTTCCATACAAAATTTCAGTTGTATCAAGTTTTCCCTATTAAAAATAATGCTAAGGCAAACGGCCTTTTACATAAATACATGTAGAATCTTGTAGGATAGATTCCTAGAAGTAGAATTACTGGGTTAAAGGTCACACACACTTTTTAAGTTTTTACAGGTTTCCCTTAAAAAGGTCTTACCTGTGTCTGTTCCCATAACAAGCACCATATCCTCATTGGCACTGGAAATGATCAATCTCTAATTTTTTTTCAATTTGAGAGTTAAAAAAAATGGCCCCTTATGTGTGTTTAATTTACATTTCCCTGATAATTAGAGCGTTTGAATGTCTTCATATGCTCTTTAGTCCTGTGTCTTTCGGTTGTAAAGTGTCCATTTTTCTAGTTTCTTATAGATTAATAGGATTTCTTTGATATTGACTTTTTGTCTGTTGTATATGGTACAAGTATTTTCTCCCAAGTGGCTGTCTTCTAACCTGCTTTATGTTGTCTTTAGCCATGCAGGAATTTTAGATTATGTAATAAAATCTGATACGGTTTCTGAGGCCAGGATCTTATTTAGGAAAGACCCATACCTTCACATTTGTAATGTATTTTCTTCTGACAGTTTTATAACTTTTTTTTTAAACATTTAGATTGAGCTAGATTGATTGAATTCTACTATTCTTTTTTCCCTGTTGTTTAACCATGAAAATTGGTATATTCTTGTGCAGAATTTTTATGATTTACCAAAGCAATTCTGTATAGTAAAAAACCAGGTTAAAACTGATGGAAATTTACATGTTCCAGATAAATTTTTCTTGAGGGTCTTCCAGTCTTTCTCTAGCTCCCATTTAGTTTGTCTTTTCAAGTTGTGTTTTCTGGTCACTTTAGGGGTCCCAAGACTTGGGGCTAGGTGTCAGAGGGGGGAGCGTCATAGAGGATATATGGGTGTCAGCAAGTCAGCTCTGCTTTCATCTGTAATGTTTTATTTGAAAATAAAGGTGTTGCTTAAAAAAAGAAACAGAAAACCTCTGATTTGCTAACCTGTTTGAAGTTGGGGGAGCGGGGCAGGTAATAGGAACCCGTTTTCCCCTGGCTGGGGTCTGGGTGGGTTTCCAGTACTTGGTGTTAGTCCTGCATTCGGTCTGTGTGCTCTGGAGCTAGAATTCCTTGCCTTGAGGACCTGGGCTGAGCTCCCCACGCGGGGCTGGGCTAAGCCTCACTCTGTTTCCAGCCCTATCCTGTTACACTTATAAAGTAAAGTATGTTCCGTTGCTTGACCTTCTGCTCTAGAACATTTTGCACACTATTCCACATTTCCTCTCGAATACCTTTCTCATCTGTACACTGGGATATAGTTAAGCAGAAGCAATAAATACTTCAGAGCATAAATATTTTGGTTAGGAACTGAAGTGCATTTCTAAATCTGTGAGCACAAAAGTGACATGGAAAATTACTGAGTACATTCTAAGCTCAGGACCATGAATGCCAGTAGAGTTTTATTTTTATGTTTAGAAAAGAAACACGAAGTGTTGTTTGTCTGTGGGTGTGAAAAATGTATTAGAATAGCATTTGCTAACTATGTCGTGAAGCTTTCTTCCTGCCCTATCTTAATCTGATAACTTGTTTAAATATGTTTTCTCCTGGAGTAGATTGATGGCAAATTTACTTCAAATTGATGGCAAATCTTTCTTATTTGGGCTCCTTTGAGTTATTGCAGACATTTTGACTGTTTAATTCTTATTTCTCACCTTAACGTTATTTAATTATTTTTCAGACATTATCAAATAAATTTTAGTTCTTAGAGTCACCTTTCAAATCTTTTTATTTCTTGAGTGCTAATTTTTTTAACCATCTTTCCTCCAGTTGTAATAGCTATATTAATAGAAACCTCATTAGGGTTTGTGGTCCAAATACTTGAACTGCTTTACATGTAGAGTCTCATTTAATCCTTCCAGTAATCCTGTGAAGTGTAGTTACTGTTACTTTCATCTTACAGATGAGGAAACCGAGGTTCAGAGAAGTTAAAATGGTTTGCCCAAGATTTTACAGTTAGTTAAAATTCAAACTTAGTATTCAAATTCAGGACTATCTTACTTCAAAGCCCAAGCTCTTGAGTCTTTAGATCTTTTTCACCTTAATGAGTAACTGGATGTGTCTCCATTCTTTTACGGGATGAGGCTAAGGAGAGAGAAAACATCTCACCACCAATGCTGGTCCCAGCTCTCGGACTATTGCTGGTTGATCTAAAGCGAGTTAAGTAATCTTCAAGACCTGTTTAGTTTCATGAGTTGGACAAGAGGAATTCCAGGTTTTGCAGGCATCTCTTTCCCTTAAGTTTACTTGTGGTGAAGATGACACGTGGTCATTGTTGCTAATTATACTTCATTCCTTCCTTTCCTTGAATCTTGTCAAGGAACAGAATCACCTGCCCTCACTGCCTCTCTTTCATCCAATAGTGTAGTAGTGGCTCTTGGCCTTAGAAATGTCAGGAGAGGCCATTCTTCCTTTACACAAGTATTTTGTCAGCTTTCCTTCTCTCTGCCTCGCTGCTGTTCAGGTAAGAGCTTCCTCTATATAACCAGTTTCCTAGCATCTTCTCCTTCCACTCCTTCAGAAAAAAGAACAGCTCTAACTTCTTAAAGTTAGATGATGGAACACAATGGAGCATACTGTTTGTTGGTTAACTCAGCAGTTAAAGAGAAGTATATCCAGGGCTGGCTCCTATTTTGACCAGAAAACATTAAAGCATAAGTTTATATGGCAGGAACCCCCAACCTCTGTAACCTTGGGGGT
Organism: Delphinapterus leucas; assembly: GCF_059928025.1. Classification (NCBI taxonomy): domain Eukaryota; kingdom Metazoa; phylum Chordata; class Mammalia; order Artiodactyla; family Monodontidae; genus Delphinapterus; species Delphinapterus leucas. The sequence goes on along the minus strand of NC_143129.1, from coordinate 48,721,243 downwards.
GCTAGACCATGCAGTAGGCTGCCAAGACCACTAGTGTAATATAGGAAGAGAGAAGAAGAAAGAGAGAAAAAGGGAGGCACTAAAGATGGGAGAGAGGACACTGGTGGATTGTGTATTGCATACTGGTTATCTTCACGCAAGTTGAGTGCCACTACTTTAGAAGTTGTTCTTACTTTCTTTGACACATGCCTATAAGAATATGTTCTGTAAAAGCTGCTCCCAATATAATCATTCTGCCAATATTTCAGATTTGAGCAGCTTTTCATCATATATATATGTGACCTTGTATGTGTTGCTCTTGTACATAAAATAGGTCTAACACATGGGCCAGCATATCAACTTAGAGCATCTTCACTGATCTCACTGTGCCTCTGAGTAGATTAAAATTGTGTATAAAAAGCAAATTTCTTCCTTAATGTTCTGGTTTTTTAGACTATGGTTTTTTAGACTAAGATCTACTGTAGTAAATAAGCCTTTTGTTGGAGGGGGGCAGTGTGGACAAGAGCAATGAAGCATGGAAGGAAAAAGGTGCACGTTTGCTCTGGCCACTACGTAGATGAGTACCGCATCTCATCTGGTCTCTTTCCAAAACCAGCTTTCCATGTTCTGAAGTTTTCATTGTAAGCCTAGGAGGGGATGCAGTGGTGCTTTATCAAGGCCGGTAAATAAAAGTTGGAATACTTCAGCAGCATTGGCCGTCTGCAGACACTGTAGAGCTCTTACATCGCAGTTTTATCCATGAACTAATATGACATTACAGCGTCAAGAGAACATATAAAATGAGGCTTGATCTTAGAATTTTTCCAGGCCATTCCTAGTCCTACATAATTATTGTAATGAAATCTATGGAGCTTTAAAACCTATTAAAGAAAATGTAACTTGAAAAGCAGTTTGTTCCTATGGCACTGAATATGGGGTTAGACCGTATTAAGCAAATTACATTTCTTAAAGTAGCATAAATATAACTATGAATTCTGACATCTTTCATGGTATTGTCACTTATATATGCAAAATGGGATACGCTCCGTGGTCTAATTTATAGCCAAGGATGTTTTGACCAATATGGTGTGAAATGACTAAGCTTTTAAACTTGAACTAGCGATCAGCATGATACAATTACTAATAGTGCTCTGTCAAAGGTAGTTGTTACTGTAGCAGCTGCTTTATTCTGAGCTAGGTCATGAGTTCCTAGGGAAATGCTTGTCTTGGGAGAAAAGGTTAAATTCAAGGTTATGTGTGAAACATTTTTTCCCCTCAAAGCTTTATTGAAAAACCTAAGTAATTTTTAAATGTTTAGCTCTGGAAGGTATCCGGCTTGCTTGTGGAAGTGATCTCTCCCACCCTGTAACCATATTATATGGGGAGTAACTCTGTATCTGCTCAGAGCCTTGAGATTGGAGGGAAGAGAGGAGCTAGGTACCAAGGGCGAAGTCCTTTATTACTGGCGAGTTGGTTTTTGACCTGTAATTTACTAGTACTAATAGCTGACATTTACTGAGCACATACTATATGCCACTTACTGAGCTATGCTTCTAAATCTTAATCCTCAGAACAGCCTTTTGAGCTATATGCTACTCTTAGCCTTTGTTTTATAAAGGAGATTGAAGCTTAGAAAAGTTAAGGTGGGGAAAAAAAAAAAAAGAAGAAAAGTTAAGTTGGTCAAGTTGGTAAGAAATCAAGTTAGGACTTGAACCTGGGTATCTCTGGCTCCAAAGAATGTTCTGGAATAAACCCTTAGCTTCACTTCTCTCTCTTCAATCATTTGTTCAACCAACCAGCACAGTTGATTTGATGCCTGCTTTGCATAAGCGCTCCACAAGGCTCTGGAGCTCCAAAATTGAGTATGAAATGACCCATGACCTTGAGCAGCTCAGGACTGAATGGCACGATCTCTGAGAGAGAGGGCCCGTGCCCACGGGCTGGGGAAATCCAGAGAAGAGACATCAAACCTTAGAGAGGGGCAGTCTAGAAAGTTTCCTAGAAAGGTGACACCAAATGAGTTCTGAAAGACAAGTAGGAGTCAACTGGAAAGTAGGACCTCTCAGAGGCAATAGCACTTAAAAGCTTGGGGATTAGAAAAGGCATGCGGGGTTCCTGCCCCTTGCAGGTGGTTGGTGCATGTGGGGAAAAGGCAGCTAAGGGAGGGCGTGGTACACTGGGTAAACACCTGGGCTCGGCTCTGCCACTTTCTAGCTTTGTGTCCTTGAGCAAAGTCTCCACCTCTTCAATCCTCAATTTTCTCATCTGTAAACTGGGGATTAAATAATAGACCTGTCCCGTAGGGCTCTCATGAGCATTAAATGACAATGAGCTGAGACCGCTTAGCACAATGCTTGATACATAGTCAATGCTGGGTCCATTGAAGCTGCGATTATTAATCACTATCATTATTATCACCATCCTCTTCCTCCTCCACAGTATTCAGGAAGGCACAGACCAGATATCTTTTTTTTTTTTTTTTTTTTTTTTGCGGTACGCGGGCCTCTCACTGCTGCGGCCTCTCCCGCTGCGGAGCACAGGCTCCGGACGCGCAGGCTCAGCGGCCATGGCTCACGGGCCCAGCCACTCTGCGGCATGTGGGATCTTCCCGGACCGGGGCATGAACCCGTATCCCCTGCATCGGCAGGCGGACTCTCAACCACTGCGCCACCAGGGAAGCCCAGACCATATATCTTAAAGGGCCTTCTTCATATCACCTTATTTAGTCTTTGGGAGCAGCCTTTAGCCACACCATAGACCAGGGAAAATTCAGATGTCTTTGAATGCCATAGTGGGAGGGGAGAGTGAATTTCGTAATTTGAGAAGTGGCAGCAAGCTTGTTTTGATGAAGTACATTCCACCATAGCAGAGAGGTCAAGAGCCTGCTCTGATGTCAGAGCTTGCAGTGGGGAAATTTGTAAGGAGAAAAAGGCACTAATATTACTCTGTGTCAGTTTTGCAAAAATCTTCTTGAACACAGCTCTCAAACCTCTTTCCAGAGAATGCTCGTTGCCCTCTCTGATTGTTAACAGTTCATCCTCACTAGATTATGAGCTTGCTGAGGACAGGTACTGGGCTGTGCTCATCTTGGTATCTGCAGTGTCTGCAGGGTGACTCAGTGGAAATGAGCTGGATAAGTGAAAGTTAACGGTATTCCTTAGTGTTCTGGTGTTTGACATTTAAAGAAGGGCAGATGTCCTTAAGAAAAAAGATGAGACTTATGCCAGTGCATTATTTGGTGATTTTTACGTGCTCAGCTATGATACTGCCTTGCCTGGATGCTTTAGTGATTTCAATCTTCTGAGTGCCTGTACAGACAGTTGTTTTAGAGATTAAGGTGTTTTATGGTAGGTGGGCTTCTTGAGGACAGCACAGCCCTATCTGTTTTAAATAGTTTTATCTGTACTGCCTAGCATGGTGCCTGGCACATTGTAGGTCCTTGATAAATATTTGCAATAATGAATTTCTTTTAAAAATGTGGGTTTAGGCCATTGTCCTAAAATACAACCTTAATTTAATAGAGACAACAAATTTGACTCTTATTTACTTCTCTTGGCTCGTAAGTGGAAAGATGGCCTGTGGTCAGTACAAAATTCATGTTTGGATAGAAATGTTCTTCTGTTTCAAAGGTTGGCTTAAATGCTGTATGGTGTACACAGAGCCTTCACTTTCTCCCCCGTGTCACCAGTAGCATCCTCTCGTAAAGGTGAGGTCTTTGGGCTGAATGGGTTCAGTGCTGAGGTGTGGACTTTTGGTCCCAGCTCTGCTTTGTATCCGTTTGCCCTCGTTACTCTGCCTGGACTATTGGAGGGATGTCGTGGCAGAGTGGGAAAGCCATCCTGCAGTGCTTTACAGCCTTGCCCTCCCTCAGACGCAGCTGATTGTGTGGCCTGAAGATCATACCCACAGCGTCCTCTGTCTCTTCTTCCCAGGCATGTCAGAGAGAGGCCTTCCCCCGAAGCCGGCTTCTCTTTAAGTCACTGTTAAGCATGTTATGTCGCAACACGATGCTTTCCTACCTTCTTCCTATGTTATTTGCAAAGGGTAGGTTGATTTAAGGTTTTTCCCTATTGCTTTCATAATTGGATTTCACAGTCCTTGATTCACCTTCCTTAATTCTAGTCTATTTTTTGAGACCTCTCAGTAAGTTTCCTGCTTGGTCCTTCCTTCATTTTCCTTTCCTTTCTCTAGTCATATGTGAACTACCCACGAATCGGTGACTTTAGGACATGCCTTGGCAAATAGGCATAATTTACTTGAATTTGTTTATTTAATTTATTTTTTAAAATTTATAGCAGAAAGTCACACAACACTGTAAGCCAACTATAGTACAATAAAAACTAATTTAAAAAACTCCCCTTTATGTTTATAGGTAAAAGACTGCAGTGAAAATGATACACTAGGTCTAAACATTTTCAAAAAAGACTTTCTAGCTTTTTCAATATTTGTACTACAAAAATGTCTGGTTCTACTTTTGTTCTCTTAGTTTTCTTTAATTGGGTACCTTTTTTTGTTTCCTATATGTTTTTATAGATATTTTTTCTGGCGACTCGAATTATCTAATAAATGCGTCTACATAGATGTCATTTTCAGTACATTTTATTTTTTATTGAAGTATAGTTGATTTACAGTGCTGTGTTAGTTTCAGGTGAACAGCAAAGTGATTCAGTTATACATACGTGTGTGTGTGTGTGTGTTTGTGTATATGTGTGTGTATATATATATATTCTTTTTCAGATTCTTTTCCCTTATGGGTTATTACAAATTATCAAGTATAGTTCCCCGTGCTATACAGCAGGTCCTTGTTGGTTGAATTTGTTTTAATATCGGCATTAGCGTAAGAGGAGTGGGTGCAGTGCAATTTGTGTTCACTTCTGCATTTACGCATGAGAATATAAAAGCATACAGTTTTTTCTGGTATTATTAAAAACTTAAAAAAAAATCAGCTTTATTGGGGTATAACTGACATATAAAACTAAGATATTTAAAGTGAATATCGTGGTGATTTGATGTACATACATATTGTGAAAGGACTTCCCCCATCTGGTTAACTAACACATCCGTCAACTCACATATTTATCTGGTATTTATTATTCTGTTGGTAGAGTGAAAAGACGCTTTGGAGAGTTTGACCAAAGTGCACAAATTAACATGAATAAGTAGAAGGTTCGTGCCTCTGGGTGACAGTGGGTCAGTTTTTCCACATTTCCTGAGAAGTGCCAAAGCTAAAAGTTGGGATGTGCCAGTTTGTCATGTAAATGTCTAAGAACTTCCCCACATTTTGGTTTATTTTTTCAGTCAGTCCTACGGTATCAAGATTAGCCTCTGTTCATTAGTGGGAGGAATGTCAGGATCCAGGGAGTTTGTTTTTGTTTTTGAAACAGAGGAGGAACAATACTGGTAAATGCCAGGCATGTGTCTAGAGCAAACGCCAGGCCCACATGGAGTAAAGACCTGGCTTCTAGCCCTCCACTCCCTCTAATCTCCGTTCTTTCTTTTTCTCCTGACCCTGGGTCATCTAGCAACTTTGTTCCTCTTGTCCTAACCTTAGGAATTCAAAGAGTGCATTTCTCTAATGTGGTAACTAATTGTATTCAACACTGTCAGTAGGTCGTGAGCTCTGAGTTATATACATTTCCATTGGTAGAGATTAATTTCCCTGTATTCCTCCAGACTCTAGAAGAGTCATAATAGAGGCTCATACTGTAAGATATTATGGAATATGGAAACCACATGGCCAAATGGAGACTGTGTGAATTCCACTGCTAGCTAGTGTGTTGTCTTAGGTAAGTTACTTAAACTTTGTAAGCTTCAGTTTACTTATCTATATAAGATGGGTATGATGCCTAGTACAAGGTTGGTGATGTGAGTACTAGAAATAATATATGCACAGAGTTTAGTGTGGAGGAAATGCTCCATAAATGGTAACTATAATTTCTGGGAAAATTAGGAGTTTGGCTTTTGGCCGTGAACACTTAGTGACTAGAACTCACTGACCTTCACTCATTGAACCCATAAAGGTGCCAGCATCTGTACATGTCTGTGCTCTAGGAATCACCACTTACATATGAAGCCGGGATGTCTTCAGCCCTCATGGTCATCCATCTTCATGGATTTAGGCTCAGTACAAAAGCCATCTGTATTTGCATTTAGATTAGCCTCTAGTATTTGAGTGGTGGACATCGGGAGTTGGAGGTCTAGGTCAGCTGTATTTCAGATTTCTCTTCGGGTCCACTTCTTCCAGCTCAGTGTCCACGGGTCCTTCTTTATTCACCTAGTCTCTTCTAATGGGTCCCTGTTCCTGGCGTTTACCACAGACTTCCTGAAACAGAGCGAGATGCTCGTCTTCTCACTGAAGGAATTCCAAAGGCTGGCTTCAGGATATTCAAGGGGACCTTTCCTTCCTAGAGAAACATCCCTCTTTTCTCAGTCTGGGAGGCTGCATGGTGCCTTTTGTGTTGTGGCAGCCTCCTGACTCCCGGGAGAGACAGGAGGCCAACTAATAAGTGCTCAGTAGTTTAAAAAATAAAAAACACAGTAAGTGTTCAATAATGTTAGCTCGGATGCTGGTGGCGGTGGCAGTGAGGGGTAAGGACTTGATCTCACTTACACCGAGTCTTCCTTGCCACCATCCTTCCAGAATGATTAGCAGCATGAATACTCTGGTTAGACTCAGTCCACTGCTTTCTATTCAGTATAAATATGTTAAGTAATGGTTACAGCTAAGCCAAGTGTGGTGTTGAGATTGCATTTTCTTTTTCGAACACATTCTTGTTTTTCCTTGAGTTGGTAAATGCTTCACCTTTTCCTTTGCTTGGTTTTCTTTAAACATCTAAGTCTTCCCACACACCTCTAATGGCTTTGTGAAACGCCTCTTACACAGCTTTCCACATGATCCAATCTTGTCGGATAATTTCACACCCCTCTCCCTTCCTCCTTCCCTCCTGGAGGCCTCCCTCTTGGAGCCCTCCGACTTCCTGTTCCAGCTAGACTGGGAGGAGTAACACTTCCTTAGAAAGACATTCAAGCAGTTGCCCTACTTCCGCATCTTCCTTACTCACAACCTACACACTCGCAACACACCTGCTACCTTGTGCCTCCCAGAGGTAGGCGAACAGGGGGCCAATTTAACCTGCTCTCCCGGGTTTTTTCCTTCTGGATTTGTATCTTTTGTTGCGGGGTTTCTGAAATCCCCTACTTTCATCAAACATGGAGCTTTTAGCATATAAGTCTTGTTCTCCTCCTCGGTTTGAAGTGATTTTTCAGTTGGGAAGTGATTTTTCAGTTAAACTCAGCGATCTCCTAGCTTCTAGCTCTAAATTTCTAATTATTGACTGGACTAAAGTAACCAGACAGAGCAAAGAGTTAAACCTACATATTCCAGACCTATTTTATACTTTCTTTTTTGTTTGTCCTATTCTTCTTTATGTGATACAAATGAGAACAGGACTAGGTTGGTTGGTTGGTTTGTTTTTTGGTTTCTTCCTCTAGTGAGAGATGTTTTCCTTCTAGTGAAGATATGGGAAAACTCGACTTGTGTGCACTGTGTTTTCTGTTGAAAATGAGATAGGTTGTAAAGATAACTTGTCTTATTTCACTTCTGCAACTAGAAGAAAATAAGAATTTAGAGTTAATAGGGAACTACAGAGATAATTAAAGGGCGATGAGCCTAAAAAGAGAAGGTAAGAAAGGAAAGATGATTTAAGTTGGAGAATCTGAGGCAGTGCATGTCATACTAAGTATTAAATGTTTGAAGGTGTGATGTAGAGATGATGGTTCCCAGTTGCCCTTTTCAAGGTGAAAGACTTTAAGAGGAAATGGATAAAATGAGAATCAGAGATTTAAGTATATTTTACAAAGGAGAAATTTCAACACAGTGAAGATTGTTACTGGAATGAGTTACTGAAGTATGGTCACCCTGGGTAATTTTTCTTTGATGTGTTTAGCCACCATCTAAAAGTTCTAACCTTGTGTATAAGTGACTAAGTGTCATCTCATTTTTCCAAGTCAGTTCACTCTCTCTTCAGGGTGTCCAGGAGCAGGTAGTAGAATGGGATCTTCATTCTTCACTTCTTGCCTGTTTTAGCTGCTGTATTACCATTTACCATTCTGACTTAACTGCTCTTGAGAACTAATGACTATGGTTCCAGTGTTTGGGTAAATGGAACAGTTTCAAAATATCGTATGTGATAGTAAGATCCATAGAGTATTCTAATTTTTATTCTTGTGCTGACTGTGTTTGGACCTTCCGTTTCTTCTGTCTTAACTATTGTGTTTATGTGAAATACAATGAGCTTGGACAGAACGTTTAGCCAAAATCCTCTGCATACTTGAAGGTCTTCTTGAGCCACGAACCTTTGTCATTTCCCTTTCTACCTTTTGTAAGTTATCCTGAAGCCTAGAGGTCTCCAGATGGCTGGTGTGCATGTTCATCTACTCCTTCTTTCCGTCTTGCCCTTGCTCTGTCTGGGCTAATCTCTTCCCAGCTGCGCAGTGTATCTGCTGCTCTTGGTTTTAGCCTTACCTGGCATTTCCTACGACTCGGTAGGCAGAGAGGGTGTCTTTACTTGTTCTTTGGGATTTCCCACAATTAGTAGTCTGTGCTGAGTGAATAATAGTTTTTGAGGAAATGATATATAAATATAAGGAAGTACAGTCATTTGATGTTCAGGCCAAGTAACTTCCATAGTTCCCACTTGATGGGGGGGCAACATGTTCTGTTTCTCAAAAGCTATCCTTAGAACTGCTGCTTCTGAAGTCGTGGTATGGGACACAGCACTATAGCTCTGGAGAGAAGGGATCCCATTTATTGCAGGTTGGATATTGGGATGCATTCTGTTGCCCAGACCTCCTGTCACATGGGGGCATTGGGGCTTTGATGTATCCCTTGTGGGTTGAAATTTTCCTTTACTGAAGCTTTTCTGCCTTTTGGGGAGTCGTGCTGAAGACAACCCTGTAAGAGAAAAAAGCTTTAACCTGGTCTTGGTTCTTTTGACTCCACGTTTGATTCCTTTCTGTTTACTTTATGCAGCTTTTAATGAAAGTATTTAAGAAAACACAGTATTTCAGTCATTTTACAGGTAAAGAATTGGAAGTCTTAGCAATTTGTCATGGCTTGTGCATTTTACAGTCCTTTGGGAATCGATTTAGGAGTACGTTTGAGACTTCTAAAAACGTATAGCTTTTGAGTTGATAACACTCCTTCTTAAGAATATAACCTAAAGAAAGGATCAGAGGTCTAGGCAAATCTTTTAGAACAATGGCAAAAAATCAGAACCAACCTAACATTTCAGCAATGGAGAATGATTACATAAGTGTTGATCTATCCCATGGAATATTATGTAACAGTTTAAACTTGTTTTTGAAAAATTTTTAGTAATATGGGAAAATAATAAGTAGGAATCAGACAAAAGAAAAATCTCAGTGTTGTACAATCCCAACTGTGTAAACAAATTTAAAATACATTTAATTAAAAGAATTGGATAAAATATACAAAAGTTTTAAATTGATTTCTGGATGGGGACATTATGGGTGACTTTTATTTTTTCCTTTTAGTTTTCCATGATTTCCAATTTTCTTATAATGAATTTATAATCAGAAAGTATTAAAGATTATTAAAAGTTTTAAAGTAGAAAAAGAATGACATTTTGAACTCTAATAATTCAAAAGAATGAAAACTCATGCAAGTTCCAAGATTTAAGTGGTTTTAATCAGTTCTAATTTTGAGAAGGAATGCTTGATCCCAAGCAATTTTCTTTTTTTCCTTTTGCTTTTAGTCAAGGGATGATTATGTATGATGCTGAAAGCCATGTGGTTAATGAGACAGTGTGCTAAATATCGATATTTATGAAGAGGACATAGATAGCAAATGTGCATCTTACAGTATAATCTAATGATGAAAGACTGGGCTTGGAGGGAGTCTCTGCTACCTGATGGCTTTGGGACTGGTTATGTAGTCTACAGGTTATGTAGTCTCAGTTTTCTTATCTGTAAATAGGGATTTTGAGGATTAAATGATATGAGGCCTGCAAAAGTCTTAAGCCCAATTTTGGCACATAGTAATCACTCAGATAACACTCTAGCTGAAATGATACATGATAGCTGATATAATAATACTCCTGAAGGAGGACTTCTTCCAAATTGCCTTCATATAGAATTTAGGAGAGGCAGAGGCTAAGTGGTTTAAAATACCTTTTTTTGGTCTAATAAGATATTAATACTCCAAAGACTAAAGACAAAGTAGATGTTCTGCTGCCCCTTTCATCCTTCTGAGGATGGATGGAAATGCTCTGCACCTTTCTCCAAGCTTATATAAGCATAAACATGTGCAAGATGACTGGCTTTGCTTTGTCTTTCCCTTACGTATTACTCTGCAACTTTTCCAACAAGCCAATAGTTACAGAATTTTTCATGGCTGTTTCTCTGAGTTCATAGGTTCAGATGTTATTAATTTTTAAATAACTGTATAATACCCCAAATAATGCGGCAATTGCAGAATTTATTTGGGTTGGGTTGCTCTTAGTTCCCACCCTCTACTACAGATGATGTTTACTGCAGCATCCTTATATGTAATCCTTAAGATTCATTGCTTTTATTTCCAATCAGTTTCCCCAAAGTGGCATTACTGAGTCAGAGTATGTGTTAATTATAGTGCAGAAGGATTTGGGGTTACAAAAGTTGGGTAAAACATTGTTGGTTCCTGCCCTCTTACAATCTAGTTGAAGAACAGATGCATTTATTTTCCCAGGAATTTCTTTTTCTCTTTCTTTCTTTTTTTTTTTTTTTTTTTTTTTTTGCTTATGTACAAAGATTTCAGTAAATGGTGTTTATTTCTAGGGAAATTTTGAAATCCTTAACATTTTGAAACATAAGTATAAATCAAGAGAGCAAAGGGGGGGCCTCTTGAATGAGGTTTACTCTGTATAGTCTTTGCTGCATTTATTAGATATGTATTTGTTAGGAAGTGTACATGTGTACGTTTTTTAGTTTTTAAGAGCTAAACGTCCCACTTGAGAACTGAAGCACTTGACATTTGCCCTCCTGGTCCTTACCAGGCTCACATCCCACAGGGCACAGACGTCCCCCATGCAGGGGGAGAGACAAGACGGACAGCGTCTTGTCTCCTGAGGCTCAGACTTGCTCCGTGAGATGCAGGCAGCTGAGCAGATCTTCAGGTTTGAGGTCACTGATGGCAACAGGAATCGTGGGATGAGAACAGATTGTTTTTACAACAGTGAAGTTACTCTGCTAGAGGTAGACGGATGCCTTTTCTTTCTACTGTTACTGAGAGCTAACACAAGTTTTACCAAGTACCCACTTAAGGTGTGTGTATGTGTCTACCTACCGGGTAGGGGACAAAGAGAAGAAAGGACAGTTAGGATGGGTTTGCCGTGCACGTGTGTACGTAGTCTTCTTACATGAAGGGACGTACGTGTCGCATGACCATCTATTTAGAAGCTTCGTTTTCTCCCATTAGTAATTAACATTTGGTTACATCAGTTGGGATTATGCAACTCTTTAACAGCTGACGCTAGTTCATACCTGTTTTCATTCTTTCTCCCCCCGGATTCAGCATCTTGGCTCTGAAGAAGTGATTGCATTATAACACTTCAGAACCCACTTGGTTGTATTCTTGACTCACTGGAGTGGTCACATATCTGAAACCCACTAGGCACCCTGTCACGGTTCCCAGTCAGTGGGACCTGTAGTTGCTTTTCATTCATGGTCTGTCTCCTTACGATGAATAGCCTTAACTTTAAACATTCTGTAACTATTGGCTTGTTGGAAAGCAGAGTTTTTTCTCTTCTGGGGCTTAGCAGGTACTTTGGGTTTCCTTGGGCTTCTGCAATATTTAGTGAAATAGCAACGATAATAAGGGCAGTGAGAGTAAACATACATAGTGCCGACCACATGCCAGGCGCTGGACCAGCACCCTGTATAGTAATAACTCCTATAAGTCCTCCAACAACTCTGTGTGTTGCAGGGGGACTCTTATCACCCCCATGTTATGAATGCACAGACCCAGGGGGAGAGAATTGGCAGAGATGCTTTGGCTCCTGCTTATGTTTGGAGAGGAAGTGACACAGATGAGTCCTCCCGTCCGAAAGCCCTGGACTTGTGAGGGAAGTCGAGGGAACTCAGGGCAGGAAGGAAGCGGAGGAAAGGGAGGTGTGGAAACTTGGCCGAGGGACGTCACTTGCAGCAGCCTCTCACGAAGAGCCCCTCTCTTCGTGGGCTTTGTGCCCTCAGGGCGCAAATCCCAGAGGAGGGTGAAGCAAGTTGAAGGTGTGTTTACCTTCAGCCAGTTTCTTTTGTTTTGACAAGTGAGTCCTTTGACCCGGCTGGAAAAACCTCTCCGGCTGCGCTTACGATTGTCTCTGAAATTGGTTTTTGAAGAGGTTGTGTGTGACCTGCTAGGATTACCCACACTGGGCGGCACAGACCACAGACCAGGACTGTAGCAGGAAAGCCGTCTAGGTAAGAGGCATTGGGGGTGGCGGCGGTGTGACCTGAACAGGACCCTGATTCTTCTGCCGTGCCCTCTGGATATGACATCCTAGGGCTGAAGATGGGTCACCTGCCTCAGGATCCATCTCCACCGTAGCTGAGTCAAGTCCACTGTGGGTGCGCAGAGGCAGACTGCAGATGGCATGTCGCAGTCTTCCTTATAGAATGTGGTGGCTTGCTTTTGTCATTGTTATTTTTATATCACCAGGTCATGGTTTCCAACCCACTTTCCAGATATTATTAGAATGGTTCATTGAATAAGAACGTGGTGGGTCAGATAGTGTCATTAGTACCTAGCAAGTTCTTGGGCAAGTTCTTAACCTCTCCAGCCTCGATGCCCTAGTCTGTGAAATGGGGTATTAGGAACAGCCATCTCATAGGGCTTTTGGAGATAAAGCTCAGCAGGGTACCCCGGCATCGCATATCCCCTTTAAACATGGAGGTGCCCCTTGTTGCCTTCCTGGGGTTCTGACACATGCAGGAATCTCCTGTTCTGGTTCTGGGCTGTGATTAGCTCTGACATTCCAGGACACACATCACCATGGGTGTAGACACTGACAGAAGAAGGAACTGGAATTGAGAGTTGCAGATTCAACGGTCTCCCCAAGAAGGGTGGAGTCTCTTAGGACAAAGCATTCCTGGCATGAATAAACAGAGAAAGCTCATTTGAGGAGTAAGCCCGAGTCAGGTATTTTGATACAGGTGATTATGCAAGTTGGACAGAGAAGAATCCCTTCTCTTAGGTCTGATTGATTGTTCTCTGTATTCTATCCAACTTGTCACTTTACCTACAAAACTTTTCCTGTCATCTTCTAAAAATGAAATTAAAAACTCCTACTCTCAATTTGATCTAGTTAAATACAAGTTTTATTTTGGAAGGGCAAGAGGGATTTAGGGTAGAGGGAAAAATCTGACCCCTTTTTTCTGTAAAACACCTCTGCAAAGTGGGCACTGTTATCTGTTATACCAGGTTACTTTACAAAGTACCATTTAAGAAATACTTCTTTATTAAAAAAACAAACAAAAAACCCCCAACCAAACAACAATAAAAACCTGCCAGCTTTTAAATATGGAAAATTTCAAGCACACACAAAACTGTAGAGAGTGGTATGAGCCCTGATATACCTGGCTCCCACCCTCAACAGCTGTCAACTCATGGCCAGCACTGCGTCATCTGTAACCAAACCCCCTCCACCACTGCGCGCACAGTTCCCCACCCCGTTCCTTTTAAGCAAATCCTGACGACGTATTATTTTATTTATATTCAAGATGTACTTTCAATGCCTTAAAGTTTTCAGTAACGTGAAAAATGGAAACTTTCACATTTTAAGGTCCTTCTTGTGGGAAGATCATGTCTGTCTAGAAACCTCAGAAAGCAGGGGGTGGGGAAATGGTTTTTTGAAACATTTACCTGGGGGGCTTTTTCAACTCCGTGTTTTCCCAGAGTTGCCTTCTGCAGGCCTCTCCTCCCTCCGTTCCCCTCCTTTCTCCCTTTTCTCTGCCCTCCCCTCCTCTCTCCCCCTCCCTTCCCTCTCCCCCAGTTAAAAATGGCAGTTCTTGCAACCAGTTCTTGAAACTGGTTTGCTTCTGAGTGTTAGAGCAGGAATAAAAGATAGGGAACCACTTGCTTAGGGAAAAAAGTGATTCCAGGTGAGGGAAGCTTTACCTCTCAAGAACCATTTTTTTTCTTGTTATTCTTAACCACCATGAATGGGACTGTTTAAAAATATATTCATTTTCTGCCTTCTTAACCGCCATGAATGGGACTGTTTAAAAATATATTCAGGGCTTCCCTGGTGGCGCAGTGGTTGAGAGTCCGCCTGCCGATGCAGGGGACACGGGTTCGTGCCCCGGTAGGGGAAGATCCCACATGCTGCGGAGCGGCTGGGCCCGTGAGCCATGGTCGCTGAGCCTGCGCGTCCGGAGCCTGTGCTCCGCAATGGGAGAGGCCACAACAGTGAGAGGCCCGCGTACGGCAAAAAAAAAAAAAAAATATATATATATATATATATATACATATATATATATATATATATATTTTCATTTTCTGCCTTCTTAACCGGAGTCCGCTGGGTGTTATTTAATCGTTCCCATTTACTACAGGGTGTTTTCAGTACAGCTTTCCATGCTGTGGAGGGCTTATTTTTACAGTTTACCTGTCACCTCTCTCATTGCCAATTTTGTGCCCTGTCAAGGTGCTTTTCCTTGTCTAAAATCTGCTAAGGGCTAAGAAGCAAGGTATGTAAGGTTACAGTGAATGAACTGTGAGGGTGTTTTTTGTTTCCCCAAGCAAAAGTGTATGTTGTTGGACTTAAGGGCTTTGTGATATATGAACGCTCAAAGGCTGTTTGGGCTCCATTTCCTGATTTTCAGTGATATTCTACATAGATGTTGCTGTGTAGCTACCTTTCATGTAGGTGAGGTATCCCTGTGATGGGGTTCTATAGCAGGAATCCTTCTTCTCACCTTAAATACAGCTTAAGAAAGGCTTGAAAGGTCAACCACATGGTTAGTGCCTGGGAATGTTGGAAAATGTGTTTTGGGACACATTTTTCTCCATCTCACCATTGAACGTTTGAGAGTGAGTTAGTAGGAGAGAAATGAAGGGATTTTAAAAGGTGACCATTCTGTTTTTGTTGTTGTAGTTATTTAGCAACTAAAAGTTAGAGATTTGTGTTTTAGACCTTGCATAAAACTTTTACTTGGCTAAAAATAATTTGATATATGGGTATATATCAAATTTATAGTAGAAACTAATAGTCTGATTTTTCACCGGACAAAATGAACTTCCTGTCTGCTATTCTTTAAAGGGGGAATCAGAGAAGACATTTTCATCCCCTCTAACCCTATCCTTTCTTAAAACTCTCCTTAGGAAAATGACATAGTATTTTTGAAAACTAAGCGGGGCCTTATGCAGGTTTATACACAGGATGGGCTATAGTTACATCAATTTTTCCTTTCTCACACCCAGACCAGGGTTACATAGTTCTGTGAGGTGTGCTTGGGAGTTGTAATAATATGGAATACTGGAAAAATTCCAGAGGCTGTTGGTAAATAAAGGATGCAGCCGAACAGCGGTTAGCTTCTGCTAGTGATTTCAGAACTCACATTTAGGAGAAAAAAAAAGTCAAGTATGTGTAATATAGCATGGGAAATCAAGAGAAAGTGTGATGACCATCTTGAAGATTTGGGTTTTAATTTCTGTCTTTCATTTTTCTAAAGACTGTACAGGTAAATCAATAAAGAAGATTAAGCTGTATTTGGTTGACATTATGAAAGATCTCTCTACTTTTCACCCAGCTTATTTAAAGATTTATTAAATCAGCCAAACACTTTTTTCTGTATTATGAGAAAGCTGTCTTTGCTTTGTGTTTTCACTTGCAGGGTTTTCGTCGATATGTTTAGGAACAAGAAGAGTACAGGGTACTGGAGATTCACAGCTGGTAGTTAAAGATGGACATATACATATTAGAGGGTTGGGGAATCTGATGGGCTAGTCAGGAGAGGGTTTTAGAAGTGACTTTGAAGCTTTCTGTATGTTCTCTCTCACTGTTGCCTATTCCATAAAAGGCCTTTAAGTGTGGTGTTTACCCAGCAAATATCCCAACGAATTGCTTTCGGCAGTCATGGGCACACTAGAATACTATCCAATCGGTAGTTCTGTAGTTTTCTCACAGAACTTCCAGGGGATATGGCATCTCTCTAGTCTTCGAGACCACCCCCAGGACAAGGCGCATTAAGGGCTGGAGAAGGGAAACTTGGGTGGTGGGAATGTTCTTTTCAAAATCTGGGTAAAAGCACCAGTGAGCTGAATAACTTCTCATCCCATTTCTCCACAGTTTTAAGCCTCTCTTAAGCGCCTCCAAGTCAGTGCTATCTGAGGCTTCAGATTCCTCAAGTTTCACTGGGGTCACCTGGAGGCCCCTGTCCTACCTTGGTTTCAAAATCTCAACTATTTTTAGGATTCACTCTTTCTTTCATTGTAACAACAAATATTTATTTAGCTCTCTGCCATGTACAGAACTCCACTTTCGGGTCACAGGAGACCGCAGAGCTGAATCTGACAGAGAATCTGACACAGATCTTTCCCTTCAGGATTCTGATTGGGAACCAAGACACCTATGGGCGATTCTTCAGTGTGAGAGAGACTGGGATACGCTAGCAGCTGTAGAGACACAGCCTAGTGGATTATAGGACCGAAGGCAGTTTATTTATTTATTTTTAATTAAATGTTAATTAAATGTTGCGGCCTGTGGGATCTTTAGTTGCGGCTTGCGGGCTCTTAGTTCCCTGACCAGGGATTGAACCCAGGCCCCCCACATTGGGAGCATGGAATCTTAACCACTGGATCTCCAGGGAAGTCCCCCAAAGGCAGTTTAGAATCAGTCTTCTACCAAAAAAAAAAAAACCCCAAAAAGCCAGTTGCTGACACCAGACACTATACACATGT
Organism: Delphinapterus leucas; assembly: GCF_059928025.1. Taxonomy (NCBI): domain Eukaryota; kingdom Metazoa; phylum Chordata; class Mammalia; order Artiodactyla; family Monodontidae; genus Delphinapterus; species Delphinapterus leucas. Next base: position 48,704,307 of record NC_143129.1, on the reverse strand, counting down.
TATTGACTGAAATAAGGGATTAAGGAGAAGGCTACAGTCTTCTAACCCACTGAGAATGGGCTCATAATGGGACATTTCGTCAAATGACCAGTTCCTTTCTGCTCCAGATGTCAGTTGGGGGAATGACAAGGTAGCAGTTCTGGGAGAGTCCATGGTTCGTTTTACACTTGGTCAAGTTTCCCTGTGGAATTGTCATTGTTTCACGTTAAACTCTATATTCTTTGTTATGCCTTTTTTCTATTTAAAAGGCTTTGTCCACAGTAGGTGGCAAGGTACTCAAGTCCTTTTCACACCTGCTCTGCTATCCTTTGAGCAAACCCAGCTCACTGTGAGGGGCATAGGAAGGGAACATGTTGCCCACACTTACTGAGCGCACCCCGGAAACATTTTCTCATTAACTCCTCACAAACTTGGGGTAGGGGTTATCTTTCCAGATGAGTAAACTGAGGCTGATTAGTAACTGGGCACTCACTCCAGGCCTCTCTGGGCGAATCCAGTTCTCACACCAAGGTTTGTGAATGTTCTGTTCCCTCAGATTAAACTTTGGCTCTTAGAGAGAACCGCTCAGCTCAATTGCAGTTCTCCCTCCTCTCGTCACGTGAGTGTCTTTTTACCCCTAAATATATCCACTGGCATGTCCTAAAGCCATTCTCCTACGTAACCACAGTTCCACTATTAAAAACGGAAGAAAATTAACCAGCATATGTTCGTATCATCTCATTTCTGCTCTCTATTTCAGATTTCCCTGATGGTCTCATGTGTTTGATAACTATTTTTTTCCAACCTGGGTTTGCTTAAGGCTCACACATTGCATTTTGCTTTTATAACTCCGGAATTTCTCTTACTCTAGACCAACCTGCCTCCAATGCCTCCTGTTCAGCTCTTGTTTCGGGACACTGACTTTTAGAGGGACCAGACCAGTTTTCTTATAACCTTTTGGTTGACACTTTACCTGGCAAGTGTCTTGCAAATTGAAGATTTTAAAAGTTCTTTAAACCTAAAATAGGTATTTTCTAGGAGATGTGTTGCCAGATGTTGCACCTGATACTTTCTGTAGCTAATATATTTTAAAAGAATCTTTATTTACAAAAATAAGGCAATTGTAAAATGTTAGAACAATTCAGAAATACAGTTGGCCCTTTGTATCCACAGGTTCTGCATCTGCGCATTCAACCAACCTTGGACTGAAAATTTTTTTTAAAACAAAATTCCACAAAGTTCCAAAAAGCAAAACTTGAATTTGCCAAGCTGGCCAGCTATTAAATAGCATTTACATTGTATTAGGTATTATAAATAATCTAGAGATGAATTAAAGTATACGAGATAGGTTCTTTGCAAACACTGTGCCATTTTATATGAGAGACATGAGCATCCTCGAATTTTGGTATCTGCTGGGATCCTGGAACCAATCCCCCTGCGGATACAGAGGGATGACTATGTATGAAATATAAAATAAGAGTTCCGTTTGATACCATCACCATGTAGCCCTGAGATAACAGTCATTTTGGTGAAGTTATATATTTTTTCCCATTTATTTATTTATTATAAAAACTGATCATCTGTACACATTGTTGTGCAGTTTACTTTTTATCTCACTAACTGCATTGTGGATTGTGTCATGTCAAATATATAGCTGAGATTGTGTTTAGTGGTGCCTGGGATAAAAGTGCACCAAGCCAGCCACATTCCTTCCTAGGTGTTCAAGGCGAGACACACCCGAATGTAAAGTGCCCGGCCCAGGATGAGAAATGTGACTTGTGCCCACAGAGCAAATATTTTTCTCTCTTTGAGGCTCTCTAGCTAATATAGGAGTTGAATCTTGGTGTCTTCTACCCTGTGTTTTAGCAAGTTGATGGAATGTGGGAGTAGTAAACTCTTAAGGACTCTGTATTTAAATTCTGATACTCTTTTGTTTTTCTTTTCTGGGTGGGTCCCTCCATAGTTTTTTCTGCAGATACCAGGAGATCATCAGGTTGGCCTACCTTGCAGGTAAACATGATACTCTGCCAACATAAAGTGATTTAGAAATGTTAATCTATTTTACCAAGCCCAAGTCTCTAGCATATGTATTTTAAGCCATCATAAAACACGTACCTGTCACGCTAAGGAATGTGCCGAGGGCAGGCATCAAAGAATGGCTGAGGGAGTCTCAGGAGTGTGTTTTACTGTGTTGTAGGGTTGTGTCCTGACAACCTCTGTGAGGCCGGGGGGTACTGACGAGGAGTGATTTCTAAATATTGAAGCCATTTAACTTATGAATGCAAGAATTCCTACAAGTAATTATTCCCGTTTGTCTATCCAAGTGTCAGGGCGCTCAGAGGTAATTCTGTGGATAAAGGGCATAAAGGCTGCCTGACTTAGGGAATCAAATTAACAGAACAATCATATGAGCGAGAGATAGTCCTTTGCACTTCATGGAGAACAGAAAGTTGAACAGAGAGACCGTGTGGACATTTCTGGCTTCTTTGGAAGATAAGTTTAACGAGCCTCCCAGTGAGAGAATTGCTGGCACAGGGCGGAATGGTAAAGCCGCTTTTACTGTTGTTATTTTGTTCTCGTGTTGTCCATGGCAGTAATGTCATCGCTGCCATTTGGTGGGACATCCGGGTGTCAGAATCTTGTTATTAGTAAGTTAAATTATCTGTAATTTGGTGATGGGCTTTTGCATCAAGAATTCTGTAAAGGAACAAAATGATTGTAGGGTGGTTCCCCACATCTGTCTAAATATCTGGTGAAAAAAGGATAGAGTTGTGATTTTAGGTGCATTAAAAATTTCATGTATTAATTTTTTTGAAAAAAGAAAGTTGCTGAGTAGTTCATCATTAATTACTAATTTATAATTAGTTAATAATTAAATGCATATTCACTCCATTTTCTATCATCCAGTAATAAAGTAAATAAGAAAATAAGTATAAATATTAAAATAAGGGCTTCCCTGGTGGCGCAGTGGTTGGGAGTCCGCCTGCCGATGCGGGGGACGTGCCCCGGTCCGGGAAGATCCCACATGCCGCGGAGCGGCTGGGCCCGTGAGCCATGGCCGCTGGGCCTGCGCGTCCGGAGCCTGTGCTCCGCAGCGGGAGAGGCCGCAACAGTGAGAGGCCCGCGTATCGCAAAAAAGAAAAAAATTAAAATAAACGGAAATAATGTTAATGGAAGTAAAGAGGCAGTGTTACAAAGAGTGAGGAATAAGATAAGATTTTAAGTTCAGGATCAGGGAATCGCTTAAATCATTGAACCCCACTTTTTTCATCTCTAGAATAGGGATCGTACAGTCGACACCCAGAGGGTTGTTAATGAGGCTGAAATGAGATAATACATTTAGAAATTTAAAAAAAAAGTTCAAATTCTACTCCTGCTTTCTTGAGCAGACAGGCTTGTACGATGAAAAAAAGCATGTGAATCGAAGTCACATAGACACTGGTGTGAAGGCAGGCTTTGCCGTGTGCATTCTTAGATGAGTTCTTTTAATCGCTCTGAGCGTCAGTTACTCTAGCCATGAAGTGGATCTTATCATATCACCCTTGTAAGGTAAGGTCAAGTGCACGGGTTTGACCAAGGCGCTTGGGAGCAACAGAGTCTGCTGGCTCTTGAATCTGGGCATTCATCTGTCAGGGGCATATGCTTGTGTGTGTGGAATATGTGCCGCCTGGAGCTTCCCTTCCAGGTGATGACCTTGCTTCTGCTTTTCTGTCTGCAGCGACCCTCCAGAGCGCCACGCCGGGCATGGACGCCTTTTTCCGCACTTGGAGGAACACGGGTGCTAGTGTCATCGCCCAGTCACAAAGCTGCTAAGGCCATCTCAGGGGCGTGGGCGTCAGGACAGGAGGGCAGCATCCGAGGGCCACAGAGCCATGCCTTTCGGCCTGAAGCTCCGCCGGACCCGGCGCTACAACGTCCTGAGCAAGAACTGCTTTGTCACCCGCATCCGCCTGTTGGACAGCAACGTTATCGAGTGCACGCTGTCTGTGGAGAGCACGGGGCAGGAGTGCCTGGAGGCGGTGGCCCAGAGGCTGGAGCTGCGGGAGGTAAGGGTGCAAGCGTGGTGGGTGGATGCGCCGGAGCTCAACCCCAGGGACCAGCCGCCTTCTCTTGGCGCCTGCCAGGCTTTTCAGCCTCAGCCTGGTTTCGAAGCATCCTGTTATTCTTAGCATGGCCTAGATCTTAACACCTTTCAGTGGGTGCAGACACCTGCTCTGATGTGAGAAGCAGGGACACCCCGTAGAGTTTGCACGGGGCACGGGCTGGGGGTGGCAGCACCCCTTTGCTTTCAGCCCATGAGGAGGTTGTAATGGGACTCTCCTCCCCAAAGCCATTTACTCTCTTTAAAAACAATCAAGTGGGTAACTGGGGTTTTGGCATTCCGGCTGCATATCAAGGAGAAAACCACATAAGCGGTGGATGTAGCTGCTTTTTTGTTTGTTTCCATATTTTCCTCTTCAAAGAGGGAAAAGAGGGAAAAAAAGAAAGAGCATTTAAAGTGAGCATGACCAGCGAGGCTTTTTTTGTGGGAGCTTGTAAAATGGGGGTTTTGTTCCTTTGAAGATTCCTCATGACCTTGTTTTCTTTGGGCTTTAAGCAAACCCAGGGTTCACCATTAAGACAGTCACGTTATCTCTCTTTAGAAGAGATTCTTAGAGCAATGTGCCCTTTGTAACCAGCAAGCCCTGCTTTTTTTTTTTCAGTCTTACAGACATTTAGGACAAGGGACTTTTGAGAGAAACCCCCTCAAGCATTTGTGTCTTGGGAGCATATCGCATGTGGCGTATGGGCTGGTAGGTAAGGGGGTGTGGTTGAAAGGTTGCCAGTGCTGAAATGACGGCAGACCCCTGAGAGTCAAGCCTTCCCGAGGGCAAGGAAGAGCTCTGTGATTGTCCTGGGCCCTGTGACACCATTGCCCAGTTCTCAGGGTGATGCAGAAGAGGGGAGCGGTCCCTATTGAAAGTGATCTTATTTGACCTCTTTGCTCACCTCTCAGGAGCCACCCTCCGTCCATTTGCACAAAGGAGTTGGGGGTCAAGGAAGGTCTTCCTCTCCGCTTGGCATCTTCCACAGGCTGCCTCTTATCCTCTGGGGGACTGTTTCACCTGAGCACTTTTGTTTCCTACTGGTCTTCGTGTTTATACTTTGGTTTCAGTGTTCAGGCCTTCCTTTGACATTTATCTTCCTGCAGAGGAGACTGTCCTGCCCAACAGGTATATGTAGCTTGGTAGCTGGCACAATAAACATGTGAAATGTTCTGACCTTGCTGGTTGATAGTTGGCTCTTTTTTTGCTTCTTGGTACACATACTTAAACATATGTGTGTGTATCGGCATAAAGGAAAAACCTTAATGCTGTCGTCAGTTGGTCAAGAGGCTGGTCTAAATTCTCATAAAAATTTTCATTATAGATCATTTGAAAATATATGCAGTGGTTTTACTTTTGAATATTCCCAGTAACTTAAATGAGAACAACTAAATATTCTTTGCATGCATTAGAAGCAGTATAGTATGTGGTTAAGTACTTATAAGTGCAGGCTTTGGAGTCTTAAACTTGAGTCAAGTTATGGTTCTGTCACTTACTAGGTAACCTTGGAAAAGTTATTGAACTTCTCTGGAAATCAGTTTTCTCAGCAATAAAACGGGAATAGTGATACTCACCTCACTTACCTTACAGGGCTGTTGTAAATATTAGAAGAGATATAGTATGGCAAATGCATAGGGCTGTGTCTAATAATGTATAATTGTTCCAATTTGAGAGTTTTGAAAAACATTTTTTCGTTAAAGAAAATACTGAACAACTGCAATGCTCCAGACACTGTTTTGGGACTTGGTGAAACTAAGATAAATAAGTTGTAATTTTTCCTTCAAGGTATGCACAGACTAATAGAGGAATCCAGCATGTAAAAACCAGCTAAGACTGAATGTGATCCACACTAAATGCAATGCAGGGGCTGGCCTGAAAGGCAGTGGCTCTCCTTAGAGTTGTGCAGTGCACGGCCTGCTCCACTGAACACCGCAGCCCTAGCTAGGGGAGAGGAAGCCTCAGTGAAATATGAACAGAGCCCTCGCATTTTGAACAGGGACTTGAAGGATGCCCAGGAGTTCAGTAGGTGGAAAAGAAGGCAGGTCATTCTGGGCATGGGGAGAAGGCATCTCTGTGAATCACCAGGTAAAGCCAGAGTGTAAGGTGCATAGTGAGGGGTGTCTGGAGATGTGTATGATAATAATAATTAAGTTCCAGCAGAGTATTGTTTCTCTCAGTGAGAGGGCAAAGGTCAACCCTGGATTATCCCACAACTGGGTCGTCACAAAGGACAAAGCAGTGAAGTCCAGATTCTACCGTCAACGTGTGTTGCAGGGTGATTGATCTTCTAATGCTAAGATGGGGTTTGCGTTTAATGTTGGCTTTATTTTGACATGCTCTAAACAGGTGCATGCACATTAGAACAAATCACTTTCTTTTTTGGTTTTATGCTTTCATTCTGTGGCAGATCACATTGAAGGTATTGGCCTTTTGTGAAACAGTCCTATAGAAAGTCCTCTTGAATTGAAGGATGAGATAGAGCAATGTAATACTTTGTTCTTCATTTGCCCAGACACACCTCAAGGAGGAATGCATGCCCCACCCAAGAGCAGAGGGGAGGGTGTGAACACAGGGTCTGCCACACTCACTTGACTTTGTATGTGGGTCATTTTTCAAATAGGGCTGATGGTGCTTTAGAGAAGAAAGAAAAAATTCATCTAAGATACAATGAATTGTTTAGTCTTTATGAAGTTTTGGAAAGTAGAGTGTGGTGAATATTTGGCTTTGCCATTAGAAGTGTTCTGTAGTTTAGGTGTACCCTAAACTTGACGGTAGATTTATATTAGGAAAGGAAAATTAATTTTGATTTAATTTTTGATCTACGTTAATTACAATTTATGTTTTATTAGATAACTTAAAAATAGATTGTAGGGAATCCCCTGGCAGTCCAGTGCTTAGGACTCCATGCTTCCATTGCAGGACACAGGCTCCATCCCTGGTTGGGGAACTAAGATCCCATAAGCTGCACGGTGCGGCCAAAAAAAAAAAAAAAAATTGTATTTTTTGAGGCAGTTTTAGGTTTATAGCAAAACTGAGTGGAAAGCACAGAGAGTCCCTTATACCTCCTGTCACCTCCCCACCAGGCACCCCCACTGTCGACACCCCGCACCAGAGTGGTCCATTTGTACAGTCAATGAACCCACATTAACACATCATATGCTCAAAGTCCATAGTGTAGGTTAGGGTCCACTCTTGGTGGTGTACATTTTGTGGATTTTGACAAACGTATAATGACGTGTGTCCATATGGTAAACTCTTTTTTTAATGTAATAAACTGATTTCTTAAACAAATGTTATATGCAAACATTAATTGAAAAGTATACATGTTTCAGCGTTAAACACATATTCCTCTACCAACAAAATGAAATGTCACCCTGAGTCACCTTGGGTCACCAGAGGTCTCAGTTGACTCTCTGCTAGTATTTGACCGTGTCCTGTATGACTTTATCCTCCTGTTACTGAATGCAGGTTCATGTGCTCGATGCACAGTGAGGCCAAACAAACCGAAACGTCCGAGTTTGGAGCAAAGAAAGGTTTATTGCAAGGGCCAAGCAAAGGGAACAGGTGGCTCGTGCTCAGAAATCCCTGAACTGATATGCTAAACGTTTTCAGGGTCAAATTTGGTTTTGAATGCACAGCTGTGCTGCCATTTCGTATGGCATCCAGAGTGCCCAGGCCTGGCTTAGTTAGCAGACACAGTCATCCCCTGGGGAAGCAGAATATGACAGGGTCCCTGCTCCCAGAAACCCTGGAGTTGCGAGAATAGGAAAAACAAGAAACAAAACAAAGAGAACAGCCTGTGCCGAGGTACAGAAACAGGAAAGAACATGGAATTTTCAGGGAAGGGCAGAGTGCAGTTTGCACAGATCTGTGTGTGTGTGTGTGTGTGTGTGTGTGTGTGTGTGTAGGGGTCATGGAGGGGAGGATAGGAGTGTGGGTAGGTAGGTGGAGTCTGCTTTTGAAGGGTTTGATGTACCTGGCTAAGGAGTTTTAACTAGATCCAGTAGAACATTGTTTCTAAAATGTGTCACAAAAATAATTAAAATAATCACCACCTTTTAATGTACCACATGTTGTGCTGAGCGCCTTTCATAGATCATCTCATTTAATTTTTCTAACAAGTCTGTCAGGTGGCTACTCTTGCTGTCCCCACTTTATGGATGGGGAGACCACAGTGTAGTCACTGGACTGGCTCCAATTCAGGTAGACTGACTCCACCATTCTAATTCCCAGGGATGTGTAGTGGCAGAGAAAGGGGATGTGGTAAGATGCTTTGGGAAACACTCTCATAAGTTCTGCAGTTAAAAAAATAAATGTGTTGAGCTCAGTGTTTCACAATTAATTTAGCCTTCTAGTAAATACTCTTCGAATCGTTTGGGTAATAAAACACTGCCTGGAGATGGAAAGCCATAAAAAGATTTCAAGGTGAAGCATGACATGATCACCTTGAGTTTTAAGAAAAGAACCAAATAGCCGAAAAACAATGGGGATTGGGTGACAGGAGGAACAGAGATGCTAATTAGGTGGGCATAACAATAACCTGGCAAGAGGAAATAACGTGAACCCTTTAAGAAAAAAATTTTTTAATTGTTTTAAATAAGTTCGGGAAAAAAATTAGGTATGAGTTTCTGGCTGGGAACTCTATTTAAAGGAAGAGGCTCGGGAGATACAGGAGGCTCAGAAAATTAGAATTCTGATAATATAGTTACAATATGTTTGGATCAATGGATTTCCTCTTCCCCAAATGAAATCTTAGGTGGAACTTCAGTATGTAAAATGGAGCTGCTCTGTTTGCTGAGGGGGTGGATAGGGTATCTGGAGCCCCATCTCCTTGTGCCCTTCCCACACACGCCCCAACATGGCTTGAAAAATCATTGCCCTAGATTACGAGAGAAATAGCTAAAACAATGTTGCCTTATGACTAACCTTATCTTTGAAAAATAAATACATGGAGAAACAGCAGAGTTTAGTGGCTAGGAATGAGAGTTCGGACCAAACTGTCCGAGTCTGAATCCTGGCTCTGCCACTGATTTGCTGTGTGATCTTGAATAGTTACTTAACCACCTTGTGCCTCTGTTTTCTCATCTGTGAATGAAGATGGTAATAGTAGCAGCCTCCATAAGTTGTTGGGAGGATTAAATGAGTTAGTTTTTGCAAAGTTGCCACCGTATCGCAGTGCTGGGCACATAGGAAGCACTTAATATGGCAGTCTCCTCTGCAAAACACTACTCAGGTCAGACAGAGAAAGAGAGATATAGCATGTTATATGCGGACTCTAAAAAGAAATGATACAGGGACTTCCCTGGTGGCGCAGTGGTTAAGAATCCGCCTGCCAATGCAGGGGACACGGGTTTGAGCCCTGCTCCAGGAAGATCCCACATGCCGTGGAGCAACTAAGCCCGTGCACCACAACTACTGAGCCTGCGCTCTAGAGCCCGTGAGCCACAACTACTGAAGCCCACGTGCCTAGAGCCTGTGCTCTGCAACAAAAGAAGCCACTGCGATGAGAAGCCTGCACACTGCAACGAAGAGTGGCCTCCACTCGCTGCAACTAGAGAGAGCCGGCGCACGCAGCAACAAAGACCCCAACACAGCCAAAAATTAAAAGAAAGAAAAGAAAAGAAATGATACAAATGAACTTGTTTACAAAACAGAAACAAACTCACAGACTTAGAGAACAGAACTTATGGTTATGGGGTGGGGGGAAGGGTCGGGGGAAGGGATAGTTAGGGAGTTTGGGATTGACATATACACACTGCTATATTTAAAATGGGTAACCAACAAGGACCTACTGTATAGCACAGCTCAATAATATGTAACAACCTAAATGGGAAAAGAATTTGAAAAAGAATAGACACATGTAAATGTATACCTGAATCACTTTGCTGTACACCGGACACCAACACAACATTGTTAATCAACTATACTCCAATATAAAATAGAAAGTTTTAAAAAAAAATAAGACACCACTCAGGCTGTCTAGACCCCCTACAGTCCCTCCAGAGTCTGGGCTCTCACCCTTTTGTAAGTCTCATTGCATTTTTAGATGGCTTTGATCATTAGAAGCTATGATCTTCCACTGAGCCAGAATCTTTCAGTTCCTTGAACAGTTATTAATTTCAGATTGCGCTGCCCAGTAGGATAGCCCTTGGCTACATGTGGCTATTGAACACTTGAAGCGTGGCTAGCTTGAACTGAGATGTGCAGTAAGTATAACACACAGCGGATTTTGAAGACCTAGTATGAAAAAAAGTTAATATATCTCATTAGTCATTTTTATAATAGTTACATGTTGAAAGCATAATATTTTGAATATACCATTTTCTTTTCTTTTTTAATTTATTTATTTTTGGCTGCATTGGGCCTTCTTGGCTACATGTGGGCTTTCTCTAGTTGCGGCGAGCGGGAGCTATTCTTCGTTGCAGTGCACAGGCTTCTCATTGCGGTGGCTTCTCTTGTTGCGGAGCACGGGCTCTAGGCATGCGGGCTTCAGTAGTTGTAGCACGTGGGCTCAGTAGTTATGGCTCGTGAGCTCTAGGGTGCAGGCTCAGTAGTTGTGGCGCATGGGCTTAGTTGCTCAGCGGCATGTGGGACCTTCCCAGACCAGGGCTCCAACCCGTATCCCCTACATTGGCAGGTGGATTCTTAACCACTGTGCCACCAGGAAAGTCCCTATACCATTTTAAGTAAAATTTATTAAAGTTAATTTTACTTCTTTAAACAAACTTCATTAAAATTAATTTTACTTCTTTGTACTTTTTAAATGTAGCTACTAGAAAATTTTAAATTACATATGTGGCTTGGGGACTTCCCTGGTGGTCCAGTGGGTAAGACTCCGTGTTCCCAATGCAGGGGCCCCAGGTTCAGTCCCTGGTCAGGGAACTAGATCCCGTTTGTATGCCACAACTAAGAGTTTTAATGCTGCAACTAAGAGTCTGCAGGCTGCAACTAAGAAGTCTGCGTGCATGCTGCAGCGAAGATCCCACATACCACAAAAAAGACCCGGCACAGTCAAAATAATAAGTAAGTAAGTAAGTAAATAAATAAATAAAACGAAGTAGTGTTAGCATAATAATTTTAAAAAATTCAGGTCACATTTAAAAAAATATCTGGCTCACATTATATTTCTACTAAACACTGCTGTTCTAAGAAAAGCAAGGAGGCCATGTTAATAGTAATAAGGAATATAAAGAATTCCAATAAAACATAAAAATATGCTAGAATTATTTCCTTTAGGGATAATCGTGGCTCTACTTTTAATTAAAAAATAATAAATGGAGGAGGGATAAATAATTTTACACAGGTACGTGAGAATACTTTTCATGGCTATACTCTATTCAAGGTAGAGAACTGTTGTTTTATTAGGAAATTCAGCACTTTGGGGAAGAATAAATTTGATAACTCTTGGGCCTCTTCTAAGGCTAAACTAAGAGCCCTGGTTTTTAAAGGAGCCTAAAAAAAAATCCATAACCATTTCATAGTGTTGGTGATTATCCTCTAAGTTATTCCCCTTTTCTTTTGCAAATTTATATTTTCATCTTTACTGAAAGCTGATTTATCCAGAGCTATCAGCTATGGTAGAAATGTCTCACATTTTGCTCTTTTCATAATGGCTAGAGCTTACAAAGGTACAGAATCTTAACATGCATTTCCTTTCATCAGAGTAAAGCTAACCTACATTAAGGACATTTCTATGGTTTGATTTTATGTTAATCTTTTGGGAATTGGAAATTTATCTGTGATAATGGGAGTACTCGAACACTTCATTCCCTGGCCCTGTCAGATAATAGTGGAATTTGCTGTATTTTGTAGCTAGCTTAAGCATATCTATATATGTTTGTATTTGCAGAGGACTAAAATAATCAACCATAATTAAGAACTGATTGAAGAGTACTCTGCTGGGGAAATTTCTGAATTTTGCATTGCTTTTTGTCTTTGTAAAGATTATGATGTGAAATCTTACTAGCTTAATGTCAATTCTGTAAGGTAAATTAGTGCCAGTGTCTATTTTCTAGATACAGAGATTGTAGGTGAAGTAATCCCCTGGTCTTCATCTTTTTGTATATTCCGAGTGAGTCGTGCAGCCTCAGAGGAGTGAATTTTCTTGGCTATGAGATTTGCCTCTTGGGTCTGTGTTACTCTGCAGTTTCTTTTCCTGTACTTTTATGAAAAGACTGACTAGGAAAATGAAGATGGTGCAGTTGTTAATTATAGACGTGCCAGTTATAGAAATCCCAGACTATCCAGAGCAGAGGTTGATTGCACACAAGTTGTTTTCTGCAGTTATCCAACTGATGTATGGTGGTTTATTTTCCAAAGCATTTGGAATGTAATTGCACGAAGTGCTGTTTTCAGAGTCTGTGTCTCGTCACCTTTTGGAGTATTTTCCATGCCTCTGTGAAAGTTTGAATGCTTGTATGTAATTCCTATATATTTTATGTGAAGGTGTCTCAACCTCTTTGTTTCTTAATTTACAACTGAAATATACTGGCTACGACAGGGACCCTATTACAACCTAATGGAAAGTATTTTAAACTTTTGCTTCTGGATGATTAACTCTTCAGAATGCTTGAGATAAGATCGTGGATTTAATCCCTAGTAATTGCCAAGACTGTGTCTGTAACCCTTATAAATAGTTAGCATTAAATCTGTGTCATTGTCATAAAACTAGAAAAACAAGACCCTCAAAAAATATCTTTCCCTATTAATAGCTACCATGGGGGATAACACCATATTTACAAATAAATGAAGAAATCAATCAAAAACATCCCAAACTGTTTTTAAAGGCCTTATTTACTACAATCTTTTCATGATACCGGAAGAGGGCTCTTATTATGACACTGAAGGATTCACATGCCAATCTGCCACTGAAGAAACTAGCCTATTTTTGAGGGCTCACATACATTTATCCTTCCCTGTTAAAATGCAAAACTCCAAACCAAATAAACCAGGGAGGTACTCATATGAAAATGACAATTTATGTGGCTCTTCTTACATTATTTTTTTAGTAATGCAGTTTTGCATTTTTAGCAATTGATTCAGAGATGTGATTCCTTTCCCTGGGAACCGGTTCTTCTGTCTTTTCTTTTCTTTTTAAAATAAATTTATTTATTTATTTATTTTGGGCTGAGTTGGGTCTTTGTTGCTGCGCGCGGGCTTTCTCTGGTTGCAGCAAGCGGGGGCTTCTCCTGTTGTGGAGCATGGGCTCTAAGCGCGGGCTTCAGTAGTTGTGGCTCGCGGGCTCCAGTAGTTGTGGCTCGCGGGCTCTAAGCGCGGGCTTCAGTAGTTGTGGCTCGCGGGCTCTGGAGCGCGGGCTCAGTAGTTGTGGCGCACGGGCTTAGTTGCTCTGCGGCATGTGGGATCTTCCCGGAGCAGGGCTCGAACCCGTGTCCTCTGCATTGGCAGGCAGAGGGAAGCTGCACCACCAGGGAAGCCCTGTCTTTTCTTATTGCAATGAACTCATTGCAGAATTGATGGCACCAGAGCTGTTTTCTAAAGAAAACTAGAGAAATAAAATGGGATTTAGAGCTCACACAGAGGTATCCTGAGGATTAGATGGACCTGGTTTATGTTTGGTGCTTTGGAGATAAACCAAACAAGTGTCTCAGGCATTTTCTTGGGCAGTATTGTGGAATCCTTTTGGTCATGGAGGAGGTAGACATTTCTACCATTTCTGTTTGGAATCCACCACATTTCCTTCAACCATCTGGCAGTGTTTAGCAGTGAAGCTCAGCTTTCAGAATTCAGCTGGAGTTGAAATTGGCAAGTCGCTTATGAGCAGGCCTGGTGTGGTCTCAGCTGGGCTTGATGGGAGTAATGGCCCCTTGGCTGATACACAGGAAGTTGATTGGTGCACATGTTAGTTTAAGTGAGTGGTTAGGTTCTGATTCCATTTCCTGTGATGCATTTTGTAGACATGGCTGAATAAATATGTTGCCTTGTGAACTTGAACAGAACAGGGTAAGAACTTTGAGACAGGGTCTTTCTCCTCCATTGAATACTCCAGAGCAGGGATGTGGCTAGGGGAAGAACGGGGGGTGGGGAGGAGGGGGAATGGAGAAGGTTACTTGGGGCAGAGCTTCACAAAACAGTGTGCGGATGGGGATCTCATAAATGAACTTTCCTTCCTCCTAAATAACTCAATACAGCACTTCTAAAACTAGGTCGTTCTGGCCGTAGTATGTAGAAACTGTGTCCTCCAGATTACCTGCCTCTGCATTGGAACCCCATTTCTTGAATAGTTAAATAATTGTTTCATTGGATAAATGCATGGTGAGTCACCCAGAAACACCCTGTGTCCTCTGGAAAAGACTGTATTGCAGCAACAAAAATGGCTTACGCCATGGATTAGGTTTTGGCATTGGAAGTGGTTTACCTTGTTATTTGGAATTCTGTACTGTTAATTATGGCTCAAGACTATTATCATACAATGATTTCTTTTGTACCTCATCATCTTCCTTTTCTGTGTGTGCACGTGTGCATGAATGTATCTTTGTGCATGCATGTATGTATATGTGTACTCCATGGAATATTCTTTTTCAGGGTGTTTTTTTTTATTTAATTTATTTATTTTTGTCTGCGTTGGGTCTTCGTTGCTGTGCGCGGGCTTTCTCTAGTTGCGGTGAGCGGGGGCTTCTCTTCATTGCGGTGCGTGGGCTTCTCATTGCGGTGGCTTCTCTTGTTCCGGAGCACGGGCTCTAGGCATGCGGGCTTCAGTAGTTGTGGCACGCAGGCTCAGTAGCTGTGGCTTGCGGGCTTTAGAGCACAGGCTCAGTAGTTGTGGTGCATGGGCTTAGTTGCTCCGTGGCACGTGGGATCTTCCCGGACCAGGGTTCGAACCCGTGTCCCCTGAATTGGCAGGCGGATTCTTAACCACTGCGCCATGAGGGAAATTGCTTCTTTTTTTTTTTTTTTTTGAAGTGGGGAGATCAGGTCTGGTTTAATGATTGGGTGGGAATGAGAAAAGGAAATTTAAAATACCGGCCTTCAAAGCATAGAAGTAAAAGTTAAATCTTTTTTTTTTTTTTTTTCAAAATCAATTGTAGAATGTTTATGCAGTTACTGTGGACCCTTTATAGTTTGAAAGTTACTAATTTGAGTGAATGTTACAATTTGAATGAAGTATGGACCATAAAATCATACCTCCAAATGTGAAGACTCCTTTTAGTGAAAGATAATAAATCATGGTTGGCTTGTTAAGCAATTGCAAAGTTTGCCCTCCCTTTCTCCACCTATGCTTATAAAAGGGCTCTTTTACAACTAAAATAATTATCACATAGCCTGTCACTGTTTACACACATTACCTCATTTATCATATGCAAACTCACTACTAGCCATCTACAATATGGTGGAATACCCTCATATGGCGCTGTGCTCCATGAAGGAATTCAGTATAATGCAGGACTGCCTTGGACCCTTTTCAGATGGTTTATTAAGTACCCAGATTGCCTCATTTTAAGGTTAGCCTAAGCCCACATGATAGATCTCCTAGGAAAGCATCAGAGTGATATTCCAGTGTCCCATAAACACCTATAATGAGACTCTAAAGAAAATCTTCGGGGAGGCACTGCTTTGTGATTTTTTTTTTTCTTATACCTTTTAGATTTTTATGTTATTTATAGGCCTTCCAGCTTCTGCTTTTGCTTGCTTTTTCTCCTTTATCTTTAGATAACTTCTGTTTTCTTTTTTTAACATCTTTATTGGAGTATAATTGCTTTACAGTGTGTTGTTAGTTTCTGCTGTATAACAAAGTGAATCAGCTGTATGTATACATATATCCCCATATCCCCTCCCTCTTGCGTCTCCCTCCCACCCTCCCTATCCCACCCCTCTAGGTGGTCACAAAGCACCGAGCTGATCTCCCTGTGCTATGCGGCTGCTTCCCACTAGCTATCTATTTTACATTTGGTAGTGAATATATGTCCATGCCACTCTCTCACTTCGTCCCAGCTTACCCTTCCCCCTCCCCGTGTCCTCAAGACCATTCTCTACGTCTGTGTCTTTTGACTTCTGTTTTCTGATTCTGTGATCGATAGAGATGCCAATAGCACTGATGACAAAGATTCTTGAGGCTTGCCTGCCTTCACTTACTGAGGATGATCATGGTGATAATAGGAGCAGCAACCGAAGTCACCATTTATGAAGTCGTTACTTAATGTGGGCCACGCACACGTGGACAGGCATTATCTCATTTACACCCCTAACAGCCTGTGGGTGATGGTTGTAATCACCATCCCCATTTTACAGATGAGAAAGCTCTGAGACCCTCGGAGGCTCCATCACTTGTATAAAGTTATCAAGACAGAGAGTGTAAAAGCTGGGAGATGAACTGACTTCAAAGCCTATTTTCTTTCTGTTCAGCCACATTTCATTTCCCCTACGTCGTCAGTCCTATTGGAACAGCTAGTGGGCTCACTGGAGCTGGGAAATGAACAATAGGGTCAGAATTCACTCAAGCAAGTTGGTCTAAGTTGATAGAAATATAACCTCGGCTCTGTTCATTGGCATTTTGTTGCTCAAGAAATGCATAGATTTCTGGTATGGACTTGCCCTTCGGAAAATCATGGAGGAAATGGTCCCAGCTGAAAGTACACCCGTTTAAAAATATCCTTTAGAGTATTTTGGGTCTGCAGCTTTATGTAGGGAAGGATGTGTCTGGTTTTCTGGTAAAGTCAGAGTCAAAACTTGATTACAGATTTTGGTGGGGTGGTGACGGGGATTGATCTATAGTACTGTTGAGGTGGCAGCCGGCTGGAGTGGGAAGGTCGGCGCAAAAATGCCTTTGGAAATTAAACATTGTAATGAAATGATTCCTTTGAAGGTGGCTTTCCAGGTGTGCTGTAAACCATTCTAGGCTATAATTGAAATATAAAAGAATGCTTCAAAAGCAGTGATCTGTTTTTTAGCGACTGTTGTGCTAATCCTGAAATCCTAGCATGAATTAATGTAAAGACAGGATTGGATGCATAAAAGTACCTGTTTTAATCATTTAGCACGTTGTTCAAAACTAACCTGGTTGAGGCTTCAAATCTAAGGGTGAAAATCTCACTCTCATCTCTCAGATCCCCCCATCATCTGCCAAGAACAGCCACCAGGGGCTCCTGTGGCAGCTGTGAAGAGGGGCTACTTCCGCTCTCCCTGCTTAATGCGGGGGAGAGGTTCCCTGCAGTTCATGTATAATGAAGTGGTCGAGGCCGATGTTTTTTAAAAGTACTTCATTAAAGCTTAAACAGTGAATCAATTTTCTGTTCCAATCCGGTACTGTATGAAAATATCTACACTGCTGAAGCTTAACGTTGGCAGAAGGTTTCATCTTTGGAGTTGAACTGTAAGTTACTTTGTAGCAGGTGAGAGAGCTGTGTTTGCCTCTGCTCCTGCGCAGAGCACAGGGAAGTGCTCTAGCTAGCACTGGCACGGGGAAGTCAGCCTTGAGATCTTAGAATAAGTCCACACTGTCCCCACTCTGGATCACCCCCGCTTACCTAGCATAGGTGCATCAGTACCCACATGTACAAACAGCAACAATGGGTAGGAATACTGCATCTGGAGACTCAGGGTAGATTACAGTACTGGGTACCTGTGGTTTCTTTTCATGTGTCCCAAAGTTCAAAAGTAAAAGCCGGATCCTTGTGTACGGGCTGAGGCACCAAAGGGGAGGGAAGGTGCTGGAGTCTTATTTCCTGTGTGGTCTCAGGATGCCCCTTGTAAGCATGAACTGACGCTGTTTTATCCTTTTATCTAGACGCACTACTTTGGCCTTTGGTTTCTCAGCAAGAGCCAGCAAGCACGATGGGTGGAGCTGGAGAAACCTCTGAAGAAACATCTGGACAAATTTGCTAATGAGCCTCTGCTTTTCTTTGGAGTCATGTTTTATGTGCCAAATGTGTCGTGGCTTCAGCAAGAGGCCACAAGGTAGGTACATTTTTTCCTCCGTGTTCCATGTAGGATGTGGATTAACTGTGAGGCTTCAGATGAAGTAGATGAGCTGGTTGATTTAGGGGTGTGTGTGTGTGTGTGTGTGTGTGTGTGTGTGTGGTGGGGGGAAGAGGGTGGCGTAGTTGGGAATTGTTTACCAGTTGCTTTGCAGCTTTAGAATTTTTGTTTGAATCCATGTAGCTAACCCCAGCGGCTCCCTGTACTGCTAGTGAGGTAGCGGTGATCCTGAAGCACGTAGAATTTTGTGTCTAGCAGCATAGACTGTGGGTAAAATCAATATGCTAGGATTTCATGAAAAATTAACCACCTAAAACTGTTTGGTCCAGTCCTTCCCTCAAAATGTCCCCAAACAAAATGCATCATCAGATTCTGGATTTGAGGATTGAGAAGGTAACTGAAGATGGGAGTAGAGTTGAGGAAAGCGCTGAGAGGGCAAGAGTTTTGGTTTCGTGGGTTGAATACGAGGAGGCAGGAAGCCAAGGGCAGAGCGATCTGGGGATTAACCCCGCCCTCCTGCTCATTGGCTGCTTTACCTGGGAGAGAAACCACGTGCCATCTTTGAAGTGATATTTTTCCCTCATCTGTAAAGTGAGGGATTTGAATGAGTCCCAAACGTTCTGATAGTCTGTGATTCTGTGAATGAAACGAGTGCGTTTTTGTTGGTGTTCGTTAAAATATGCAGGTGGGGCGAGTGTCTCCTTATCATTCTGTTATTGCCGGTACTGAAGGGAATCGCATAAACCCTCTACTTTAAGCCTTTTACTTGGAACATGGCATTCAGAGTGCTTGGGAAGCAATGTCAGCGGCATCCCAGGTAGAAGGAACAGTATTCTACTTGATTATTGCATGTGTCATTTCTTAGATTTTAAATTTCTGAAATAAGGATGCAGTTGAAATTTTTATTTACATTTTAAGGTGATAGTGTCCATCTTCTTCTTTTTTTAACCCAAATCATTGTTAAATAGGTGGTATTTCTATAAACACAGGCCATGAGAGAGCCGACAGTCTGACCCAGGAAACCTATGTTAGTCTTTCAGGTGTCATTCATTTGAAGCACTTGATTGTGTACCATCGTGCACTGTTTTCAAGTGATTTCATTTATTTAAGTCCTTTCTGTCCAAGAAATTATCTCCTCAAATCTCCTCAAGTCAAATCAAAGCAAGATGATTTCCTCCAGCTTTTGAATCCTTGAGTACTTTACACAGTGTTAGGAACACAGCATTAGGGTAAATAAGAAATACTTGCTGATTCATGGCTCTTGGACCATTAAATGCAAGAGAATGAGTGCCAAGGATGAAACATGGACTATAAATTAATGCATATTGGGAAAAGTACAGCCCGTAAGAAAAAAAAAAATGAAGTGGTGTTCCTCTAGACAGATATATTCTGTAAGGTCTGTTCAGGAAGAGCAGTTGAAATGGTGAGGGACTCAGAAATTGTGCTTTATGAAGTTAAAGAAAAAAAAGCTTGTTTAAGCTTAGAAAAATGAAGACTTGCAAGGGTACAGTAGCTGCCTTTGGACTCTCATGGGGAGGGAATTCTGTGTCAGCTCCAGAGCACAAAATTAGGGCCGGTAATAATGAAGTTCAAGGAGTTGAAAGACTTTGGTTATCTGGCTCGACATAAGAACAGACTTTCTAATAATAAAGCCATGTAAAAGTGGAGTAAGCAGACTTATAAAAGGGCAAGAGCCCCAGTCTCTGAAAATGCTGTAGCACAGAGCGATAGCCCATGTAGTGTCTTGTAGAGGAGACCGCCATATTGGGAAGAATGTTGGAATCATCAGTGGTTCTCAAACAGACCAGGGCCTGCTAGATCATAATTACCCGAAGCATTTATTATAAATATGGATTCTAGGGCCACACCAGAAGTCTGAACTGGAATATCTCAGACTGGGGTTCACGAGGATGTGTTGTTTAAAATAAACAATATTCCTCAGGTAGCTCTGATGTTCATTCAGACTTGGGAATCAATAAGGTAGTTAACCTCTAAAGCTCTTTACAGTTTTAGATTTTCCAGATAAGTAAACTTAATGCTGCATTATTTGGTTGTCAGTATTTGCATTTATAAGCTGAAATTAAAAAGTATTTAAATCTCAGAAACTGAGGTATAGAGTAGGAACTTTTGAATTTCTTTTTGCTCAGTTAGGTTGGTTCATTTAAGAAGTTTGATAAGGAAGGAAAGAAGGGTTTTTCAACACAGGATTTTGAAGCAAACTCTGTTGTTTGATCAGAAAAACTAACAGAAAATAATTCAAAACTTTGAAGGACATTTTTTAGACTTAACATTGGAACTAACCTATGTAGATTTCAGGTATAACCTTCTCTTTATGGGAAAGGATGTTTAAAATTAGGAGCTGGTTTGCATGAAGAGTTTTTTTTGGTCCTTCCCCTCCCCCCCCAGCATTGCAGGAATTTTTGTTGTCCCAAGGGCCCTAAAACTGGAATGTGCCCCGGGGGGGGGCGGGGGGGGGTGGGGGGCGGGGCGCGGCGGGGTCAGAGCAAGGGAGGTGGAGAAATAATAGAGAAAAGTGTAAATAAAGAAAGGAACATTGATAGAGGGAGAACAAAAAGAAAAAAGGAGGGAATTCCCTGGTGGTCCAGGGGTTAGGACTCAGCCCTCTCACTGCGGGGGATCTGGGTTCAATCCCTGGTTGGGGAACTAAAATTCTATAAGCCACACGGCATGGCTGGGAAAAAAAAGAAAGAAAAGAGGAATACATATACTTGGGAAGGTTGAGGGACACCAACAATGACCCAGGTGTGATCCACTGAGACTCACCTGG
Organism: Delphinapterus leucas; assembly: GCF_059928025.1. NCBI lineage: Eukaryota > Metazoa > Chordata > Mammalia > Artiodactyla > Monodontidae > Delphinapterus > Delphinapterus leucas. Next base: position 48,683,523 of record NC_143129.1, on the reverse strand, counting down.
GTTTTAGGCATATAGACTAGAGGGTAAAGGAGACTGGTTTGAACAGAATAACAGTTTTAAGTGCTCAAGATTTCTGGGTTTGATGTTAGAGATGAATAGAAGAGCTGAATTCAAGGTGAAGAGTGCTACCAATTGTCATAAGGAGCCCTTGGGAATCTGAGCCTTCCTGGGAGGTTTTAGAAGCATCTGGGGTCTCAACTGAATATTGAAACTGTCTTCCAGGCAGAGCAGCCAAAGAGAAGCAGTGGGGGTGGGGGGGGTAGGGATTCCAGAGGAATGTTTGACAGAAGGCCCTGGCAGCATTCATGAGGAGCTGGTTAGTGGCTCACTCCCCAGTCAGCCCCTGTTACCTGAGTTACCAGGCATCTCAGGTGGAGGTGGGCTTTGGCTTCTCTGAGAGCACCTGGGATCCGCAGCATCTGACACAGAACAGTTAGTCTTTGTGATGCCCCGCAGAGTAAGATGTTTGCATAGATTAGAAATAGAAATCTGTCTTTCATTGTGGGCAACCCTTTGGAGGAGGCAACCATTCAACCATCTGTGCTTAAAAAATAAGCCTTTGTCTGGAGCCAACCACAGTTGTTTTCACCCAACACGTTTGCAATGGTTTGGCTACTTCTCTTTGAGAGTAAAACAGGTTCTATAGCATTAGTCGGGACCAGCCATTTCTTTTCTGATTAAGGACAAAGAGCTTGGAATTAATACTCTGTGTGTGTGCATGTGTGTGCGTGTGCACACACGCGTGTGTGCATGCATGTGTGTGAACCCATATAAAGACACACAGGGGTGAAAGAAAGATATATTTAAAAGACGTATGTTTCATTTCTCATCTTCAGACAGTCTACCCTTGAAAACTTGCAGGTTAACACAGTATTTGGAACAATGCAACAAAAATTGGAGAAGAATGTTGATTGCAAACTGTTTAAGAAGGTGATTGACTTAAGATTATTAAGTCCAGGTTTTTTAAGTTAGAAAATTGAGAATCTTTGTTTTTTGACATTAATTTTGATATGCTTTGTCTCATTTCGTTTCCAGGATATGACTTTTGCAGAACAAATCTCTTCGTAAGTGAGGGAAAAAGGCCAAGATACTATGGGGAGTAGGGGATGACATGGACAGTTCAGGACCTACGTTTAGGTGGTAACTGAATAGAAGACCAAAGATATCAAAAGGAGAATACACACAGAAGTACACATAAAAGGGGAAAAACAAAACAAAACAAAACTCCTGATAGTCTTACAGAAGTGTGAAAAAGCTGGTGAAAAGGACACACTAATAGACAGATGGAAGATGAGTCATGAAACCATAGGAATTAAAGAGATTAGGAAGAGAGTTTGTTAGCCCTGTTCCAAACTGTAAGATACATTACCTTGGGGCTTTAAAAATGTTAGTTTTCCTCCTTTGGTTAAAATGACTCAAGGGATGGGACCACCATATTTTTTTCCGTTTTGCTTTGTTTCTCATCTCCCTTTTTGCCAGCTTATCTGCTCAGCAAAGGGACTCTGGCTAGGAGTTCATCTTCCCCCATCCTGTCCTCCTCCTGACTCAAAGGAAAGATTTTTGTAATGTGTTTTAATGATGTGCATAGCAACAGGCTCATTATAAACACATGGTTTTCAGATTTTTTCTGGACACAGAAAGAAAAAAAATGGTTTGTGAGAGGTGGAGAAATTCTTAGTCAAACAGAAGGATCCTTAATAATAGCCAGGGGAAACCAGAAAGCTGTTGGCCAAGATGACTGCTTTTCGTTTAGGTCTGGGGTTTTTCCAAGTCTTCCTCCAGCGAGGAAGTCCCTCTTTAGTTTTTTCAATACTGAAGAGAAAAAGTAATTTTTGAAGAGTGAATTGGCTTCAAGGTTGAAGTTGCTGACTGCATACATGGTTTCTAAAATTTTCAATTCTGGGACATTTTTCTGTTATCAGAACATGTTTGTCTTTGCATTATACCTGTTGAATGGTCTGTTTGCATAGTGCTAAGGGGCTTTTAATTGTCCTAATGAGGGCAGATAACCTTTCCTGCTTTTCCAGAACACATTTGTAGCCTGCTGTTGAGGTGCGGCCATCCGCCTTCCTAGAGGTAAGCATCGTTTTGATGCAAAGCAGTGGAACCACTGCTGTGGCCAGCACAGTTGCTCTACCGGCCAAGGACAGTCTTGACACATTGTGGAATTCTGGTGGAAACTTCGGGTCTGTGGGACCCGTTCCAAGCTCTCTCCATCTAGAGGGTGCTGTCTCTGTGTTTTCTGCACTTCTCAGCCTCTGTGGGTCACTCTACTCTTGGAATCACCGTTCTCCTTACACGTCTCAAGTTCTCTAAAGTACTGGACTCTGAGGCTATATTCTAGTCTGCTCGGTAAAGCTGCCTAGCAGTTCTTTCCAGAAGGATTTTGAAAAATACTTAATCTCTGTATGGGCTTGTAGGGGGCATTCTACAATGTTAAATGTAGCTCCTGTCTGGGAAGAACTTACCGGACAGCGTGTCATTCCACTAACTTCAAATAAATGCCCACATTGAAAGCTGCACTGTTTAGGTACCATAAAGAGCGTGAGTGCATTTTTGTTGTGATGGTGAGTGACAAGAGAGTTACATTATTACATTGTTAGACTATGGTGGGGGGGCAGTGGTAACCCCCCTTTTCTTCCAATTACATAGTTTGGGCCTCTGGCATATTATATTGATGGCAAAGCCAGATTAGGTGAAGCCTTACATCCTCATAAAGGTCAAATTGGTGTTTTGATTTTTTTTTTTTTAAACTAGGTTTCAAGAAGTGGTTCCAATGACCTTACAAAAGCTCTCTTCACCTTACCTTTCTAGTAAATACCTATGGTTTCCCTTTTAGTCTCTTGCCATCTGCCTTGAGTGCTATTATAAACAAGTCAGTGTTCAACCAGTGTTTAAAATGTCTCTTTTAAAAGCTCTAATTATGGTAACGTTTCCATTTCCTTTTACAACACCATTTATTTTGTTCCCCGGTTCTGTGAATTCTTTTATTATTTTGAAATGTCATTTTAATGGCTATTTAAAGTTTACCCGTGGGCTGGGAAATAGGGACTCTCTTCAAATCAGACTTAAAATTCAGCATGAATTCCCCGTGGATAATATAATTTGCTGAGAATGGCAAATCCTCCTCCTGGCCAGCTCCAGCGGGTGAATGAGAACTTGTTCTCTCTCTGTTGATGATTGAGAACGGAGTTGTTTCTGCCAGATATTTTAGATATTTTAAGATGCTGTTTATACTGGGATTTAATCTCAAACATCATGCTGTGTGGCTAATGTCATGTATGATGAGATGAGAGAGGAAAATGGCTGTCTGCAACAAGCAGAGCAATCTTGAAGGCGAGAATTGCTTTCCCAAAGGAGATGAGTTGATGAAAATGTTAGTTGCCATTTGCATTATTTTTCATTTCAGCCTTTATTTTAAGGACCTGTTCCGTGTTAGACACTTTGCTAGTCAGTGGGAGTACAAAATGAACAGATCTCAACACGTCCTCTCTCTCCTGAAAAGAGCTGTATCTCCAAGCAGCTTTTATTTCATCTCTACATGTTTGACTTATTGGAGTTTGTTTGTAAAGCTTACCCAGGGAGCCTGTTAAGCGTCTTCCAGGACCAGGACCAGCTTCATGGACCTGTGACCTGTGCAGTTAATTGCACGGAGCCCCACGCTCAGAAAAGCCCTGCACTTGGCTTAGTGCACTGCTGTTGTTCTTCTGAAATTCTTAATTTTTTTTTTTTTTTTTGGCTGCGCCTTGGGGCACGCGGGATCTTAGTTCCCCGACCAGAGATGGAACCCATGCCCCCTGCAGTGGAAGCACGGAGTCTTAACCACTGGACCGCCAGGGAAGTCCCTGAAATTCTTAAGTTTTGAATAATGAACGCTGCATTTTCATTTTTCACTAGACTCTGCAGATTTTGTAGCCAGTCCTGCCCAGGACAGCCTCCTACCTCCATCCCTGTTCGTTCATCTCTGCTTGTTTTATTGTTGCCTTGTGACTTTTGCTCTTAGCTCTGGGTAGATCTGAGTCTTCTGTTATGGGTGTGATCAAAGAGAAAAGGTAAAAAGACAAACAAACAAACAAAAACCATGGGGGAACACAAATAAAATTTTCACTGTCTCTGCAAATATGAAAATAAAATTGAGGTCCTGGTAACCATTTCTGCTCCTGGACTTGACTTACCAGAAAATCCTGCAGAGTTTGGGGAACTGTTATAAAATCAGTTGAATTTCCTTTAGGGAAGCTGATCAATTAGCTTATCTCAATCCTCAACTAGGATTTCCTCATGTTTTGCTTTGAAGAAGATGACTCCACAAAGTTTATACTTTTCTTAATTAAATCGAAAGCACACCTTAGTGCCTACTTCATCATACCAAGTCTTCCAAATGCATGGAATTACTTTTTATCCTTCTCTTTCCTCTCACAGGAAAAAGATATAGATTGCAAGAATATGTAGGGAGATAACTATTCAGGCAACACACTGCCAGTAGAACAATGAGGTCTACACAAATAAGATGAAGTTAACACTTAAACACAATCTGGGTGTTTCTTTGATATTCTTTCCCTTTAGGGGGGAGAAAACAAATGGTAAAATAAATCAGTGTTCTTTAATAATATCACTTGACATTATTATTATTTATTGTAGGTGTTCTATAATAAATGGAAAAATCGGAATTTCAAATGGAAATAGGTCCGTGGCATCATTCATGTTTCAAAAGGAGCCTTCATGTAATGTTAGGTTTCTTTAATGCATCTGACATTTGATTTTCACCCTTTGTAAAGCAAGATATGCTTCTCTATGCTTTAACCATTAGTAAAGCAAAGTTTCTGCCAAATAGGTGAAGTATCAATAGTATACCTCAAAAAAAAAACAAAAACCCTTTGCTTTTAAAGTGTTAAGATTCTCATTTTCAATCGTATGGTTAATGTGTATTTACTAGTTTTTTTTTGTTTTTGTTTTTAAATTTATTTTTGGCTCAGTTGTGGCTTAGTTGCAGCGTGCAGGCTCTTTGTTGCAGCGTGCAGGCTCCGTAGTTGCGGTTCGCGGGCTCTGTAGTTGAGGCGCGTGGGCTGTCTAGTTGTGGTGCATGGGCTTAGTCGCCCTGCAGCATGTGGGATCTTAGTTCCCTTACCAGGGATCGAACCCGTGTCCCCTGCATTGGAAGGCGGATTCTTAACCCCTGGACCACGAGGGAAGTCCCTATTTACTAGTATTTGATGATCTATTCTGAAATTTTCAAAAGCAAACAAAAATCATGTGCTTCTCTTGAGCTGTTTGGAAAATAACTTGAAATCTTAAGCAAGGGTAATACTTCTGTTCTTTGTGTATTCCTTGATTTTCAAACGTACATTTATTCGTTTGTTTATTCACTCATTCATTGATTTCAAATGGTTCTTTATCAGAGTTACATTGCAGAAGACTGAGAAAGATCCAACATTTGACTCATGAAACGATAAAGATTTATAAGAGAGCAGGGTTTAAAATTTTAGAATATTCTTTTTTGTTTCAAAAGCTGGTAGAACATGATGATCCCACACAGCAGTGTTTACCTTCAGCTGAGGGGTGGAGAGGGGAAAAATAAACAGAAGCGATGGGAAGAGGTGTTTTGTTGTGTCAGAGCATGCCGGCTATGTTCTATGGATTTTTAAAAGACATCCACTTCCTTAGAAAGTATTCCTAGGATTTGTAGGGCTATCATTATAATGGGTGGGATTGGGAATGGTGTGTTAATTTCAATGCTGGGGTTTTAAAAAAGTCTTGCGGGGAGAGGCACAGGAAGTAGTAGATGTTTTAGAATCCTTTGCTCTACTTTTTCTGGGATCTCAGTGCAGGGACCTTAAGTCAGGGCAGAGTGGGTGGGGAAGGAGGAGGGAAGTGGCAGATGTGCTGTATTCCCACGTTAAAGAGGCCTACAGTGTCAGAGCAGCAGCATCTAGAAAGCACAGAATCCTTTTTTGTGCTTTATGGTATAGCTGTTTTCTGACCCAGTACAAGACTTCCAAACCTACCCAGCCTGAGAATATGATAATTCTATGAGGTTCCATGGAAGAATGTAGTTTGTATTCCATCACCTGATAGAATTTAATAATAATAATCATGAGAGTGGCTAGCATTTATGTACGAGGTGCTGCACCAAGTATCTTAGGTGATTACCTTTTTCGGTCCTCACTACAACCCTATGAAGGGGCTCTATTATTATTCTCTGAAAAAGGATTGTGGGTTTTTTTCCCTAATAGAAGTTTTATTACTAATAAGCGGAGATTTCGTCCATCAAAGTAGTTGAATCTTTTACACTACTTTGCCAGAGAAATACTCTCGTCCACATGTCCCTCTACTCCCCAGCGTTACCAGAGAAATGGGAGGTGGGGCCGTTAGTTCCTACTGAAGTGTCAGCAAAGAAATCCAGAGGGCTGAAGTACCCGTAAAGTCAGAGATCGTACGCTGGCAGCACGAGAGCTGATTCTGGTCTACTGGTGGGTTTTGTTTTACCTGGACCTTTTTTTTTTGCGGTACGCGGGCCTCTCACTGTTGTGGCCTCTCCCGTTGCGGAGCACAGGCTCCGGACGCGCAGGCTCAGCGGCCATGGCTCTCGGGCCCAGCCGCTCCGCGGCATGTGGGATCTTCCCGGACCGGGGCACGAACCCGTGTCCCCTGCATCGGCAGGTGGACTCTCAACCACTGCGCCACCAGGGAAGCCCTGGACCATTTTTTTAAGAATTGAATTTGGATGCCTTACAGATAGGTATAGGCTGTCTAGTTTGCCCAGTTCCCCGACTCCCTGTGGTGTGACAGTCAGCGACATGGATTCCTTCATGTGACCTGCTGGCCCTGTAGGCATTTAGGTTGTGACTGCTGATACTTGTGCTCTCTATATAACTTGAAGTGCTTCTCAGTACTGGGATCAGCCCATAGCTCCGCATTGGCCCAGTTGGGTTTACGCCACTCAGAGTCCAGCTGTCTTAACACTTTAGCCACCTACCAGAAACTGAAGGTGGTTCAGCTGGATGTGGGAGTATCATTTTCCTTACATCCTCGTCTGAAAAGTTTGTTTCTATGTCAGATCGCTCCAGGGTGCTAGATGACATATTCTGTACTTTATGTAGTGGAGATGGGGCTTAAGTCTTTCAGAGTTTTCCCCATTATTGTTTCAATGTCTGCCTCATCTCTGATTACTCATAAAAGATTCCATCCGTCACAAAGGTACCAAATGTCCTGTAGGCCCAAAAAAATCACCCAAATATTAAGCAAACATAGCCTATTTGAGAAAGTAGTTTGCCATCTATCAAGACAGATTTACCAGAATCATAGTTTTATATCCAAATGTGAAACGCCACAGATTCCAGAGGCCAGTTATCTTATTGTATAGGTGAGAGAAGTGAGAACTAGAGAGATAAAGGGGCTTTGCCCATAGTCACACCACTGCTTAGAGACAGAGAAGTCGGACTCTTCAGCCAATGCTGGAATGGTTTCAGGTGAACCAAGAATGCAGACATGGGAGAGCCCGGGGAGAGGATTTATTTAAACTTCCAAAAGCCTTGGCCCGTCCTCCCCTCCCTTGCCCTGCAATAGCTAAGACACCCTGTGGTACTGGAAGAGATGTGTTTTGTCCAAGGGAAGGAAGTAGTTTAGACAGCAGAAACAAAGGGTAAGGGAAAACAGGCACTTCTTTGAATGGGGTGAGCATTATGTCGAGATTGGAACCGAGATGGGTTTTATTTAACATTTTTATCAGTGATCTGCTGCCCTGGGCACAGAGTGAAAGTGCCAAGCTTTCAGATGACACTAAGCCCTTTAGAAGAGTGGAAAATTGAGACATTGGAAATAAACAGTAGAAAGGTGTCAGCTGGTGTCAGGTTCCCAGGTGTGACTGTGAAAGGATGATACTATTCTTTCTGGTGTAATTTGTGAGACGAGGGGAGGAGTCCTCATAGCAGGGGCACGTTGCAACGTGTTTCAGTTTACAGCAGCCCAGCTCTCAAGGTTGGCCCGTCAGTCTTGTGCTGCAGCTGGCCAGAGTTGAGTAGATGTGCTGCCAGCGTAAAAATGTTTCCTGCCAGCATAAAAAGGTGTTACCGTTATTCAGAGCAAAGCCCAGCAAATTTTACGTAAGTTTCACTGAAATGCAAGGCAGACTGCATTGATACTTTAACAGACAATCAGAGAGAGGAAGCAATGTTAGGAACAAATGTTTTTGACCAGGACAACAAATGTTTTGAAGAAGGTCTTCAGAAGACCTGAACAGTGATCGCTAAAGAGAGAAACCCATAAGTCAAAGGAAAACTCGAAAAGGTCAGTAATTTGGATCCTTGAAATAAATGACCAATTGTGAAAAGATGGATACTGGTGGAAAAATACGAATGCCAGTTATGTATCTGCCAGACTTCATTGTGTGTATATTTTGAATGATTGATGGAATCAGCAAAGAACTCATATTCGGTCTAATCTTCAAGGAAAATAATAGCTGGGAATAAAATATAGTTCAAAAACAAGACTGCTGTAGTAGGAGCACAGATTTGTAGTCAGAAGACCTAGTTTGCAGATACTTGTTTCTTGGTCAGGCTCTGTAAACCTCCCCAAACTCAGCCTTTGTGTTTATTGTCAATCAGAGATGATACCAGCATAGTTACTGTGATGATTAATTCAGAAAGCACATAGTGGGTTTCAGCACACAGTGGGTATTCAAATAATGTTTGTTTTTTAAATAACAAAGGTCTAGTGTAAGGTAAGGAGAAATTGCTGTGTGGATAGTTGTCAATCACCTGGTAGAAGAATCAATCCGGGCCCATGGTAACAGGAAACATACAGGGAAGAGCATTCTGGGAAATGTAGTTCAGCCTAGCCAAGTTGTGACCTTACGGTGCTACCAAGGGGCTAGGTACCTAATTGATGATTAGCAGAGCCCAAATCGCTATAAACCCTGCTTTAGTAGAAACTCTTATTGAGTACAAATTTGGTACTGACACATGAGTGCTAGAAATCAAAATTACCCTCCAAAGACAAAGGATTTGATGTCATTGAAGTTCAAATTTGTCCCTTATTTCCTCTGGCACTTCCTAAAGTTAGAGTTTAAGCAAAAACTGTATTGTTATCATCCTAAGTTAGATTCCCTACCCTTGCCCCAGTCCCATACAAGGGAGCAGATCTTGCCCAGAGGGCCCAGGCTGGTCCTGCTTTCTGGGCTGAGGTTACAGGCGAGTGTGAGGAAACAGGATAAGGCAGGCCTGGCCTGCAGCTTCACAGATGGTCAGAGCAGCTGTTCAGGGTCATGAAGCCAGGATGGCTACAGCAGGACGGGCCAGGATGACCTGATGCTAATCTTGCAGTACTTGTAACTTGAAGAGGGTGTAGTTTGAAGAAGATAAACAGATTGCAAATAAAGATTATTTAAGGGGATGATAGACTCTTGGTAAGTGATGATTATTTAAAAAAAACAAAAGTAAGAAATAGGGCTGGTTGAATCTTTAAGTGTGGTCCTTAGCGCCTGCATGGCTCAGAATCACCTGTGGCATTCTTTGAAAATACATATTCATATATATATATATATATATAACTGAGTCACTTTGCTGTACAGGAGAAATTAACATTGTAAATCAACTATACTTCAAAAAAATTTAAAAAAAAATCAGTACCTTTAAAAAATGCATATTCTTGAACCCCACTCCTGACTGCCTGAATCAAAATCTTTTAATTAGTGCCACAGGTGAGTCTTATACTTTTTTGGTTAAATGGAAGTAAACTCTATCCTGATGTTCTTTCTGCTATAGCTGGTGTTTTATGTTAGTAAATAGACGTTAGAGACTCTCAGGATGGATTGGAGGAATTGGGGAGGAATTAAAGAGTCTCAGTGTTTGTTTTAGGCTGAGGAACTTGGACGATGGATGGTGTGGTCTTACTTGTAGACTAACTGTAGGCATCTTCGTGGGTTCCTGGTCTGAACACAATGGAGAACTCAAGGTTCTTCAGCAATTTTGGTCAGTTTTTATTTCGCATACCTCAGAGTCTAACATTTTCGTCGTTTAGTTAAACTTTGATAATGCGTAATAGATCATACATACTGTAATGTATGATAGATCCCTAAATAAGTCATTAAATGTTATTTATTGTACAAGAATTTAGCATTATGTGCATCCTTAATAAAAGTGGTAATAACAACTGGCCTAAATTGTGTATACTGCTCTAAGACCCTAAAACTCTGTATGAGACCTTTTCCAATGTTTACTCAGGCTTTGAAATTGTAAATTTAATTTTAATTAAAAAAAGAATATTTCAAAACTGAGAATACTGTATATGGATTTCAGTAATTCTCTTGCCATTCTTTTAAAAAATATATTTATTTATTTATTTTTGGCTGCGTCTGGCCTTAGTTGTGGCATGTGGGATCTTTCATTGCAGTGCGCGGGCTACTCTCTAGTTGTGGCACGTAGGCTTCTCTGTAGTTGTGGCACACAGGCTCTCTAGTTGTGGCGCGTGGGCTTAGTTGCCCCACGGCATGTGAGATCTTAGTTCCCCGACCAGGGATCGAACCCACATCCCCTGCGTTGCAAGGCAGATTCTTAACCACTGGACCATCAGGGAATTCCCTTCTCTTGCCATTCTAATTTGTCAGTTTCTACTGAATTTAGGTAAATGTAAGATGAAACAGTAGGTGAATTGAGAAACGATATAAAAACATCCAGCCAAATAAAATCCCAAAGTTGTAAAAACATCAAAGTTTTCATGATTAGTTTTTTTAAAAAGGATATTATTTTCTAGACTGGTTCATGGAGTCCTTGATTCCAACTACCAACCAGAAGCACAGTATATTTAAATAATAAAAAATTTAAAGGTAGAAATGCTCAGTTCTAGATATGAGTTATCTTAATTTTCTAAATCTTCTGTGACCTCCTCCTGACTATATACATGGAAAGGCTTTGTGTTGCATACACACACACGCACACGTGATTTTTGAAGTACTCCTCTTTGTTATGAGTACTGAAAGTATTATTCTGAGAGCTAATATTCTGACAATCTTTCCCAAGAAAATTCCACTCTTATTTAAAAAAAATATATGGCTTGGAAATGTTTTTATCCACAGGAAGTTGGAAAATACAGATAAAGGAAAGCTGTATTCTTTACATCTGGTTCATTTTCAAAAGGGTATCATGAATTATATAACCATTATACACTAAAGGAGGCATTTTTCCTTTCTGATTTAATGTGATTATTTGCTAATTTGTAACATTGTATAATTATAACTACAGTATGATTGAAAATCCATTTAGAGCTTTGAACATCTGCAGGAGGGGTATGTTGAATTACAGAGATTCTTATTCATTGCTCTGGGATACTTGCATTATACCTGAAAGCATACATACACGCACACACACATCAGGACTAAAACATTTTACCTCTCTTTACCCTTGACCCAATATATAAATAATTGGATTAGAAAGCATTAAAATAAATGAGAGAGAATCAATCTAACTTTTTTTTTTTTTTTTGAGGTACGCGGGCCTCTCACTGCTGCGGCCTCTCCCGTTGTGGAGCACAGGCTCCGGACGCGCAGGCTCAGCGGCCATGGCTCATGGGCCCAGCCGCTCCACGGCATGTGGGATCTTCCTGGACTAGGGCATGAACCCGTGTCCCCTGCCTCGGCAGGTGGACTCTCAACCACTGCGCCACCAGGGAAGCCCCAATCTAACTTTTGATCATCAGGAATGAAATACTCTGTGTGTGTGTGTGTGTGTGTGTGTGTGTGTGTATATATACACATCTATATGTGTATATTTAATTGTCTAGAGTAATGTTTGCTAATATTCTGAAGGAGACTCATTTGGCCATTGTACAGATTCTCCTTTTATGGTTTTCATTTAAGAAACACAGAATTTTGTCATGATAAAGGACAGTACAAGTCATCAAATGTGACTCTTCTTTAAAGAAACCAGTCTGATCAGGTCCAGAGCAAAGAAGCCCAGGCAGGTGTCTGCTTCCGGAGTGCTGTCCTGTGCCCACATCCTTGTTTAATATGTTCCAGCTGCTGCTTCTCTACTCCCACCCTTCACCCGGGTCCACGGACTGGGTGTTTGCTGTCTGCAAGCAGGTTGACCTTTCAGCCTTTTTTCTTGATTCTCAACGCTTTCCCCAGTCTGGGTCCAGTTTCTGGATCTTTAATATTGGCTTCTCATAGATTCCTTGCCTTCTGTTTTCAACCAGGCTTTTTTTTTTTTTCTATTTCAAAAATTAATCCCAAAATATTCATTTCACAGCTTTTTACTTCCTAATTACCATTTAAAATCTCTCTTACCTTCAGATGCCTGGTGTTCCTGCGTGTATTCTGTTTATTTATTTACTGCTTCCATTATTTTTTGTTCATCCGTTCCTTCTTGAGCCCTTGAGAAATTATGTACGTCGTTGATTTGGCACACATGGGCCCCTTGAAGGTTACCAAGGGACACCCCACCTTAGAACCGGGAGCCTTTTCCACTCCTATTCTCTTTACTCCTGGTCAACACTAGACATGGCGAGTCCACTCCTGAAATTCCCTCCCTCCTGGGCTCCTGGTGCCATCCCCTTATCTGGTCCTCGCTTTGCCAGAACTCTGCCCTTCTAAATTTTGCTTTATCTATGATCTGCCATAGAGCTTCATCATCTTTAGACTTTAGAGGTAATTTCTGACAGATGTCTTAATTTTGTACCACTTACCCACATCTTATTCTTGATTTCCTGTTGACAGAGGACAGTCTAGAACACATTCATGAATATACTGAGTATCTACTGTGTGCACGGCACTGGAGTATATGCAAAATACAGCCTTTTTCTTAAGGAACCTACGTTCATGGGAGCCCCTCTGCTTGCGTGTCATAGTCTTGCTTCAGGCTCCCTGGGGTGATGATGGCAGTACCATTTGTTGATCACCTCTACCTGGGGCACTTCGCACACTCCTGCACAACCACATCTTGTAGGATCCAGAAAGGCAGACAGTGATGAACTGTTACCCTCCTGCTACCTCTCCTGACCTTAAATCCTTCCCTACATAGCTCATTTTCCTATAGGTAAATCCGTGATTCTTTGCCTGTCATAAATTGGCAATTAGAGTCATCCAGGGCTCTCTTTCCTTAGGTCATTTGTTATACCAGGCCCTGACCATTCCTCCACGCTCTGGAAGTTACTTCCACTTGGAGTCTCATTGTCATCTTCTTTCTCTACCAATAATCATTTTTAAGGTAAATTTTGTTAAAGGGTGACACATACAGGCAAATGCAGAAATCAAAGGGTACAGTTCAGTGAATCTTTGCAAAGTGAACACGCCCATGTAACCAGTCCTTAGATCAAAAATTGGAACATCGGGACTTCCCCAGTGGCGCAGTGGTTAAGAATCCGCCTGCCAGTGCAGGGGACACGGGTTCAAGCCCTGGTCTGGGAAGATCCCACATACTGCGGAGCAGCTAGGCCCGTGCGCCACAACTACTGAGCCTGCACTCTAGAGCCCGCGAGCCACAACTACTGAGCCCACGAATCACAACTACTGAAGCCCGTGTGCCTAGAGCCCATGCTCTGCAACAAGAGAAGCCACTGCAACGAGAAGCCCGTGCACCGCAACGAAGAGTAGCCCCTGCTTGTCACAACTAGAGAAAGCCTGCGTGCAGCAACGCAGCCAAAAAAAAGAAAAAAAAAATCGGAACATCACCAGCTCCTCACATCCTTCCTCATGTTCCCTGTCAGTCTCTATCCCCCCAGAGTAACCATAATCCTGACTTCTAAAAATATAGATTAGTTTTACTTTTTTTTTTTTTTAACTTTTTAAGTGGAATAATACAGTATGTTCTCTTTGGTGTCTTACTTCTTTAATCACCATTTTGTGAGAGTCATCCATATAACAATATATGTATAGTTAGATCTCGGTCCTTTTCATTGCTGCCTAATATTCCAATATATGCATATGCTACAATTTACACATTCTCCTGAGAGGACATTTGGATTGTTTCCAATTTGGAACTACTATGAACTGTGCTGCTGTTTACATGTCTAGTATGTGTATTATAGACCTTCTAGTACGTATCCTATGGACATTCTTGCATATGGCTTTGACAAGTGGACCCATTTCTGCTGAACATGCATAGATTAGTTTTATCTAGCAGTTCTGTAAAATTTTTTATTACTACCAGGAAAATAAAAAGCAAGTTTTCAGGCTGAAAAATCTTAGCAACTTGATCTTGCTTTCTCTTTGCTCCCTATATTGCGTTCATTATTTATAAAATAAATATATATTGTGTGCCTACTGTGCTTGAGGCCACTAGGGCGCATCAGTAAACATAAAAGCAAGTACTCTGGTACTTGCTCAGCTGCAGATCATTACAATTACTGATCTTTCTTAATATTAACAGTAATGACTATTCACATTTGTTAAATGTTTACTGTGTGCCAGGGCACAGTTCTGAGATCTTTATATGTATTAAGTCACTTAGTCCTTACAATAACTCTTAGAGTTAGTACTACTGTTTTTTCTAATTTTATAGAATAGGCAACTAAGGCACAGAGAGGTTGAGTAACTTGCCTCCAGGTATGAATAAGCGACAGAGCTGTGATTCAAACCTACGCAGTGGGGCTCCGGAAGCTATGTTTACCCCTATGCTGCCCCACTTTCCATTTAAATCCATTCCAGCTTACTTTGTCCCTGCTTTATGTTTTCTTACCTGTGGCCTGAGATACAGTGAAGTGGTGAGGACAACTGGCTTTTGAGTTGGACAGACTTGGAGTTGAATTCTAGCTCTGCTACTTGCCTTCTGTATGCCCTCGGGTGAGTTATTTATCCTTTCTATGATTTAGTTTCTTCACAAACAGATCTCGTGAGGATTAATCTGGTTAGTAAATGGAAAAGTATGTTTTATAGTACCTGACACTATTATCATAATTATTATTTGGCCTCCTAACTTGTATCTTTCCCACCCATCTTGTGGTACATACCACCTACACACCAACTCTAAACATTTTTCTTAAGGGTGGTTGTTTTCATCATTTTCCTTTTATCAGAAACCTTTTTGATTTGAGGGCTTACCATTGCCTCAAAGATAAACATACACCGGCATTTGAAGCATTGCAAGGCTGTATCTTCCTTATTGCCTTCTACTTCCTTCCGTTCACCTTTTATACTTGTTTGGCCGGTCTATTCAATGCTTCTTGACACCTGAGCTGCTCAGTTCTTTCTGTTCTTTGCTAGTACTGGAAGTATCACCCTCTTCCTTTTTCCTTCCTGCTTTGGAAGCCTCCTCTGCCTTCCAGACTCATCTCTCGACATTCATTCAGCACATTTATTAGTCCCTAAGTGTAAGATGCTCTAAAATGTAGAGTGGCACGAGATGGCGCTCCTGTTCTCTATGGGTTTTTCAGTCTATTAGGGAAGATTAGATGGTCACATAAAAATATCTGAAGGTATCACTAGTATACGGTGATGCCAACTGGCGGTACCTTTCATGGGTGGAATGGTAAGAGGAAACTTTGGGAAAGTGTATTAGGGTTTTCTAGAGAAACAGAACTAACGGGATCTGTAGCAATGGAGGGAGATTTCTTTTAAGGAATTGGGTCACAGGACTATGGGGGCTGGCAAATCCAAGATCATCAGAATAGGCCTGCAGAATGGACACCCAGGGAGGAGTTGCAGTTTGTGTCCAAAGGTGGGCGGCTGGCAGAATTGCCCCTTCCCTGGGCAAAGTCAGTCTCTTAAGGTTTTCAACAGATTGGATGAGGCCCTCCCCACATTATGGAGGATAATCTGCTTTACTCTGCTGACTTAAATGTTAATCTTACCAAAAAATCAGCTTCACAGAAACCTGTAGAATAGTGTTTGACCACACATCTGGATATGGTGGCCTAGTCAAGTTGACAGTAAAGGAAACTCGAAGTGTGAAGTGTCAGTGGACTTTGAATTGGACTTTGAAGAAGATGTTGGATTTTGATAGGTGAATCAGGACCATTGGAAGGGAAGACAAGGTGGTAGGCTGTCTTCTCCCACACATACCTAAAGGGTAAGGTAACTCACATAAGTAGCAGGGGCTCACTGATGGGTGAAGGTGGAGAACATTCTGAAGGGAGAACATTCCTAGGAAATTATATGAGAGGAGAAGAAAATTGCAGTGTAAATTCCTCAAGGGTGTTCTAAAATGTGGTAGGAAGCAGCTACATTGTAGCAGAAAGAGCCCTGAATTTGTATTTTGGCTTCACCCCTTTACTCCTTGTAAATCATGAAGGTGACTACCCTCTGAGAGCCAGTTTCCACATCCGTAAGATAGAGATGATGAAGTTCATTTCTCCTTTCTGCCAGCAAAGACATATCCACTTGTTGAATCCTATGAAATCAATGTGGTTTCAGCCAGAAATAGAGAAGACCAGGAGTCAGCAGTTCTGCATTGCTTTTGGTGCCCCTGTTAACTTGCTGTGTGACCTTGGGGAAACCAGTTAGTCTCTCTTGTTATTTTCTTAACCTGTTAAATACTATCTCCTATACCACAGGAGAGGTTAAAAACATCTATCTTATAGAAATAATTGTATCTTTTTGAATCAGCTTTTTGATTTCTTGGAAAAAAGAATTTTTTGAAGTTCAAGATTTTCCTGTTACTATTGGGTCACAGGTTCCTGGTATGAAATCTCTCTCTATATCCTGGAACTAAGTTATGTTGTTTCTTCTTTAGAGTTTTAATTTGGTAGTCATTGAGGAAAAATGCTATCTTTAAGTCTAGAGTGCTCAGTATTTTTGTTATAAAGAGACCACTTTTACTTTTTCTTCTCATCCTAAAACCCTATGTTTTGAAAAAAAATTATCCACCTTTAGTACTTCCCCCAAATATTTTATTATTAAATACCACATATTTATCCTTAGCATGGAATAACTAGTATAACAACACAATTTTTTATAGTTTATATTTGAGTTAGCTTAGACAGCCATTTTGGGCAATATACCAGTCACTTAGGTTTTTCATTCACTCATTCATGTGTGTGTGTATACATTCAATAAGTATATCCTGAGCATTTGTGGTGTGCTAGGAATCTTCTAGTAACTGGAGATACAGCAGTGAACAAAATAGCCAAAGTCCCTGCCTTCCCTCACGAAGGTCACATTTTTGAAATATTTATAGCTGTTTATGAATGTCCCCTTCCCTTTTATAAAATTCAGGGAATTATAAGAGCATATGGTACCTAGTTAGCTGAATGATTAAAATCAGATACCAAATTCTCTAAAAAAATTGTGAAACAATGTTGTGCAGTTCCCCCAAAATGGTTTCTTTTCACATAATAATTGTTACAGGTCCCTCCATAGAAATGATAAGCATATAGAAGGTATTTATATAAATAAATAAATAAATATATATATATATATAATAAACTATAGAAGGGTCCACTGTGTTTGTTCTTCTTTAAAAAGTTTTTAGTCAAATTCTTCTTTAGATTTGACTTAAATCTATGGTTATGACTTTGATGAGGAAATGTCTGTCTACAAACCAGTCATTGCTTTATGTAAGAATTGATGGAAATTATACAGAATGTACTAACTTGAGAAAGTGGAGAAATGCTTGGGACTTAGGTCTATGTGGAACGTGTACAGGACTTAGTTGCCAGTGCAAAGAGGATAGCGGCTCTAGATGAGTTTTCGTAAAGGTAAAATTTAAGTGACAGAAAATGCATGGACTAGTAACTAGTCATTACACAGTCATTACACTTGGTTTTCCTTTCTCCCTAATCTTTTCAGTGCGTGTCTTTTCATCAAGTTATACTGCAGATTTTTTTTAGTGTTATTATTCTTTAATTTGATGAGGAGGATGTTGTTTTTAAAGTATGGCGGTTTTATAATGGAGATCACGTGGGAAGTGCCCCATGATTTGGGCCTCGCAGGGTTTTTGCAGATACTGGATGAGAGTAGTATTTCATTTCCCATTTCCTACCACGTGTCCTTTTACTCACTCCACGTTTGCTACATGGGCCTCCTTGCTGTTGTTGATCAGGACTCAAAATTCAGATCATAGAAAACAGGTAGAAATATCTAGGAACTTCATTCTGCTTTTACAGAAATACAAAGCAGAAGATTTGGGGGCGGGGGGACAAGGGAGAGGAAGAAGAAGAAAAAGAATGATGAAAAGAAGAGTGAACCCATTACTATAGCAAAGACACCCCCCTCCAAACTTAAAAGATTAAATCAAATGTCTGAAGTATTTTGATGAACTTGTAATAGTAAAACATAATCTGGTTATAATTTTTTTTTTTTAACCAACAGTTAAATCCATTTCCCCCAAATCTATTTGTTAAAAAGTAGTCTGCCAATTGTCCAAAAAGGAGAGAGGGCTTTATCTAAAGATTTTAGTTTAGTTCCTTAGGTCAAAAACGTTGCAGTCATCCTTGAGTTCTCTCTTTCTCATACACCCTGTAGACAACCTTCAGAATATGTCCAGCATCTGACTACTTCCTCCCATGTCCATGGCTGTTGCTCTACCTCAGTCCACGGTCATTTCTACTGACTGGTGTCCCTGCTTCCACCCTTCAGATCTCTGCTCAAAGTTCATCTTATCGGAGAGACTTTTCTTGACCACCTGCACTTTGTTACTCTGTACACCTCTTACCTGATTTTATCTCAGCGAACTTACTTATTAATTAATTATTGCTTGTCGGTCCCCACCAGAATGTAACCTACATGAACGAGAGCAGGGATGGGGATTTTTTAGCCACTGCTCTATCCCAAGTGCCGAGAACCACTCTTGGCATGTAGTAGGTGCTCGTTAAGTTTTCTTGAATGGATGAATGCATCATTGAATATATTTATTTGTACATTTCTAATATTTTACCAGTAAATTGGGTCTACGTTGGCTTTACTTTTGAATAAAAGTGTTATAAGAGGTTCAGAAATCATTGTGGTAATAGAATTTGACCATTTTTACTATGATTACTAACCAATGGATTTTGTAGTGATTTCATGAACATATTAGCAAAATATAGCAGGCCATATATTTTCTGCAGTCATAATTTTTTAGGAGAAGCCTGCTGAGCTTTTTGTTTAAGGGGAAGTTTGTACTTTTCTGTAGGAATCCTGTCTTTTGAACATGGCCTCAGGCCCCGTGCAGCTACTGACTCTCCAGAACTGGCACCTTCTTGGTTTTGTGTACCTAGGTTTTGGGTTCCTAAAGAAACACTTGATGTGCTTTTACTCTGGTTTCTAATGAGAACATTTTCAATTCTTAAACAGAGTGAGAAAGAAAAATGTGTTTCTAGCAGCCTTCTGCATGAAATGGAAGAAATGAGGAATGAGGAATTTTCTTTGATGTGGGAATTACAGTCCTCTGCTTGACAGTCCCCCTTCCCTGCCCCCATACCTAAACAAAGGGCTTCTTTCCACCTGTGTATAGTTCATTGTCACTTTGGGTCATCATTTTCTTTTCTAGGAATTAAAAGTTCCTACCTTAAAGTCTACTAAGTATTGGGTGTTGCGTAGAGACTGGGGCAGTTAGTAAACTGAAACTCTAACAGAAGGAAGGACATCTAAAATTATTGTAAAATTGCACTCAACACATGGAGTATCTAGTCCTTTGATCCTAGAGCCCCAGAAGGGGTTTGAAAGGAAGAATTGTAGAGAGACATTTTCATGCCTGAAAATATCAAGAACAATTTTGGCAGAAAGCACAGCATAGGAAGATGCTAGATTCTTGGGCAGTGAGATGTTTGCTGGTTTGGTATTTTATCTTTGGCAGTTGTTGCCACATTTGATCTTCTTAGCTGCTTTTGAAGATTCTGCAAAAGAAAAGTAGTATTCATTTCCAGCAGTAAAAATCCAGTGAGTGGTCAGTGGATTCATGTTGTAATGTGTTTACAGTCTTCTGTACTTCTTTTCTGCCTTCCAGTTTTTCCTTTGAGGTTTATGCTCCACACTCACAGAAACTACAGACTGTGCCAGTTTACTACGCAGGTGCAATGTTGTCATGAAAGAGCACTTGACTGTAAGATCAGGAGTCTTGGCAAGTCACCTTGCCTCTGTGAGCCTCCCCTTCCTCCCGGGGAAAAGGGAAATTGTAGTGAGTGTCTTCAAAGGTGGCTGTGAATATGAAGTGACGTGTCGCATTACACATGAAAACACTTGGAAGACAACGCTACAAGTGGAAAGCGCAGTTATTGTTAAGGATTATTTGAATCTTCTGATTTCTTAACATCTAGAGAAATTGATGAAAATTTCAATCGTGGAGAATTCAAGTCTTCCATAGGTTTTGATGCACATGCGGTATGTTTGTATTATTTCTTTCAGACCACCCTAGGAACAATGTAAAGTTTCTTTCAGCTAGTCTGTAACTAACTGGCTTTTAAGTAAGGCCACATCACGTATGACTGGCGTGATGTCTTGTTCTAATGTAGAGGTACAGTGAAGACCTACTTTATGCTAGATGTTGAGGTGAAATACAAAGACCTACAAAATAAGCTCATACAGTAGCCCAGGTGGCAGAAAGAAATCCCCATAACTAAACACATTGCCTTGATTAGGCACGTTAGAGTTACCAAACGCTGTGGGAGCACAGAGGATGGAGTGAATTACTCCAGTTTGGTGGCTGGGAAGGGCTTTATTGTGCATTACCTGGAGAATAGGTGATTTGGGCGTTTCGCTTTGCTGCCGAGTCTGGTAGTCTTCTGTGCCAACTGTTTGGGTGTCTGACTTCCAAAGAAAGCGTTCTATTTTACCCACTGGGCTTCTCTGAGTCAGTAAATGATCATAGTGTCTTATTGTGCAGTTATCACGTCCGGGATTATCGGTTGGGTCTGTGAATCACTGAACAAAGACTGGTGTGTTCCTGCCCTCAGAGTGCTTATGGCTTGATAGAGATGATGAGCCTGTCATCATTCGAAATATATGAAGGCTGTGATTTTGAAGTGCTGTGATTGGGGAGAAGTTGAACATGAATCTCATTGGCCAAATAGAAAGTGAGGTGAGGTTGGTCACAATAGGCCCCCACAATGGAAATTTCGATCATCCATCAGGATTTTAAGGTATCTCCTATATTCCTGACCTCTGAGCAGAAATAGCAGCTGTTTTGCTATTTCTGATGAACAACCCATCTAGCTTATGTATGTTTTTTTTTTTTCTATCAGTGTTTTAAAATATACTTTTAATATGGGTTACTCTGTTAGGTCTCAGGCATTTTTAAGCTGTGAATATGAGGAAATGTGCATTAAGTGGCTAAGAGAGCATGGGGTAAGTGGGCACCTGCAGAGTTTAAGCACTAAAGCCTGAAGCCTAGTGACGAAAAATATTTAAAACGTAGTTGGTCAATAAGTAAAAACAGCAACCAGAGTGTAAAATTAGATTTGGCTAGTCTTAGTTAATGACAAAACTGGGTCCCTAACTAAGAGCTAGCACAATGGATTTCATCGTGATTTCGATGACAGAGATGCTGGGAGGAAGGACGTACGTGGTGCTGGTCACACAGAGTACTGAGGTGTCAGAGCCCAGGGACAGGGCTGGCGGAAGACAGCTAAAGGCAGGAAGGATTCTCAGCCCGTCACTGTGAGCAGAAAAAAACCCCACAGTCAGTGACAGATTATTCCCTTCCAACACTTATTTTAGACTAGAGGTTCCCACAGCTGGAGGGTGTTCCCTTGGCTTGGCTTGTCATTTGCCTTGTGGCCAATATAGAATCTTCAGTTGTTTCTTGAGTCCAGTGGGTGTGTGAGAGTTGGGTAGACCAGCACATTTCGTTTATAAGAACTGAAGAAGGCCTCCATTTTGTGATGTCCTGCTCTGATAGCAGGAAAATGGCTTGAAGAAGATAGCATCCTGGTACCCAGTGATCTCCCCATTCACCTCTATCCATACTGAGTTTCCTGGTCACCAGTAATAATCAGATACCCTGTGGGTCTAACCATGTGATTTAATATAGGCTGGGAACTTCTATTTTTATCATAGTCTCTCTGGATTTATAATTAATTAATTACTTTCATTCCATCATTCATTCATCAAACATTTATCAAGCCCTTAGTATTTTCTCCTCATTTCTGGGACATTACCTCATCTACAGAAGAACTGGCTTCGTTAGGCAGTTGCTGGGATTATATCTCTACCTTATCTATCTCCCCCCCCCCCGCAACCACTGATCTTTTTACCATCTCCATAGTTTTGCCTTTTTTTTTTTTTTTTTTTTGCGGTACGCAGGCTTCTCACTGCTGTGGCCTCTCCCGTTGCGGAGCACAGGCTCCGGATGCGCAGCCTCAGCGGCCATGGCCCATGGGCCCAGCCGCTCCGCGGCATGTGGGATCCTCCTGGACTGGGGCATGAACCTGTGTCCCAGGCATCGGCAGGCGGACTGTCAACCACTGCGCCACCAGGGAAGCCCTAGGATTCACTTCTGATGTTGTGCATTCTATGGGTTTGGGCAAATGTGTAATGACATGTATCTATCATTATATTATCAGATAGAGTATTTTCACTGCCCTAAGAATCTGTGTGCTTTGCCTATTCATCCTCCCTCTGCAACCACTGACTTTTTTACTGTCTGCATCGTTTTGCCTTTTCCAGAATGTCATATAATTGGGATCGTGCAGTATGTAGCCTTTTCAGATTGGCTTCTTTCACTTAGTGATACGCATTTAAGTTTCCTCCATGTGTTTTTATGGCTTGATAGCGCATTTCTTTTTAGTGCTGAATAATATTCTAGTATCTGGGTGTATCACAGTTTATTTATTCATTCACCTACTGAAGGACATCTTGGTTTCTTCCAAATTTTGGAAATTATGAATAAAGCTGCTATAAACATCTGTGTGCAGGCTTTTCTGTGGACATAAGTTTTCAGTTCCTTTGGGTAGATACCAAGGAGCACTATTGCTGGATTGTATGGTAAGAGTATGTTTAGTTTTGTAAGAAACCACCAAACTGTCTTCCAAGGTGGCTGTACCATTTTGCATTCCCACAAGCAATGAACGAAGAGTGCCAGTTGCTTCACATCCTTGCCAGCATTTGGTGTTGTCAGTGTTGTGGATTTTGGCCATTCTGATAGGTAATGCAGTAGTATCTCGTTGTTGTTTTAATTTACATTTCTCTGATGACTTATGATGTGGAGCATCTTTTCATGTGTTTATTTGCCATCTGTATATCTTCTTTGGTGAAGTGTCTGTTAAGGTCTTTGGCCTGTTTTTATTTTTTTTAATAAATAAATTTATTTATTTATTTATGTATTTATTTATGGCTGCTTTGGGTCTTGGTTGCAGTGTGCGGGCTTCTCGTTGTGGTGGCTTCTCTTGTTGCTCAGCACAGGCTCTAAGCACGCAGGCTTCAGTACTTATGGCACGTGGGCTTCAGTAGTTGTGGCTCACGGGCTTTAGAACGCAGGCTTAGTAGTTGTGGCGCATGGGCTTACTTGCTCCGCGGCATGTGGGATCTTCCCGGACCAGGGCTCGAACCCATGTGCCCTGCATTGGCAGGTGGATTCTTAACCACTGCGCCACCAGGGAAATTCTGGCTTGTTTTTTAATTGGGTTATTTGTTTTCTTATTATTGAGTTTTAAGAGTTCTTTATATGTTTTGGATCAGACCTCTATCAGATGTGTCTTTTGTAAATATTTTCTTCCAGTCTCTGGTTTGTCTTGTAATTCTCTTGATATTGTTTTTTACAGAGCAGAGGTTTTTAAATTTAATGAAGTCCAGTTTATTAATTCTTTCATGAATTTGTGTCTTTGTTGTTGTATCTAAAAAGTCATTGCCATGCCCGAGATCATCTAGATTTTCTCCTGTGTTATCGTCTAGGATTTTGATAGTTTTGCATTTAGTTCCATCATTCATTTTGAGTTAATTTTTGTGAAAGGCGTAAGGTTTGTGTCTAGATTCATTTTTTTGCGTGTAGATTCACAGTTGTTCCAGCACCATTTGATGAAGAAGCTATGTTTGTTCCATAGTATTGCCTTTGTTCCTTTGTCAAAGATTAGTTGACTGAATTTATGTGGGTCTGTATCTGAGCCCTTTATCCTGTCCCATTGATCTATTTGTCTTTTCTTTTGCCAATACCGCACTGTCTTGATTACTGTAACTTTATAGTAAGTCTTGAAGTCGGGTAGTGTCATTCCTCCAGCATGATTCTTCTCCTTTAACATTGTGTTGACTATTCTAGGTCTTTGAAGGAATATTGTTTCCCTTTGCCTAAAAACAGATATGTGATGGGTTACGTTTCTGAAACTTTCAGGTGCCTCTTTCATACCATAGAAATAACATCTAATAATCTTCCTGTGAGGTGACTAGTCTCGCTTCCTCCCTCTGTCCTTGTTTCTCTGTCAGTATTTCATCTACTCAGAAACATCTATCGAGTGTCTAGTTGGCACCAGGTACTGACATTAAATGGAAAGACCCAGTCCCCAGTCTGTGTGGAGCGGGAGAGGTGCTGACAGCAGTGCAGGGTCACCCGGGTGATGTGCTTTCAGAGCTGGGAGAGGGGTTCACTAACTGGATGAGGGGATTTGGGAAGCTTTTACAAAAGGACATACATTTCAGCAGGGCTCTGAAGGATGAGTAGATGATTGTCCAAATGGAGAAGGACGGGCAAGGGCATTCAGACAGAGGAAACAGGAAGGGGGTGGTATTGGGAAGCACAGTAAACCTATTACAACTCAAGTATATGCTGTGTGGTGAGACATGAAATTAAAAAGAAAGTAGTTCTGAGTGGATCATGAAGAATCTGGTGTACTGTATCAGGAGTTTGAAGTTTTTCCTGATTAGGGTTATTGGATATTTTGTTTTTTTGAGATAAAATTCACATAACATGGTATTCACTATTTTAAGCACGTTAAAGTATACAATTCAGTTGTTTTTACTATGTATGCAAAGTTGTGCAACCATTCCCACTATCTAATTTCATAACATTAGCAGTCTTTCCCCCTCCCCTTGTCTCCCAGCCTCTGGCAACCACTAATCTACTTTCTGTCTCTATGGATTTGCCTGTTCTTGGACATTTCATATGAATAGAATCATACAATATGTGGCCTTTTGTGTCTTGAGTTACTTCACTTAGCATAATATTTTCAGAGTTCATCCATGTTGTAGCAATGTATCAATACCTTGTTCCTTTTTATGGCTAAATAATATTCCATTGTATGGAATAAACATTTTGTTTAGCCATTCATAAGTTGATGGACGTTTGGACTGTTTCCTCTTTTTTGGTTATTATGAATGATGTTGCTCTTCATGCACAAGTTTCCTTGTGAACACATATTCTCGGTTCTCTTGGGTATATACCTAGGAGTGGAATTGCTGGGTCAGATGATAACTCCATATTTAACGTTTGAGGAACTGCTGAACTCTTCCAAGTCATTGGAGATTTTTAAGCCGGAGCAAAACAGACTCAGGTTCTCTTTTAACATCACACACTTGAGGACAGTGTTTTCTTTTGAGCCTGGGTATTTCTAGTGCTGTCGCCTTGTCTTCCTAGTTCAAGGCATCACAGTTCACAGCAGTGAAACCTATTGGGCTCTTTAAAATTCCATTGGTGTGATTGCTATAGAGGAATCTGTACCCAACAGCGTAGAATGGGACAGAAAGAAGGGATGTCAGGGTATTCATGCTCTCTCTCTAGGATGTATTGTAGAGAATGAGTTTTTCTATTTTAAAGAGAACCCCTGATTGAATTATAAGCTACTATTAGGGAGTTTATCGTACACATAAACTGTACTTCGATTCCCTGTAATTTGTTGTAATTAATGCAGGAGTTCAAGAGCAGAGAGTCAGAATCAGGTTGGGGCATGCTTTTCTCTTTTGCAACACCTGGCTGTTATTGGCCTTTTTTCACTAGCATTAAGGCCTGTGTGTGTTTGTGTGCATTTAAACAAACATTATCCTTTTCAGGAAAGAATTGCAATCCTTTGACTCACTGAAACTTAAGGAGTCTCAGTAAGAAGTTAGGTGTCTCTGGCAATATAGGATATTGATCAGCGAATGTTGAAAACCTCTGGAACTGAAGTTCTGCCAGGACAATCTTGTCTGTACGTGTTTGAGTGTATGCACGTGTTTGTATTTTCACGTACGCACGTGTGTTGGCTTGTGGTGTAAAAAAGGCAAAAAGAAAAACTTCTCCTTTTAAGGTTCTCTTTGTGGAGTTATGGTTTTAGCCTTTTCCTTTCGTTTCTTCCTCCCTGTTGGTTTATTTCAGTTTTGCATAGTTGCAGGAACGCTGACTTTGTCAGCTGCTTGATGAAGCAGAGTATTAATTGACTGTCAACTCGAACATTCATTAAATAGAATAGAGTTTAGATAGTGCATGGCTCAGGAACCAAACACATTATTATACCCGAATAATCACAAACGGAAATCTTCTCGGGGGCTTTGAGGACAGAGGGGCCGAGGGAGGCAAGCCTTCCCGTTTGTCTGGTTCCATGCCCGTGTATGTACTGTTTATTTGGTCCCAGCAGGTGGAGAGCAGGGTGGGCCACCCTGTCCATTATCTGGATTTACAGCTGTGAACACTCTTTGAAATGGCTGGAATGTGCTGTTTCTCTTGTGTTGGTACCTCTGTCAATCTAAGAGTTAAAATTATGCTCTTTGCCAACCTGTGTCCCAGAATTCTAGGACAGCTTGTCCCCAACATCCCCCCCACCTCCCACGTTTGTCTTTTATGGTAGAAAGCTTGTACATTTATTTCTTAGTTGCCCAATATAATGCTGACCAGAAAGCAATGCGAGCGTTTTGGCACCTACTGCACTGTCCTGGGAGAGCTGGGTTTCCAGTACATTCTAGCAAGACTCTTCTGATATTGCTGATTTTAAAGGGAGTTTTCTAGTGAGGAAAGGACATTTTAAGTCTTACCCTTTTCTTGATAATAACAATGACAAAACAATCTGGTTTCTCTCTCTGGTCCTCCCTCCCCAGTAGTTTTATGGAAAAGCTTCAGAGACTGAGGAGTTTAAGGATGGTACTGATGTGCTCCCTCTCTCTAAATTGTCACATCCCTACTGACCATGCACATGGGAAGAGATAAGAGGGTTTGCCTGACCTTGAACTGTAGAGGAGGGAAAGGCAGATGTAGCTGTCTGACAGCAGCAGTGACACTGCAGGTCCACAGTTAGAGCATACAGAGTGCTTCCACTCACCTGTTTTTAACTACGAAAGAGCGTTTTCTTTCTGTCTCAGATATCCTTGGGCAGTGGGGGTAAAAGAGATCAATGCATGGGTGGTATGTGCCGATCAGACAGCTTCAAGTGTTATTAATACCTTAGTAGAGTGAAGTCTGGGTAACTTCACTAACAGAGTGAAGTCTGGGTAACTTTTTTATTTTATTTTATTTATTTATTTATATTTTTTGCGGTACGCGGGCCTCTCACTGCTGCGGCCTCTCCCATTGCGGAGCACAGGCTCCGGACGCGCAGGCTCAGCGGCCCTGGCTCACGGGCCCAGCCACTCCACGGCATGTAGGATCTTCCCGGACCGGGGCACGAACCCATGTTCCCCGCATCGGCAGGCGGACTCTCAACCACTGCGCCACCAGGGAAGCCCAAGTCTGAGTAACTTTTAATGGTCCATAATATAGAAGTATCTTTACTCAAAGCAAGGCAGTAAAGACTGTGTGTGTTCCTGATGATGAACTGCTGTTTACTTTTTAAAAAATGTTGCATTTGGCAACATATACATTTAAGGGCCCAGTTTGCACCGGCTTCTGCGTACAGCCTCTCCTTCTAGGTAGGAGCCTATTAATTGGAGACCCCGATCTCTAGATTTTACTTTTATCCCTCTATGCATCTTATGAAGTTGTCAATGAGTCGTTAGAACGCATAACTCAGTCTCCTTTCCCTTCCTTCTACCTTCGGGAGGAAAGTGAAATGTCCCAGAGGCTGCTGCTGGGAGAAAAAACAGATCTGAATAATCCAAGGGCCAAAGTATGAAACATGTCATGTAATATGTTTTTACAGAAAAGCTTCTGTGTCAATGCTTGTCTCATATGCTGTGGCACAGATGAGGGAGGGGAGGGCAGCTTGGTTGTTGAAGCCCTTCCTTAGAAGCATTGGGATCATGAAAATCACCCAGCAGTGGTGTTTGCATTTTCATTTCTATTTTTAGACTTCAGTGAAATTGATGACTTGCCTACAATGGCTGGGAATCCCATCCCACTCTCATCACCTCTGAGGTTGCCATGCAGAAAAGGAGCTCCAGGCTCTGGTCTGTGTGGTCCTGCCTTCAAGGAGCAGTGTTACCTCGGGCAAGTCATTCTCCTTCCTCAACAGAGTTTTCTTCTCTAGAAACAGAAGAGCTGGGCGTGAGTTTTCGAAATCCTTCCCTTATTAAGTAGCTTACACTAAGTCATGCTGCAATAGTATATGACCTCCACCCCTCTGTGGCTTTCAGAGCCAAAGGCTCATTTCTTGCTACCTTACATGTGTGCTGTGTCCATTGCCTTCTTTCCCTGGTGGTCAGGCCTAACCAGGCAGCAGTGCTACCTGGACACTGCAGGTCTCAGGGCAGAGGGAAGCAGGCACGGGCTTGGAAAGCTTCTGCTTGGGATTGGCATGTGTCACTCCCTCCTCCATTTCACTGATCCCGAAGCTAGTCTCAGAGTTAATTCGGCTATGATGCTCTGGGAGGGGAGGCCCCATGGAGAGTGGCAGCATTCAGAGCAGTGATAGTGGCCTACCATCCTCCTGTCTCCACCATCCTGTGATTTAGGCTGAGTTATGTTGAGCCCTTGGGTAGAAGCATGACCAAAATCACATCTTAAAGTTTTCAGATTTTCATGGCTATTCCCTATTTGAGGCATTTCTGCTGAACTGGACTTGGAATGAATATTTCACGTGTGAGAGGGGTGGGAGGAATATTTTAAAAGCAGCACGTACTCGGCCTCTGGGTTCTCTTGCCTTATTTGTGGTTCTGTGGCAGTACAGTCCATACTTTCCAGAATACCGTGTGGAATTTCTCAATCTGAGAAGTATTAACAGACCTGCATGTGAAATATACTTGCATAAGTGCTTAGATAAAGCCCTCATATATAAATTAAAATAAGAGATGAAAGATCTTAGCAGCACATCTGTAAACATTGAGGATAATGTAATGGGGAGTAATTTTGAAAGAGTCCTTTGATACCACTGAATACATGCTTTACTGATTTAATTCAGTGTGGCTTTTTGTTTTTTTTGCGGTATGCGGGCCTTTCACTGCTGTGGCCTCTCCCGTTGCGGAGCACAGGCTCCGGACGCGCAGGCTCAGCGGCCATGGCTCACGGGCCCAGCCATTCCGCGGCATGTGGGGTCTTCCCGGACCGGGGCACGAACCCGTGTCCCCTGCATCGGCAGGCGGACTCCCAACCACTGCGCCACCAGGGAAGCCCCAGTGTGGCATTTTTTTAACCTTTCTTTTCAAAATCTTAGGGGGAGGAAAGAACATGGATAAGTCACATATTTTCTTGAGTTTGGATAGAAGTATTCCAGATAGATGAGACCTCTAGGGATGGGTTTATAGTGTCTGTCAGTTTCCAAGTGTGACGTTTAATAGCACCAATTATCAGGAAGCCTTTACTGCTTCACCCAGAGAAACTTGCATTCAATCCATAAATTAATCTCTGGAGATTCAAAACAAAACAAAAAACTGAAAATAGAAATGTTACCCTTGTTCAATAAGCATAATTATGTTCACCAATTCTTAGAGGGAGAGCAAAATCTTCACCTAAAGCCATTCATTGGACCTCAGCAGTCAGATGGACTATTTCCAGGTCTTTGAATATAAAAAATATTTAAAAGCTTTCCTTGTGGGTTTGGGTTTACAAAGAGGATCCCTTTGGAAAGTTGGCAAATACTTACTTTCCTGGCACAAGGATTGGTTTTTTTCTTTTCCCCTCCACCCAAAGCTATGACAGGGTGGAGTGGAGTATACTTCCATGAAATTGCATGTTTCCAGAATAGGATTCAGTGTTATATTTTACTGCTGTTAGAATTGAATCTCTAATCAAAAATAAGCAAAAACCAAACATTCTAGAAATAGAATTTCAGCTCATATTCTCTAATTTGGTCTTCATATAGGATAGAATTATTATATCTTATAAAAGTACCTTTTGAGCAGAAATGTAGCAAACAATCAATTAGCAAAGTGGTTCAGTTTCCATTCCTGGTTCTGTGATCTCATGTAGTAATATCCACAATCTCAAATGGCAATCACACCATATCATTAACGCTGTTCAGATTCTCTCGTAGTCTGGATGGCTTGCAGGCAGGGGCATTGCATTCTTCAGCTCCTTGGTTTTGCTTACCAGCACAAGCCTACATTTAACCTAAATGACCGGGAACAATCCTGGTGTTCCTTGCTAGTGGACTGGGATGCGCTGTTGCCTAGCGTGGGATGGATCTATAATAGATGGAACCTGCTTATACATTTTATAGAAGTGATAATTGTGGATGAAAGTTGGGATCAGCAGGGTAAGAAAACTATAACTGTTGTTTTGCTGGGTGCTGTGGATTATATTTCCCAAGGTCTCAGCTAATCATTTTTGCCTCCAAGGTGACGTGTAAAAGGCCCTAGCTATGGCAGATAATGCTAGGATAACACCTTTTAAGATGCTTTTCTCGTTGGTTCTTAAACATTAAACCCTTAAATACTGCACTGGAGAGAGAAACGTGACAGCGGTGGCCCGAGAGATGATGAGCATCCCTGCAGGGCAGACTGTCTTAGCCTTCTCCAGGATGTCCTCGGCATCTAGCCGACTTAGACGTACAGGAAGTGCTTAATGAATGTTCATTCCTATCCATGTGTCTCCTGGGCTTGGAGAGCAGAAAATGAGTCGAAACAACTCCAGATACGAAGGAGTGAATGCATGTAGAAGAGTTTCAAACACTGTTTGAATAGGACGGACGAGTAGGCAAACGTTACCATCCTTTCCCGCCTTGAAATTGTGTCTTCTGGTTTGTCTGGGTTTTTGGGTTTTGTGCGTGTTGTTCTTGCTGTTGTTTTTAGAATCCCATTGTACCTTTCTTTAATAAACACTAACATTCCTTCCTTTTGTGAGATTTTGTTTTTTTAGTCTTTTGGTTGTTTTTTTTTTGTTTGTTTTTATTAACAAAAAAATTAAACATCCTTTAATTTTTCTGAAGAAAGACACAGCGGGCTCCTCTGGCCATAGGATGATGTTAACACTTTTCGTCATCCCTCTTTTCTTCTTATTCCCCCAGTTTTGAAAGTATGGTCTTCAGATTCTAAGTGGCTCTTCTTCAAAGACCTATCTGTTTTCACAGTGAACTCTTGGTCTTTGATGACTAAGGACCCCCTTGCTTGCCTGGGTTTCTACAAGAAGGTGTTCTCCTTTTTGAGAACTGGCTAGGTTATAAACATAAAAGTTCTTCCCTGGGCTTCCCTGGTGGCGCAGTGGTTGAGAGTCCGCCTGCCGATGCAGGGGACACGGGTTCGTGCCCCGGTCCGGGAGGATCCCACATGCCGCGGAGCGGCTGGGCCCGTGAGCCATGGCCGCTGAGCCTGCGCGTCCGGAGCCTGTGCTCCGCAACGGGAGGGGCCGTGGCAGTGAGAGGCCCGCGTACTGGAAAAAAAAAAAAGATCTTTCCTGAATGGCTCCCGGGCAATTCCTAAAATCTCTTGAAGGAAAAGTTTCCTCACGTGAATGAGTGGACCTTTTACTGTTTCCTGGAGAACTGGCCCAGAGGCACAAGACAGGTGCCAGAGGAAAACTGAGAACCAGGCCGGGGACAGGGAAAGAGTATGGCGGTGGGTGCTGAGGACAAACCATGAAGGAAGATGGAGGATGCAACAGAAAACGTGTGCTGTAGCTTTGCATGAGAAGAAGGCTTCTGAAGCCTGTGTTTCCCTCTTAGTTTAGGTTTTACTGAGCTTTCTCCTAGGAGATGAACTAATAGTGTGCATCATTAGGTTATGTTTTTAGGCATAAATCTGTTATTTAAGTAAGGTTATAGAAGCCCTGAGCTTTGCTTGGACTCGATAGGGTGCACACTCCTTGAAGCAAAGGTGCTAGTGTAAAGCATTTCTGTTGGAGCTCTTGGTTTGCTGAATGAAACCATGGAACCTTGCGATCCTTGGCACTTGCCATGTGCAGGCTGGCTGTCTCTTTCCCCTTGAGATGGGAGACATTCAGGCACACAGCAGGCACGTGGATCATGGGAATGCATGGGACCACCCTTCTGTGATGGTAACTCACCTTGTGTGAAACATTTGAAAAATATGCCAGAGCTTGGGGACTTGACCTCAGTGAACAGGGGAAAAAAGGAAGGCAGAGGGGAACATGGCATATTTTAACTGCAGCAATTCAGGTTTCTTTAGTCTTCAATACTTTGATTCACTCTCATGCTGTTTCTTTTAATTCGTTTACAATTATTGCTTCAAAGTGTTTTCATTTACTCTGATTCTCGCCTATGAAGAATGAAGAGGCAGGTCATGACTTCCCCTTTCCCCTCTATCATATATTATTGCCAGAAACTCCCTCAACAAAGAAAAAAAATACACACACACACACACACACACACACACACACACACACAAAGGTGGTACCTTCAACTTCACAGGATTTTTCAAAGTATCCTGTCTAGTATTAGCTCCAAATTGTGCACATTCGGAAACAGCGGAGTTGCCACTTCATTACCAACAAAAGATTTTTAATCACAAGGTCTTATATGAATCAACCTCTGTTCCTATTTGTCGGGATTTAGAATCCACGATGCCTCTAACCAGCTAAGGATATAATGACTAGGTGAGGTCAGGGCAGTGTCCACTGAGCTAAGAGTGGTGAGTGGACACAAAGGTTTTCTACAGGTACCAGGGACTTGTCTCTGAAAAGCAGTGAAGGTACTTGTTATGTACATTAATCGATTTAGTCAACTGACATTGACAAGTAGTCAAATTATTGATTCGATACTGGACGCTGTAAAATGATTTTGAATATTTTAGGTGAAGGATAGAATGGTGGTAGGAAAAATAGGTTGTTTTTCTATTAGACATTAAGTTTGACTAAAAAAATCTTTAGATAACGCCGAGTGTTGGTCCTTCTAATTTGAGTGTAGGTTTTCCCACCAGAGACAGACCTGGTTGTCTTTACCTTGTCCCATAAACCCAAGAGTAGAGAAGTAGAGACTATTTTGTCGAGCCTGATTCTTCTGTTCAAATAGGTATTGGATTGATATGTAGTGATGTCCGTGATATCAAGGTAGAGGCAGCAATAATTAGCTCTCAGGGCTGATTGCCTCTCTCCATGAGAGCTGGGCTTTGGGTCACTCCTGAGCTCCCTTGATTGACATGCCAAAATTTTGAAGAAGTACAGACTTATGGTTACCAGGAGCAAAAAGGTGGTTAGCATTTGCCAAGAATTAATGCCTAAAAAGTGTGACTGTTCTAGAGGTAGCTGTGTTCTAAGAGTATGGTCAAAGGAAGTGGAGTCCTGGGATGTAAAGGTTTGGGGTGAGGAGATTTCTAAGTGCAATTTTACTGGCGAGGAAACAATAATGCTGTATTAGTTTCTAGAACAGTGGTCTAGTCTGAGGTTGATGTTGTGCATGGGCACATTCTGTCCATCTGAACTTTGCTGCTTGGAGGACGTACTTTGGGTTGGAAGGCTCCGTATCACATTTGATTGGATTTTTTGTGAGTCGCAGACGTGGAGGGTGAGCCTGGCTCTGAAAAGCTTTATCCTGTCCATTAGCAGAATTCTCAATGATTTGGCCTATTTGTCTTCTACTCTCCCAAGCCTTGGGGTTTAAGAAATGGTGTGTTTCCAGAAGTTTTTCAGGAGTGCACACACTGTTGGATATGGCTTTGGCAGCTGTGCTGTTGTGGTTGTCGAAGTGTGGAAGAGCGTTCTCGTTCTTGGT
Source organism: Delphinapterus leucas (assembly GCF_059928025.1). NCBI lineage: Eukaryota > Metazoa > Chordata > Mammalia > Artiodactyla > Monodontidae > Delphinapterus > Delphinapterus leucas. The sequence continues at coordinate 48,649,752 of NC_143129.1, read as the reverse complement.
CTCTTGTTGTGAAGAGCTGGTTCTTATCAGTAGTTCATCCTGCCGGCCCGCAGTGCAATGATGTGATGAGAACGCTCTCAAACTCAGAGTGAACGGGACGTGGCACCTGCCACATCAAACAAAGATAAACACAGGCAGAGGTCACTTTCCATCTTCTATAGACCTGACCTTTATCGACATCACCTGTGTATCCTGCTGTGTACATAAGGTTTCACATCCAGAGGCATCGATGTCGTGGGAATGTATTCCAAGTATGTGTTTTTAAGGTTATTTGTTCTTCTGTTTCCATGAACAGATATCAGTATTACCTGCAAGTCAAAAAAGACGTGCTTGAAGGGCGGTTGCGATGTACGCTGGAACAGGTGATCCGGCTGGCGGGCTTAGCTGTGCAAGGTAAGAGAGTGGGGACCGGTGTGTGACAGTCCGTCTTCTGTTGGATGTTGGTGTCGCTGGCCTCTCAGAGGGAAAAGTTAAATTTACTTAAACGATCCCTTAGTAACTCTCACTTTTCATTTCAAGGTATCTTACATTAAAAATGCAGAGATACTGATTTTTTAGAGGCAGGATGTTGGATTTCTCAAAGCTGTTTGCAAATTGCTCATGCTTGTATAATTTTAGTTTTATTTGAAGAAACAGCAGCTTTCATCCTGCCTCTAAGTAAAGCTACATTGCAGGGTTGGTGGAACATTTTCTTAGAATTTTGTCACTGCCCAACATGGTCATATCTTGTGGCTTGACGCTATGACTGTGTGACTTTCACATCAGTTTCAAGTGTGAGAGCTTAAAACATTGTAGTGTAATTTATTCCGACACAGTTAAAGAGAGAAATTTAAAATGCAAGATTGTAATGTGGAACACCAAATGTGTGTTAGAGTACATTTATCTTTCAACTTGTCCTACTTAGATTGATCAGACACCTATGTTTTTATCTTCTCTAAATCGTTACACATATTTACGTAACACACCATGTAATTTTTTACATATCTTTATACATTACTCTTTATTGAGGGGTAGCTTCATTGTCTTTAGTCATGTTGAAAACAAGATAAAAGTATAATTTTTAAAGAGAGACGAGTTTCCCTTGTAGTCATGATTTTCTTTAAAATCAGGTACCGTCCAAATGCAAGCCTGCCAGCCGCTAAGTCCTTGCTGTGTGGATTGTTGTTGTAGAAGCTGAGAACTGAACTTCCCATCTGTAACTGCACTGAAGTTAAACCTTTTGGGTTTGAAATGTCTAAAGAGGCAGCCTTTCCTTGATAACTTTCATTTTGGGGATATTAGCGGGTTAGCGATTTTTGTTGCACGTATGATTCTTAGTAGTTAGCTTCTCCTGTTCCCCTGTGGATTGGAAGTACGCAAAATATGCTGTTCACCTAACACTGGAAAGGGAAGGAGCAATGCCCAGAACGATATAACGAAACCATCCGTGGTTATAACTGAAAAATCATTAAAACAGTGGAGAAGACACCCTTAATTGGGGAGAAGAGAGAGAAGATCAATGGGTCCCTCATCTTCATATTGGGTCTTTCTCCTTTAAAATGCTTCCTTTTCACTCACTCTCTTTTTTTCCCTCTCACTCTTTAATCATTGGGCTCATTACAGGCATCCTGGATATTGGAGGACCCTAGTGATAGCTTTCAGGCTAAAGGAAGTTGGTGAACTTACTCTGGGTTCCCTTTTCCTTGGGTCCTTGAAGCTCGCTGTTCAGTCTGATGAAACCTCCTCTAGCTATAATATTTGTAAAATAATTTTTCTGAGAACGCTTATTGGGCAGTTAGAAAGCCACATCAACAGAGATAAAAGTTGTGATGAAATATGACAACAGATAACTGACCTTGGAATTAGGCAGAGCCTACGATCTTTGGTGTTCCTGAGTGCCTCACCTTGTTAATTAGTTATGTACTGAGTTTGTAGGTGCATCTTTGCCTTCTTGGTAACAGCCTTCTGTGTGGATCCCCTCACTCTCTAGTTCTTGTTACCTAAAAGATACCTGAATCCATTTCTACCTGATGCTAAACATTTTACATGAAATTAAAATTTCATGCTGCTTTGAGTTTTTTTTTTTTTTTTTTTGAGAGCAAGTAGGATTCGAAGCAAGACATTTATAGATTTATGATAGAGGCGCACTGTATTCATTTTACATGTGCTCAAACTTACAACCGTGAGATGAAAGTAGGACAAAACAGAACTTTGGGCATCTTATAACATGTGGAGTTGTTTAAGAGGTGTAAAAATTTGCAAGGATGCTTGCCAAGGGTGATTTACAGTGGGAATTTCCAGCTGCAAATATATGAAGAGATGCAGATGGGTTTGTCTCTTCAGTTCTCTAAATTAACCTTGAGTTAAAAAGTCCGCTTGGCATGGGCTTCCGTGGTGGCACAGTGGTTGAGAGTCCGCCTGCCGATGCAGGGGACACGGGTTCGTGCCCCGGTCCGGGAAGATCCCACTTGCCGCGGAGCAGCTGGGCCTGTGAGCCATGGCCGCTGAGCCTGCGCGTCCGGAGCCTGTGCTCCGCAACGGGAGAGGCCACAACAGTGAGAGGCCCGCGTACCGCAAAAAAAAAAAAGTCCCCTTGGCAGATATAATTAAGATATGTGTTGGTAAATATTTAATAAAAAGATAAATATAGATTTGTTTTAAGTTTTTAAAATAGCTTAGGAATCACTTTCAAATTTCCCCATTCTTTCTAGAAAATTGTGTAGCAGTGCTCACATGCTTATATTTACATTATTGCTATGTGAAAGTGGTAGTAACATCAAACCCATCTTGGCACTGTTTTTATTTAATAATAGTACAGAAGTAGGATAAAGTGGCGAGAGTAAATGTGGTGATAAGTTTACCCTATTTTAGTCCATCTTTAATGTCATATAATAAAGACTGCCCTCCTTCCCCTTCTTTTCTTTTCAGCTGATTTTGGAGACTATAATCAGTTTGACTCTCAGGATTTCCTCAGAGAATATGTGCTATTTCCAATGGTAAGTGTAATTTCCTTTTTCTTAATTAATTTTCTACCTTCTATGGATATTTAATTCTTTCCTTTGAAAATCTCAGAGGAATTTACACACATATTCCCTAGGGAGAATGTCCCTGCATTTATAAAGTAGGAACAAGTTTTGTAAGACACTGAGAATGGTAAAGATGCCTCTTCTTACCTCCTCAAGACACTTCCCTGCCCCCGGCCCCATCACACTAGCCTCCACTACTATGTTCTGTCTTCCTTTCTGAGCACACCGAGCTTGGTCCCATCCCAGAGCCTTTGTACTGCGCCTCCTCTGCCTGGAATGCTCGACCCCAGGTCTTCTTACGACTTGTCATTCAGATCTTGATTCAAATACCACCTCCTCAGGGAAGGCTTCCTTTTCCTTGACCATCTATATTATACACTCCAACCATCCAGCACTTCCTGCCCTTTTATGCGTGTACTTCAGAGCTCTTTCAGTATCTGAACGTGTTCATTCTTTCTTTCATTTTTATTGCCAGCTGGAGTGTCAGCTCTATGGTCCTTAAGCAGGGACTCTATCTCATCCACTGTTGTCTGGCACATAATTTGCATGCATAAACGTCTGTTGAATGTGTCCATGAAGTAAAATGTTTATTCCTGGGTTAAATTAGGGATGAGGCTAGGTTTTTATCCCTGGAGTATTTTTGTTTGTTTCTTGGTAGCTTTGGAGTAATTGAGAAGAGCTTTCACGAGGAAAGTTAAAACATTTGAAAAACCATTTTAGGGAAAGGCTATACCCACTCCAACATTCCGGCTCTGATTTTAGAAATCACGAGCATTTACCACTTTTTTTTTTCCCCCTGAGGGATAAAGTTATATAAGAAACGGTGCTTGTTCTCAGGGCGACGACATAGTGGCTGAGTCAATAGGAAGTTTGCAAAATCCTAATGCAAATCCAAGTGTAACAAAGTATGATAGGGATTCTCTGTGGGGAGAGGTTACCTGTTTTGGGGAGGTGAGGGTAGGTCGAAAGGCTAATGGTGTGTGAGCTGCATCTTAAAGGATGAGCAGCATTGCAGCAGGCAGAGAGGGAAGGAGCAAGGGATGCTCTAGACAGAGGCTGGAGGAGGAGAGGCGAGGTGGCCTGCGTAACTGGGTGGGAGTCAGCTGGCCAGTCTGATGGCCGCTCAGGGGTGCGGAGGGGAGCGGTGGCAGAGAAGCCTGAAACATCTGAGGAGTTAGAACGCGTGGGCTCCATCCAGGGGTTCCAGGCCCCACACTTTGAGGACCACTGGATTAGAGTAATGAGACCGTTTGTGGAAGGACGTCAGATAAGAATCTGTTGTGGTTTTCTCGGCAAGACATAAGCATTAGGTGTTGGCAGTGAAGATAAAAACGAAAAAGCAATGCAAAAGATATTCTGGAAGTACAGTGGGCAGAGCTTGGCATCTAAACTACTATGGCATATGGGAGAAAGTAGAGGGGTCTGGCGACAAAGGTTTTAAGTTTTGAGAGAAGGGGTAAGTAAGGTTGCAGTTATTTCCTGTGTCAGTGATGAGATGAATCTAATTGGTCCAAAACTTAAAAAAAACTTTTAAAAAATTTTTATACAATTCTTAAAGGTTACTTTCCATTTACAGTTATTACAAAATGTTGGCTGTATTCCCCATATTGTACAATACATCCTTGAGCCTCCCTTATATCCAGTAATTTGTACCTCCCATTCCTTCCTCCCCTACTCGTAACCACTGGTTTGTTCTCTATATCTGTGAGTCTGCTTCTTTTTGCTGTATTCACTAGTTTGTTGTAGTTTTTTAGATTCTGCATATAAGCGATAGCATACAGTATTTGTCTTTCTCTGTCTGACTTATTTCACTTAGCATAATACCCTCCAAGTCCATCCATGTTGTTGCAGATGGCAAAATTTCATTCTTTTTTTTTTATGGCTGGGTAGTATTCCATTGTGTGTGTATCCATACACACACACACACACACACCCCGCATCTTCTTTAGCCATTCATCTGTTGATGGACACTTAAGTTGTTTCCATAGCTTGTCAGTTGTAAATATTGCTGCTATGAACATTGGGGTGCATGTATCTTTTAGAATTAGTGTTTTCTTTTTTTTCAAGATATATACCCAGGAGTGGAATTGCTGGGTCATAGAGTAGTTCTATTTTTAGTTTCTGAGGAACCTCTCTATTGTTTTCCACAGTGGCTACACCAGTTTACATTCCCACCAACAGTGTACAAGGGTTACCTTTTCTCTAAAGTGGTCGAAAACTTAACCTTATTCTTCTAGGTTAGGGAAATACTGCAAAATCTCTAACTTTTTATGAATAGCTCTCTCCTTATTCTTCTTCCCACCAAGATAATAGCAGTATTATCTTGGGCCTGCTGTTTTTTATGCCTTATTAATTCCACCGATTAAATCAACCTCCATTCAAAGAGATTAGCATATTACTTAGCAGAGAAGTTCTTCATAGGACTTGGTGTCAGTATCTGTAACAACTCAGCAGCTCACACAAAAGTCAGGATGTTTTCTGGTGTGCTCCACGGAGGAAAGTGAAAGTGATACCTTAGAATTTTAGGGAACGTGTATGTTTGTGTCAAACGGAGACAATGAATTGGGTTGATAATTTTTCACAATTTTTTTTTTTTTTTTTTTTTACCTTTCTCTCATTAAAGGTCTTTATCACATAGCCTTTAGGCAGAGATCAGGAGAATTTTCAAGGGTGATCACGAGCGTGAGATGTATGAGTTTGTAGGTGGTAAAATGCTTTGACAGGTTAAAGTGCTGTAAGGCAGCAAAGGAGTTATTTTGTGTATCATACCTTTTTCAGAATAAGACCACGTCTCCGCTGGGCTCTAAGCAAATCAGGTATTAAAACAGCAGAGACCTCATTCAGCCTCACTGTGCCAGACAGACACCGATGTTGTTGTCCTTGGATCTAAAGCTTCCCTCTTTGGTATAGTAGCTGCTAGTGACAGGTGGCTGTGTACATTCAAATTGAAATTAATTAGCATTAAATAAAATTAAAAATTTACTTCCTCAGTTGCATTAAAAAAGTGTTCAGTAGCCACGTGTGGCTCATGGCTACTGTACTGGAAAGCTTGGGTATAGAACATTTCCATCATTCCAGAAAGTCCTACTGGACGGCCCTCAGGGTGACGTGGCAGAAGCTGAGGTCAGCATGCGTATCTGATTCGTGAACATTGCTAGGCTTCTGCCATCAGTCATGTATCCTCTCCTCCGCCCCACGACCCTGACCCCTGTTGTATCCTCGATACACTGTGGCCTGTGGTCAGGAGGTTTAGAGTATAGGGGTCAAGTGTTCTGTACCCATATCCTGGCCGTGCCACTTACTGGCTGTACAAACTTGGGCAAGTTATTTAACCAAAGCCTCCATTTCCTCATCTAAAAATGAGGATAACAAGCCTAATCTGACTGTGAGGATAAAAGGAGAGAATGCACGTGAAGGACTTAATCGGGCACATGGGGAATCTCAGTGTTTATTTAGTTGTCATCATGATCACCGTTGTCCTCACATTATTATTATCAGCAGCATTATTTCTCTGTCTCTGTTAGGCAAGCACAGGATGCTGAAGGGTGTCTTTCCAGGCAACAGTACTCTGTGCCCTTTGAAATGTGAGCCGACAGAGGACAAGCAGAGTGCATAAATTATCATTCAGCCGCTTCGCCTGACTTGAACCCTACTCAATACCCTGTAATGGCCTGTATGGGAAAAGAGTCTAAAAAAGAGTCGCTACGTGTATATGTATAACTGATGCACTTTGCTGTCCAGTAGAAACTAACACAACATTGTAAATCAACTATACACCAATAAAAATTAAAACAAAACAGAAACAAAAAAAAACCCTCGCTTGACAATATGAAACTGACACGTTGCATATTGAGCTCAGCTCAGCTCAGCGCAGTCAATGTTTATTGATCGTCTACTGTATGTTGAGAGTTTATACGCTGGCATTGTTCAAAGCCCTGAGTTGGGCCCTGGAGGCAGTGTGGAGGCTTGCTGTTTGCTGACCTTAGGTGCCTGTCATCTAGCAGAGGGAGGGAGACAAGGATAAAGGGTGAGATGAGTATCCAGATAACTATGTAACAAAGACAATAGGTAGACGATGGTAAGAACTCTAGAGAGACACACAGGGCGGAAGAGGTAGGTCCAGAGAGGGAAAGGCTTCTGTCCCACGTGAGAGAATATGGAAGCCCTGTCCAGGGAGTGGTAGGTGTGTCAGGACCTGAAAGATGGGGTGAGATGTGAAAGCAGTTTGTGTTAGGAAGAGTCGGCCTGAGGTCTCGAACCCTTGAGAGAAGAGGTCTGAAGGGGACGGCTGAGCCACACTGAAAAATGGTCTGAATGCCAGGCCCAGGTGTTGACCTAATTGAGTAGGCAGTGGGGAGCCATGGAAGGTTGCAAACTTTCTGCTTGGTTCCACTAGAGCTTTCAAAGGGAAGAATGCATTCCTTTGGTGGGGGAGGGAAGATGGGATGAATGGCTGTGTTTGATCTTATAAAGTAACCGAATTTGTCAAATGGCATTTCTGCAGCCGGTCAAAGAACAAAGTTAAGTACACAGGGCGCTCCCCAGGTGTGCAGCTGTGTGCAGGCTCTCTCTCTGCCATTTTTCATCCTAGCGCGGCCACTCTCGCCTGGCCCTGTGGTGGGACCACATACCTCAGGGAGGCCCCAGACACAGATGGAGGCGGTGGGGTTGAGTACAATAGCAGAGGGGTCCCTTTGGACTTTTTCTTCTTTCAAAGTAGGAGACAGCAGTTTATTGGAGCACTTTTTGATCTTCAGTTATCTTTATTTTATTCTCTTGCCACATGCCTTTTATTAGCTTTTCAAAATTAATATTGAGTTATTTCTAATACTCGGCACCTGGATGCACAGACATAGCTGGATTCCTAAGCCACGTGGCATCTTTGTGATTCCACAGCATAAAACTGAAAACATCGAGCTTGTTTCCTATCATGGACTTGAGTTGTTTCAGTGGATGGCTAAACAGAAAACAGCAAATTAATCAGTAACACATGAAAAATGAGAGCTGCCAGCAATTCCCTCCGTCTTCCCTAAGGTGTCTCAGGACCATCTGCAGAGCTATAGAATTTCTAATATATAGTTGTGCTCGCATGTTCCAGCTTTAAGAAATATTGATTTTCTCCAGTTGCATCATTTGAGATGGGATGTTTCTTGCAGTTTTGAGGTGTACCTTTGGGGGGTAGTGTTTCATGAAAAGCTGTTAAATTGGACGTCATCTTGATATAAATGATATTTTAGAACCAAGGGAATGAGGCGTTTTGGATGTTTTCTGTGAAAACATCAGTTCCCCCCCCTCCAAGTGTCTTTGATGAGCCTTGGAAGGCTCACCGGGACACACAGCTCGGAGCCCCTTCTAACACCCCCTCTGGAGCTCAGAGGAAGACGGAGCACATCTGTACCCTCCTTGGTGCTCACCAGCCTGGGGGGCGTGGAAGTTGCACCTGGGAAGGGCAGAGGCATCTGGGCTGGAGCCACCGAAAGGGATGGGATGAGCTATAGAATCTCCATGCCTGTCAGTGTCTCAGGAACTGCTTGGTCTCCCCATCTTGGATGTATTCCTCCAGACTCCATCTCACTTTCCTGCTAAATGTTTAACAAGCCCTTTAAATACTCCCGCCGTCATTGAAAGGGAGTTGGGAAGCAATGTGTCCAGTTGACTCTAATCCCATGGGAGCCAGCACAGCACTGGTCCAGGGGCCTGGGATTCAGTTGGTCGAGACACCAGCTGGTCAGCTCCCCACCTGTTACCTTCTGGAGCTCCGCTGTGGCGGTTGAGCTGTCGTGGCCTCTTTTGTTCCCAAGGCCCCATCAACTAGTCTCTGAATGAGCCAGCTCTTACTTCAGGTGGCTCTGAATTAGTTTGCTGGGATTGTGCTGGTGGATAAAAAGGCCAGGCACAGTCCCTTCTTGGGCTCAGCTTTGGAAGGGATGATGACCTGGAAACTCATTTGCCTGTATATCCTCACTGTTAAAAATGTGTAAGCACTTAACAGAGGATTTTTTTTAACTTTTAATTTTATATTGGAGTATAGTTGATTACCAGTGTTGTGTTAGTTTCAGGTGTACCACAAAGTGATTCAATACATGGACATGTATTTATTCTTTTTCAAGTTCTTTTCCCATTTAGGTTGTTACATAATATTGACCAGTTTCCCTGTGCTATACAGTAGGTCCTTGTTGGTTATCCATTTTAAATATAGCAGTGTGTACACGTCAATCTCAAACTCCCTAACTATCCCTTTCCCCCCAACCCTACCCCCTGGTAACCGTAAGTTGGTTCTCTGTCTGTGAGTCTGTTTCTGTTTCTTAAAAAGCATTTTTAATGAAAGTCCAAGAGGCAGGCAGATAGGGAAGAAGAAGGTAAATGAAAAAAGAGCTATTCCCAGATCCTCCAGAATTTAGATGGCAACCCCAAGTATGCCTTGAAATAGCCTGTTATAGTGGAGAGCCCTGTTACAAAAGTAAAAATGAACCTCTGTCCTAAAAATGACAACCTCTAATTCAAAGGAGTAGGGGCTTCCCTGGTGGCGCAGTGGTTGGGAGTCCACCTGCTGATGCAGGGGACACGGGTTCGTGTCCCGGTCCAGGAAGATCCCACATGCCGTGGAGCGGCTGGGCCCGTGGGCCATGGCCGCTGCTGAGCCTGCCCGTCCGGAGCCTGTGCTCCGCAACGGGAGAGGCCACAGCAGTGAGAGGCCCGTGTACCGCAAAAACAAACAAACAAACAAAGGAGTAAAGGGAGACTGAGGAAGTGAAGCTAATCAGGAACAACTTCTAGAAAAAAGAGAGCTTTTAAGGTTTGCAAGCAAAATAGCAAGTGACCTTAACTGCTTTCCATTTTGATAGGATTTGGCCCTGGAAGAAGCTGTTCTGGAGGAGCTGACACAGAAGGTGGCCCAAGAACACAAAGCCCACAGGTAAGGCGGGGGCTGCCAGGCCCAGCACGTGGCCACCGTCCTGTCCGAGGCAGGAGACATTCGGCCCCTCCGCGCAAGCCCCGGCTTGAGTCAACACAGTTCTGTTTCTTGTAGCAAGTGATTCAGCTCTGTTCTGAGAGTGCATGTAGATTTGAAAACTGTGCTACCACTCCCCTTTCTTTTTTTCTCTCTCTCCCTTTTGTTTTTTCCTCCCTCCCTCCCTTTCTGTTTTTTTTTTTTTTCCTTTTTTTCTTTAACACCAGTTGGCCCACATGTTGGCCAGAGGAATTCCTCTCTGTGACCTTCCTAAAACTGTTGCCAGACCTGGGAAGCCTGGGACTGCTTGTGCTGAGTGCAGACCTCAAGAGCTGCTTTGGGTGGGAAAGTCAAGGTCAGGAGGGGAAAGAGTGAGATCTAAGACATCCCTGAGAGCTTGATCAGGGCTATGTGGAGCTATTTGGGACATGTGCAGTGGTCCTAGACTCTTCTCTTATCTTGGTTACTTGGCTCCCAAAATGTCATCCTCAGAAACTTTTGCCTTTCTTCCTTCTTTTTTAACAGTGGAGATTTTTTTCCCAGGTGGGAGAAAAATACATTTTTTTTTTTTTTTAAAGCAGGCAGCATTATTCACCAGGATGTCTGGAATAATTATTTAGTGGTTTTAGGGCTGTAGCTCTTAATTAAATATTTTACCTTCCTCTTATTATTCCCTGTTGAGTAAAAGGCTACTGAGGAATATGTTAATGCATTACTTAGTAATGCATCATGCCTGCACAGTTGGTTGGGTGACAATGGCTTTTCCCAGAACTAAAACCACAGTTCTGGAATTTGCCACCAGGAGGGTAGGATCTTCCACTGACTTTATGGCTCTTAACCATTTCCTCCTTTGATGCTCTTTTGATTTTAGTGGAATCCTGCCAGCAGAAGCTGAGCTTATGTACATCAATGAGGTGGAACGTTTGGATGGCTTTGGACAGGAAATCTTCCCTGTGAAGGTAGCATACCCTCTCCTTGCTTCAGCCGTCTCAGAACAGCACAGGCATTTGGAAAACCAGTGTTGATTGAGAGCAGAGAGCCAGAAGGCTTGGCTTCCTTACTGCTATGTGGCATTAGCTGGCAAGTCCAATTTACTTTAGGTAAAGCAAACCCTTTTTCGTAACGGAGAGAGTTTGAAGCTTTCCATGGTCTTCAGCAGAATATCTCATCTGTAAGACAACCTTCTGAGTGAGTACCAAACACCAGCCCATTTGGTGCCAAGAATTTATCGAGGCCACATCCAGCCTTCCGGTGAGACAAGGAGCAAACATCATACGTGCCTTAATACAGACCCTCCCCAGCAGTTTTCTTGCCCGAGCTTCTTTTCTTTTCTCTTCTTTGGGCTGATGCAGTGATAATTGTTTGTGAGGAAGAATAACATTTCCTGTATGCAATCATACTTTATTTCTCCAGCTCTACAGAGCCTCTGTTGTGGGTTCCCAGCCCCTTTGGTGTTGTCTGGAAACTATGCCCAGGAAACGGTTACAGCACATCCCATCCTTTGTAACAGATCCACCTCCTGAAGTGGGTGTGGTTTGGGGGTTCATGGTGCAAGGTCATTTACAGAGCTGAGCCCATCATCCAAACTCATTTTCCTCTCTCTGCTGACCCACTTTACAAAAGATGGAGTTTTATCAGAAACCTAAAGCAACTGGCACATCTCGGCAATTTGGGAGATGCCTGCAATTTCAGCATAAACATTTCACTCCAGACTGGCTCCGCTGGCTGTTGTATAAGTGTTCTGTTCCCCCTCTGTTGCACGCTTGCAATTTGCCTTAATGAGAACTGCCCATGTGTATCAAGTAGAAGCGAGCAGGGTGTCCGCAGCTTGCAAAAAAGGCTAAATGGCTCTTTTTTAGATTTGTTTAATTTTCTTTTGCTTCTCTAATGGCTGCCCTTCATAGGGTTGTAATCCATTTTCCTTGCAATAATACCTTATGAAGCCATCTGCATCCCAATTCCATTTCACCAGCCCATATATAGTCATGACATTTTGGAAAACCAGACTAAACTTTTCTCCACTCCTAGAAAACTGACTTCTCAGGCCCTGGAAGTTGGAGGTTTTGTCATGGTGGTCATTTGCTTGTGTTGTCTTTAGTAATTCTGAACTGTGGGAAATAGAGGCAGTGGAGACAGTGTTGAAATCCACCGTGCTTGGTTCTGATGTGTTTTCTAGTCTGTCCTTTAGTGGGAAAAGTACAAGGGAGATACCAGAGCTTAGTCCGAGTGGGCAGATAGGCACGGCTGACTCACTGCCAGTGGGTGTAACTCAGCTGGGCTGCTGCTTTTTTTCTTCCTCCACCACATATCTGTTCATGACTCAGGTGACCACCTACAGACCACATGATTCCTGGAGACCCAAGGATGATGGGTGGGGCAGCAGTAGCCGTGTGGGCAGTGATGGGGTCAGCTCTAAGTGAAAAAGCCACCAGGAAAGTATGCAGGGGCAGCCTGCACATGGGGATGGGGTCCCTTTGGGTTAGTATAGGTCCTTCTTGACCAAGTAAGGTTTAAAAAGTGTGTTATGGATGTGTCCCAGGGAAGAACCTTTATGTTTAGTGTAGGTTTTTCCATGAGTGGTTTCTCAAAAATTTTCAAGGTTCAGGGCGGGGGTCCCTTCCATTTCCTGACAGGTCTGCCCCTCCCCCTCCACAAACACGGGGCTGGCCGTAGCCTCCACCCTCCTGTATTGTCAGAGCACGTGGGCATGGAGGGACGGAGCTTCTGGAATGGGTCATACAGAGTCTGGAGCCTCAATCCTTGACTAAGTTGTTCTGACGGGTATCCGTTCTGTGTTTTTTCCATTGTCCCACCCTGGTGGCCTGCTCCTCCCATGTCCCCATCCACTCCCACCAGACCTCTGCACCCACCTACTGGCAACGTGCCCAGAAAAGTCTTTCTGCAGAATTTTCCTTTTTCTTCCCGTCTCTACTTCACCTATCTTCTTTTCCCTCACAGATTTTTCTGTAATACAGCTTACCTTTGAACTTCTCATAATTACCGAGGCCCTCTTTTTAAATTATTTATTTATTTATTTTGCTGTGTTGGGTCCTCGTTGCTATGCGTGGGCTTTTCTGTAGTTGCGACGAGCGGGGGCTTCTCTTGTTGCGGAGCACGGGGTCTAGTCGCGCAGGATTCAGTAGTTGTGGCTCACGGGTTCTAGAGCACAGGCTCAGTAGTTGTGGCTCGCGAGCTCTAGAGCGCAGGCTCAGTAGTTGTGGCGCATGGGCTTAGTTGCTCCGCGGCATGTGGGATCTTCCCAGACCAGGGCTCGAACCCATGTCCGCTGCATTGGCAGGTGGATTCTTAACCACTGCACCATCAGGGAAGTCCCCGAGGCCCTTGTTTCCTCCCCAGTTCTTTCTGTCTCGGCTTTTGCCATCAGCAGTTGTCTTTCCCTTTCTCTCTCTCTGTTAGAAGACGCCTACTTGAATGGAAGCTTTGGGAGGGGCGTTGAGAAGAGGTCCCTGGGAAGGGACACTGTCATCTTTGTGTCTTAAGTGGGATCAAGTGTTCTGAGGGAGGTAGGGGTTTATCTTTTCCATCTTAGGCCTAGTTGGGTACGGCCCTCCACTTACTCCACAAAGAGGATGTCCCCCGAGTGAAAGCAGGAGGCTGGGTGACAGCTTACTCGCTGGATGCTGAACCTTGCTCCCACTCTGCTCTCAAGAACACTGGAAGCCAGGTTATACTCTTCCAGGCGGGAGGCTGGAGGCACCTGACTGGACCGAGAGACCAGACCGAAGACCTCTGGGTTCCCCCAGACAGGGCCCAGCAGGTTGCCCAACAGTGAAGCCTATCATCCACGTGCCCTTCCTGTGCTCACAAAGGTCCCAACCAGCATTTAGTATCCCACCCTGGAACGTGAATAGACAGCCGAGGATCATCAACCCCCATGATGCCCTAATAGGAACAATAGACGTCAACCCAATGAGAATGAAGCAGTGTGAAAGAGGCAGAGAGTCTGCAGGGTGAAGGGCCCCCTGCCCAAAATACCATCCTATGAGTCTCAAGGATAAAAAATTAAAATATATTACCTTCTTGAAGGAATAGAGTGCTTTTAAAAGGGAACATTCGGCAAATAAAAAAGAACTCTCAGAAATTTAAAATATGATATCAGAAATGGAAAACTTAATAGATAGGTTAGAAGATTAAATTAAGAGAAATCTCACCCCCCCAAAAAACCCAAAGTAATTGAATGTGGAAGGCAGGAGATAAAATTGGAGGGCCAGCCCAGATGTCCAACATCTGAACAGTGGGAGTTCTAAAAGGAGTGAAAAGGGGAAACAGAAGGTAGTAATTTGAGAAAATATCCCAGAACTGAGGAACATGAGGTTCTAAATTGGAAGGCCAAGCATGGTGGATGCAAATAGACACACTCTAGGGTTTTAAGTGGTGGAAGTGGATGCCTTTAAGGGAGAGGAAATGGTGGGTCCAAGGCTGCTTTTAAATAAGATCTAAAGAGGATTCAGTTCTTCAAACTGTGTGCATAAATAATTGCACATATGCAGTATGCAGATATAATCAAACTATGTGTGTGTATAATTTTGATTTAAAAAACCAAAAACTAGGGTTAGAAAAGATATTAATAGATATTCATGAAAGAGAAAATCTTAACTGCCAACAAATCTGAGAAAATCCTAAAATTCTTTCTCAAACAGGAAATGTATTGTGACAAACTGAGATAAAAGAAAGAAAGGTATCTATGTAGTCTATTAGGATGTGCAGTGGGATGCGTCCCTTCGGACCTAGTGGCTTTTCTGCCCCCATTCCGTTCTATGATTCATTCCACGTATGGGCGAGAAACGGGTTGTGGTCCCCATGGGTAGGCTGCCAGACCGCTGGGGATCTGTTTCATCACAACGATCTTTTGTTGATCTTATGCAGGACAATCATGGAAACAGTGTGCACCTGGGCATTTTCTTTATGGGGATTTTCGTGAGAAACAGAATTGGAAGACAAGCAGTAATATACAGGTAGTCTGATTTGTCTTTCTCCTTTTTCCCCTCGAGGTGCTCTAGCAAACCCCATGGAGTATGAAAGTTATACAGATGAGTTAAGAGGCAGACCATGGATCAGAGTTGAGCTTTTCTCAACTCTGATAAGATCCGCCCCCTCTGCAGGATTTCAGGGGTTATGGAGAAATTCATCTCACTTTCCCTGGGGGTTTGGGGATGGGGGATGTTCTTTCTTTCCACCTGACCCCAAGAAATGCGTAGTTGAACCTCCACTGAGCCAAAGAGTGGAACAAAACTCTGTGAGTCTGGTTGGAGATGGGCTCTTCCATGAGTCAGGTCCCCATGGGATTACCTTTGCCTCGATTACCCGTGACCAGTCATTAAATCCACACTGGCTTCTTTCCATTGCCCTGAACCCTCTACCTAACCACATGTGCTAGAAAAGTGCAAACTAATTTTTCTGTTAACGAAAGAGGTCTATTTGTGAAAGTGTGTTTTGAAAAAGCAATCAATTTGTTATCGTAACTGAAAGGACTTGGGTACTTTTTATTATTTTGACCCTTCAACCTTCTTTTCCATTTAACATGAGTAGAAGCAGCATAGGGAAGTGGCAGGGTGTCCCCTGCATTACATGTCAATGAGCTTGCTTTGTATAGTTGCCCACAGATCCCATCCTAGTATCAGCAGTCCGAAAAACTGCATGCTTGCTTTCATTTAGGAGGGCAGCATGGCCTATTATTTACCGGAAAGACAGCTTTCCAGTGTGTGCATCTGACAGGCAGAGTTGCACGTGGAGGGCAGATGATCAAAGACAGATCTTAGAGGCAAAGCACGGGCCACTTTCTGGAAGCGAGTTCTTGGCCAGCCGTGTATTCTCTGGATCAGCAGTTACTGCAGGTCATTTTGAGAAAGTTTTCCCACTAAAAGCTTCCTAATTGGCTTTTATTTTCCTAGGTCCCCACCCTGCCAGTATTTTTGTCCATTTGTTTTCTCTTGCTCTTTGAATAGAGACATTATTGAAACAGGAGTGGGGGAGAGAGAGCTCTTTGGAGCTACAGAATAAGCTTTTTGACTATTGGACATATTCAGTCAACTCATATACCTACAACAAATTAAATAAAATATATAAATATGTGCAGAGTTGTAACTATACACTTTTATGCCCATGTAAAGCTATCCAGGCATTTTGTCCCACACAGTTCTTTGTAGCTAAATCAGTGCTTGAGTCTGGAGGAGAGAGGCAGACACGTCTTGGATTCTGGCTATCTAGATTAAGTAGAAAATAGCAATTTGAAAGTTTGCTGATCATAAGCGCCTCACAGGTTTTGTTCAGTTTCCTTAGGAACTGCTTCTAGACTGCTTCCTTTAGCGCTCGCCTTGAAACCCTTACAAGATGGGAATTGACTTCTACTACAGTGTCAGGTTAATTGTGCCACTAAGGTGGTGAAGTCATATGGTGGAGTGCGGAGTGGACCCAGAATTTTGGCAGTTGGTTTGAGGGAATGGAGCTAGAGGAGACCACATCTCTCTTATCTCTTGAGACCTTCACTAAGGAGCACATAGCTGTGAGTCCACATGGATGTGATCTAATGGAATTGTAAGTCAGCAGACAGCTGTGCAGAGCACCTGTAGATGTACGTAACAACAGGTGGTACTGGTGTAATGGAAAGCTGATCGGAGGAAAACCTGGAAGGTATAGAGCTCATCGGTCCCTGAAGAGCAGAGTGAGTGAGGCTAAGTCATCCCCTTTGGCCTGAATTGCCTCATCTCCAGAGTGGAACGTAAATAGCCACCTTGTCTATCTAAGAGAGTTGATAAAAGAACTGTATACAGATGTGAGACAACCTCATTACTTTTCATTATTTCAGCAAACATCTATTGTATGCTGTGTGCCAGGTGTGCTTGGTGCTTGGAATACAGAGATGAAGAAAGCAGAATCTCTGCCCGGGGCATGAGGGCCTATGATCGAGTTTGGTTTAGTTAGGGATCTGGTCACAGACATGAACAATTGTGATACAATGTGGTGACTGATAGAGGACTACACTAGGCTCTTTCCTGGCATGTGGGTGCTTGGGGATGAGGAAAGGCTTCCTGGAGAAGGTGACTTCTTCTGAGTCTTAAAGGAATCATGCAGACAGAGGTAGAAGTGTAATGAGCAAAAGCAGGATGGTGGGAGAAGGCGGTGGGCAGGGAATTACAGGTCACGGAACAGAGTGAAGGGTAGGTAGTGTAAGAGATGATTAGAAACTGGCTCCAAGTAGAATGGGAAGCAGGAGCTAACCTTCCCTTGCCTGGTGGTTCTTTCTGTGTATCTCATTTTAGATAAGATCTTCATGAGGAAAGGGAAGGAAACGTATGTGTGTGTTTAGATCACAAAAATGTAGGCACATTAAACACTCCCTAGGCATTTTTTCCAAGTGGCATAATCAAATCTGTAGTGTACATCGCAACACAGAACCTCTGTGCATTCTTCAGCCTAGATTCCTGGAGACACATGATTTTTTTTTTTTTTGGCCGCGCTGCATAGCTTGTGGCATCTTAGTTCCCCGACCAGGGATCGAACCCAGGCCCTCGGCAGTGAAAGCGCGGAGTCCCAACCACTGGACCGCCAGGGAATTCCACACATGACTTTTAAATGACGTCCCCCTCCAGCATTGAAAACGGGGATCACGGGAAATGCTCTGTCCATTTGGAAGCGTGAAAACCAAGGCAGTGGAAGTCTCTGGCATATTTTCCTCCTAGGTCGTAAAGGAAAGTGTACTTTATTAACAGCAATATCTAGACGTCGTTGACATAGGATTTTTAGCTATTTAAATAGATGTGTGTTACATTTTATTTCCTTTTCTGCTTTGAGAGGAGGGACGTTGAGCTTTTAAAAATATGGTTAAATCATACTTTGTAAAATGAGACTCAGGAATAGCAGGTGACACTCCTATACCGTCATAAACGCCTAGAACGTCTTTGGGCAAACGCCGTTGGCTTTCTTCTGTGCAGGTGGAACGACATGGGGAATATCACTCACAACAAGTCAACTATACTGGTGGAGCTCATCAGCAAAGAGGAGACTGCCCTCTTTCACACGGTAAGCAAAACGGGCAGGTGAAGGCAGGGTCCCACAGGCAGCTTGCTGTTTGTCTTCTCAACCTGTAATATCTTCTCCTCGCTCTCCATGTCAGGACAGAATAAGTATTCTGTTGAACCCATAACTTTCCAGTACTTGCCCAGAGCTGTCATCACTCATTTCTGGAAGGTGGTGGGGACCTCATGCTCACAATGCTGGGGTTTCAAGCTGAGTTTTGACTCTAGGGTTTGGGTTCCTCCACCAGCCTTATATGTGGTGGATCACATTGTCGGGCATGCCCTTGACTAGTCACCCCTGATGATATTGCATGGTATTTTCTTTTACTGGCTGGTCTGGATTTTCTTTGCCATCGTAATCCAAGCCTGATCTGAAGCAAACTGGGTGATTGCCTTTCTGTTGAGTGCCTACTGGAGAGCCAGGACACTCCCTGCACCTCCCTGCCTCCCGTTTGATGATGCTTGGCGTTCATGCTACGCTCTGCCTTGATTCATTTACTGATTTTCAAAGCACTTGGTTTAGCATTATGTAAAGACACGTCAGATCATCACTGTAACCCCAACGTCTTTAGCAGACAGTATTTGTCTGCCATCCTTGGGTGGGCTTCATAGACATGACCGCCACTGAATTTCAGCACACTGGTTTCTGGCTCAGGGGGTTATTTTGTGCTTGACATGAAGGGAGGAAGGGACGTGTCCCTGCTCAGAGGAATCCTAGTGAAATGCACATATTTGGGTTGGCCAAGAAGTTCCTTCGGGTTTGGATGGCCCAACCCGAACGAGCTGTTTGGCCAGCCCAATACAATCAAAAACAAATGTTTATTTTTCCCCCGTTTCTTCTTCTCCAAGGATGATATCGAAAACGCCAAGTATATATCTCGATTGTTTGCTACACGGCACAAGTTTTACAAACAAAACAAAATCTGCACTGAGTAAGTAAACGTTTTGTCCACCCTCTCCCTGGATCAGCTTCAATTCTTGTGCTTTAGGGATGGTGTAGATCGCTTTTTATACTGACTCTTTTTCCTCATTCCTTGTAGAAGCTAAAGGGGCAAGTTAAAGCCGGGCGGGAGGGAAAGAGCTTTAATGATGAAGACTGTCTTGTGTAGTCTATATGCCTAGGGAGAAAATGATTTGCAAATTGACTGTGAATGCTTGACTTCCTGAACGGATTGGCCGACATCAGTGCCTTTCCAACCTCTGCCATGAGTTTGGAGGAACCGAGTGGTTCCCAATTTGCCGGGGCGCCCCTTCGTGTCAGATGTGGAGTGTGTTCAGAAGCAGGTAGCAGAGCGACGAGCCAACTTGAAAGAGAAGAAGCTGCTGTCATCCTCAGCCCTGTGTTGCTCACACAGTTGGCTAACCCTGCGTGTGCTTCTGGGTCACGTCACCCGCCTGTAAATGAGAGGCCAGGGTAATTAGAGGAAGGCTTGGAAGACGCTAATAGATGTCACAAATCCATGTGTGTGTTTTCCAATTTAATTTGGAAATAAAGATGATAAAGGGAGTCTGATGAGGGAACTTAACTGTGACCTGACCTTGGATATAGCGTGCCGGGCTCACACTATCATAGCCTTTCCTCTGGTTGCCTTCAAAAGACGTTCCTCAGCAGAGTACATCAGCAGTTGGGGCGTCCAAGGTGCTTAATTTTGTTTCAAAGAACTTCGGGACGTAAATGCAGGAGAAGAACTGCTTTCCCACTTCCCCAGTGGACACATGCAAGAGTGTGAAAATACTGTCCTAGAGCAGTTCCTGCTGAAGAAGGTGCTGCTTTAGAGCTGGAGCATCAGGTCCTGACAGACTTTTTTCTCTACGTGATGGAGGCTCTTTCAAACCAGTCTTTGCCATTGGCCACTGTCAGAGTCTGAGAGTATATTTGATAGTACAGTTGGCCCTCTGTATCTGTGGGTTTCCTATCCGCGAATTCAACCAACCGTGGATCAAAATATATTAAAAAATATTCCAGAAAGTTCCAAAAAGCAAAACTTGAATTCACTGTGAACTGGCAGCTCTTTACATTGTATTATAAGTAATCTAGAGATGATCTGAAGTATGTGGGAGGATGTGCATGGGTTATATGCAAATGCTATGCCAGATGATATAAGGCACTTGAGCATACATGGATTTTGGTATCCGAGGTGGGTCCTGGAACCAATCCTCCTTGGATACCAAGAGATGACTATATAGTATTAGGTCTGCCAGCAAAGTCTGCAAATGTAAATCAGAAGAGCACTAATTAGAGAGCAGCAATTTAAGCCACCATATCTGTTATGGGTACACACGTGCATACACACGCATGCGCGCATAGACACACACACCATTCTTTTGAACAGATTCCCTATAGGTCACATCTTTGCGGTTCTCTGCTGTTGCCTTTGATCTGTTGGGGTGTCTTTGACATTAACAAGAATTCTATAGTTGACTTCTGTAGGGTGAATTTAAAAACAAAACTATTTTGAGAAGTGTAGTCTTCTGGTTTGATCATTTCTTAGCAAGTGGCTTTAACATAAAATGTTCTGAGTATTTGTAATTCTTTGGTGGCCTTTTCTTCTCACATGAGTGAGCATCACATATATGAGTGAGCCTCACATATTAGACTGAAAATTAAGGAAATTCTGTTTTCCTTTCTACTTCTGTAATAATCATTCCTTTCTTCTTCACAACCATGTACGGGAGGTTCCTAACCGCTTATCTGATAAAAACTGGGACTCTCTAAAAAGCATACCCCCTACCCCACATAGACAGTAAATTCTGTATATATTGATAGTTTCAGAGCCTCAGCATGGGCTACATGAGGACTTGGGATAGCCCTCTGGAGTTTTAGGAAATCAGCCTCATCTGAACAGCATCCTTCTCCAGAGGTCTCCACTCTCCAACCTCTAAAAGACTGTTGTTGATTTTTATTTCCCTTATAATTTGTCTTTAGAAATAAGCCTCGTTCTTCTAATATTACTTTGTAAAACATATTATAAAAGTATCATATGTTCCAAACATTTTGAAAATAAAAAAAGGACAAAAAAGAAATCGAAATTGTTCTTAGCTTCAGCACCCAGAAATAGAAAATGTTTATGTTTTGCTGTAATTCTTAACTCATCTTTTCTCCTTTCCCCTCTTCTCCCTCTCTTGTCTATCTGGTCTTCTTGTACATGGTAAATAATAATAACCATCCTCATTTTTTTCAACTTTTCACGTAGACAATCAAATTCTCCACCACCTATCAGACGCCAGCCCACCTGGAGCCGGTCCTCCCTGGTATGTATGAAATCTTCAGTTATCAAGTCCTCTGCCTGTCGGGGTGTGAGTGTCCCTTTGTTGTTAACTTGAGGAGAGGGATGACTAGGGCATCATGACTAGGTCGTGACCTCATGACCAGGTGAGATATGGTGAGAACACAGAAGGGCATCAGTCTGCTATGCAGGTGAGATGCACACCCATTTTGTCCCTCTTGTGCCCACCCACGTCCGTCACTTTTCTAAGTGTGACTCAGGGTTCACCCCCATGAATTTTAGTCTGGGCCGATGAGACCATGTTCCTTGAGCACGCAACCTACTGTGTGTTTTTTTCCACTTGCTTTATCTATCTTTATCTATCTATCTTTATCCACTATTTCTGATTTTTGCATATAGACGTGTCTTCAGTTATAATCTCCACAAATCCTTTTGTATTCACTGCCGTAGACTGAGTTTAATAAACTAGTCAGAAAATATCTACTTTAAATGAGCAAAAATTGAAGGAGTCTAGTTGATGGTCTTAGGTAGAGTATTCAGTGGGGAAGAAAATAATTAATTAATTTTCTAATTTTAAGGCCAACAGAATCTTAGTTGATCCACTTCTCTACCTACCATTAGCCTTTTTTTAAAAACTGCTCTACTGATCATGTGAATAAGGGAAAACAACTCATTTCATTGCATGTGTTCTGTCTTAGACTGTGTTTTATTTTGAGAATTACTTAAGGAGGATATCATAGCAAGACGTGGGAGAGTTAGTTTCCTTTAAAATGTCTACTTGTTTTACGTCATAATTCTTTTATTTTAGATTATGATTTATTTTACACAAAATCAGAATAAACATGTGACCTTTAAATGTGTGTAGGTTGAACAGTTCCTTTGAGTTGATGGGAGAATAAAATGGAATTTTTCTTTGTACGCAGTATATATCCTATAGCACATCTTCCACTTGTCTTTTAAAAGGAACCGTTTTAGGAATTTTTTCTTTTTCTTCTGGAAAATGCATTGACATGAACTCTTAGAATTCTAGAGTTTGGTCATCCTATCACATAATATTGATAATTCCTGCAAACCCACGTGAATATTATTAATCTCTGTGTTAATGCGCAACATCTCACAAGAGGTCTTTGCCTTGGAGATGCAGAGGGCTGCTTTGGGCTTCTCCCCTGAAGTATCAACAGATTTGTTCATGGCACTGGTTTCCTTATTCTTCTCCTTTGTTGACATGATTTTCCTTTTCCCTTCCTTAGAGTCCACATGTCTTTACTAGTGACATAAATGTTCACTTGTGTCCATGAAACGCCAGGGGAAGCAAAGTGTTTTAGGGCTATCTTGTGATTTGATCTCATCCTAATTATCTAGAGAAGATACAGAGGCTTTCCTGTTTTGCTTGGATGGAGATAATCTGCAGGAAGCCAGATTCCTGGCTTCTCCCTTTCCTCTGCCCCTTAGGATTAAACCATTTCAGCAAGAGCTCCTTGGGATGAGTGAGAGTAAAACCAGAGAACATTGTCTCCTTTGGGCTTCCTGGCTGATAACAAGGGCTTCTAATTGTTGTTTTTCTCTTGCCCTTCTAGCTCCTATATTGTGGCATCTAATTTGTTTTTGTGTTAGCAGACCTGGAAAGAAACAATAATATATTGAAATATATAAAGAGACAATAAATAATCCTGAAATGGTGTTTGGAGGATTAGCTATTACTGTTTCTCACTTGTATTGCTTACAGACTTATGCCAGTTCATAAACAGTCACCTACTTATAGGATTTTTCTTTTTTTTTTTTTAAATAAGAGCGAGAGAAGGCAGAGGTGAGCCAACTTTGCCTTGCTGTATATTTCTGTTCCCTTGTATGAATCCCTCCCTACTGTTTTGTTTTGTTCTGTTTTGTTTTTTTAAACCTAAAAACTGGCTGTCCAATCATGGAAAAATTGAGTTGAATTACGTATTATCAAAAAGAGGAAAAATATTTTTAAATTGCTACTCAAAAACCAGCCAAGAGAGATTTGGGAATATTTAGAAGAGCTGATGCCCTGAACTACTTTCTTAGATTAATTTCAATTCTTTACTTCCTCTACCCTGATTCTCTTTCATTTTTGGATTTCTTGTCTTCATTACCTTCTTTATTTGCCCCTTTGATGCTTAAACATTATTTGTAGCAAAGGTAAATAGTAGATGAGTTATTTGCCCAGCCTCGGACTCTGCGTATTCTTCTTCTGTTGAGGAATACTGAGAAAGTGTGACCCCTGCTGGCTTTGTGGGGTTGTTTTTTTTTGTTTTTTTTTTTGACTTGATCTCAGCTCTGTCCCAAAGCAGTAATATTTAAACTAATATCTATAAGATTAATTTTAAAATAATCAAATAGAAATATAAGAGATCATCCTGTTTGGTGGTTTACAAGCTTAAAGTTTAGTTTTTAATATCAAAACTCTTCCTTCACCTGGAACCCTAATACGTGAATAAAATGGATAATGTTGGAGGGAGGAGACTGACTTGAGTGACAGGAAGCTGAGACCTACTGAGGTTAAATGACTTGCTCTAGACCGTATTAGCCATTCATCATATTTCCTTTCTCAGCTCCCCAGGTAGTGAAGCTCTCTAAGCATTTTGGTGTTTTCTCTAGAAGTTTCGCCCTCCTCTGCAGCACTGAGTTATTCAGGTTGAGTCTAAATGTCCATCTTTAAGAGTCTTATGGCGAAGAGTCCTCACTGAAGGGCTAGATGGTTGAACTGGATCCTCTGCAATGGGAGGGTCAATAAGTGGTCCTGGGAACTGCACGCTCATTGTTAGGGATCACGTCTCAGATTTTATATAAATTTGCAAGTGGGCCCATCTTAACACTCCCCGGTCCCTATTTGAGGCTGATGTGGCACTGTGAACTAGGGTCATAGGTACAACTGTGCTGATGGGGACGAACTTGTGGCTTCAGGAGGGACCCAATTTTGAATAGAAGGAAACAGGCTTCCGCCTTACTCTCATTCTGTTTTAGGTGGAACATAATAAAGTACATCTTCTGAGTTATTCCTTTAAAAAAGGCATTGGGAGCCTTGCAGGTGTGTTAGAAAATACGTTATAAATAGGTGCCTTCATGTTGATTACAGCCTCTCTCTCACCTTGAACCAGCCTCCCCCTTCCCCGCTTCTTGTTTCTCCAGTCCTGAGCTTGGTGACGAGACGGGGGGGCAGATGCTAAGGGAAGGGTTGGGTTGAGTGTGGAGGGCAGAGCATCTGCAGCGTGCCTCCCTGCAGGCGTGGTGAACGATGGGGACCATCGTGTGCTCGCGCTGGTGCTCGTGAGTGTTACGGCCGTTTGCGCCAAGGCCTCCCACCTGTGCCGTGTTCTCTGTTTCAGCCCCGGCAACAACCGTACATCTTGCCTCCCATGCATGTCCAGTGTGGCGAACACTACTCGGAAACACACACTTCTCAAGGTAACTGGCTTTCCGCTGTCCCTTCTTAAGACGCAAAGTTGAGAACTGGTGACGGGTACTGAGACTTTTTTGGGGGGGTGACCGTGATGCTTTCATTTTAACTTTGTCATTGTCTGAATGGCAGCAGGCAACAGCTTGGATTTGTGAAAGGCGTAGAATATCATTTACTCCTGAGAGGAAAATTTCCCCAGAATTGACTCCAGAGGGACTTGGGGGAAGGCAGTGAGCAAGTTCCTTTCTCCTCTTCCTTCTTGTAAGTGGGACAGAGAGGAGAGTGACAGCTAAGCCCCACAGGATACTCTTCACCCTCCTTGTCAGTGTCAGAGAGCTTGTAACAGTCAAGCAGGTTTTCAAGGTGACAGAGAACACAGGCATCAGAATAATTGAGAGAAATACACATAAAATCTCAGCCCCTCATTTTTTTTTTTTTTTTTTTTGCGGTACGCGGGCCTCTCACTGTTGTGGCCTCTCCCGTTGCGGAGCACAGGCTCAGCGGCCATGGCTC
The DNA here is from genome assembly GCF_059928025.1 of Delphinapterus leucas. Lineage (NCBI taxonomy): Eukaryota > Metazoa > Chordata > Mammalia > Artiodactyla > Monodontidae > Delphinapterus > Delphinapterus leucas. The sequence continues at coordinate 48,624,601 of NC_143129.1, read as the reverse complement.
ACGGGCCCAGCCGCTCCGCGGCATGTGGGATCTTCCCGGACCGGGGCACGAACCCTTGTCCCCTGCATCGGCAGGCGGACCCTCAACAACGGCGCCACCAGGGAAGCCCTCAGCCCCTCATTTTAACTCGCCTTTCCGATCTCTCCCACTGGCCCCTTTCTCAGTGCGCTTATTAAACTGTTTTATTCCTCTTTTTCTCCCTAAACACTCCCATGCAAAGTGTGTAAAAAAAACCCATTCCAATAATAATTATTCTGAGAATGAGCATTTATAGAGCAATTCCTCTCCTTAAGCACTTGTTCTGAGCACTTGCACTGTATTGTCTCAGTTAATCCTCAAAATAGACCTAGGAGATACGTACTGTTATTATTTCCATTTGACAGATACAGAAACTGGGGTACAGAAAGGGTACTGGGAAGCTTGGATACGAAGATTGGTATCCTGACTCTTGAGCCAGGCTCTGTAATCATTACACTAACTGTATCTCAAAAAAGGAATGGGATTAAACATTGGATGTTGACAGTATGGTAATTGGATAATTTGTTTCCGGGTTATCATATGCTAGCTGCTTTGAATCTTTCTGCACTGTCTAACTGTGAGCATGGAGACTAAGATAATCAAGATGATGTAATTTAATAAAATACAACTTTTTATAAGCAGACTAGCAGAGTTACCCTGCTTCTATGGGAGGGCACCAAACCCCATTAAGGTGGATAAATGCAACACGTTCTCCTAGTTTTTCTTGCCTGTATCATCTCATCTGGTCTGTGTTCCCACCCCTCCTCTTCAGGCAGCCAAGTGTTTTCAGTCACCTTTTCTGTTTTTTAATCTTTTCTGCCTTTGCTTTCTTCTACTCTGCTCATGCTTAAATCTATAGTGTAAAAAATGAATATACTTTGCCCACAGAAAAGTGTGTTGGCAAGAGGTTGCCTGCCTAGGGGTGTCTGTGTATGTGTGTGTTAAAGGAACACTGGACACCCAGAATGGGCCTTACTTTAGAAATCTGCTTTTTATCTCTTTAGGTACCTCTTTAAAGTATTATTAATTTTCATGTGAAACTGACCTCAGTGATGAAACCAACTCTAGAGGCGGGTTTTAGGCAGTGGCTAAAAAAACCTCCTGATTCTTATTTTGCCCTCCGTTGGTTGCCGATCAGAATGAAGCAGCCACGCATGCTGACATCCTGACTGTGTTATTTGCCTCGTGCCTTGACGGATGCTCGGCAGTCCCTCAGATACAGGGAGTTTTCCCACTGCAGTCAGGAAGATCAGCTCCCAGTACTCAGTAATTTCAAATCTATTGCCCTATTAAAGTTCTTGACTTCCTGACCCAAACATCCAGTTCTGTCGCTAAGCCGTGAACAAGGGGACAGGTCTCCCAATGTGAGGGCCATTGTTGGTGCCTGACTTAAAAGCTCGTGGCCAAATCGAGAACTTAACCCAGGTGATAACGGTTCCGTATGTGCATAGTTTTCTTTGTTTAGATTCACTTTTTCTTTTTAGTGTCCTTTAAAATGTTCCTTCCATATGTTGGCATCTTGCCCAGGAAATTACCAGTTTTTCCATGGAATATGTGGGTGGAGACCATGGGATTTCCCTTTTTATGACTTCTGTAAGTGTGAGGATGAACTTGATTGAAGCAGGATGGTGTGGACGTTCACGTGCCTCTGTGTGACTTCTTGCAGACAGCATCTTCCATGGGAATGAAGAAGCCTTGTATTGCAACTCGCACAACAGCCTGGACTTAAGTTATATAAATGGCACCGTCACCAATGGCAGTGTGTGTAGCATTCACAGCGTCAACTCCCTCAGTTGCTCCCAAAGCTTCATCCAGGCGTCTCCCGTGTCCTCCAACCTCAGCATCCCTGGGAGTGACATCATGCGGGCTGACTACATCCCGAGCCACCGGCACAGCGCCATCATCGTGCCATCCTACCGGCCGACCCCCGATTATGAGACAGTCATGCGGCAGATGAAGAGGGGGGTTGTGCACACGGACAGCCAGAGCCAGTCCCTGCGAAACCTCAACATCATCAACACCCACGCCTACAACCAGCCAGAGGATCTGGTGTACAGCCAGCCCGAGATGCGGGAGAGGCACCCCTACACTGTCCCTTATGGGCCCCAGGGGGGCTACGGTAACAAACTGGTCAGTCCATCGGACCAGATCAACCCGAAGAATACCACGGTGCCAAGCAAGCCCGGGGCAAGCGCCATCTCACACACGGTGAGCACCCCGGAGCTGGCCAACATGCAGCTCCAGGGCACCTATAACTACAACACGGCCCACATGCTCAAAAACTATCTCTTCCGGCCACCACCCCCCTACCCACGGCCCCGCCCCGCCACCAGCACCCCGGACCTCGCCAGCCACCGCCACAAGTACGTCAGCGGCAGTAGCCCCGACTTGGTGACTCGCAAAGTGCAGCTGTCCGTGAAGACCTTCCAGGAGGACAGCTCCCCGGTGGTGCATCAGTCTCTCCAGGAGGTGAGCGAGCCCCTCACGGCCACCAAGCACCATGGCACGGTGCACAAGCGCCACAGCCTGGAGGTGATGAGCAGCATGGTGCGGGGCATGGAAGCCATGACCTTGAAGTCGCTAAACATCCCCATGGCCCGCCGCAACACTCTCCGAGAGCCGGGGCCACCCGAGGAGGTGCCGGGGAGCCACGAGGTCCCCCAGCTTCCCGAGTATCACCACAGGAAGACTTTCTCGGATGCCACGATGCTGATCCACAGCAGTGAGAGCGAGGAGGAAGAAGAGGAGTCTCCGGAACCAGTGCCCCAGATCCCCGTGCTCCGCGAGAAGATGGAGTACAGCGCCCAGCTACAGGCCGCCTTAGCCCGCATTCCAAACAAGCCCCCACCCGAGTACCCCGGACCCAGGAAAAGTGTGAGCAACGGGGCGCTGGGGCAAGACCAGGTGTGCCTTCCTCCCGCCATCGCCAGGGCCAGGGTCCTGAGGCAGGGGCCAGCCAAGGCCATCAGTATCTCCCGGGCTGACCAGATGGCCATCAACGGGTCCTCTCTTGGTCCATCCATCTCAGAGCCCGACCTGACAAGTGTGAAGGAGCGGGTCAAGAAAGAGCCTGTGAAGGAGAGACCTGTGTCTGAAATGTTCTCCCTGGAGGACAGCATTATAGAAAGAGAGATGATGATCCGGGTAAGTGGCTTCCTCTCCCAGGGCATCTTTCGAGGGACAGTTAAACGGGCTGATTTCCACCCTCTCCCGCAGCCCCCTCTGCTCCTTTTCCATGATTTAGACATACATCATCTGGGCACTGAAGAAAGCGCAAGCCTTATTCAGGGAATGTGGTAGGGATTTAAAAATCACTTGGCATATAAACAGGTAGTGTTTCATTTCACAGAACTTTGTTTTCGCATAAACCTTCCATTCTCATTCATGGCTCCTCATAGGTGTGCTTGGTGCAAAGTGCTGTGAGAGAGTCAGGATCTTACAGGTCGGTGGTGTTGAGATTGGTGTCTGGGCCAGCATTTGCTCTTTATTCAGGGTCAGACTTCCCATTGCATGAGCTGCCAGGAGCTCACCTTCCTCCATCTCCTGGTACTTTGGTTTTTCCAGGGGAAAGCATTCCCCCCCCCCAATTAGATATTAAAAGAGCAGCATCCCTTCAGAGCACAGCTTTCTGTGTAGATCTAGATGTCAGGATCGTTCATCAATATTGTCCATGACGTATCCAGCTTTATGTTCATATCTTCTTTCGAGAGATGTTTAACACAAATCCAAGAGAATAACGATAAACCCAGAAGTTTACCGTTGAGCTTCCATTAACCATTCTTATTCTATCAAGAATTCACACATGCGTATTTATACACACGCCACACTTGTCCTGGAGGTATTCACTCCCTTAAAAAGTTTAAAAATCCTCTCAATGTAACCATTCAAACCTAGACTGACTTCTCCTCTGCATGTACCACAGCTGAACTATAAGGTAGCCGGGGCTTATTTTAGGAACTCCAGAGCAGTTGTAACTTAAAATGGGCTTTGATGGAGTTCATTAGACTTTCTTCATTTATAGGTCTCCCAGGCCTCCAGAGGGAATTAACCTGTAAAGAGCCGAAGTTTTAAGGAAGCCAAGTCCCTCGGTTTAGGAGTCTAGTCCATAGCAACGTCCCTACTTTAGACAAACCTTAAGAACATCCTTAGCCTCACGGTTTTGGCCATCCGTGGAGTATTGCTAAGAAGTTGGTACAGGCGTAACTTTTTCCACCTAGAGGGAAATTGTGAAAGTTGTGCTGTGCCTGTGGGAAATAAGACCGTCGGGCTGAGATGCGGGGCTAGGTGCCTTGGTGGGGGGAGCTTTTTCCTGGGGATGGAATGAGATGCTGGAATGAGATGCGAGGCTGGGTGCCTGGGGTGAGAGCTTTCTGAGTTTGGGAAAAGTAATCACTGGTAGGAAGGGATTTTCAGCACTTCTTGGCCTCACACCCCTAGAACACAACTCAGTATCAAGAACCCATCAATCTAAGCGTTCAGCTGCTGCCTGCATAGTCCCCTAGCCTCACTTAGGTCATATTCATTCTCTTCTCTTGTTACCTGTATTAAACAAAAGCCTGTAGCCAAATTCATGGCACTGGTTCCCTACATAGTGCTTCAGGCATTATCACAAAGGAGCAAGGGCCTTTTCCACTGTTTCCACGTGTCCTCCCATCCCATCCATTGGGTAAGAGCGAATAGCCAATTTTACCCCTTAACTAGTTCAGGAACATCATTACCCCAGCCCTATGTCATTTTCCCTGATTTTTTTTTTTTAAATGTGTACCTTCTTCTTTGTTTTTCTTAATTTTAAAAAATGTTTATTTCTTGGCTATGCCTCGTAGGATGTGGGTTCTTAGTTCCTCGACCAGCAGCTAAGATCCTGGTCCCATGCATTGGAAGCATGGAGTCTTAACCACTGGACCACCAGGGAAGTCCCTTCTCTGATTTTTTCCCAAGTCCTACACACTTGTGAGCTCAAGGGCTGCCACCCTTGGCTGGTGTCCCAACCTCAGAGTAGGACTTGGAGGGTCTTCAGTGAGCCAGACAAGGTGGTGACCACCACTGGCACTGATGCTTGGGATGGGTCTCTATTGTCTTTATGAAGAAACTCACCCCAATGACCTCCCCACATCTCAGATGACTGTCTGTCCCCCGCCACCATGGGTAGCCTTTGCCTGGCTTGTTAGGCATGGCTAAGAAGAGAAGGCCGTCAGGGCCTCCCTAGGATAAGAAAATGAGAAAATGTAACCGAATAGGAACTGGAGGGAGACAGCTATGGTGAGAATTTGCCCTGCAGGCAAGTCTCTCCCTCCAGTTCTGGAGGTGCTTATCCATTTGATGGATAGTTCAGGCCTGTTGTCTTGATAGCTTCTCCTGTCTCCTACTGCTGCCTGGAAGACATTTCACTGTCTTTAGTCACCTAACCCCAAATCAGGTACTGGGAAGAGAAAAGGCCAAATCAGATCTTTGAATTAATTATTTTTGATCTCTGGTAATAAGCTGATAGGATAAGTAAGGAGGAGCTAAGAGAAATAGGTTATCCCTGGGGTTTCAGTTTTCATTAGGTAAGTAGTAATCCTTTCCCAAGAAAGACAAATAGGTTTCTTTGGGCTTTTGGGCCCAGTTGGGGTTACGTTATGGTGCAGGTGGGAAGGAAGCAGAAGGACTGTTGGGAAGACCTCAGGACCATTTATTTAAAAAAATTTGCTGTCTTAAAACTTTGCGGAGGAGTAAAACATTCTCAGCTAAAAGAGATAATGGGGGGAAAATTCTCCCTCACAAAAACAAACTAATAAGTAAACTAACACCTCCCCCCCCCCCCCACACACACACCAGCACATTTAAATCCAAAACTTTCAAAATCTGTCCGGGGTTGAGAAACCAGGGCCATTCTTAAGAATATTATAGCTTTGGGACCTTTCTCACTTTCTGTTAATCTTCCTCTGAGATGCTCCTTTTGTTTGTCTGATGGGTCAGCCCTGTCACTGGACCAAGCATCTCATTGACAGAATCACTCACAAAGGCCAGGGCTCCATTCTTTTCTTTTTTTTTTAAACTTTATTGAAGTATAGTTGATTTACAATGTTGTGCTTAATTTCTGCTGTACAGCAAAGGGTCTCGGATATATTTATATACATATATATTCTTTTTCATTATGGTTTATCCCAGGATATTGGATATAGTTCCCAAGGCTCCATTCTGACTGTAGGTGGCATTGAGGGGATGCATGTAGGGGTGTAATGCCATCCCCTTACACCCACAATTAGAATAATCTGCACCATGGCTCCGTCAAGATACTTCTCTGGGGAGTAGATTTCTAAATGACAGACTAAGAAAAAGAATACCTAAAGGTTTGAAAAAAGAAAACAGGAATAAGATGACCCCTTCATCTGTGGCAACCAAAGGAACCTGCAAATTGGTTTCCCTTTCGTGTGGATCAAAATCATAAACTCTGTAAAACTCATCTGTTTCTATGCTTTATGAAGTCTCTCTGTGCTTTTGTCTTCTAAGACAAGATTATTTGGTGGGAAATGCTCCCATTGTCTTGACTGAAATGAGTAAATGGAGGTTTGTTGGTACCTCAATCAGTTTAGAGGGCGTGAGGAAGCACAGCCATAGACCAAGTAACAGGAGCCCCGACTGATCCAGTTTCAGTGTCTGTGCAGGTGAGATAGAGAGGAGTTGCAAAGCCACAAACAAGGGCCAGGTGTTAACAACCGAACCTTCCGCTAAGTGGTCTGCTGGGCCCCTAGATCCGTGTTCTCCCGTGGCTCAGTCACCGCTGCTCCACCATGGTCCCTGGGAGCCATGGTGTCCATTCCTGTGGGTCTTCTGGATGAAGCATGAAGGGTGCTGCTGGGTAGGTCATCTCAGGTGGCCCCAGGCTGTGGTATTAGTGACTTTGCTAAAACCACAGCAGCTCTCATTTTGGGGATGATATCCCGGGGACCAGAGAGAGTCAATACAGGATTAACACCCTCCAGTCTTGAGCCCCTCTGAATGGAAACTTGGGAAGGTTTTTGTCTATTTATGTATGTATCCAACCTCTTAAGAATGCAACAAACAGTTTTTATAAGGTTTTTACTGTTTAATCTGTATAAAAGGTGCATCATTGTGATTAAGTTTGATTATTCATGAATCTCTGTTTCTCTTTTCCTTGTCCTGTCTTCCTTCAGCCCTTATCTTCCTAAAGTGTCTCCTGTACACTGTTTTCTTGTGAGCCCCGAGGCAGGATGTATTTGTGTGGAGTCTTTGCTCTTGTTTGTTTGTTCGTTCATTCCTCTATTTTAAATAAAAGCTCAGGAGGCCTGGAGGAACCAGCTTCCTCCAGCACAGTGGGAATAATGGGAAGACTGTGTTTGAATTTGCCCTGCTAATGGTGACTGTCTGCATTCCTTGGCTGGGGAGTTACAGATTTGGGGAGATTAAAACACATTCCAGCATTCTCCTGGTATTACACACAATGAGAACATGCCTTTTCTTGCCGCAAGAATCTAGAGAAGCAGAAGATGGCAGGCCTGGAGGCACAGAAGAGGCCACTGATGTTGGCAGCCTTGAACGGACTCTCGGTTGCTCGGGGCTCGGGGCGGGAAGAAAGTCGCGTTGATGCCACCCGAGTTCCCATGGATGAGAGGGTAAGCACTGGGCTTGTCAAACATGTGACTCATTCTCTGTGGTCTTAGGATTCCAACGCTCTCTCCTCGCCCAGACATGCCAGCACGAAGGCGTGTTTGACGAATTCATTCTTCAATTTGAAGCTTAGCAAGACCTGGTCTGTGCTGTATTAAATTGATCCTTTTCAACATCTCATGTTTCTTTGTCAGGTTGGTGCCATGACGACCCCTAAAGACACCAGCCCTTACCTAGCTGTGTGGCCTTGGTCAAGTCATTCAATTTCTCTGGGCCTGTGTCTTTATTTTTTTTGCAAAATGAAGAAGTTAAGCGGTTGCTGTAGCTCTCAATTTCTGTGATTTTTGTGAACAAATACCCTTTACTAGGGAGTGATTCTTTTACCCACGCATTTATAGAATTCTTTAATACACTGGCCCCTTGTTTGGCTATAACATATGGCTGATTTATCATTGTTAGGGTAATGCATTGTGGGAAAAGTAACCAGAAGTTGCGTGGTAGTGTTTCAGAGGTGAAGAAACACGTTCTTTTAGTTCCTGAAATTGCTGTCAGGTTAAGAAACGGGTCATGTAAATGTAATAGAGTGCTTTACAATAAGATTAGGGTTTTAGGTTTTGCCAGCATGTATGAAGTATTAGCATGCTCTTAGAGCCAGAAGGGTCTTTAGAGGGATCATTTAATCTAATTAATACCATGTTTTGTTATTAGTAGCTTGACCGTGGGAAAAATAAAAGATGGGGCGTCTAATCCTGACGACTAGAGGACTGTAGACCAGTATCATCTTAAAATTTAGCTAAGAACAGCTGTGTAAGTGGAGGGAAGGACGTCTGGGTAATTAAGATGAACAATCTCCTTATCACTAGAACTTTAAACAGAGGTGATAATAACGAAAATACTAATTTTGAATTTCAACTCTTGCCTGGTCTGGCAGATTCGTTCTGTTTAAGGTATGAGTGAGAAGGAAATTGGTTATTGGACAAGAGATACGAGCAATATGGTCGGTAATGAGACCAAATAATCAAATATTAGTTGTCCATCTTGAAACTACTTATTAACACTGTCACTGTAAATATTCGAAGAAATCTGGTGGTTTGGTTGGAGTGTTTGGATAAGATAATTCAGAGAGCTGGAGATCAATTTCTGTTGCAGTTCAGAACCCTGAAGAAGAAGCTCGAAGAGGGGATGGTGTTCACAGAATATGAGCAGATTCCAAAGAAAAAGGCAAATGGCGTTTTCAGCACAGCAGCTCTGCCAGAAAATGCTGAGCGCAGCCGTATCCGGGAGGTCGTCCCCTACGAGGAGAACCGCGTAGAGCTCATACCGACCAAAGAAAACAACACAGGCTACATTAACGCCTCCCACATCAAGGTAAGAAGTTGGGGGGTGGAGAGGGGCGTGTTGGGAAGGCTGGCTGAAGATTGCTGGGTTAAAGGTAAAAGGGCAGGGAGGAGAACACATACGGGCTGCCACTGTGCATCTTGGCTTGTCCCCAAACCCCAAGGGAGTGTTTTTGAACTCCTGTGCTTTTCTTAGTCAACTGGAAGGCCATGCCTATCACTGCACAGAGAGAAGGAAGCCCAGCGGCCTCAGGGAAGAAAAACCTCAGGTCAGCTATTTCTGAAGCTCGCTCATTACAGAGGGTTTAACTTCTTCTTCTCTCTGTGTGTTGTAACTCTCCCGGAAACTCACAGGGAAGGCTGAGGATTAGCCCTTTCGGTGTGTAAGGTGCGGATGACGGAGAATTTGGAAATCACAGGCATTATGTTTCTGTCACTGGAGTTATGATGTTCAAGAGCAACAGAAACTTACTGTTTCTCCCTTGTAATACTACTGGTTAGGCATTTTAGAGCTGAAGTCCCAAATTTGCATGATGTTTAGAAGAGTGGGCTAATTTCAACATAAGCCATAACGGTGTGGTTGATAATGAATCTTGCAAAATGTGCCACCATTATTCAGTGCATTTGGGTCATTAAATGTTTGTTACTATTTCAAATACTCCAAATCTTCATATCTCAGTATTTCATAGACTTTAAAATTGGTCAGCTTAGCTTTACTTCAGTTAGAATTTAGAGTTATGGATACATGTGTGCATGCAGTGAAGTGTTTCCTAAATAGCTTACCTTCCTCAGGGCTCCTAATGACAGAACACATTTGTTTAGAACGTCACCATTTGCTCTGACCTCTGAAGTAGGGGAATTATCTGTGTACTAATGTGAATTGAATTAGTATAATTGTTAACAGTTGTTACAGGACGCTTTTCAAAACAATACAAGGTTCAGATTCCTAGTCTGCTGTGATCAATAACCTTAGAAAATCTGTGTCTGGCATTATTTCCTTTCGTCATTGGACTTTTCAACTGTAGCCAAATTATAGGTAGGTTCCTTTGAGCCTTTAAAATACAGCCAGATGTCTGGCCTATGTATCAGTTCTAATGGTTTTGATACAGAATATGGGAAGTGTACCATGGTTGGGTGTAGTGTTTTTGTTCACCCAGCATAGATAACCACATATATTTTTTAAGTGTCAGAAAGTCCTGTCCAAGGAAATAGGATGGCGTCAACTCTCATGGATCATATTGTGTATTCTACTCTTATTTTTCAGAGTGAGAACTCTCAAAACAATGAAACAGTAAAAAACTGAGCCCCAGGAAACTCTGAAGGAAACTGACGGTGGTGAATTTCATGGGCTTAGTTTAAATAACGAAACAATGACCAAAATAATGCATGCAAAGATGCAGATCACACGGCTGCATCTTGCTAGACTGTCTGAGAAAATCTTCCACAGCTGCAATATACTGTCTTCTTCTTTTGGCCAGAACGCCTCCCCCATTTTCCATCTGCTCTCTGGAAAAAGCTGTCAGTCTGCATGCACTGTGCCCAGTGGGTGTTCTTAACATCCCTTCCATCCCTTCCTCCATATTCTCTGAGGCCCACATTTCATCTTGTGGATCCGGGTTAGACACGGGTGTGTTTAATAGACCCAGAGAGCTTGCAAGAACTTGTCCTTGTGTTTTTGGAGTAGAGTTATATGTCTTGCCAATGTTTTCTCCCTGGGTTCCAAGCAGCCGTGAACACAGAACAGAGATTTATTTGCTCCAGACGTGGAATCACATCTGTGAAATCTACCTCAGTAGCTTTGGTGGTTGTGTTTTTAATGCAGTTTTTAATACCCTCCTGTCAATACTCGGGAATACGCTGAAAGGCCCTAGGCAGCAGCATACTCTGGAAGTATTTATGGCTCCTATATTGTAGGGTGCCAGAGAGGCTAATGTTTAAAATCACAATTCCACAGATAAGCCAAACTCCTAGCCAGCCGGCCAGCAAATATATGAGTGTTATCTCCCACCGGTACTCGGAAAATGGATTTTGCTTGCCAGCTTTGACCTAAACATGCCTTGTGTAACGAGACAATAACTGACATTGTTTTTGTATGAATCAAGTTAGTGTATAGTTTCATAAAATAAATGAGAGAAAAAGTTTCAAAAAGTGATCACTTCATTGCCCCAGCACCATCTTGAGATCCCCACTGGTGAATGTGTAAGGGAGCCTGACTTGGCAGTATCAAGGCACAGGAATGGAGGCAAACCCAGAAAGAATCTCTCCAAAGGCCACCATTTCACCCTGATGGCATGAGCTTTCACACTTGAGGCATGACTTTTTATTGATGCGTCTCTGCTGCTAATATTTATAGCTGCAGAATTATCCTCCCAAGATCACCCTGAGCTGTGTGGGGTTAATGATTTTATTATCCAAAATCATCTCATGACTCCAAAGTTCAGTTGGATGCTGTGGTATTGTACGAGGGGAAGGTGATGATAAAATATCATGTACTGTTGGCTTAAGTACATGCACGATACCTCTGCTGTATGTGGTACAGAGTAGCGGGTACAACAGAGGTTTAGGATACACTTCATAACCAGGGCAGTGGTAGAAAGACATTGCTCCCAGAGGGGTGTTATTTCATGGTAGATTTTTCTATTATTTAAAAGGATGTCATGGAGTACTGTGTCTCAGACTGTGGACTGCAATATGGTAGTGGTATATGAAATCAATTTAGTAGTCGGGAGCAGTTTGGGGTTTTTTTGTTTTGTTTTCTTTTGTTTTTTAATGGAATAGACTAGAAAAAGGAGAAGAGAATGGCAATTACCAGTACATTGCACATTGGAAACATAACTATTATTTCTGTAACAAGTTGTTAGGTTATATACATATATTCATGTAATATTGTATATGTGGGTATATATATATATATATATGTTTTATATATATGTTTTTAATATGCACTGGTTTGTACATAATTACTGTGGGTTGTAGACCAAAAATGATGAGGTATATTGTAATAAGCTTGAGTGGCAAAAAGTATTTTCATGTGAGCATGGCTGTCACTAGCTGTCCATGGTGTCAGGGCTTTTGATGATAGCACTAACACATTTGGCCTAAAAATATTATTCAGGGTTTTCAAGTGGCTACAAAAGGACCCGTGGTCAGCATGTAACTCTGTCCTGGATTTGGGGTCTATTAACTAATGCTTGCCTTGGTTTCCAGGTGGTGGTTGGTGGGGCAGAATGGCACTACATCGCCACTCAGGGGCCTCTGCCACACACATGCCATGACTTCTGGCAGATGGTGTGGGAGCAGGGAGCGAATGTGATCGCCATGGTCACCGCAGAGGAGGTAAGGGGGAACGGCCGTACAGCCATCTGTCCCGGCGGGGGCGGGGGGCAGAAGATGGGCTTTGTGTCTACGACTTCGCTGCCTCATCCTCCTTCCGGCAGCACCATTTCTCTGCAAATCCTTTTCTCTCTGACGTGCATCTCTTTCCTTTCCTTACTTGCATATAGGTTTGTTTTGTTTCCCAAAGATAATTTATTGTTATGCCCCATTTTTATCCAGCTCTTAACTCTTTTCCTTGGATCACCATGAACTAAAATTAAACAAACAAAAAAAAAGAACCAAACTTCAGTTCAGCCAGCTCACTTCTGTGTGCCAAACAAAGCAATGATCTTTCCGCTGGAGTTTGAGAACTTTGGGGCTGCTCTGGGTAAATTGGCATATATTCCCAACCCCGGGCGTGGCCGGCTCCCATGCCCTCCTGCTTATCAGCTGAAAAGAGACCAGAGCTGTTGTTCCTGTAGAGGCCTCTTTCTTTGGGGAGAGAAAAAAAAAATCTTTTTCTTCCTTTGCCAAGTCAAACATAGTTTTTCCCTTGTAACTAGAGAAGTCTACGTGATGTTCCAAAAACTGGCATATACCCCCATTCCGTCTAGCAGTTCGCTTGGAGCTTGCTGTCTTTGGGGGAAGACGTTTTGGGTTTCTTCTCTTGTCACAGTCTCGATTTTTTATTTTAATTTTATTTTAACCACTTCCCTTTGTTCCTTTCATTAAATTTTAACTTATGTTTTGAAGTCATTTAAGGAAAAAGAGTTTTCTGTTCGTTTGTTTGTTTGTTTTTTACCGTATGTATGGTATTGCATATCCCTTTCCTAACAACTTTAAAAGGATGGGGAGCAGAAAGAACTGGAAACAAAAAAAGTCATGTTCCCTTCATTAACTCTTCTGAGCAGATGCTTTCCAGAACAGCCCATTAGAAGGTAGTGATGAAAGACTTTGGTCTCTTTCAGGCCAGCTGTACTTCTCTAGGCTGACCTTCTGTCCCACCTTCCCGCAAAGAGTAAATGTTCCTGAAAATCTCTAGTTTTATAACTTTATCGAATTACATCCTTGGGAGGGATTCATTCAACTTAAAACAGTGTACTTACCAGCTGTGCTGACCCCAGGGTAAACACAACAGGCATGACCCTTGTCCCCAGGGAGCTTACATCCCAGCGGGATTTACAGTAAAAAGTGAACAAAGTCAGCTCAGATAGTGGTAAGTGCCATGGAAAAAAAATGAAACCAGTAATGGAATGGAGGGTGACTGTGGGGCTACTTTGGATTAGACTGCAGCCCGGGGCCCTCTGAGGAGGTTGCATTTGAGCTAAAACCTGAGTGACAAGAAGGGACCAGTCTTAGGAACAAAATCCAGTGATCTGTGAGGCAGCCAGAGACTTACCGTCTTTTGAAATCTGTAATTGATGTAGGTACTCAGCAGTTACGTAAATTAAAGGCCTCAGATAAACCTTTCACAGGATGGTTAAATAAAAGAGGCAGGTGTGCTTCAAATTTAAGAAGACTCAATTCAACCCAAAGAACCAGGGCAAGATTACTTGTATCACCCAAAGCTGTATTGCTTTGTGAGCAGGCAGCCTTCACTTGCCACTCATTCCCCCAGCTCCGTGCGCTGGGCATTTCTCCTCTCGCACCACCCCCTTCCGCTGGGTCCCCTTCTAAGCTGCCATCTCTTCCACCCCCGCTCCCACTCCTATGATATCAAAACTGTGCAAAACTTTAAAATAGACCCCATTTTGTAAATGGTTGAGAATGCATACCCCCAGAAAAGATTATAAAATTAAGGGAGAGAGAAGAGGGGTAAAGCCAGTTTTCCTCTGCTTCAGTTGTCAGTGGAACTAAAACAAATGGGTCAGGCTGAAAAAAATGTGAGATTGACACTAGATGATAAAGACAGTGTCAGTGGCTGGTGGGGTGTAACAGAGAGAGCCCAGGGCCGAGCATCCGACGTGAGAAGCGTGACCTAGAACGATTACTGGGATCTGTCACTCCTCTGCTTAAGGTCACTTCATCACCTTTGGATGGCTTCCCACTGACCGTGGGGTGAAATCCAAATGCCCTACCGTGGACCAGGAGGCCTTCTAACCTCCTCTCTGGCGTCCACACTGAAGACCTTTCTGTTTCTTGAACACACCTAGCTTGTTCCCGCCTCTGGTCTTCACCCTGGCTCTTCTCTCTAACATTCAACTGCAGCCCAGTTGTGAATCTTCAGATTTTTCCATTGATATAACTGTGTGGTAAATCTTATTATTGGTGTTAGCTAAAATGTATGGGTATCTACTCTGGGATAGACACTGCATGATGCTACTGAGTCAGTGCCTTAGAAGCCATTCAAGTTTTCCGCTGTCCTTAGATTTTAAGATTAAGAGGATAAGAGCTTCCCCTGACTCATGTCCAATTTTGCTTCTGTGTCTGATTCAGGAAGGCGGACGAACCAAGAGCCACCGATATTGGCCCAAACTGGGTTCCAAGCACAGCTCAGCCACCTATGGCAAGTTCAAGGTCACCACAAAATTCCGAACAGATTCCGGTTGCTATGCAACCACAGGCTTGAAGGTCAAGCACCTTTTGTCTGGGCAGGAAAGGACAGTGTGGCATTTGCAATATACTGATTGGCCAGATCACGGCTGCCCAGAGGATGTCCAAGGATTTTTGTGTAAGTCTTTTCTTCCCTGTCGGGGTTTTACCAACAGTAATGGTCTTATCAGTTGGAGGTGAAATGGAAAGAGAGTCTACTTTCTCTTAAGTGGCAAAAGTATTTACAACATTCAATATATAATACTTCAGTAGTATGTGTAGAACAGAGAAGACTAATACATGGCATTTATCATATTCTCTTTACCATTTATGCAGATGAGCTAATGTGGTAAACTAATTGGTTCTACCTTGATTTAGACCTTTAGTATTCTGATACGTGTCACGTGTCTGAACCTTGAAAACATTATGCTAAATAAAATAAACCAGACACAAAAAGACAAATGTTGTGTGATTCCACTTACATGAGTTATCCAAAATAGGCAACTTCATAGAGATAGAAAGTATAATAGAGGTTACCAGGGGCAAGGGGGAAGGGGAATAGGAAGTTACTGTTTGATGGATAGAAAGTTTCTGTTTGGGACCATGAAAAATTTCTAGAAGTGGATAGTGGTGATGCTTGCGAAACACTGTGAATATACTTAATGCCACTGTACACTTAATGTAATGTACACTAAAATGATTAAAATGGTAAATTTTATGCTATGTATATTTTACCACAACCAAAGAAAAAAGAAACACAAAGCAATAAAATATAGAAAAAACAACTTTAAAAGTTTCTCATGAAAATTTATATCTCGGAAGCCCTGTATTTCCTACAGCAGTAAATCCCAATTAGTAGTTTCTCATACCTACGATTAAACATACTAAGAATTATTGAAATCAGCTTGTAGTATTTGAAACTATCATTTTTGGATTCATTAATTTATGTGTAGTTTTCAAGCTATGGTTATCTTAGAAACCAATTCATCCAGATTGTATGCAGTACTTTATTTGTAAGGCCAAAAACTGGGTGTGTGTCCACCAGTGCCAGGCACTGAATCGGGCTCTTAGAACGCAGAAATGAAGCGGTCTTTGTTTTAAAGGCTCTTGCGGTCTCATGACGAAGACAGGCCGGTGATCACAGTCTGGAGGTGAGATCTGATGCTTTTGGTGATGGCTGCAGTAGCCTCCTTCCCTTCCACAGAGTTGCCTAAACATCCTGCACTTGTGGGAAACCCTACTCTTTCCTCACCCAGCTAGGAAGGAGGCCTAAGGGTGCCCTGCAGATTTACTACACCTGCTATGTTGTTGACTCACCAGCTGGCAGAAGACCTATGGCCACAACAAAGGGAGGTTGGAGAATGTCAAAACCTTGATTTTTATTTTGATATTCATTTAGAGTAGGAGGGGTGGGGGAGAGAAGAGAGAATAGGTTTTCAAGTACCTAAAGTACCATTTCACAAGTTCCAACAGAAAGATTCTGATGCACACTTATTTATCAATGCAGCTATTTCATTTTTCATTAAAGTGATGATGGTTCTTAAGGAGTCGGACACTGAGAGTAAGAAAGATGATTGGAATCAAAGGATCTAGAATGAGATCTAGAGCAGGTTGGTGGCTGGCCTGAGGTCAAACAGTTACCTGCAGCTCAAAATATTAATGAGCACAGTGACCTTTGCAGAGCTTTCTTTCCTCATAACAGTGTTCTTTTTATTCCTTTCTGGTACTGTTTTGCTAATTGCTTTATTAGAAGCAAGACTCAGAAAATGGAAACAATAAAAGTAGATCCGTTTCATGACTGGCTAACAGATCTGATAAAAGGTTTTATGAGATGGTTAAAATTATAATCAAATCTTTTAAATCAGAACCAATTTAAGGACAGCCCGTCTAAATTACTGAAAAATATAGAGAATATTTTTAAACAGTGTTTATTAATTTACCTTTCTAAGAAACTCAGGGCAAGTGTGCTGAGCAGGGTCTTAGAAATGTTGGCTCTTTAGGTTTTTAAGAATTTTAGGAGATTTTTGTTTGTGTTTAAATGAGATTATTTGGATGCAGAGGAACTGGGTCAAACCGTCTTCCATAGGTCTTCACTGAGTTACACCTTAAGGAACTTTATTAATATGATTGCTGGAGAAAGAATCTGCTTAAATCTAATTTCTCTGTGTTTCATGAAATTCCCCTTGACGGTGGCATCAGCTTTATTGATCAATATTCCTTTTACTTCGCTCCTTAAATTTAGCACAAGAAAAACCTAGTCTCTTGTATGTGAACATTGCCTGCCGTCAGAAAATGTTATTGTCTAGTATCTTTTCCCCTTTGGGAAAAAAATTGTGAAAGGAATTCCACGCTCAGTATTTAGCTCATGTTGGTACCAATAGCAACTACCTTATCTAGTCACCTCAGATTGCCTTCCCTCTTTTGTTTTGTTCTATCTCATTTTACATTATTAGTGGTGGTGATGGTGATGGTAGTAAACGTTTATTTGGGTAAACTATTTCAGATTACTAATTAAATAAGGTTATAAAAGAAATTGGAGTTCTTAGTCATTGTGTGTAAACAGGTGCTTTTAAATTACGAGAATGGGGACTTCCCTGGTGGCGCGGTGGTTAAGAATCCACCTGCCAATGCAGGGGACCTTGGTTCGAGCCCTGGTCGGGGAAGATCCCCCATGCCTCAGAGCAACTAAGCCCGTGAGCCACAACTACTGAGCTTGCGCTCTAGAGCCCGCGAGCCGCAACTACTGAGCCCGCACGCCTAGAGCCCGTGCACCGCAAGGAAGAGAAGCCACCGCGGTGAGAAGCCCACGCACCGCAACAAAGAGTAGCCCCCTCTCGCGGCAACTAGAGAAAGCCCGCGCACAGCAACGAAGACCCAACACAGCCAAACATAAATTAATTAATTATAAAAAATTATGAGAATGGTTTGAATGCTGTTTTCTCTTCAGCAATTTGAGTTTTTCTCCTCATTTGGTTTTACACTGCTGCACTGGGATGAGATTTTTCTGAGTATCAGGAACCTTCAAATCTGCTTCTCCCCTGAACTAGCTACTATAAAATCTCAGTTACTAATTGACTTTTTCCAGTTCTTGGATTGTTTGGGGATTACATTTATATACTTTTCCTTTTTTTCATGACCATTAAAAAAAATAGTCCTTATTAAGGCTTGGGTTGAGCAATTTTCAGTTTGTGCCCAGTTGGAGTGGTGAACAGTCTCCTGCACAGCCCTGTGGGGCTAAGCAGATGTTGACGGGGCACGTGGCACACACCCCACCCACATGCTGCCTCCAGGAAAGGGGGGTTATCTTGAGCTACTCACATAACCACATGGGATCCAAGCTGAAAACCAGGCTCCCCAAAGTCTATTTTATAATCTAAAAATGGAGTCAAGCCTCAGCTGACATTCACTCATTCAGTGAGGGGAAGGAAGAGAGGGCAGATGGACGCTCTTCCCACCAGAAATTGGCTCTGACAGGCGGGCATTTCAAGGGGACCTGGCTGGTGTCTGATCCCAGTCTGTTAACAGTAGGAATGGCTGTAAGTAATGTCGAGAATTATCTGCTTGGGGGACTTTGGGATTTGCAGAGGGGAAGACAGAATTTAATTTTTTAAAAAGAACTATTTAAAGAACAAATTCTCCCGTGGACTAATTGACTCCCAGCTGGTCCTTTCTGGATCCAGGACTGTAGAGTGGGTACCAGCCAAATAATTAGTGTCTTGTAAGTAGTGTAAATTATTGTCACTTAAAAAAAAAAAATTCACAGTTTTTTTTCCCCTCACTTGTATGCAAAGCGATGCAGGACATCAGTGACAAGATTTGCATGTTGTCTTGCAGCCTACTTGGAGGAGATCCAGTCGGTCCGTCGCCATACCAACAGCATGTTGGAAAGCACCAAGAACCAGCACCCCCCGATAGTGGTCCACTGCAGTGCTGGGGTGGGAAGGACCGGCGTGGTCATCCTTTCTGAGCTGATGATCTACTGCCTGGAGCATAATGAAGTAAGTCATTCTGGGCTTCTGAATCCTCCACCTTGGGGACCAATCTACACCATGGCCAAACCTTCACCTGTACCCTTCTATTTCCACTGTTTAATTTCCTCTCCTGATGAGAGTTTTCCAGGCCCATGATTCCTAGTTGGACTCTGACATTTACAACCTTCCTGATCTTTTGCCTTTCACTGCTCTGTGTAGAGACCCCGATAATATAGAAAAAGAGTTGAAACTGTGAGAGAGGCAACATTTAGAAAATCTGATCTTTGCTGGCATCAACTCCCAGAAGTCTGCAGTGTTTCGTAGAAGGTCTGGTTTTATTGTGGGTAATTTTCCACAGTGGGTTATTGGGTCGCATATGGTATAGATGCGTCTTGCACTTCTGGGATGTGTTTTGGCTTAACTCCTACGTGAAAATGTGTGTACTTTAAAAACGTTTTTCGTTCTTTAGTGGGGAGTTTTTTGAGGGGGCTCTTTGCTCTTGTCTAGACTGGCAGTGGTGTGTAGCAGAGCCAGGTAGATAATCCGAGGGCAGAGACGTGGCCTGCCTTTGCTGAGGCTGGAGGCCCAGCTTTTCTCCCATAGACACGGGCTGCGGCTGAATTTGTGCCCACACGGTGTGTGGCATTCCCTTCTTGCTGTAGGTCAGGGAGTTACACCGAGGGGCTTTTGATTTTGTAGAGATGAGACAAATAGCAATCAAAGGCGAAAGAACAATTCTTCTGCCTTCTATTCTCACAGGGGGCTTTAGGGGTTTTAGATGGCTTTCACTTTTTTTTTCTTAGGTTCTTTAATCACCGCTAGCAGCACACGTCCCGTTCCTGTTTTACAGATGAGGAATGCTGAGGTCCAGAAACAATCTAGTGGCTTGTCCAGTGCCAGGTGGCCCTTAAGCAGTGGTGCCAAGGTTTGAAGTGAGGTCTCTCACCTCCTGGCCCTGAGTTATTTCCTGTCTTCACTCTGCCTCCAAATGCCAGGTGTCATTTGATTCTTGTTCAATTTACAAATTGTACAGCTTGGAGAATCAAAGGAAACTTTTGAAGTGGTTTGATAGTTTTAAAATCAGGAGATGTTATAATGCATGTTCTGTGAAGGAATTTATATAACAATATATGTATTTACTCAGTGGTTTGAAGATCAGATTAAATATTGCCCCATGGAGTTTGTTATATTCAAACTTCTCGGAAAACGATAAATGCCAAGTTTAAATATGTTCAAAGGATTTTTAAGTTCCCTGCCTATGAAAGGTTAATTTTGGAAACGTTCAGTCTGTACATATGAATGTTTGTGCTGCTAAAAAGTAGAAGAGGAGTTGTATCACATGTGGCCTGTTGTTCAAACAAACAAACATTCTATTGGGGAGCAAAATTCCCATCATGGAATCACTTGAGTCTACATAACAGAAATCTCGTCGTCATCTATGAGTTTTTATCGTTTTGTCTCACATGAGATTTCTTGATTGTCTGCTTCTCTGTCACTACTAGAAGTCTCTAGGAGTTTCTAGTAGAGTGAATAGCTCGCCACTGAGTCCCAGATCCGCTCACTGCTGGGAAGATAGACTAAGATGCAGTGGGATCTGGGTACGTGTGGCTCAAGCATATCCGAGCTCCACTGGCAGCACCAGTGGGTTCCTGGGGAGGAAGAAGGGCCGCATCCTCCCCTCCCCACTTAGAGATCTTTTCTTATGTCACTTTCTTCGCCAAATTCCCCTTCTTTTCTGCATTCCCCTTCTTTTCTGCATTCCCCATGTGCTCTTCCTCTGTTCCCCCTTCCTCCTTTTCAACTTGAGAAGCTGTTTTGTCAGTCTGGTCTGACATGAAGGATCGCTGTGTTCTGAGAGCTCTTTGGAGACCCATCAAAGGCTGAGCCTCAGTAATACGATGACATGAAGGCTCATCGATCACCAGATGTCACTGGCCCAGTGGAACATAACAGATGTCAGAGCCAGCGTGGTACAGAGTAAGGGGTTCAGCCACTAGGGCCTTGAGTGGACTTGGTGAGGGCTCAGGGTGATTAAATTCTCTATGGTGTATCCAGACACAGCAGATTTCCTCAATGCCCAGTTGCATGCCAGAACACTTACTGGAATGTGGTCAGTCCAAAAAGGACTTCTGTTCCCATTGATATTCAAAGATAGCAAGATGACTCATAGTTTTCACTTCCCTTCCCCTAGCACATGTAGCCAGCGTTATCTGTCCCATTTCCCATAATTGCTATTGGTAGCCGGCTTGTTCTGCTTCAGACCTGGCTAGTAAAATTCAAACCCTTATTTTAGAAGAGGAGTGCAACCATGTTTCTTTGTTTTTTAAACAAAAGATTTTGCTAAATCAATATAAAATTGGTTGTCCCATTTTTCTCCCGTCTAAACTTTCCCATCTTCTTTCCATGGCTTCTGGATTTAGGATACTTTATGTTTTAGTCTATAATCCATAGAGTTTTAATTTCATCAGTGAAATGCCTTTTCTTTTTCCTGGAGCAAAGATGCTTAACCGTGAAGTCGGGCAGCTGCGAGGGGATTCTCCTGGGCTGCCCTGGGAAGCTTTGTGCCCTGTTGCTTTTGGTCACTGAATGTTAGCTATGACATTTTAATGCCCATACTTTTGTTTTCAGAACGCACCAGTTTCATGGTTTGTGATACTCTCTCTTGGCCACCTGTCCCAGATTAGCTAAATTACAAAAGGTCAGGTTCTCACTAGCCAAAGAGCAAGATGTCTTGATCTTGCTGCTTTTCTGAATTGGTTATCCCTCCTTCGTAGAGTAGGGGGGTGGGGGGGCGTCTTCTAAGCAAGATGGAGCAAGCATCAGCAGCCTCCGGATTCCTTGGGTTAGGGACGGTGGGCAGCAGAGCCTGTGGAAGTGCATCTTCAAGGCAAGCTGAAGGATTCTTTCATTGAGGACCAGGGGGAACTTTGTCTTGTCTCCAAACTGCCCTGTATCACCTAGTATACTGTCCTTGAGTCAGCCTGAGGGGCTGAGTCTTACAGGCTATGGAGATGGTAATGACCATGAATGATAGTGGTGATGGCAGAGATGGAAGTGGAGGAGATGGTAGAGGTAAAGGAGATGGTGGTGGGGGAGGTGGTGGTGGTTGTGATGATGACGAGAATGAAAATACTATAATAACCACAGCTAACGTGTATGTAGTGTTTACCATGGGCCAACACTATTTCAAGAGCCTTACAGCTCGTAGCCTTCACAGTGACCCTACGAGAGAGGTTCTGTTAGTACCCTCATCTAACAAAGAGAAACTGAGGCACAAGGAGATGACCTCTTAGCTTCTGTGTGACCCTGCCTCTCTTGTCAAAGCCTTTGATGGGTATGAGGTAGGAGCAGCCTTATTCTATCCTTATATTCAGTGCCCAACACAGGGTAATGCTTATCATGCATTATGTTAAGTTCATTATTAGGTGCTCTGTGTTGTGTATCACGATGTCAGTCACTTTGGAGTAGAGTTTAGGCACAGACCCACTAGTTACCATCAGAAGCTTATGGTCTAGGCTCTGTATTTTGACTAATAGTTTAAGGATTCACATGCCTTTTTCTCTTTGCGTATTACCAGGGACTTGTTCCTTTTAAATCTGTGGTGTGCATTACTTAACTAGTTTTGGAGAAGCGTGACTAAACAGGATGGCATGTATGGTATTGTAGCTACACAAAGTTTGGAAATAGCTGAAATGACTTGAAAGTAAAGTAAGAAAAGACATACAGCTGAGTTTTTATTATTTTATTTCTGATGCTTGCTCAGTCCTTGCTAAGTTCGTGGGTGTGGTCGTTTGCCTGGATTAAGGGCTCCCAGAGCAGGGGGAAGTATACGAAGGCCATGATGGCACATTGACTCCATGGTGCTTCGGCCTTGGCTGGTCCAGGAGGATGAAAGTGACACAAGTGAGGGGACACCATGGCACCAATGATCCATTGTATTAATTCCTTTCCATTGGAGATCTTCAAAGAATTTACACATTGGCAATCTCATTTAATACTCAAGATATCGTTAGTTAAAGACTTTCACTCCAAACATGTGTGACTGGTGCCCAGAGATTGTGCTTTGATGTTTTAAAGGTTTACATGTAAATTATCTCACTTGGTTATGCCTGCGATCCTGTGGGGTAGCAGGATGGGCATGAGTGTTCTTATTTCATTAATATTAATGAGACAGTGAGTAGTCTTTCTTAAGAGCCTACTGTGTGCCAGACACTGTGTTAAATGCTTTACATGTATTTCTTCATCTGATCCTCTGAGGAGGGTACTGTTTATCACCCTGTGTTACTGCCGAGGAAATGTCACTAACTTGGCCAAGGCCACACTGCCATTGGAGGAAAGCATCATTATCCTTATTTTACAGATGAAGAAGCGAAGACCCAGAAAGGGCTTAAATCCTACCATTGGGTCATGGTACGGTTAAGAGTACCAATCGGGTTTAACTCCAGCCTCTGTGTTTTCTCTAGTGGACTGGTCTGTAGTTAAAATATCACAACAGTGGTACATGACGACCAGCTTCTCCAGTTACTGTTAGGGTCTTTGACTGGGATAACCTAGAGGGGGCTGTCTTTGGCTTTCTCCTGTACCTGCACAGGGGCAGCGAGTGAATGCTTCCTGGATGAGGGAGTGAACCAAGGGAAGCCCCCCCCCGCCGCCGCCATCTCAGGATCTTCTTCTCTTTTCTTGCAGAAGGTGGAAGTGCCCATGATGCTGAGGCTCCTCA
The DNA here is from genome assembly GCF_059928025.1 of Delphinapterus leucas. Taxonomy (NCBI): domain Eukaryota; kingdom Metazoa; phylum Chordata; class Mammalia; order Artiodactyla; family Monodontidae; genus Delphinapterus; species Delphinapterus leucas. The sequence goes on along the minus strand of NC_143129.1, from coordinate 48,601,097 downwards.
GGGAGCAAAGGATGTTCATGATCCAGACCATCGCTCAGTACAAGTTTGTCTACCAGGTCCTCATCCAGTTCCTCCAAAACTCCAGACTCATTTAACCCCCTGCTTCAGCTCCTGGAAGAGGCAGCCAGCTCCATCTTACAGATGGGGAAGCACCTCCAGACAACATCTGCTCCCCCAGCAGGGCGCGGATGGCCGGAGCAGGCAGGTCACGGGCTCCCTGAAGACAGGAGCGCCAAGATCATTCACAAACATCATGTATTATTTTATATGAGATAATTTATTTTTTCCCCCTTTGGAATAACTTTTGTGAATCATCGTAATGCAGTTTTCACAATAATATAGTACTTTTCATCTGAACCACATTTTGACTGATCTGCATTGTAATAGGTCAGTAGGGAGGGTTGCCTGGTGGATTATTTGGGGGACAGAGGCATAAGGGAACACATCTCTAGTGAAGTTGCAGCCAGATTTGTAACCAGCCCTGAAATTTGTCAGCCTAATTGCTCATGTCCAAATCAAAGATGGCAAGAAAATGAGTTCATCCTAAAATATAAAGGGCTAAGACCCTTTCCTGAAGGAGAACAACACTCTTTTCTTATATTTGGGGGCTCCTGCGGCTTGATGGGCAGTTCCTTCCCTTTCCCCTTTTTGCCCTCTCCCTCAGTAGTCTCTTTTTTCCTCCCAGACTTGAGTTAAAGACAGGACCAGCTAGAGGAAATGCTCCCTTTCCAATGCAGTGATTGCCATTGCCCGGGAAGAATGAGGACTCTGTGTTGTATCTTTCTCAACCACTCCTTATTCTGGGCTCTGGAGCCTGTTCCCCTGCTGGAGACTGCACCCTTGATATTTGCTGCTTCTCCCTGTTGGCTCAGTGGACCCTAGTCTGGTGGCCTCCGAGGCCCTGGGCCAGGCCGTCTGTGCAGCTAGGCTTCTTGCCTGATTGAGAGAAGATAACAGACCAGTGTGGAAGAGAGAGGAGACATGCAGGCCCTTGATATTGTTTCTTATTTAAATATGAAGTGTGTGCTGACGGGGATCTGAAGGTCAAGGTGCTGGGTGCCATGGAAAGGTTATAAAGGAAGCGGTTGGGAAAGCTGATGTATGGGGGCTCTTTGGCACTCAGGTGGCAGGGGCCCTGCCAGGAGCCACCCCAAGTGTTATCCCCGCCGTGCTGCTAGCATCTCCAGCCTTTGGCCTGCAGGAGCAGAACTAAGCCCACCCAGGACCTTGCAGTCCAAAGCTTGGCCCACCTGCTGAAAGACGGTGAGATTTGTGGTGCTTTCCTTTTCTCCATACAGCCCACTCTGGTCAGTTGTGGTATTAACCCTGCCCTCAGTTTGAAGCTCAGTCCTTAGTTCGTCTCCTTCTGGGCCTTCACTGGTCACTGTCCTTCTGAATTTTGTAGGTTAGTCTATAATAATCATGTTCTGCACATTATCCCTCTTGCTGACTTCTGGGGAATTTTCCCCTCTACTGTGTAGTTTTTCTTGATGCAACTTTTAATTGTGGCTTTGTTCTTAAAATTGACTTTTGCGGGTGTTCCATGATGCCTTCTTCCACTGCTCCTTTTTTTTTTTTTTTCCTCCTGAGGTGCAAATATAAAGAAAGAATGGCATCCAGTCGACCAGAAAGAGTGTGCCTTTGTGGCTTCTGGTCACCACAACAGGCGGGTGCGGAAGCAGATTCCTGATGAACTACTTTGGAGTATGAATCAACTTGGTTTCACATCTGGCCAGGTGTTAAGAGCGGTGGTTCTCTGTATTTGGACTCAGTATCTGGCTATGGAGGGCCTCCTACCTTCTCTTCCAAGGTCTAAAGAATCAGTCAAGGAGCAGAACTTCAGCTGAGCGCCGTAGATTCTGGAATTTTGCTGCGTGATCTGAAAAAGAAAACCACTAGTATGACATGTATTTTCAGTGGATCCCAGCTCGTAACCCTCACTAGGAGACGCTCAGAAATTGGATCATCGGCAAGCAAAGAGGTATTGTTTCCTTTTCCTTAGGGACTTTCCATCCTTGGGATATTCTGCTGTTAGGGATGTTTTAACAGTTGGTCTGCCGTTACTGGTTTATTGTTTGAGGAACCACATCGGTATTTCTCTTTGTCTCTCAGGCCCCAGTGTGGGGTGTTAAAATGTCTCATGTGGGCAGCGTGTAGATCTGCTGTCCCTGAGTTCATCACTCACGACCCTCCTTTCAGCTCATCCACTGTTGCCAGTTGGTGCTCTGGGGATATTCATGAACGCACAGAATGCAAAGAAGTAGGTTCAGTATCCAATTTCCTAGCCGAAGGTTGTATTGAAACGCAAAGGAAAACATTTAAAAGTGATTCCCCATATTTTGTTTTTAAAAACAAATGCTTTTTGCCCTTGAGCCCATTTTGCCTTCCTTTTCACGTCTCCAGTAAATGCCAACCTATCTCCTGTTAAATGAGCAGCAGACATTTGAAGTCCTTTCAGTGGCATCTGCATAATAATTGCCCAGAGATGCTTTATATCTGGGAAGCAAGCCAAGGAATAAACCTTGAAGCAAAGTGTACTAAATTAGTTATCTAGTTAGAGCTTTTGGAGTGAGTTCCTGACGATGTATCAAGTCTGAAGCTGCAGTTTCGACTTGAAGGGAGAAAATTTAAAATGGAGGGGGAAAAAAAAAAAGATACCATCTTACAACAAAGCCATCCAACGCTTTCAGGCCTCTGGTTTTGAAGTTTTTCCAGTTGAAATGTTTTGTTTCTTTCATCCACTCCCATTTGGATATATTGACGCAGTGTTCATCCTTGTTTACCGTGGTCCCTGAACCAGTGGGGCTGAGTTTGACGTCTTCACCCTTGAGCTGAGCTAAGCCTGTTTGAAAAGCCGAACCGTATCCTGTTGTGCTTTACTGGGTTCCTTGGGCTTTAAGTGGACACCACCTTGGTCTCATCTACATTTACACACCACTTTCCCTGGACAGGAAGTAAAGGAGGATTTGGCGGCTTTAGGCAGGGATGTCAAACGTGGAATATTCTGAGTAATAAACTTCCGAGAACCCTAAATAGAGAGAATTTTACTTCTACAACTTTTGTGCTCCTAGATTGAGAAGAGGAACTATTTTTGGACTGTAATTAGTTATTGTTTGCCTCCGAGTCCCGTGGCCATCTCTGGCCCCTTCCCCCCATCGGCCTGGAGAGAGGGTCTTGGTGGGCTCCGCTGGGTGACATCCTGTGGGACTTGCCCACTGGCTTGCCCAGGACTCACTTAACCTTTATCCTGCCTACACTCAGCTTTTGTGGTTCTGTTATAAACACCAGTGGGTACCGTAAGTCAGCACTTTTATCCAACTGCCTACCTTTCTTATCTTTTCCAGCTTGATATAGGTTGACTCATATGAAATTTCCAATATTTGGACCATGTTTTACTTACAATAACAGAAAATTCACATGGATCAACCTAACACTTACAGTTTGTTTCTCCTCCCCGATTAGTATGGATCCCAGCGCACCATATGTCATTTCTCAAGTGCTAATGAACACGAAAGCATGTACAGTGGGCGGCTTGGTTCTTTTTGTGAACTCATTGCCTTGCTGCGGCAACCCTTGCCTCACTTGAGTGGGCCATCTCCTGGGGCTTGGAGTCACTCTTTGCAGAGAGCACTTTGGATTCTCATAGGCAGGGTTGGCCATCACGCACGTGACTATGGGGTTTTCAGCTGCCATCCTTTCTTGATACACAGTCTGTATTAGCTGACCTCAGCCCAGTGGTTATGGAACACAATATGTGGGCCCGAGGTGTCCAGAGTCACAAAGCAGAATGTGCTTTTGAATCTCTCTTCCCCACTTCCAGTGGTGCGTGGGATGGAGAAAGTGGGTATGGTTATTGATTTTCTTTGGGGGGGGGTAGATCTGTCAATCGCTTGAGGTCAGGGGGTGGGCAAATGCAGGGACCTTCTAAGATGTGTGCCAGGGAGCTTAGACTCAAGGGTTGGGGACTGAGTCTGAGCCATATCAGTGTTAATCTACCCTTCATTCCTCCTTCGTGTCGGGGGTAACTGTCAGGATCCCAGAGTAAGAAATTTCCAGAAGCACCAAGTAATTACTGTTGGGCTCTTAGGGTGGCTCTTTGTGGGAATACAGTTCCCTCTTGTTTTACCAAAGATACTTCTGCAACTGTGTTTTATTTTATTGCCTATGGATTTTATCAGACACTCACCATGCTCTTACTTAGTGATTTCTTTCCGTGAGCAGAGTAACAACTCATCTAGCACTGATTCCAAATGGAGAAATTTGGGGTTTTCATGGAGACTGCAAACATTTTCCATTGGTCTAGAGCTTTACGGGTGACAGATTAGTTGGCCCTATAGGGTTGAAATAATCCTACTCGGCCCTATAGGGTGGACATCTCTAGGATATTAAATTATGTTTGACACTTCCCGTGAACTCTGAGCAAGTTAAGCACAATGGTTCTTGTCTTTGCCTCAGCTTCTAAGACATTTGGGGCAAAAGACCTTACTGGTGCATCTATCGAAAGTAACAGCAACATGCCTGGGAGAAATGGGCAGGTATATCCAAATTCTGCCAACTCATATGTGTTGCCCCGAAAATTGCTGTTCTTCATGGGGTCCTGAGGAACTCGATGGCCTACTTGCCTGACACTCAACCTTTATCCTGCCTGCTCTCAGCTTTTGCATTTGTTAGGAACTCAGATGCGTGTTTTTATCCAGCTTACTACCTTACTTATTTTTTTCCAGCTTAAGACAGCTGTGTCTTCTTCCTCAAGGCCAAACTAAAAGGTTCTCTATTAAAATGTCCATGAGCCTGGCATTGAATATCTGGCATCAGTCGGTTTCACAGGACTGCATAATTTATTGTTGCTTGGTGCAGTGAAAAGGAGGATGTGGGTCAGTTCCTACTGCTTGGAGCTTTGATCAGCCCTCTCATTTAAAAAGTAAATTCAAGGAACTTCTCGTTTTAAGACAGGAGGGCAAAAGCTGATGGGCAGCCTTGAACATGAGAACGCATCTATCTAGAAAGTCACTGTTCCTTCTGCCACGCTTTGGGCCATCCAGATCATTCTTTCCAAAAAATGCCATAAGCTTGCCCAGAGAAGAGCTATAAATGGGAAGAGAAAGAGGAAGGCTTGGAGTTTCTATCAAAAAGTTCCTGATTCACAAACAATTTTCTGAACTCGGTGATGTCTCTCCTACTCCCTCCCTTTCTATAAGGCCAGAGGGATGGAGATGAGGTGGTGATCCTGGGAAAGACCGCGCTGTAGTGGGGAGATCTGTTTCACCCTCACACAGTTTTTGGTTTTTTTTTAAATTATTTTATTTTTGGCTGCGTTGGGTCTTCATTGCTGCGTGCGGGCTTTCTCTAGTTGCGGCGAGCTGGGGCTACTGTTCGTTGCGTGCACAGGTTTCTCATCGTGGTGGCTTCTCTTGCTGCAGAGCACGGGCTCTAGGCGCACGGGCTTCAGTAGTTGTGGCTTGTGGGCTCTAGAGCGCAGGCTCAGTAGTTGTGGTGCACGGGCTTAGTTGCTCCACGGCATGTGGGATCTTCCCGGACCAGGGCTCGAACCCATGTCCCCTGCATTGGCAGGTGGATTTTCAACCATGGCGGCACCGGGGACGTCCGTACCCTCGCTCGTAGTTTTAAATCGTGTCCTCACTGTTGCAGTGGAGCTTGACGAATGTTCTCGATTCTGATGCCTGCCTAGGTTTGCTGCTCAGAAAGACCACCTCCCCTCACTTGCTGGTGGCCCTCCCTTTCCTTGCCACCTTATTAGCAGAAGATTTGCTCAACCACACGGCTCTGGAGTTAGCTATCACAGCTCCTGTGCATCTTTTTTTTTTTTTGCGGTACGTGGGCCTCTCACTGTTGTGGCCTCTCCCGTTGCGGAGCACAGCTCTGGACACACAGGCTCAGCGGCCACGGCGCACGGGCCCAGCTGCTCCGCGGCATGTGGGATCTTCCCGGACCGGAGCATGAACCTGCGTCCCCTGCATCGGCAGGCGGACTCTCAACCACTGCGCCACCAGGGTAGCCCCTCCTGTGCATCTTGATTGCGCCTCTCCTCCGGCCCGGTGGGGCTGCAGAGCGGATTCCCCTTCCCAGCACATCGTGTTTCTAATCAGGGCATAAAAAGCAGGTAAGACGTCAATATATCAGTAGTAACGGCAGTTCGTTGTCTCACTTGAGGGCACAGGTGGGACTACTTTGTGATGTCACCCTCTTCCAAGAGCACCCCATTCACTTAGGGCTACGCTGGCCTTGTTTTTCATTTGCTTTATGGATCAGCTCTCGACAGCACACCTTTTCTTTCCTTTCCCTACCCTTTTAGCAACTCCTACAAAGCAGCTGAATCTAGTCATAGGTAATCACTCTGCTCAATCTCTCCAAATTATGTAATTCGGAAATCTAATTTTAATCCTGAAAAGCCTATATAGTTTCACAAAGTAAAATTTGGCATTTATGTAGTTTCAAGGAATGAAATCTGGCAAAGGGAAATAACCATAATGAAAATAGCTAGGTGCTGTCGGCAACCAGGAAGCTGTCTTTACCCCCTTTCTCCCCTTGGCGACGGGCACTGTCAGTACTAGAAGGAGTGGAAGATAAGCTGGATCGATGGTCAGTCCTGTTTAGGACAAAGGTTGCACCACTCCCTCAGGCTTCTTTTGAGGCAAGCTGACATGGAGCCACAGCGGCTGCATTTGGCATCGTGACACGTGTAGTCGGATTAATTTGTTTCTAGCCTTCTCCTGCTGACTCTGTTCCCTTCACCGTCACCTCTACGCAGCCTGGCCAATCTGGTGAAATGGGTGAAGCTCTGGGCTCCGCAGGGACATTTATACGTTGCCTTGTGATCCGTTCTCCCCTGTCTAGGGAGGGGCAGGACACGCTATTCAATCCAGTCTGCAATGTGTCCTATTTTTTTCTTCCTCACCTCCACCTCCTCCTTCAGGGAAACACAGAGGCTGCCTCACCTGACAGAGGTTTTGGGAAAAAGCTAAGAACATTAGATTGGGGTCTTTTTGTGCCTTAGGGTGGAACTAGTTTGCTAACATCTCAGGAACCCTGCTCTGCATTGAGCTCAGCTGGCTCTCAGAGCAGAGGTGCCTGACGTTCTCAGCATTTCTCAGGGGCCTCCCACCTCCCTGGACTGTATGTGGTGTTAGCTAATAAACACCTTCAGCTTAGAACTGAGAGCTGTCATTCAGAGCCATTTTTCCCAACTTGGAATACCGTAAAATGTTATTGCAACTTCCTTTGACTGAACTTTCTTGCCAGTCTGAAATCTTAAAAATCTATTACCCTTATCCTTTCAAAAGTAAGGTTACTCTTCATCAGAGATGCTTTCCTGTGTATGTCCTTTGTTCCTTCAATAGTCAGCTAACTTGCTTGAGGACGTGTAAATGGGGGAAAAAAGGGTTTACATATGCAGATGACTATTAGATAACCTGAAGTAATTTGTGTTACATCAAGTAACATGCTGATCTATTTTGTTTCACTGGACTATTGTTGTGAGACTTAATTCAGTATTTTGATGCTTTCCTTGGTCTGTGTTTTATAAAATGTTGTGAATTGTTTTATCATTCAAACCAATTGACATTTAATAGGTCTCATTTCGAACCTACAGACAAGTCCCTAATGTAGAAACCAGTTTGTTCTTAAGGGTTTTAGGTCAGCCCATAGAAGCCTTCTGATGTCCAACACGGCTGAATAGCAGGGTGGTGTCAGCCAGATCTGGCTGGCATGGGCTGACCTGGGCATTTAACCACCTATCGTATTGTTGCTGTGAGAAATGCATTCCAGAGAGGGGCTTGGGATCCTGATAACACATTCTTCTCCCCGTGGTGGGCACTTGCTACCTTGCAAGATGGAGGTCCAGTCTCTTCACTGCAAACTAATTGTAAGGGGAGAGAGGGAGTGAGACATTTATAGGACGTTCCCTAAGTTGGGGAGTGATTAATATTCACATGTCAACTTTACTTTGGTATAGACTCCCTCTCAATTTAATAATATTAAAAGCCTTAAATAAAATTATGCATGCTATTCTATGTGCTTTTTTATATCAGTAAATAAGCTTATGCTTGCCAGTTTTATACACAATTAAGAGGTGTATGAAACTGACTTTTGACAGTATTTTTGCACTGTTTCCTATCTGTTTTTATAAAGTCTTTAGCTATTGGTCCTAGTTGTGTATTGTTTATGTTCTCACTGCCCTTGTTATTAAAATGTTTCATATGTGCCTTTACAAATGTGAGATCTTTATTCTAACCTTTTTTGTAAAAGATATCTATTGACTTCCAAATGCAATAAACTTTTTTTTTTTCCAGAGAAAACAGCTGAATCTTTTCTGTCCTATGTATGTTTGCATTAATTGAAAGCATCTTCTCTCTCAGGATTATTTTCATAGGCAAACGTATCTGGGAAAACCTGCCTTTTCACTTCTTTAAAGCCCATTTATTTCTACCCACTTTTAATTCCTGTATAATTGGATCACACTGAAGAATCAGTTTGAAATTTCCAAAAGTCATCATTGTTAGGAAAAAGCTGAAAGGGGTGATTGTTTTGTTAGGTAAATGGAGCGAAGAACCTAGAATTGGAGCTTACTCACAGCTGCAGTGACAACCCGTATTAAATGCCAAGTCCCCCCACAGCTGTCATTTATTCAGAGCCCAAACTGCTGGCCCAGAAAAGCCAAGCAGCAGGCTGCTATAGAAGACCCAAATCGTTGCTTTTGTCTTTCAGCTTTATCAACAGCACAACTCATCTCTAGGTTTAAAGGTGGCTGCCCTGCCCCATATTTTCAGCCACTCAACTGCCACAGACACACATGGTGAACCCCGGGTGATGAGGGTGGATACTTTATGTCCCTTTGATGAGTAGCAGGGCACTATGACCACTTCAGTGAGGAACCCACTTTCAGTCCTATCACTGTACAAGGAGTCATTCACCTACAGAGGTCCTGGCTTGTTTCACATCATGAAAATCAGGATACTGTAAACCACACTGGGGTGAAAGGAGATGGCAAGCAAATTTCACTAAACACATAGATTGTGCTGTACATAAGTTGACTGTGGCAACAAAACAATGACTGATAGTTTTTAAAATAAAAACTACATCAAGTTTGGAAAGAAAAAAAAGATGATAGGAGAGCCCAGCAAGATGGCAGAGTCGAAAGACTCTGAGCTTACCTCCTCTCACAAGCACACCAAAATCACAAGTATCTGCAGAACAACCATTGATGAACAAGATCAGAACATACCAGAAAAGATCTTCTACAACTAAATAAGGAACCACAATGTGAAGGGTAGGAGGGGCAGACTCGCGATATCATCGAGTCCGATACTCGCCCCGGGTGGGGTGACCCACAAATTGGAGAATAATCATACTGCAGAGGTTCTCCCACAGGAGTGAGGGATCTGAGCCCCACATCAGGCTCCCCAGCCCAGGGGTCCTGCATTGGGAAGATGAGCCCCCAGAGCATTTGGCTTTGAAGGCCAGTGGGGCTTAATTTCTGGAGGCCCACAGGACTGGGGGAAATAGTGACTTCACTTTTAAAGGGCACACACAAAATCTCTCGCACATTGGGACCCAGGGCAAAAGCAGTAATTTGATAGGAGCCTGGGTCAAACCTACCTGCTGGTCTTGGAGAGTCTCCTGGAGAGGCAGGGGTGGCTGTGGCTCACCCTTGGGACATAGACACTGGTGGCAGCCATAGCGAGGTGTATTCTACTGTGTGGACACTGGGACTCGTACCATCATGGTACCAACATCAAGCATCTAGCTCATTAGTGCCAAAACCTGGCCCCAGCCAACAGCCTGTAGGTGCCAGTGCTGGGATGCTTCAGGCCAAACAACTAACTGGGCAGGGACACAGCCCTATCCATCAGTAGAGAGGCTGCCTAAAAGCTTCCTGAGGCCACAGCTACCTCTAGACATGCCTTTAGATAGGGCCCTGCCCACCAGAGGGGAAGGACCCAGCTCCACCCACCAGTGGACAGGCACCAGCCCTGCCTAGCCTGTAGACCAGCCATGCGCTAACCTCTAAACCAGCCTTACCCACCAGAGGGCAGACACCAGACATAAGAAAACCACAATCCTGCAGCCTGCAGACCAAGCCTGCCCAAAAGAGACCAGACCCTACCCTGGGACCAGCTGGGCCCTGGCACTACCCACTGGCAGGGCAACACAAGCTTTGGGACACCCCAGACCCCATACCTAACTGTGTCAGTAACTGGTCTCCACCTCTGCCCCACCCACCCCAAACAGAACGCTGACACCAGCTCTAGGATCCCTGGGCCCTGCAGCCGAACTCCAGGACCCAGCCCTGCCTGCCAGTAGTCCAGCACTAAATCCAGGACATGGCTTCACCCACCAGTGGACAGGCAACAGCCCTGGAGTCTTCTGGATCCTGACTCCGCCCACCAGTGTACCAGCACTAGCCTGGGCTGCCTAAGGTTCTGCAGCCAGCTGCCTCGCAAGCAAGCTCCGCTAACCAGCAGCCAGCAGCATCCACACAAGGCGGGGCTTGGCAACCAACCGGGCTAGGGACCAACCAAGCCTACCAGACCATCCACATAGCCAGCCCACCCCAACAGAAGGACCCACACAGCCCTCTTAGGGGGAACCCCTAGAGTATATAGCTTGGGTGACAAGAGGGGAGCGTGCTGCTGGGACACATAGGACATCTGCTACAGAGGGCCACTTCTCCAAGGTCAAGAAACATCACTAATCTACCACATACGTAAAAATACACATAGCAACTTAGACAAAATGTGTTGGGAGAGGAACATGTTCTAGACAAAAGAACCAGATAAAAACGCCGGAAGAAGAACTAAGTGAAATGGAGATAGGCAATCTACCAGAGAGAGAGGTCAGAGTAATGATCATAAAGATGCTCAAAGAACTCAGGAGAAGAATGGATGCACAGAGCAAGCAGTTCCAAGTTTTTAACAAAGAATTAGAAAATATGAAGAATAACCAGAGATGAAGAATACAATAAATGAAAAACACACTAGAAGAAATCAATAGTAGACTACACGATACAGAGGAACAAATCAGTGAGTTGGAAGACAGAGTAGTGGACATCATTGCCACTGAACAGAAAAAAAAATAATGAAGAGAAATGACATTTTAAGAGACCTCTGGGACAACATCAAGCACTAATGTTCACATTATAGGGGAATGTCCCAGAAGAAGAGAGAAAGGGCCCAAGAAGATATTTGAAGAGAGAACAGCTGGTAACTTCCCTAACCTGGTAAAGGAAACGGTCACCCAAGTCCAGGAAGTGCAGCAAGTCCCATACAGGATTAACCCAAAGAGGAACACACACACCAAGACACACTATAATCAAAATGACAAAAATTAAAGATAAAGACAGAATATTAAAAGCAGCAAGGGAAATAACACAGAAGGGAATCTCCATAAGGCTATCAGCTGATTTTTCAGCAGAAACTCTGCAGGCCAGAAGGGAGTGGCACACTATATTTTAAATGATGAAAGGGAAAAACCTTCAACCAAGAATACGCAGCCAGGCTCTCCTTCAGATCTGACGGAGAGATCAAAAGCTTTATAGACAAGAAAAAGCTAAGAGAGTTCAGCACCACCAAATCACTTTTACAACAAATGTTAAAGGAACTTCTCTAGGTTAAAAAGGAAAGGCCACAACTAGAAACAAGAAAATTACGAAATGAAAAAGCTCACCGGTAAAGGCAAACATACAGTAAAAGTAGGAAATCACCCACACAGAAAGCTAGTAGGGAAGTTAAAAGACAAAAGTTGTAAAATCACCTAGATCCACAATAAGCAGTTAAGGGATACACGAACAATTAGATAAAAAATATGATATCAAAAACAGTAATTGTGAGGGGAGGAGAGTATATATATATATATATATATACTGCTAGATAAAAACCTCATTGTAACCACAAACTGAAATTCTATAATAGATACACACAAAAATGAACACAAACGTAACACTAAAGACAGTCATCAAATCACGAGAACAAAAGAAGAAAAAAAAAGACCTGCAAAAACAAATTCAAAACAATTAACAAAATGGCCAATAAGAACATACATATTGATAATTACCTTAAATGTAAACAGACTAAATGCTCCAACCAAAAGACACAGAGTGGCTGAATGGATACAAAAACAAGATCCATATATTAGCATATGCTGCCTACAAGAGACTCACTTCAAATCTAGAGACACACACAGACTAAAAGTGAGGGGATAGAAAAAGGTATTCCATGCAAAAGAAATCAAAAGAGATCCGGAGTAGCAAACTTATTATCAGACACAATAGACTTTAAAATAAAGACTGTTAAAAGAGACAAAGAACGACACTACATAATGATCAAGGGATCGATCCAAGAAGTAGATATAACAATTGTAAATATATTGGGTTGGCCAAAATGTTCCACTGGCTTTTTCTGTAACATCTTACAGAAAAACCCAAATGAACATTTTGGCCAACCCAATACATGCATGCAACACAGGAGCACCTAAAATATAGAAGGCAAATATGAATGGACATAAAATGAGAAATCAACAGTAACACAATAATAGTAAGGGATTTTTAACACCCCACTTATATCAATGGACAGATCATCCAGACAGAAAATCAACAAGGAAACACAGACCTTAAGTAACACATCAGGGCTTCCCTGGTGGTGCAGTGGTTGAGAGTCCGCCTGCCGATGCAGGGGACACGGGTTTGTGCCCCGGTCCGGGAAGATCCCACATGCTGTGGAGCGGCTGAGCCTGTGAGCCGTGGCCACTGAGCCTGTGTGTCCGGAGCCTGTGCTCTGCAACGGGAGAGGCCACAACAGTGAGAGGCCCACATACCGCAAAAAAAATAAAAATAAAAAAAATAACACATTAGACCAAATGGATTAACTGGTATGTATAGAGCACTCCATTCAAAAGCAGTAGAATACACATTCTTTTCAAGTGCACATGGAACATTCCCCAGGACAGATCACATGCTAGGCCACAAAACAAGCCTCAGTATATTTAAGAAAACTGAAATCATATCAAGCTTCTTTTCTGACCCCAATGCTATGAGACTAGAAATCAACTACAAGAAAAAAATTGAAAAAACACAAACACATGGAGGCTGAACAATATTCTACTTAAGAACTATTGGATCACTGAAGAAATAAAAAAGGATAACAAAAAGTACCTAGAGACAAATGAAAATGAAAACACGATGATCCAAAATCTGTGGGACACAGCAAAAGCAAAAAAACAAAAGGGAAGTTTATAGTGATACAAGTTTACCTCAGGAAACAAGAAAAATCTCAAACAACCTAACTTGATGCCTAAGCAACTAGAGATAGAAGAACAAACAAAACCCAAAATTAGTAAAAGAAAAAAAAATCATAAAGATCAAAGCAGAAATAAATACAGATGTAAAAATTAGGAAAAAAATCAATGAAACAAAAAGCTCGTTCTTTGAAAAGATAAATGAAAGTGATAAACCTTTAGCCAGACTCATCAAGAGCAGAAGGCCCAAATCAATGAAATCAGAAATGAAAACGGAGAAGTTATAATCAACACCACAGAAATACAAAGGATCATAAGAGCCTACTATGAGCAACTACATGGCAATAAGATGGACAACCTAGGTACAACACCACAAGACTGAACTAGGAAGAAATAGAAAATATGAACAGACCAATTACCAGTAATGAGATTGAATCAGTAGTTTTAAAACTCCCAACAAACAGAAGTCCAGGACCAGATGGCTTCACAGGTGAATTATACCAAACATTTAGAGAAGAATTAACACCTATCCTTCTGAAACTATTCCAAAAAACAGAGGAAGGAACACTTCCAAACTCATTCTATGAGGCCAGCATCACCCAGATACCAAAACCAAAGCTATCACAAGAAAGAAAATTACAGGCCAGTATCACTGATGAATATAGATGCAAAAATCCTCAACAATATATTAGCACACTGAATCCAACAATACATTAAAAAGATCATACACCATGATCAAGTAGTATTTATTGATATCTCAGGGATGCAAGGATTTTTCAATATCCATAAGTCAATCAATGTGATACACCACATTAACAAAGTGAATAAAAACCATATGATCATCTCAATAGATGCAGAAAAAGCTTTTGATAAAATTCAACATCCATTTATGATAAAAACTCTCCAGAAAGTGGGCACAGAGGGAACCTACCTCAACATAATAAAGGCTATAAATGACAAACCCATAGCTAATATCATACTCAATGGTGAAAAACTGAAAGCATTTCCTCTAACATCAAGAACAAGACAAAGGTGCCCACTCTTGCCACTTTTATTCAACATAGTTTTGAAGTCCTAGCCACAGCAATCAGAGAAGGAAAACAAATAAAAGGAATCCAAATTGGAAAAGAAAAAGTAAAACTGTTACTGTCTGCAGATGACACGATACTATACATAGAAAATCCTAAAGACACCACCAGAAAATTACTAGAGCTCATCAGTGAATTTGGGAAAGTAGCAGGATACAAAATTAATATACAGAAATCTGTTGCATTTCTATACTAACAATGAATTAGCAAAAACAGAATTAAGGAAACAATCCCATTTACCATCACGTCAAAAATAATAAAATACCTAGCAATAAACCTACTTAAGGGGCAAAAGACCTATACTCTGAAAAGTATGAGATGCAGATGAATGAAATTGAAGACAACTGAAACAGATGGAAAGATATACCATGTTCTTGGATTGGAAAAATCAATATTGTTAAAATGACCATACTACCCAAGGCAGTCTACAGATTCAATGCAATTCCTATCAAATTACCAATGGCATTTTTCACAGAACTAGAACAAATAATTTTTAAATTTGTATAGAAACAAAAAAGACCCCAGATTGCCAAAACAATCTTAAGAAGAACAGAGCTCAAGGAATCATGTGCCCTGACTTTAGACTATACTACAAAGCTACAGTAATCAAAACAATATGGTACTGGCACAAAAACATATAGAGATCAATGGTACATGATAGAAAGCCCAGAAATAAACCCACACACTTTTGGTCAATTAAGAGGCAAGAATATACAATGGAGAAAGACAGTCTCTTCAGTAAGTGGTACTTGGAAAACTGGACAGCTATGTGTAAGAGATGAAACTAGGACATTCTTTAACACCATATACAAAAATAAACTCAAAATGGATTAAAGACCTAAATGTAAGGCCAGATACTATAAAAATCCTAGAGGAAAACATAGAACACTCTTTTACATAAATCACAGCAATATTTTTTTGGATCACCTCCTAAAGGAAATAAAAGCAAAAATAAACAAATGGGACCTAATTAAACTTGGAAGCTTTTTACACAGTAAAGGCAACCACTGATAAAACGAAATGACAACCTACTGAATGGAAGAAAACATTTGCAAATGTTATGACCAATAAGGGACTAATATCCAACATATATAAACAGCTCATACAATTCCAACGTCAAAAAAACAACCCTATTAAAAAATGGGCAGAAGAGCTGGTTTTTTCCCCAAAGGAAATGCAGACGTCCAACAGGAACATGAAAAGATGCTCAACATCGCTAATCATCAGGGATATGCAAATCAAAACTACAATGAGATATTGCCTCACACCTGTCAGAACGGCTATTATCAAAAATAACACAAATAACAAATTCTGGCAAGGATGTGGAGAAAAAGGAACCCTCATGCACTGTTGGTAGGAATGTAAATTGCTGCATCCACTGTGGAAAACAGTGTGGAGGCGTCTTAAAAAACTAAAAATAGAACTACATTCCACTCCTGGGTATATATCTGAAGAAAACAAAAACTCTAATTCGAAAAGATACATGCACCCCAACGTTCATAGCAGCATTATTTACAATTGCCAAGATATGGAAGCAACCTAAGTGTCCATCAACTAATGAATGGATAAAGAATATGTGGTACATATATACAATGGAATACTACTCAGCCATAAAAAAATAACAAAATTTTGCCATTTTCAGCAACATGGATGGACTTGGAGGGCATTAAGCTTGGTGAAATAAGTCAGACAAAAACAAATACTGTGTGAAATCACTTACATGTGGAATTTAAAAAATACAACAAACTAATGAATATAACAACAACAAAAAGCAGACTCGTAGAGAACCAACTAGTGGTTACCAGTGTGGAGAGGGAATGGGGAGGGCAATATAGGGGTAGGGGATTAAGAGGTACAAACTATTAGGTATAAAATAAGCTACAAGCGTATATTGTAAAACAGGGGAAATACAGTCAACATTTTATAATAACTATAAATTGAGTAAAACCTTTAAAAACTGTGAATCAGTGTATTGTATACCTATAACTTATATCATATTGTACAGCATCTACTTTAACAAAAAAAGATGATACTAGACAAAATACCAATGAACATGGAAAGAAGTCAAGTAGAATGGCAAGAGAATAGGTACATACACTAATTTGTTTTGTCATTCATGGAATGAGTAAATGGACTCAATTTCTTTGGTTGATGAACAGAAAAAGTAGTCTTACCCTATAGTTTAGACATAAAACTAACTATGAGTAGATAGCCCTGTTTATTTCCAAATACTCTATTAGCAGGAAGCAAATTAAAAAAGAGAGAAAAGAAAACTCAAAAGAGCAAAAGATAAGTATAAGAAAAACACACAAATATGCAATAAAATGACAAAAACAGGATCAAACACATCAATTTCATGTGATTCTACTTTTTATTATCTGTAACAACAAATAGGGAAAACTTGTCAGACTTAACAGTTAAGAAATATATAGAAGAAAAGAGCTCTTTCCTAATAGCTATAGAAAACATAAAATCTAGGAATTAAGAAGAATGTGCAGGACCTGTATAAACATAACTAAACTACTTCAGAGGCAAAATGTAGACAAATTGATAAACTCATCACATTCTTGGATAGAAAGACTCATGAAGAGGTCAGTTCTCTGAGTACCAATGAGTTCAATGCAATTCTAATAAATATTCCAGGAGTACTTTTGCTGGGGGAGTAGAGAAAGGCCATGAGAGGACTTGGCCAAGTGATTCTAAAGTACTTTGTAGGGTTAAACATGGGAGAATGGTCAGAAAAACTCCAGAGAATGCAAAAGGATTAGCCTTAGTAGATACTAAAAGTTCTGCAGTGCAACAATAGTTAAAAGTACTTTACTTCTATAGTAGACGGATCAATGGAATGAAACACTGCAGAAATAAACCTAAGTCTTAGGGAAATGATAATGGTATCATTTCAAATCAGCAGGGGAAAAGAAATCATTCCATAAACAATGCTGGCATAAGTGGCTAGCAATTTTGAACATTAAAAAGTTTAGAGTACTATTAGATCCCTTAACCATTAAACAATGTATTAAATAAAACGATTCCAGACAGATCATAGACAAAGTTGTATTTCTTTTTTTCATTTCAAAATGAAAAAAAAAAATCTGCCTTAGTACAAATGTCATGAAAAATAAACTTAATGGACAACCAGGGGAAAATATTTTCAACACATGACAAAGAGCTAATATCCCAATATACATTGAGATCTTAGAAATTATTATGAACGGCATAAATAACAAAATAGGCAATGGCTGTGAACATCAGCTCACAGAAGAAACACAATAATTCCTAAGTATATGAAAAAGTACCCAACTTCATTAATAAATGCATATAAACAAAATAGTTCACACATTATATTGGCAAAAAAATTTTAAACAATACAGTGTTATGAGGGTAGAGGAAAACAAATACTATAAATATTATATTCTATTGGTACCTGCTGCAGTTTTTTAGAAAGGAAATGTGGCCATACTTACTCAAATAAAAAAAAGTTTCCACTATTTGATACTGAAATTCCACTTCTAGGAATCTGTCTCCAAAAATGGTACCCCATGTCAGCAAAGTTATACGTCTAAGACTGTTCACTGTGGCGTCGTTTATAATAGCAGCAAAGTGGAAAACCCACATGTCCATAAATAAGAGAACAGCTGAATAGATTATGACATACACATTCCATGCAACGTTCTGCCTCTAAAGAGAATGAAGCATATCTGTAAATGCTGAAATGAAAAGGGTCCCTATTGTTAGGTCAGAGAAGCAGACTACAAAATATGTCAGTACCATTCTGCCTTTGTTTTTCTAAATCTGTTTATACAGATATGCTATACGGGTGTGGAAAACACTGGGGCCACATAAGCAAACTATCACAGTGGTTACCTCTGGGTGGTAGGACTGCTGAGAAAGAAGGAACAGCTCACTTTTTCATATAATTTAAATTTATTGAGAAAGTATTACCTTTACAAATTTTATAAAACCTAGACAGATGTTGGGCTAAGCTTATTTTAGGCCTAGCTACAGAGTAAATTTGCATTCTTAAAACACTAAGCTCCCCAGAGCCAGGACTATGCCTTCTTCATCTCTATGCACTTGGAGCATGTTTTGCATATAGTAGGTATTCAGTAAACATCTTAACGCACTTCACTGAACAAGAGAAGGCATTCTACCTGCTGAATCCGCTGTGTGCAGTTAACTGCGAGTGAGAGATGTGTGTGGTGTCTGTAGATGAGGAAAGAAGGATAACAGACCAGATTCACAGCTGTTTCCAAGCTGTTTGCAGACCACGAATCTGAAAGAAAGCTGAGTGTAAACTCCATCAGGCTTTAATTATTACCTAATGGGGAGGTTCCTCTCTTTGGATCAGCAGAAACTCATCCAAGAAACATCCCTGCGCTGCAGGGCTCAGGGCTGTGCCCCTCTCTGCAGGAGCTGCTGAGAAACTTGCAGGTTGCTGTGGTCCAGGCTGTGGCGAAGCTGAATTCCTGCCGGCCGTGCAGGGAGAGATCAGCGTTTGCTCAAGAACATGGAATCGGTAAGGAAAAAATGTTTTTCCTGCTCAGGCTTACCCTGAGCACAGAATCATTATGCACTGAAGGGATACCAGACACTGGACAGAAAAAAACTGAAACGGACGCATTCTCCTGCCAGGGAGGGGCACCCATATCACTCAACTGCTCTCAGCTACTGATACCTTTCTTCCCTTCTTGCACCTTCTCAGTCTTGGGTCTTGTCGTCCTCCATGGGCACTGTATAGGGAAAGCAGCTGCAGGCTAACGAGGCTGCAGACCCCACTCCTGGGGGGGAGCGTGCCTGGGCTCCCTGCCTGATGCAGAACAGGTGCAACATCCATGCCAAGACCCGGCTCCATCACCACTTCGACATCCCCCCGCCCGACCGACAGAGGAAAACACAGACTTCATATACTATTATCTTTTTTAATTCTCTTTCATCATTCATGTTTGTTTAGAACATTACAGTAGGCATGAAGGGAAAAATAACTGCATTTTTAAATTATATTATAATATATGAAACCATGCCATTATCTTTTAGGGAAAAAAAGCATTCAAAAATTAATTTGATATGAAGGTTCAAGATTAAGACCAACATCCAAGTAAGCCATTTGTAAGGTTAAGTGCAAGTTGTGTTTTCATTCCAATGAGTTTACAGAGATGCTGGCATGACGTGTATGATTTGAAACAGTCAAATCCTCGAAGGTTTTTGCACTTGGATTTAAATAAAAACTAAAATGTCAGCATAGTTTCAGTGGCTTTCAATTTCCTGTTTGATCTCAGAAATGTATGGATGGTCTTTGCCATGAGCTACTTCCATGATGGCAATGGCCTAGGAGAGAGAGAACAGGGGTTGAGAGCCTGAAGCCAGTCCCCTTGCCCCTCCCCCGGACTAACTTTAATTCAGGCTGGACCTCTCTGCTTGAAGGCACAGGATGCAAACTGGCTTTCAGAGCCTGTGTTAGCCTCCAGAGTCTAGCTTTTTTTTTTTAAAAAGAAAAGAGGACAAGATTCTCTCACATCCGACTAGTCACCCAGTCTCTACAGCTGAGGAAAACATTCTTCAGTAGCTGAAGAAATGATAGAGAAATTGATTTAGGGACAAACCTTTTTGATTTTAGTTCATATTACTAATGTATAAGACATGACTAAACCGTTTTTCCCTTTCAAAAAGTGCACGCTTACATCTTTATACATATTCTTTAAAAACTTAAAAATAGGCACAAGTTTCATGTGAGGAATCCAGAGAGCACATATTTAATAAGGTTTCTTTAAGTGCAAGAGTTTCCAGTGGCTCCATTACTTTCTAGCTGTGTAACCTTGGGCAATTTACTTAACTACTCTGTACCTCACTGTCCTCATCTGTAAAATAGGAAGAACACATACCTCTCAGAGCTGTTGACACACATGAAGTGTTTAGAATAGCGCCTGGCATATAGGAATTACGTATCTAAGGTAATCCGTAATACTTAATTTTGCTCTTTTGTATTCAACTGTATTCTTCACAGATCGAAAAACTTAAGTTATTCCCACGTCCCCCAAACAGGGAATTTTTGATGGCCTGTGACTCTGACGGGCCTTCCTTTCTATTCTACCATTCTCTTCCTAGATCTCAACCCAACAGGGGTGCAAGCCTTCAGGAATCGCCTGGTTTAAATGTCTCGCCTTGCCCTCTGCATTCACGTCAGGACTCGTGTTCCTTCCTCAGATCTACT
Source organism: Delphinapterus leucas (assembly GCF_059928025.1). Lineage (NCBI taxonomy): Eukaryota > Metazoa > Chordata > Mammalia > Artiodactyla > Monodontidae > Delphinapterus > Delphinapterus leucas. Next base: position 48,580,553 of record NC_143129.1, on the reverse strand, counting down.
CTATCCTTCGGTGATCAGCAATTAGTTACTTAACAGCACTCTGCCGTTGAGACCTAACTGGTTAATTTTTTTCCAACCTCACCAAAGCAATAAATGGCATCTTAGAAGACAACTTCCACAGTTTAAAAACAGAAGGTTTTATTCTTAACTCCCACTTCTAGGCTGGGTCAGCCCTGGCCCTTCCTTTTGGGATGTCGGACCTTACTCCATCTTTCCGTATACTGTATCGGGAAGATATGGGGAATCTGGAGAATTAGGCATCCAAGCCTAGTCCACGGCCCCAACTTTCACAAAGATTCTCTTAACAGGTATAAACAGACTGTCCAAAGGTTACATTTTATCAACCTTTGTCTTCTACATAAATAATAATTGTCCCAAAGATTGTATTTTATCAACTGTTGATTCCTATATAAACAGCAATGAGAACCAATACTTGGGATGGTGGCTGTGCTTCTGTGAGCGGCAGGGCCTGGCCCCTGGCCCACTGGCAGGTCCTGGCACATAACCATACTCAATGAACGCTAACAATGATTATTAAGCCTATTTTAGAAACTGCAGATGGATAATCCTCATGCTGAGGGCCTCTCCAGACCCAACTGCCTTGATTTCACCACAATCAGGCATCATGAATCTATAAATCCCAAAGGGCAGAAATTTGGAGAATTCCCTCACTACGGTCTCCTGACCTATCCATGGCCTCTTTTTTATTTTTCCTTTCTTTTTATCGGTAATAGTGGACCAGAAAAGACATTTTAATAATGCCAGCCTCGTATCATGATCACATACTTAGAGCACTTCCATGGCTTCCCAGGGGACAAAGGGCAAGTACCCGCTTCCCCACAGCTGTGAACCTGTAACCACAATGTGGACACCCCTTTCCCAACAGAAGGGTCAGGATGCAAACGTGCCAAAGGCTCAGTTACTTACTACCCTGCCGCCTGCTGAATCCATCCCCCTCCCACTCCTATGGCTGGAGGGCAGCCAAGGGCTAGTCTTTCTCCACGACTGACCTGCAGGAAGGGAAGTGTGAGGAGTCCGTCAGGCACTGGGCCTCCTAACCTCACATCACACACATACCTTCTTCAGAGCTCTCTCCCCAGCAGCTTTGTTCTCCAGGCCCATGTACAATCTTCCCAGCTTCAGCCACATGGAGGCCACGTTGAGGGAATACAGAGGATAGTGCTTACTGGAAGGAGAGAAGAGACAACAGGCCACCTTGTCAACGGCTGCCGAGAGCCCACAGGCCGGGTGCAGTGAGCTGTGGTCGCCCAGCTGATGGCCACACTCTCCACGGCAGCCAGGCTCCTCCAGACCCCGGCAGGTGCTGAGTGGAGGGCATGGATGGTTCAACCCTGTCTACCCATCGTGGATGCACTTCATTTTATGCAGTTTGTGTGTTTCTGAAAAACCACATAAAAACTACAGGGGAGATCCTATAGAAAAACATGTATAAACACAACATTGAGTCCCAGCCCCAGATTTTTGTCTTTTAGGTGCACACATCACAGGGCATCGGGAAAATTCCCTCTTTATGAGGACAATAGGCCTATCCCCTCATATTAAAAAGACAGTATACTTAAAGACAGAAACATACCAATGTCTCAAGACCTCGGCTTTCTGTCACACTCTATGATTATCAGTTGGTTTGGCAAAATTATAAGCTCTCTGAAGTCAGGTACACACCTCCTACTTCTTCTAGATATTCCTTCTCTATTGCCCAGCAGAAGGCTTTGTAGACAGCAGGTATTCTCGCTGGTTTTAACTGAAGGCTGACTGATGGGGCCTGCCTAGGAAGGAGCCATCTCCCTAGGAACAGAGACCAGGAGGCAGCTGGTGTGTGTGTGTGTGTGTGTGTGTGTGTGTGTGTGTACACACGTGTGTGTGTTCAAGGTGTTTATTTACAGGCTGGTCTGTTCTACCTGCTCTATCCTCGAAGTCCATCCAAAAGAGACACATTCTAGCTGTATTCCTAGGCAGCGGGCAGCTCGCTGCCCAGAGAGATCCCTAGAGCCAGCAACCAAGAGAAGGCCAGGGCTGGGCCCCCCGGAAGAGCTCCCTAAGCTAACAGAGGGTCCAGCACAGCAAGCCCTGCTGGGAGAGCAACCACAAAGCCAACATTCACTCTCATTCTGTCTCTCTCCCTACAGATCTACAGAGGGACTGAAGCCCAGAGGACTTCCTCACCCACCTCAGGAAGAAGGACAGGCTTTGAGATTATCCCTAAAGTATCAAATTCTGTTTCCAGGAGCAGATTTTAGGAGCTGGCTTCCCCCATGGGCTCCCCCTGCTGGCTAATCAGGGCACTGTGAGGTAAGTGGAGGGCCGACTGGGCAGTGGAAATTCAGACTGGACATAAACTTTACAGTCCCCAATCTTAGAACCTGAAGAAGTACTGAGTGCTTCTCAAAAGCCCTCAGGGTGCTTCTGGAACACAGAGATTTCAAGTCCAATACCCAGAGATTCTGATCCACTTGGTCTTGGAGAGGACCCTGTAAATGCATAATGTAAATGTGTTTAACAGACGCCCCAGTGATCTGATCTAGGCCAGCCAGGCCCTGAAGTGGCTACTCAGAACCTCCTTCTGTCACCCATTTTAAGGTTTACTAACCCTCTCAACATGGAAACTTGCCCATGGTTAACATTCATTATCACTACAAGTTAAAATCCAACTTATTTTATTCAAATCTAGGGGAGGATATTAAATAACCACAGACAACACACCAGTCCCAGAGTTTCCCCATTTGCAAAACTGATGCTGCACCCTGAAAAAAGCAAAAGAAGGGGACAGAAAACCACTAATGGATTACTAAGTGCCATTTAACTTGGAAGGCATGGGAGGGGAACGAAACAAACCGGTGGCTTTTAAATACTGGTCTGAATTAACTACTGTGGACGGAGTACCCTGGATGGGTCCTGGGAGGGATCCTGCCCCAGCACCCGCTGCGTCACCTCAGTCTGCCTCCCTGGGTGCCTCTTCCGGGTGGTGGAGGGCACAGGCCGGGCCCAGCGGAAGCACCCTGTGCCTGCACCTCCAGATGTGTACAGAGGACAGAAAGCTGCTTCTGGCATGCTCCAACATGATAGCGTCAAGACAGAAGAGCCAAGGGACCATTCTAAATCACCCACTTCCATTCTGTGCTAAGATGATGGGAAGCGCCACTGCAATCACCTGTAGGGCTGGATGATTTTCTGTCCGTACCGCAGGGCTCCCTCCCAGTCCTGCATGTACAAGCAGACGCCCATGGCCTGGTACATCATGTGCAGCATGTACACGTTACTGTCCTCAAACACACAGCTCATCTTCTCCTGGCTGAGCTCGCAGATCTCCAGCAGCTCACTAGGGGGTGCTCTAGAGTCAAGGAAAGGACAGGCCTGGCAGATGAGCTAGGCGGCTTCCCAAGGCCCCAGGGGCAAGGAGTTGCTATTTTGTTCACTCCACCTCTAGCTTCACCCTCCGAAAACGTAAATTACAGAAAGCCCGGCAAAAGTGAAAGGAGTCATATTTTTCTGGAAGAAAAAGACTAGGAGAAACTGGAGACCTCAGCTGTTAAACACAAAGAATTTTAGCCACAGGGAACAGAGCCTCCTTTCAGCTGTAAACAATATTGATTAGAATCAAAAATCTTCAATTTTCTAGTTAAATTTAAATCCTCACCCAAGCTGAGAATTTTTGCTAAAGTTCTTAAGGAAAAAGTCCCCACCATGGGAACGTTCTTTTTTACACTCAGAAAAAAATGTGTCTTTCTCCAATTTCCTGTCACTGGTTTTCTTTCTTTCTTCAGTACGAATCTAATGCCTTTTCAACACCCAAGAAAATGCTATACCACAGCGGTTAAGAATATGGATTGTGGGCTTCCCTGGTGGCGCAGTGGTTGAGAGTCCGCCTGCCGATGCAGGGGACACGGGTTCGTGCCCCAGTCCGGGAAGATCCCACATGCCGCAGAGCGGCTGGGCCCGTGAGCCATGGCCGCTGAGCCTGCGCGTCCAGAGCCTGTGCTCCGCAACGGGAGAGGCCACAGCAGTGAGAGGCCCACATACCGCAAAAAAAAAAAAAAATGGATTGTGCTAGCAGACCTGGGGCAAAACCTGGCTCTGACCTGGTGAACTGTGTCCCTTGGGCAAATTACTTGCTATCTATGAGGCTGTTTCCATCTGTTACACAGCAAAACCCTTGGTGAGGTGCCTTGCCCAAAGGAAGATACCCAGTCAGTGAGGGTCTTCAAGGAACAGTTCTGCAGTTTTAGACAATAAAAGTCTTCCACAAGGATGCGCTCCTGAGCCAACTAGTCAAAGAGGAGAAACAGATACGGTCAACATCATGAAATGCTGATGTAGTTGACTCCAAGTGATGGATGGCGAGTAAGTCTTTAAACATTTATCAGGACACATCCTTCCTCCAATATTCAGAATCTGAAACCCATTCTCCCCCCGTTCCCCGTGCCCAAACTCCCCAACACCCCCTGTAAGGGAGGGCTGGTTGTAAAGGATATATTTGTAGTGCTTGGCCCGCCGGAACTCCTCAATGACATTGCGTGCATATCTGACCATGTCACGGATGGCTTCTGCCTTTGGGGGATCATTGAGCTTCCGGATTTCCACCTTGGCCTTATCCTGAGGAAAATGTCCACAGGTTACTTCCCACGGAAACCATACTGATGGGGAGACCTCTCCAATAGCACGTTTTCCCATGCAGAGGTAGAGGCCTACCCATTCTAAAGTTACAAAAGAATGAAAGGGAATCAGGCAGGGGATCTAAGAGAAGTTCAATACTCATTACTTTTTTACAAAAAAAAAAAAAATATTAATTTTCTAGACCCTCCTTATCGAGGCAAGACACCGAGAATATGTTTGCTGTGGGCAGATATGTGTGTTCAGACATCTGTGAAATCAAGAGAATAAAATAAGGAGGGGTGGCATTGACAAAATAATTTGCGCAATGCCAAAGAAAATTCTTCAGATTCTGGTGAATAGGTGGGAAAGCTTGAAAATGTTTCTCATGTGCTTTTTCCCTTCCCTCTCTTTTGAGCAGCCATTTCTTTTCAAGACATAGCAATTTGGCAAATCCTTCTCTTATCTGAACAATGTGATGGAAATGTTTTAATTAGCTGCGAGAATCAGGTTTGAACAAAGATCTGGTCTAACTGGATTCCCCCGGGCTATGCTAGTAAGGCGGTTTAAAGCCTCAAAAATACGACAGGAGGAGACGCCCCAAGTCAGACAGGGGCGCTCGCTTGGCACAGAGGCCCTGAGAGAGAGAGCACAGTCAGCACTTGTGCCGGGTCGGGGAGTTTACCTTGTCTTTGGTGGTGCACTCCTGGCACTCACAGGTGAAGAAATAAGAATCTCTTAACCGGTCATTCCTATCTTCTGTTGGGTACAGGAGGTCAATGTAGCTGGTAAAAACCTAAGGGGGTCCAAAACGTTGATGCTGCAGATTGCTACAGGCCAACTCACGCCTCATCCTGCCTGTCGCTCTGCAAACATTCCTGATGGTGACCTTGCAGGGACAGGAGGGCCGGAGCTCAGGATACAGTCTTTTACCTTAACACACTGAATTCCTCAAACAGAGCACCCGCTAGTGGTGGTGAAGAGAAAGGGCTTCTCTACCCACCTCCTACAGAATCAAGGAATCCCTAAAACGGTCATTTGGAAGGTTGAGAGCATCCCGCTTCCTTCCTCCCCAGAGAGCAAGCTGTGAATCTGGCCCAGCAGTAGATGCCCCTGTCTTGTGTATAGAAGCAAAGGCCACGATGGGCAAAGAGCCTACTCATGCTTGGGATGGGCCCTGCACTATCTCTTCCTGGTCTTTGTTTAGCCTCTTTGATCTCACAACCCGGGACGGCCTAGATGCACTGCTGGGTGGGTGCAGGGGGAACATGAACACACACACGGTGTGTGTCCCTTTATCCTGCCATCAGCTGGCAATGGACCAGGAAGCTCGGCTCAGCAGGCCGGGACAGGTCAGCACAGGGAGGATGCAGCTCCTAGGCCACCAGCAAGCTGCTGCCTTACCCAGCCGGGCCAGAGAACTTGGAAAAGTCATACCTTTGGGCTCCTCAAGTTCTCCCGTCCTTGCTTTTTTCTAACGGGCTCTATAACTGAGACTTGCAGCATATGGAGGAGGCCGGCATTTAACTGTCCATTATCTACTCACTGGGATGGCACTCGCTGCTCATCCCACACCATCAGGCAAACGTCTGACTGAACAGATGGATGTCCCAAAGCCGTCACTGTGCCAGTAACCTCGGGCACTGGCGGGCAGGCGAGGGTGGGGGACCCACACAGGCTAGGTGCTTGCAGGTGCCCTGAGCTCTCCCCAGTGCAACGGGCAGTAACAGAGACCCTGTGGCTCATCTGACACCCCAGGGACTGGCTTTTTCCCCTTTGTAGGGCAGGTAACCCCCAAAACAGTGACTTGCCCAAAAGGAGGAGATTGCATTTCTGATTTGTGACAGCAGGAGGGCAAAACAACAGGAGCGAGCCTCAGCCTCACCCTGCCCCAGTGGCCAGAGCCTGCCTCATCTCTTTGAAATGACTGATGGGCACATGGTGCAACAGACAGAAGGGCCCAGAAGATGGCGACAAAGGCCGCTCGCGGCCCAGACACAGCCAGTCCAGGTGACAAACTGCTCCAGGCAGCCCCAAGCACGGGTCCTGGTGACTTAGGTTCCTACTGACTGCAATTTGAACAAAAGAGGCACAGGGCAGCCTCCACAAGACATTCGGAAACCAAGATACCCTGACTCAAAACAAGATGCCTTCCTCAGGACGAATTCCACAAAGGGTGGAAAGTCTGATTTGTACCTGGGGCGTGGGGCTCCCAGTTTAGCTGTGGGTTAGTTAACAAGGTCCAGAGAAACCGAGGCCCATATCATTTCATACACTAATCATGATATTTAAAAAATTCTAAATATCCAGACATGCAACTTAAAAAATAGCATTAGAGATTATTTAAACTGAAATGTATCTAAAGTGGGTGATTACATTCCCTAAAAATTCATGTGTCTTGCTAGGGATATTAGGATTTACTTTAAGAAAGTATAGCATACATCTGGCAAGGCCTGGCCAGCGTTCTCAACGCACCTGACAGGGTAGTCATGGACCCACAGCACAGGAAAGGAGAAGGGAATCGCTGACCAGATTCACTCCATATCCCTAAGTTAGGGAGGGAAGCTAATGGTGGCCCTTGGCCACAGACTGCCTCTACCTGTCCCATCAAGTGTGTACACCTGGCCATCTGCATTCCATTCCTAGAAAGTGAACCCTCCCATGTTCAGATGTGGAACTGATACGACTTGAACCGTTGATGTCATTTGGAGTTGTAACTCGTTAGCTACTACTGGGTTGCTTTTCTCTTTGCGGGCCCGGGGGGAACAGGCCAAAATTCATGAATCAAAAATAAACTCAAACCCAATTATTTGGAAATGGGAATACACAGACTCTAAGATTGCATTTTGCTCATTTTGGCAGTCTCATTTTTCTATAAATCTCTGTGAGGAACCTTACTCGAATCTATTCTTCCCTGGTTTCTTTTTTTGGCCACAGATGGACATGGCGAGCGCCAAATGGAAGCTGAAAGTTTGGATCAAGCCGCAGGTCTGACCCTGAACCCTGGAGGGACTGAGGATGGTACCCACCACACGGCTGCCCTCAGCCACACACTCACCTCCTCTCCAGGGTGGATTTCCTGTACAGCTCTGACTTCTGCCAGGGTCCCCTTGTAGGTCACAATGACATTGGGGCAACAGCTATGATTCATCAGTGCAACACTGTCAATGAGAAGAGAAAACCCAATGTTCTCAGGAAGGCAGACAGACTGTTCAGGTAACTCCTTGACCACTTCCTTGCTAAGTTGCAGAAACTGGATCTTTGTAGGACATTAAAAAAAATCTAACAGCTGGCCATCAGAGTCTAAGAGGTTGTTGTGCATGCATTTATGACAATATCTAACACCTTAAATTTGAACAGTACTGAAATCTGCAATTCAGAACGGTGATTTCTAAGCCAAAAACAAAACCAAAAAACCCCCCCAACAACGATAAAGACAGCAACAACAACAAATTCCTTCCTGTTAGATGCAGGTCTCAAAACTCAACACCTACAGTGAGCAGCTCCTCCACTGGACACTGTACAAGACAAATGGGCTGTCACTGCCAAGCAGCTTTTTATATCAGAGGACGATTTCTAACATGCTGTCTTCAGATGCTGAGAAATCGGCACCGCGGGAGATGCCGGCTTCCTGAGTGAGGGTGTGTGATTCCCTGAGAGACCTGGAGGAGCCCGTCTGAGGCTCTGCACCTCAATTTCCTCATCTGGAAAATTGGGACATTGCTGCTCCGGCTGCTTGCGGTCTGCTTTACAGGGACGGCGAGGACAGAGAGAGTCGCCTATGTGAGGGCTTTGAGCTTTCTGATTATATCAAGGTCAAAGTTCTGAGAACAGAAATTTCTAAACTACAGGGGAAAAGTGCTTGATCTCTGAAAATGCTGCCTTGGAAATCACAATGCTGATATGATTTCTGCCAAAGGGAATTTTTCCCTCCAATTAAAACTGCCTGGATCCAAACTGGGGCTCAGATGGGCACTCACATCCCGGTGCATCATGGCTCTGGTGGCCGGTGTGACTCGCCTGACGCTCAGTGACCAAAACCCCTTCTCCTGTTTGCTCCATGAACACAAAAAAGCAAGGGGATTGGAGAGCCTGATGCAGAGGAGCTGCCCCCTGGATCGTCGTGTACCAGGGGAGCGGCTGCTAGAGGTCTGGGTGAAGGGGGTGGCTGCCATGGGCAGGGCCATGCGGCGGCTTCCCTGTCTTGTCCGTGGGGAGGGTCACCTCCACCCTGCTTCCCAGCAAGTCATGCACAGGGAATCAGGTCCTAGGAAATCTGACAAAGAAAGGCACCAGAGGTTGTTCTTAGTGGAAGAGCAGGTTTGTAGAACCATTTTGCAAAAGTATTAAGTAACTCATTTCAAGACAGACTCCTGGCCATCTTTCTCATGAAGGCGGGGGACCTGCCCGAAGGCAGGACACCTATCACAGCTCATGCTCTTGGTACCACCGTTCTCTTGGCAACTGCTGGACAGGGTGAAACCTCAAGCACCACCACCCTTAGCCTTGCTTTCGATCTTTCACATACCAAGAGCAGACATTCCAGAGCTCATTTCAGGGCTGAAGATGTCAAGATGAGCCTTCTATAGAGGGTCTAATCACCTTTCTCTTCTTTTTCAAGGCAAAGGTCCCAAAGAACCTTTCCCCAAACCACTTCTTTCCTCACCGTCAGAATTCAGACTGCAGACGACACCATTTTGGCCACAGAAACAGTAATACCATGGGAATAAACTTTGTGTTTCTCTGGTTCAAGAAAGCCTGTGACAGCTGATCAGGGGACATGGACCTGAACAGATTTTTCTGTCTTTCAGACCCGTACGATGCACAGAGCTGGGCAGCAACAGACAAACATGTAGGGCTCACGTGCCATCCACGGCCAAAGCATGGGTGTTAAGGGTTTCCTGCAATTGCTTCAACCTAGAGGCAGAGGCTCCTGTAGTTTATATTAAGCAACATCACTTTAGATGAAACTAATCTACAGTGTGGAGGAACTCAAGACAGGGGATGCAGGAAGGGCTCCTTTGCTCCATCTGTGAAGCCAGGGCTTGATGTCAGGGGACTGACGCATTTGGAGACCATCCTGTCCATCAAATAGATAACGGCAAAGCCATGCTTGGCAGTCCATTACAATCAGAGCTATAATGATCTCCGTTGCTCAACTGGCTGGCCTTTCTTGAATTACCTGAGTATTCCTAACATAAAGAAAAATCCTATCGTTCTTTGAAATTTTTCCCTAGTTGACTACTTTAGCATATTCTCCCTCCAAGATGTGCTGTTTCTATACTGGTATTTTTCAAAAAGGACAGATGAACAAGAAGCTTACACAGTCTCTACGTAAGTCTACAGCCAATTCTTGGCAATTAATGTTTTCCTTTGAGTGGAAGAAACCCAAAGATTCCCAGAACCACAGATATGCAAAAAGCAAATTTCTCAGCAGGGCCTGGGCTGTTCCTTCTATGCACACTCTAAAACATTCTTGAATAACAACTCTCTACCTAGCAGGACTTACCAAGCAACTGTTGTCTTAACTACTACCTTCAGATCCTTAAATGCAGGGGAAATATTTTGAAATCTGGCATAATTAAAAAGGGGACTTAATTCACTTGGAGTTTCATGTGTGCCACATGCAGTTAGGGAGGTTATTTAAAAATCAAAAACAAATTCAAATTAGTGATGAATAAGTAAAAAGAAAAAAAATGAAGCCACACTCAGCCTACTCAGGAAATACTGCTGATCCCAAATGAGAAAGTTCTTCATCTTCAATTGTGAAGCCATTACAGTTAACCTGTAGTGAGAAAGGAAGGGGAGAGAGGAAGAAAAAAAAAAATGAGCTAAAGCCTCTCTCTGGATAGAAATCATTTCTTTAATTTTAACCTTTAACAAATTAACTAGGAAGATGTTTGGTTTAGTGATTTGAAAACCTTTCTTTTGGCCAAGATATCTTATGTTCAAACACAGCTTACAGATCAGTCTCATGTGTAAACAAATAGAAACAGAACTGTCAGGGCTGATGCACCCTTAGTCTAGCCCACCTGCCCACCTGCCCATGGTAGCCCAAGAGCACAACGAACCACTAAGGCTCCAAGGACTGAAGTCTGCAGATCAGCATGGGAGTCAGGACATCTGCACTCTGATCCTAATTATGCCACAGACCTGGTGTGGGATCTTAAGCCCATCACCGTGTTCCTCTGCCCTCGGTTTTCCTCCATTAAAAAAAGGAGTCACTTAACCTGGTACCTAGCTCATAAGGTGAGGCGGCAAATAGCCTTTACATAGCTAATCTAACTGCTGTCCATCCCCTTGAGAGGCAGGGGGACCAAGGCCCTGAAGCTACTTGGGACTGAGAATGTTCCTTCATGCCTCAGCCACATCAACTACTGGCCACTTGTTCATCTTTGAAAAGAAATATTACACTGAAAATCACCAAGGGCAGCTCTCAACATCCTGGAAGTCTAATTTAGAGCTCATAGCTGAAAATAAGGACTATACTTCCCCAGTTCAGACTGTTTCATAAACTCACTCTTTCCACAGACATCCACCGAGGAACCCTTATATGTTGGGCACTGTGCAGAGAAGGAAGAACGGGCCAAAATCTGTGCTCTCCAGGAACACCCAGGCTCCTGGGAGACGGTTAATTCGGTGGGTATTTTTCATTTGGATCTAAAACTTCACAACTGGAAGGGGAATCGGTCGCTTTACTTTTCAGATGATGAAAATAAGGTCAGAGAGGGGCAGTGACTCACCCAAAGCCAGGGGCAAAGGCTGAGAGCCCTGCTCTCCCTGACAGCTATGAGGTTGTCTGTGAAGCCTGCATGCTGAATGATTTCACCCCGTGAGCTGCAGCCAGGCTCCTTCCTACCAGACACACCACATTGGCGCCTTTCAGGCCAATGGATGGGCTTTTTAAAACTAGCACCCACCAAGCACTCACTCTGGGCTAGGCACTGGGCTGGGTGCTGCATATTTACCCTCTCATAAATCCATACTACTACTCTGGCATAACCCATTTTACAGATGGGAAAACTGAGGTTCAGGGAAGTCAATGATTAAGTGACTTGTTCAAGGCCATGTAAGTAGCAAGTGGCAGAACAGGAGTCAAAATTCAAATTAGACATTCTGATGGCAAAGCCATCAGAAACACAAGTATTTTTCACTGTACCATGCTTCTAAAACTGTTCTGATCTCTGATTCTTAATGTTGCAATTTTACTTAAAATTGAAGGGCCAGTGTCAAAGGCTTGGAAATCTTGGTACATAGAGAAGTAAAGGCTCTGATGGGTTTGACTTGCAGTTTTTACAATTCAACACATTTACGATCAGTATTTACAATTTTCAACATAAAAAGAGATGACTGTAGGCTAGTAGAACAATATACAGTTTTTGAAATCCTGAGGTGTTGGGCATTTTTATGTAGAAGACTTAGCATACTATTTTTTGTGCCAGCTTCAGGTACTCTAACCTATTCTGTCATCAGGACATTAACCAACTATCATTAATGAGTGACCATCAACCAACATTATGTTAAGAGGAAATCAGCACCTTCATTCATTCAACAAAATTTACTGGAGCATGAACTATGCGTCCTGCACCGTACTAGGAACTGAATGATCTATACCCAGTCTCAGACTGGATACTAACATGCCTCAGCAGTGGCTGGTACCCACAGGATGACAACAAACGTCTGTGAAGTGGAAGAATGAATGAGAGAACTTGGCAATTTTACAACTGATCTAGGGACCGACAGCTCTTGACTAGCTTTGGGAGGTCGGGGAAGGAGACTTGTCCCTTTGCTTCGTAATCTCTTCCCCTTCGAGGTTCTCAGCTGGACTGTCTATGACTCCAAATGCTTTCAGGCTTCAACGCTGCACGACCACTGGTCGGCTTTATTCCCTCTGCCGCCCTCCTCTCACTGTGGAGGAGACAGTGTGTTTCTTCACTGCAAAGAACGGCTCCTGTGAGCACAAGTGTCATCACTGTTCCTTTCTGGGAGGCGGTAATGGTGTTTAAGCCAACTTGCATAGCAATTTGCCTGCTAGCTTTCCCTCCCTTCTGAAATATCCCTAGGGAAGAAAAGTGAATTTGCCTGTTAAGAAAGATGCATGGGCCATCGTCCTTTTTTTTTTCCAAGTCAAGTCAGGCGTTAAGTGCCTTACTGAAGCTATTCTCATAATCAGCATCTAGACTAGATGTAGGCTGCACACCAAAAATACACTTCCCAACCATGCATATGCTCCCGGTGATTAAAATGCACCTCAGCGCTGCCGAAGGAGCGCAGTCACCTTCTGCTACCAGCTGCTGCTGGGCCACGAGCTAAGCCACAACACCCTCCCATGAACCAGAGAGAGGAAAGGGCTCAGAGGCTGGAAGAGCAGACATGCAGCTGAGGGCTGAAAGGCAGGACCAGAAGGCGGCATGGGGCTGGAACAGCACTTTTCAGTTTTGCTTTAAAGTTGTCTTTGAGGGTACTGAATGTCCCTTTTCAAATTTATATATGGAGAAAAGATATGTATGTGTGCAGTATGTGCACCTATGTGTACACACACGATCTCAGAGTGGATATTATGATCTGATAAGTATAAAGTCTTTCAAGGAATTAATTACCTATAGTTATATATGTGTGTGTGTGCATGTGTGTGTATATATATATATATCTGTATCTATCTCCTGGATTTTCTGAGTCAGTCCAAATTTCAAGGACTCTGAGTCATTTTCAGCACAAATATATTTCTGCTTGTGACACCAAGTGCCTTGATTTTTGGTAACTATGGTCCCATATCTACTATGTCAACACTGAGAAGTCCCATCAGCATGCATTACTGTGTTGGAAAAAAAAGTTGTTTTTTCCACAGCTTGCAGTGGAAAGATACCTATATTTATTTCATCTCTCTTGCTTTCTCACAGAACCATGCCTCATCTAATCCAGAAAAGAAGTCATGTATCTAGCTTTTTAAAAAATGTAAGAGAAGTCAATTCCTCAACTTTGTACTGTCACCCAAATCCACTGTCTTAGGATGCGTAGGGAAATATGCTGTAATAATCCCAGGATCATATAATGAAATCAGGAAGGTTTTTCATCATGCCTATTAACACTCATACCTTGAACCCATTTTTTCTTTTACCGAGAACAGCATTTTTTTCTGATTATGACAGTCACACAATAGAAATATATCCACATAAACATAAAGTCTATCAAGGAACTCATCAAACTGTTCACGGTGTTTCTCACGGAGGGGTTGAAGTAGGTGAATGAAGTGGTGATGACTCACTTCTTTCTTGATATGTGCAATTTTTAAAGTGGGAGAACTATGGGTGCTTTTCATCTTTTCCTCTTTTTAGTATTTTCTTAAGTTATCCATGCTCATTGTAGAAAATCCAGAAAAATCATCCAACAAAAAAGCAAAAATTTTCCACAACTCAGGAGATAACCAACAGTGAACTTCCGTTTCAACTTTTTTTTTTAACGTAATTTTCATATTACACATTCCCCTGCTCTTACACTTAATGTTTTATCATCAACGTTTTTCACATCTTCAGATATTCTTTGAAATGTAATTTATAAAGGCTACATAACCTTCCATCGTAAGGCTAAGCCAAAATTTATTTACCAGACTCCTACTGCTGACCATTTATAATATGTACTTCCTTTTCGTTTTCTCTTTTTTTCCCTTTTCTTTTTTTTTTTTTTTTTGGTTTTAAAAAGAACCACGCAATAAACAATTTGCATGTCAATTTCTGTCCATAATCTCTGACTACTTCCTTAGGCTAGATCCCTAAAAATGGAATTAGTGGGTCAAGGGGTATATAGGCGATGCTTACTCTGTCCTAAGATGAAAATGTGTAAGTATCTACCAAGCTCTTTTATCCATCTAGGCACTGAAGGCTCTGGCAGGGAAATGTAACTACTTGTGCCCACAGAGCAGTATTCTAGTACCTCTCTTTCTGGGAAGGTCACCTTCAACTACACGTTCAGCTTGGAGGGGAAAACGCAAGGGTATGTTAGGGAGAGAAATCCGATCTGGTAAGTCATGCCAGGAAGAGCCACCCTCACAGTAACAGAAGACTGATGCAGCCAGACTGTGTTCAGCCAAAGGGTGGCGGCTGCACTGTCTTTTGTGTCCTAGCCATGCCCAACGGAGCCTCGGCCTTTCCAAATGGCTGGTTTGGCAACCAGCCTTAGCGCCTTTAAGTTGCTCTTGTCTAGAAGCCTCTTTAATTTTTTTTTTTTTTTATCATATCTGATTTTGGTAAACCTAGGCTCCTCTAAATAGGATTTCTTAGCAACCATCAGGAAAGACTTCCTGTACGTAGACCCACTTGGGCTCCTCTCTTTGGTGACTGTCCTTCCTGGGGCCGTCTGTATTTGCCTCTATTTATCCATACAGTGTTGGTAGGAGTAAAAAAACAAAACAAAACAAAAACAACCAACCAAAAAAAGCCCACTACTGTCAGAAGGGAAGGTTTAAGAGAAGAGTAAAATTTAATGTAGGAACCTCAAATGGTCTTTTCTATTCAAAGAGCTTCCAATATGCCATGGTACTGGGGCACTGGCAACTCCTCTGTTTTCATAAACCCTTCCTGCAGCAAGAGGCAGAGGTAGGGCAAATTTCCTATGTGCCACCATCAATGAGGGCCAGCACAGACAGCACCCTGATCTGCTCAAGGACGCCCAGCCAGTCGATGCAAAACAGGGCCCAATAGGTCAAGCACCATGTTGCCAAGTAGATGCCATCGTTCTACTTTCGTTCATCTTCACCGACCACGTGGTGGGGGGAGGGACTCAGGCAGGGAAAGGTTAGACTAAGTGTCACTTGATGCTCGCATTCTTACCTGTGCGAAGAGAACTACCAGGCTATGGTTGTCAGGGAACTCAAGGTGCTTGGAGTAAAAGTGATGGAGAGCAGCAATGTCACTCTGAATCAAACCTTTCTTCTCATTGTCTAATTTATCCAGATCTGTGGATAAACCATCATTCAGCTGGTAGAAAACTCTGGACTTCTAGCTATATCCTTTTATTGGGATCATGTTCAAGTGTGTTAAACTCTGGAGTCTAGCTATATCCTGTAAATGGCATGAAGTGGGAGAAAAAACTACGTGGAGCCCCCAGGAAATATACCTCCTCCTCATTTGGTCTAACTGATAAACCCTAGGGCAAGAAAAGCGTGCCATTTCTTTCTTCTCTTCCTCTGACAACTGGAAGTCACTCAGGACAGGGAATTTCAACTGACCATTAGCAACAAGGTCAGGAATGAGTGGCGATGACCGATAACTAGCTTGGTCAAGTCAAGGGCCCCCCGATTGGCCCTGGAGTCTACGTCATGATCGAGAAAGTGGACAGCCCCTGATTTAATGCCTTTCCATAAGGACGTCAGCTGTTTACAGGACTGCAATTCAGCAAAGATCCAAAAAATACTCAGCATGCCAGGAGAGCCAGCAGGAGATAGCGTAGGATGTAACAATTCATCCTGTAAGTTCCTACTTCCCCTTAATTATTTCCTAGCAGGTCCTAGCAACTCAGAAAAAAAAAAAGTTATATTCATTTTTCAAAACAGCACACAAGTCAAAATAAAAACTGGTAATCGTAAAATTCCCACCACCACTAAGAATCCGGCTTCCCCACCACCACTAAGAATCCAGCTATCTCTTCCTTTCCTCAATCCCGTCTAATTCACAGATAATGTGTGGGTAAGATAACTCCTCAGCCAGTCACAGGGAGACTTACGTGATTCAAACTCCTTCACGGTTAACAATTTCTCTGAAGGTGTTCTCTCTGGGTGGATTTTCTAGTAATTGGGGAAGAAATCACACAGACACAGATTTCAACACCTAGTGCAAAAAAACAGTGCTTTCACTTGTACATCAACATGAAGAAAAAGGCAATAGTTCTGAATGAAGTAAAGAGAGCTAGCCAAGGAGTCTGCCATTTGGGCTCTGAGAGCTTTTGCCTAACATCCAAATCCAAAGGACTCTTTTGAAAAGCTTTTAAAAGCACCTGCCACGTTCCTAACACCCTGATAATGCTATGCACACAGTAGGCTCAAAAATGCTTGTTATGGGAAAGAACGGTGGCTAGAAAACAACTTTTTAGGTCCCTGACTTAAAAGGACCGAGTCTACAGATGAACCATCCCATTTATTATTTCTCCTTCTAAAAAGGAACAAAATCAAACCCCCATCCATTTTACACTTTCTTTAAGCATAAGCTAAAATGATCTCAAATTCCAGGTTTTAAAAAGAACACTTTCGGTTGTATCCGTGAGCCCAGATTCACTTGAAACGTGTTGCTGGCTTTGTTCTAGACACCCCAAGAGGAGCTGACAATAGTAAACCCGCCAGGCTTTGAGAACATGAATAAACTTGGTGTTGACAAGAGTTCAAACGCCGAGCTCAAGAGCTGGCCCAAGGCCGTGTCTTTGTAATCGGGCTATTCAACTTGGGTATACAGGTGGTCCAGCCGGGCGCTCTCACCTCCCTAGTTAGCATGCTACGCTTCCCCTTGGCAGTTGGGTAGCCTGTCTCCCCGAATCCTTTGCAAGTGACTAGAATACAAATGGTCTGGTTTTTTAATCATCAAGTCCTATAGGGATGAAAAGATGGCCAGGTAACTTTTCATTTAATAGACTATTAGTCATAGTAGTAATTATAATAAAAGTTGAATGAAACTGGTATAAACTCATCATAGCTTTCAGACTACCCTCCTGGTGCCAAAACATTTCAATAGTTCTTTTTTAGAGCGGAAATCTTCCCATTCACAGGATCCATTTCTATAAGATTAGTAAGTCATTTTGCCTGGGAAAACTTTTCATTCAGAAAGGGCACCGGCTCCTTCTGAATTCTTAACCACCACACTTTCAATAACGTCAGGCGGCGGGGCTGGGGGGGAACCAGCAGACTGGTCACCCAATCCTCCCAAGATGCTTATGGATCAAATCGGATGGCTTACTTACCCTGACACCTCACCCAGTCACACCATTTTCTTTCTCCTACCCTTTCCTTCCGAACAAGTACTTGGCATATATTTAAAGATGACACTTAGTAAGGACCCAAAAGTTAACCTCCTCCAGCAAAAAAAGCATTCTGATTTTTCGGTCTCACTCTACAGGCCAGCCTTGATGCCTGTGGTTACCCTGAGCCAGCGAAGGCGCATGTCTGCAAGCACCTGACCCAGGCTGAACATAACAGAAGCATGACTTCAGAGGTCAGAAATGTTCTCCTGTCTACGATGCCGAGGAGCCTGACTTGGTCTGGGGACAGATATGAGCTGGTCAGGATCACATTTGGTTTCGATGAAGGAAAAACCAAAGTTTTAAACGGCGGGAGGTGGGGTGGGGGAAGACAGAAAGAAGAGGCAGATGAAATTTCAGCTTTAAAAGAGTTACAGTACAGAGGCCCTGCCCCCAGCTTATCACTAGCAAGCAGCTCCGTGGACATACACCTTCTAAGCTCCGTGCGGCCCATTTCATCGTGTCACAAGGACAAGTCCTACGGCATTTTCCGCCCCTCCTGTCAAGATCAGGCGTCTTATTATCATGCAATCAATAAGGCCTGAGCAAACTGGCGGTCAGGACCACCAGCCCCGGCTTCATCTTTGGAGGAAACCGTTGATGGCTGTCTTCATCCCCACCCTCCTCCCCTCTCCCCCTCCCCTCTCCCCTTGCCTCGATTTCTAGTTTTCCGCTCCTTTTCTTTCTCCTCTCCTTGCACATGCCATGCTGGCTGTTCTACCCCAAGGCAGGGCGAATAACGAGAAGGAGAGGAACAGGACCCAGCACAGGACAGGGGCAGAGGGCGGGGGGAGCAGAGTTCACTCTGTGTCTGGGGAAAGACGGGAACGGTGCAAAGCTTCGAAGGCCGGTCTGGTTCCCTAGGACACTCTGATTATTGTCAGTCAGGTTTTCACGCCCTGAAAGGCCGTATTTTTCTATGTAAACCTGTCTCATAAAAAGCTCAGAATTTAGTAACTGTGGCTACGTTCCTGGCCTGGGGTAAGTGACATCCTAGCTGCACAGGTCAAACAAACCAGCTCACACGTGCAGCATTGTTCCCAACCCCATCCATATGGATGTGACCGGAAATGGGGTCCCAGGACACTTAACGAGAGATGATCACCATGGGTCACTCACTCATCTTTCTGACCTTTAAGAAAAATAAAAATAAAACACACTTGAACGTGATCCCAATTCCTCACCTGTTTGGCCAGAATCCGTGCAGTTAGCCTTACAGTCTCTGAGGGATTCCAGTTTTCCCCCAAAACAACCATGGGAGAACATTCCAGCTTGTGCATGGGCCAATCTTCTCTCTGGGAAAGTGAAAAAACAATTATTACACACACACACACACACACACACACACACACATATACTGCAATAAAGTTCGAAAAGAGAGGATGCAATAAGTCCTACTAAGGTCAAGTGAAATATGTTTCCTTTTGGAAAACACGATGATGCTCACAAAAGCTAGAGATGAAAACATCCTTTAAGATAGTTGTAGCTATATAACCTTGACTCAGGCCTGGCCAAGGTTGTTGGCAAGAGAAAATTTGCTTTGTGTTGTTTCATCAAGCATCTGGTGCCCCTCATCATTCCAAACAACACACACACCTTTCCATTATCTGTGGTCGCTGTCAAGTCACAGGGGTGAGTGACTTTGGCATTAGCCATTGGTTTGGCTCTGCTACCTACGGTTCTGTTCTGGCTCTGTTCTCACTTCAGAGCAAATAACCAAGAAGTGACACACACAGCACCTAGTCTGTGTGTGTCTACACAGACACAGCACAGCACCCTTTTACAGGTGATAAAAACAAAACACAAATGAGGGCTTTGTCAAGGGCCCTCTAAGAGTCTGGCCAGGGCAACTCTTGGGAATATTTAGGAACACAGACTTCCTGAAGAGTCATTTGATAAAAGAGGAAAACTGTTCTCCTTTCTATCACTTGTCTTGAAGTTTTCTGCCCCAGGTTGGGGGGTAAAGGGCGTGTGCTCACTCCTGGAAGGGTGGAGATGCCCCCTATGAGACGGGAAGGCTGAGGAAGTAGGAGGACGTGGGTGCCGTGGAGGAAGGCTCTGAGCACTGGGCATAAAGAATGATGCTGGCGTCAGTGACAGGGTTACTGTGGGGTGACTGGGAACTGCCTGGACCACACGGGCTCCAATAAAAGCCCACCGCAGTGGCGTGATGGGGCTGAGAGGCTGTGGGAGAGGACTCAGTGGGAGTCTGCAGACACTCTTTGTCGCAATGGAACTGGGTATCGTCGTGTTCTCCCCTCCGCCTTTCCTGCCTCAGAAAATGGCAAGTCTGATGGTTCAGGTGCTCAGGCCAGAACCCTGGAGTCCTCCTGGCTGCCTCTCTTCTCTCCCTTCCACTCCACATAAATCTCCCTGGCAAATCCATCCTGTCTGCCTGCAGAATACAGCTAGCCTTTGATTACTTCTTGCCTCACCACCACCCCCACCTTTCTACTGGGTGTGCAGACCCGACACCTCGCCCTGTGGCTACCTGGACACCTGCTTCTGCCCCCACCCAACTCTGCTCCAGACACCAGCCAGAGTAATTGATTCTGCAAAGCACAACTCAGATCCTGCCTTTTCTCAGCTTAGCACCTTCTAATGACTTCTCACCTCAGAGCGAAAGGCCAAGACTTAAAGATGACCCGTGAGGCTACACGTGGTAGGAGCCCCCCCTCCCCCGCTTCCATTACTCTGAGCTCATCACCACCACCATGCTCCCTCACCTCACTCCATGCTGGCCACCACGTCTCCTTGCTGCTCCTTGAACAGACCACGCTTGCTCCTGCCAGGAGATCTTTGGCACTTGCGGTATTTCCTGGCTAGACGCCTCTTCCCCTAGACATCCACCTTGCTCCCTCCCTCCTCCGCGTCTCTGCTCCGATGCCCCTTTTCAAGGTACCTGCCATGAATACTCTGTCAAGACCAGCACTCTCCCCAACACTCTCCCTTTCCTTGCTTTTATGTTTCTTCTTAGTACCTCTCACCACCTGACATATTACACACTCTTTAGTTGTTTGGTTTACTATGTCTCCCTCCCGCTCCCACTAAAATAAAGGACGTTATTAGTCTGTTTTGTGTACGCCTGTTACCCCAGAACCTAGAACAGTGCCTGGTGTTTACTAGGCACTCAATAAAGTTGCTGAATGAATGAAGATGTCTCCCTCCCCTCCCCCATGCCAAATATAGGAAAGACACGATGTCACAATGATTTAAGGCAGCCCGTGGCACAGACCCTTGGCTCAAGTTCTGTGCCAAGATGTTCTGCAGAGTTAAATAACACCATGCCAAATATAACTAAGAACAGGGGGAGAAAGAAATGACAAGATATGCACAAGGGAGAAGAGGATCTGTTTTTAGCCAAAGCCTAAAATGAGAGCACGGTGATGAGGCAATGTGGTAGGAACAGGTGGGTCTAGTTCCCAGCCGACAAACCAGCTCCCTCCCCAAATGCAAGGCAAAAAGGGAAAGTCAAAGAGGGCTTCAAGCCTGGCCTTGGGATATCCAAGGGGAGTGAGCACCACCAGCTGGGGCAGATGGATAACTGGCAACTAGGAACACACACGTGTCCACTATGACCCCAGGAACGCTAATACAAGGTCTCTGCAGGGCCTTGAAGATGTTAGTTTTCTGAACTGTAGGTGGTGTCTTTTGGTGTTTAACAATGAGCTCCTGGGAGAAATAAGTTTAATACTAACATTTCTTAATATGACTTACATATTATTAATAGAATTAATGTCAAATTAATGCGAATAAAAAGTAACATACAATGTAGACATGTATTGATGTTAATGTCTTCAAAGGGAAGGGAACCTAACTACAGGGCACAGTCTGGAGGCGAGCAGAGTGCTGTGAAGTAAGAGGACACTGGTTTGGGGCTCGGGGAGACCTGCATTCTCACCCCCCCGCTCTGCAGCGAAGCAGCTATGTGACACCAGGCAGGCCTCTTAATCCCTCTGCATCCATATCCTTGGCTGTAAATAACATGATCCCTAAGTTATTTAGCAGGTCCAGAATTCTGAGTCTATAATTTTATGCTTTCCAACAGTGATAATCAGACACAAAAGCTTGAAGACTACCAACAAATATAGGACCTTCAAATGGGATAATTAGGCATTCATGCAACCAACCACAAAGGGTCATTGTGGGGATCCAGCAAATAAGCTAACCCACAAGAAGCATTCAGACCAGTGCCTGGCACACACTGCGCTCTCAACAAACGCTGGTAATTGTTCATTTACTGGTTCTTTCATTCATCCAATAAGCCCTCGACTGACCGTAGAGGCAGAGGTGGGAGATGGAGTCTTTGACTTCAGGTAGTTTACGACTATATCCGAACACAAGGTAAAAGTAAGAGCACCTAGAATGTGATACAGCCCCACACAAAGCAGTTAAATCAGAGAGCTGGGTAAATCCAAGGATGCGCAGAATCATGTAAGTTTCATCAAGGGAAATTTACTAGGTAATAAGTTTTCACTTTCTGTCAGAAGGTGGAAATGACAGAGATGTGCCACAATGGCACTACTCGGTTTTAATTCTTTTTTTTTTTTTTCGGTTTTAATTCTTAAAAAAAAAAAAAAACTGTTGGGGGGAGAAGAACATCTGGTAGAAATGTCAGATAGGTTCTGAGCATATCCTGATATAATCTGCCCCTAAGTTCTGAGCATATCCTGATATAATCTGCCCCAATTTTGCCCATAAGAAATTATAAACAATCAGATTGGACAAAATTGAAACAAAAAATTAAGCTAGCCTGATGGACAGGAATAAGTCTTATCAATTAATAGTGCTTTATTTGTGTTTTGTTTGGTTTTTTAGTACTGCCAGTTTCACTGCACACAGAATGATTTTGCAACCCTTTATGCTTTTAAAAAAACATTTTTGCCCGTTTTTCCAAAACTTTCTCTACTAGTTTTCTTCAAAATTCAAGCTGTTCCTCCTTGCCTGATTGCAATCTTTATAAAATTTTATGCAAACTCAAATGGATCCCATTTCCCAGGAAAGTAATATACAAATAAATGCACAGGAAGGATTCAGAAAGACACATGCCAAAGTGTTACTAGTGATTTTCTCTGGAAGGATAAAATTATGAAGTATGGCTACTCTTTCTGTTCTTCTTTCAGTCTTTACTTTCTGATTTTTCTATATTGAGCACAGATTATTCGTGCAATAAATTTGAACAATTAACTATCGTAAAAGTAAGATAGGGAATATTTTGGTACACTTTTTAAACTTCTAGTTCATTTTCAGCCAATGTAATAACAGCTCTGCATGACTTTCCTTTTTGCACATGGACAAAAATGCTTAAAGATGCGTAAAGAGCATTGCAAAATTGTTTCATGGTACACCGGCACTTCCAACACTGGAAGAAAAGAGTGACTGTTATGTCATCCAGTTTTCTGCTGAGCAACGATATATTGCCTCCCTGCGTAAGAAGACCGGATTCTTATTGTGACGTCCCCTTTTCTAACTCTCGCATTTGGTGTTTCTTTCGTTCTAATGGGGCTTTCAATCTACACCATGTCTCCTTGTACACACGCATACGTGGTTTCCTGAAATGTGGAGCAGCACGCGTAGGTGATTTCTTAAAATGTGGAACAGTAAGAAAATGTCAGACTTGCTGCTCTCTACTACCATTCTCTGCGAGAGGAAGAATGAAGAGGGAATCAGGGGCTTAGTGACCATCTCACACCAAGATGACAGACACTGCTGAGCCCCCATCACAAGGACATCTGCTTTGTTTTCTCTTCCCATAAAAGAGTGATTGGGATGCACTCATTCATTCCTACACGTTTTTTCCTACTGGTGACATTAACCATTTAGAAAAAAGAGTGGCTCTGTTGAAGATGGTTCCTGTGTCTGGGTTAAGAGGACAAAGCGAATTTAACCAGGACTAAACCTATGACTCTGGCCCCACTCACTAATCACCCAAACAACGACAGGGTCATGGGAGCACTTCTTGGACATTTCTACACTTCAGTTACTTTCTAATCGATGATAAAAGTCAAGAATGTTCGAGAATCTTTGATCACAAGCTCCTCACACGTGCCTTTTAAAATCTCCATTGGGATATGCCCCTTCCTACTTTCAAAAGCACACTCATAATCCTATCACCTCTATTTACAAAACACAAATCGTTTTCTTCTATTTGTCAATGTTAAGAAATAATACCCTAGAAAGTTCTACTCCACAATTCCTCTATGTAATAACTTTCTAAAACTATTCTCTTCAACGTGTCGTAGTACGACTTAATGAAAAAGTCTTGAGTGAGTGAATAATACACTTAGTTTTCCAGGCATATTTATAAAAATAAATATAGTTCATTAAAACACACAGGTTACAAACCAAGCCTAACTAAAAAGGAATTCTCTATTTCTTTTATATTTCCTCCCATTACCCTCTCATGCATCGTCAATTAAAATCTTTCCTCTGGCAGAGGATCCCACTGAGCCAAGTGAATGAAGAGGAAAGGAAATGGGACAAGACAGGGCCAAACTGTATACAACAAAGCAGGATCCTAAAGCCCTGCAGTTAGAGAGGAGGGCCCGGAGAGAGTAAACACAGTGCTGAGGGTCTCCTAAGATGCTGTGTTTGTGGAAGGATGTGTGCCTTACACTCTTGGAGAGGTTTCTGGAAAGACAACACCACTGGAAGGGGTCTTCCCCCCTTTCACCTCAATGAAAGGCCGCTTCTCAGTCTTTGACACATTCCCACAGTGCCTCTTCTCCTGGAGGGTCCTCAGCACCCCCAAGCGCAGTGTTGGAAAGCAGTGAAAAGCCCTCCCCAGGCAGCCTGCACAGTCTGGTCTCGGTTCTGCTGCTGTGTCCCCTTGGGTGGGTCACCCAACCAGTGTGGACATAGTTTTCTTATCTACTGATAAACCTTTCCAACCCCATCATCTGATGTGTGACTCCAGGTGGGTGGGGTCTGCCTTTGAAGAACGCCCAGAGAATGACCAGCAGCTGAGGGCCATGCTTTCTTAGGCGGAGAATCGCTCATTTACCTTCTTCACTGCTGCTCTTGTTCTGTACCACTTGTAGCAGAGTCTCCACTTTGATCCTATCCAAGCAGTCCCTTGGGCAGAACCCTGAATACATTTTTATCTGGAGCAAATGCCCCAGATTCCCCACTAATGATTTTATGGATGAAGCCCTTATACAGCCATTTATTTCTAGGCGCTTATTTTGATTAAACCTTTATGACCATTCTATCTCATTGTAATACAGTGTCCTGCACTTACTCAGTTCTTCAGTACCGTAGGATAGAACACCTTAATGACTATTAGCCTCTTCCTTCCACATCAGGAGACAGATGAAACAAAAACGAAACTTACAGGTCAAATCCAGCCTCACCTCTAGAAAACGAGTGGCTCTGGGAGCTGTGTTATCACTTGTCCTCTAGGAGGCTACTTCTGTCACGAGGGATACTTCACAGAGCACAGGAAAACTGAATTGCAGAAGTGCTCTCCAGGACTCATGGTGTCCTAGCCCCGAACCTGGGCGACACGCAGGGAAGACTGCACATCACGACGCTGGACACAGCAAGCTGTCTTGGCCCAGACCTTCAACGTGACTTACAGTCACAGCACTGTATCCCCTCACATCTTGGGATTCCTTGCTACAGGCAATCGCATTATGCTTTAACCTGTACAATCTGTCTATAGGAGGAGAATGTACAGACTTCAAGCTGCTTGCTGTAAAGTAATAAAGAGGCATTCTGGGGGGCTTCCCTGGTGGTCCAGTGGTTAAGACTCCTCGCTTCCACTGGAGGGGTCACGGGTTCGATCCCTGCTGGGGGAACCAAGATCCCGCATGCCACGCTGCACGGCCAAAAAATTAAAAGAAGAGAAGAAAACCTTCTTTAAAAAAAAAAAAGAAAGAAGAAAAGAAAAAAGAGGCATTCTGGTTAACGCGGGTTGATGAACTCGATCACTGTGAACCTTCCAAGCAGGCCACCTATTACTGTGAGTGTGCAAATCTGGGAGACTAGGTCCTAAAGGCAGGGGGACCACAATGGCCACCTCAAGACCCCAACCTGGACCACGATGATTCATCAAAATAATGCCACCTGGTGAGGCCTAATGGAAGACAGCTCAGCGGCCCGCTCAGGAGACCCCGAGGTAGCTCAGCATCTCACAGATTCTCATATTTTATATTAATGCGGAGTTTACGGTTCATCAGAGAAGTTAACAAGCATTTTGTAACAAGCATTCCTCATACAATGTACACCATTAGGGATCTCAAGTTCTTAGAAACCATCCATTCTTAGGTGAAAAAAACAAGCCCCTCGGGTGAGGGGAAGAGACAGTCAGGGAGTTTGGGATCGACATGTGCACACTGCTATATTTAAGATGGATAACCAACAAGGACCTGCTGTATAGCACGGAGAACTCTGCTCAATGTTATGTGGCAGCCTGGATGGGAGGTGAGTTTGGGGAAGATTGGATACATGTATATGTATGGCTGAGTCGCTTTGCTGTGCACCTGAAACTATCACAACATGGTAAATCAGCTATACTCCAAGATAAAATAAAAAGTTAAAAAAGAAAAAAAAAGTCCCTTAAATCTAACATATGCTGTATACGTTATTCTCTGCATACAGCTAAGCTTCAGTCCAGCCTGAGTTACTGTAATATTATTATTTATAAGCCCTCACGCCTGCACACAGCATTACAGTTTACATAGAACTTTCATATCTGTCAAATCATTTGGTCCTTACAATTCATCAAGATAGGGGCCACTGTCCTCATTTACATTTAAAGAAACAGAGACTCTGAGATGTCCTTTGTCCTATGTCCTATGTCCTATGAAGTTCCTAGAGCTAGTCATTTGCAGAGCTGGGACCACGTCCTCCTAGTCTTCTGTGTTTCAATAGTCTGAACTGTCTGTGAGTTACTAGCTTGCTTCTTTAAAGAACCAGAACGTCATGAGTTATTTCTTCTAGAAGTGTTTAACTTAAATATAGAAACAGCTAACTTATCAGGCCTGGAGCCAAATCATGTCATTCCAGGGCTCACTGATCTCTCCAATGTCACAGCAATCTAACCACAGAATTCTCTGTGTACGATCAGTAGGGGCAAAGTATGATCTCTCCTCTTCAAAAGAAGCCACACTCCCTAAAAACTCAACGACAAACCCATCTATATTCTCACTGCCCCACAGGCTGACAGCCTCTGGAAGCCCACAGGGAGAGGGACCGTGTACGTGGCCTTCAGAACCAAGGCTGACCTTCCCAAGCCAGTGACTCAGCCTGTGTTTCATTCCCGCCAGGGCCCCTGTGACAGGAGCTCTACGGTTAGATGACACTGACATGCTAGACATCGGAGCTTAGCAACCTCTCCCACTGCCAAATAACGCTCCTTGGAGACTTTCAGAGACCAGCTGCATACGGAGAAGAGAGAGAAAAAAAAATGAAATCGTGGGTAATGAGGCAGACCAGGGAGGGGGTAGGGGACAGACGGGAATGACTCCAAGTATGGGAAGAACAACAACAAAAAGAGGTACAGATATGTTGAAAATCCTCCCTGTCATATAGAGCCATTGTTTAATGGCATCAGCATTTCCCAAGGAGTATCAACAGGTTTCCATTAAAAAAATAGTTTGGGGAGGGTATACTGAAGTCAAAGATCATATTCTCCCCAAATTCAAATTGCTGGAACATGGAACACTTTTTCTGTAAAATATCTATGAACATTTTGTATAACTATATAGTATCAAGTAGAAAAGTTTGGAAGACACCACTCCTCGTCCCTCAAAGAATCTGCCAAGAGCTCCTCCAAACTCCCCCTTGAGCTTCCCAGTCCCGTGTTCCGAGACTCCCTTGAGACGTATCCATCAAGCCAGATGGCCCATGGTCTACATGCAACTTGCCTCCTGAACCCACTCAGCACCGACTGCTGCCGAGGCAGCATCCCCAGGTCTCCAGGTCCAAGTTCAGAGCAGCTCGCCTCTGGCTGTACAAAGGCTGTGCCAGGGGCTCACCTAAGTCTAGCTGGAATCAGGCTGGGTTAGACCAGCCCAAGTGCAGCGTGTGGCCTGCTAGAGGGACATATACAAATACAGACCTGTGATAGTAAAGATTAAACAATTTTAAAGATAGCATTTTAACATTTTTCACTGGTCATCTTTGCATGTTCCATCTGTTGCTGGTAGTCTTGGGGGGCAGACTGTCAACCTTAGTGATACACATGCCTGTATCCAACATGGCTCCCCTATTTCTGATCTTCTGTGTGGCCCCAAAATGCTACTGCTGGCTGCCCGTTGTCACCGGCAGCACACAGGGGGACCCAGCCACTTCCTATGCCACAAGGAGGCTTTGTAGCTCTGGCTGCAGGAGGGCTCTGGGATGCCGTGACAAGGACGAGAAGGATGTTGGGTCCCGATCTTCCGAGGAAACGGCCCTCCCTGCCAGCTGGCCCAACACCTACCTGACACTCCACATCGCAGTAAAATGCCTGCTTGCATCTTCCACATTTGGACAATCCTTCTTTCCTTAAAAAACAGAAAGGGCACTGTAGTGTCGAGAGGCAGGGAAACGTGAAGTTGCACATTTTATCATGCAGTAGCAACAGCCATCTGGTCCGAAAGCACAGCCAAGAGTCACCTTACCTTGCTCTCCCACTGATAGGTGGCATTCTCCCAAAGGAGGGTTTGACCAGATTCAGCCCTTGAGTAGGAGTGAGTTAGTCAAAGAGGACACGCACCGACATTTACCGACCTCAACAGCATGAAAGGCACTTTCCAAAGAGACGAATGACACACTCTTTGACTCATGAGCCTGGCCTGGGACACCACAGCTGTTAACATCACCTGCACTATCATTCAATAGTTTGGGGCAAGTCAAAGGCTCTTATGTCCTGATTTTCTCACCTGCTAGACAGGGACAGAAATAAACAAAGCCATCTTGGAAGTTTGTGTCTGTACAGACGGAGGATTGGGTCCACCCACACTGGTGAAAATGCACCGTGAGTGGCAACTTTTAGTATTTAGAGACACAAGTAATGCAGAAGATAGGATGGAGGGTGTCAGGAGCTCAAATGTTGTCTGGGAAGCTAAGTTTAAAAACAATGCAACCCAGCAAGTGGGAACATATTCCTGAATAAAATATTCCCAGATCTGATTGGTATACACATCCACCTTGCCGGTATCCTATTGAGCGATTCTTCTGCCTCGTCATAATTAGGTCAGTCCTCCCTGTTCATTGCCGTATTATTTATCTTCCTGCTTCCCACAGAGGACAGGGATATTGCTGTTTCCCAACTGTTAGGTGCTGGTATGTTTGCTGCGTTAGACAAGCCACAGTTTTTTCAAAAACTGTGAAGCCCCTAAGTTAAACCACATACGATAGAACTCTTAAAAATTTTTTTGAGGTGGGGAACCACCACGTGGTTAAATCAGAGCACTATCTGTAAAGCCCACTGTCTGATTCTCACCCACCACACTGAAGCCAGCTTTCTGGCTTACAGAAATGCTGACACCGCGAAGAGCACTCTTGCTACTGTCAGGGGTGCCCCCTGCCCTGCAGCGGAGCCCCCTCACACCCATCCCTTCTGCAGCTTCCCCGGAGAGCGGATAGTTCATGATATACATATAATCACGCTGCAGAGTCCTCCTCTGCGTCTCATCAGCAAGTGGTAGTCACCACACTACTCCCACGGAATCGGGAAAGTGTTCCAAAAATGCTACTGTTGGAACGAAACAGACTGCCTTGCAGTTTTCATGACAGCGCTTGGGTTCCAAGAAGCAGACTGAAGAATGTGTGGGAGAAAAATGCATCTTGTGGTTGAGGTATAAATAAATGTTCCAAGTTTGCACATCTCAGTGGTTCAAAAAGGAACCCACTGATTTGGCTGAGCGTATTCTCCGGCCTGAAATACCCTCCGAGGAGATACATCTGGACGAGATGCACGGTCCCTGCTCTCCTGCATTTTATGCCAAGAGGAAAAGGACAGATGTGCGTGAAGACAGCCGTGAAGTGAGTTGTGAGCAAGTGCTAAGTGACAGGAACCGTGAAGGAATGCCAAAGGAATGGCAAGTACAGACAGGCAAAGCCAAGGAGGGAACTTTGAAAATTCTTTCCAAAAAGAAGTGCGTTTGGAAATGGACAATGGATGGGTAGGTGCTACCCATAGCAATGTCCATCTGAAATAACCATTAGTTAAGGTTTGGTTTTGCAAGGGGGGAGGTCACAAAACCTCTCTGAGAATCTGAAGCTATTAACTCTCCCCAACAACCCACCTTCTCCCCAACCCCCGAAAAACAACAGCAAATTTTTTGAAATTTCAAAGGCTCACAAGTCACCTAAAGTCTATACATGGACTAGCTCTGAAACTAGAGTTAAGACCCCTTGATATAAAAGACTAGGAAATTATAATGTCTTTATTAGCTCTACACCATACAAAAAAACAAGGATTATATACAGAAATCTTCCTGCACAGATGCCAGCAGTAAAGCTAATATGAAACCAAGGTTTGTTTTCAGTTTCAAGGTAACATCCCAGAGAGAAAAACAGCAATTGGGCTCTGGTGAGCTCGGGAAGAACTCTAGTGGGATTTCATCAACATGATAAATCTCCCAAAGGCCAGGTTTCATTCAGCCCAGCCAGTCACCGAGTCCACGGCCACAAACAATGAAGATCAGGCAGAAAGAGCTAACTTGTCAGGATTGGCGAGAGGTTACACAATTCCTACTGTCCACCCCAGTGGTTCCCAAGATGTGGTCTGTAGACTACTGGGGACCCGGAGACCCTTTCAGGGAGTCCGTGAGGTGAAAACTATTTCCAGAATACTACTACTGCCTTTTCTGTCTTGACATCTGCGCTCTAGAAGGTATAAGGTGCCTGGAGGGTGAAACCTGCGATGCTTTAGTACAAATCAAAGCAGCGGCACCAAACTGTCCAAGTGGTCACTGTATTCCTCACTTCCACACACTACAGCAAGGGGGGTAAAGCCAGTAACACTTAAGAATGTCCCTAATGAAATCTAAAATATGACACAAATGAACTTACTTATGAAACAGACTCACAGACATAGAAAACAGACTTGTGGTTGCCAACAGGGGCGGAGGGGTGGGAGAGAAATGGATTGGGAGTTTGGGATGAGCAGATGCAAATTATTATATATAGAACGGATAAACAACAAGGTCCTACTGTATAGCACAGGGAACTATATTCAATATCCTGTGATAAACCGTAATGGAAAAGAATATGAAAAAGAATGTATATAGGGCTTCCCTGGTGGTGCAGTGGTTGAGAGTCCACCTGCCGATGCAGGGGACGCGGGTTCGTGCCCCGGTCCGGGAGGATCCCACGTGCTGCGGAGCGACTGGGCCCATGGGCCATGGCCGCTGAGCCTGCGCGTCCGGAGCGTGTGCTCCGCAACGGGAGAGGCCACAACAGTGAGAGGCCCGCGTACCGCAAAAAAAAAAAAAAAAAAAAAGAATGTATATAGATATATATATCTCAGAATTACTGTTATACAGCAGAAATTAACACAACACTGTAAATCAACTATACTTGAATAAATTTTTACAAAAAGAATGTCCCTAATGAAGCAGTAACAAATATTAATGTCACTAAACCTCAACTCTTTGGTATGTGTTTTTTTTGACATCCTGAGATGAAATGGGAAGAAGGCGGGAAGCATTTCTGCTCCTACTGAAGGATGAGGGCTCTGTCTCAAGGAAGAGCTCTTGGCCATCCCTGGAGCCATAAACTGAACTAGCCACTGTTTTCTTGAAATACCACTTTTACCTGAAAGAACAACTTTAGACAAACTGATTATTCAGACTTGTGTATCTGGCAGCTATATTATGGAAATGAATGAAGTGAGCCCATCACATCAAGGAAAATAACCAGCAATATTTGTTGCCAATGATAAAATTTGGGCTTTTGAGCAAAAATTAAAATTTCGGAACATACGTCTGTCGCCCTAGGCTTGACAGTCTCTCGTCTGATGAGACTCGTGGTGGTTTTCATAATTATGATTTTTTGATATGGTTTGATGAAATAAAGTTTTAGAAGGTCTACATAATTTAGTGAACCAAATGACCAGTGTATGATGTTTTAAAAATTACGTATGGGTAAAAGAGGCATTCAAAGTACAAGACAGACTAAGGGATTTTACGTATCAGAGTACATAAAATTCACAGATGGCTTCAGGTTGCACATTACAACTAGTCTTTAAGACAAAATCACTTACTGAGTTCTAGTGTTGAATCAAAGAATATCTGCAATTAACTGAAAAGGTTATTAAAATACTCCTTCCCTTCCAACTACATATTTATCTGAGGCCAGATTTCCTTCGCATACTTCAACCAAAAGTACATAATTCTCCAGACTGAATTCAGAAGCATATCTGAGAATCCACTTGTTTTCTGGAAATCCAGACATTAAAGAGATTTGCAAAACTGTAAACCACCACTATTCTCATTAATTCTTTTGTTTTGGAAAACAGTCCTCATAAAAAAAAAATGTTACAGTAACGGTTGCTGTCATTTTAAAATAAATAAACGCTTTATAATATTCTTTATTTTTAATTATTAATACAAATATGGTATTGATAAATACCAAGGTAAATAAAAAAAGCTCTTTGGAGTTCTCAATTTCTAAGGGTAGCGAGGGCTCTTAAGACCTCCGTTATACATATATACAATGGAATATTACTCAGCCATAAAAAGGAACAAAATTGGGTCATTTGTAGAGACATGGATGGACATAGAGTCTGTCATACAGAGTGAAGTAAGTCAGAAAGAGAAAAGCAAATATCGTATATTAACGCACATATGTGGAATCTGAAGTTGGTACAGACGATCTTATTTACAAAGCAGAAATAGAGACACAGACTTAGAGAACAAAGATATGGATACCAAGGGGGAAGTGCGGGGGTGGGATGAATTGGGAGACTGGGATTGACATACATATACTACTGAGACTATGTATAAAATAGATAACTAATGAGAACCTACTGTATAGCACAGGAATCTCTACTCAGTGCTCTGTGGTGACCTAAATGAGAAGGAAATCCAAAAAAGAGGGGATATATGTATACGTATAGCTGATTCACTTTGCTGTACAGTATAAACTAACAGAATATTGTGAAGCAACTATACTCCAATAAAAAAAAGACCAAAAAGTTTGAAAACTGATCTCTTGCAATAATTCCATCAGCTGTGAAGAAGTTATTATTCCCGCTTTTCACATGAAGATATTGAGGATCCTAGAGGTGAAATAGCTAACCCAACACGGTCATTCAGAAGGTGGGTAGCAGAATCAGAATTCACACATCAAGGTACATACTATGTCTCCATCGTGCAAAAATATCCTTCCTTGAGTACTGTGACATGAAACAAAAATAATCTATGTGTCTGGATAACAGTAATAACAAAGTATAAATAGAGGCATTCTTTACTCTGGTCTGCATAATGTCCCAGCTCCAATGGTATCCCATTAATGCTACTTGGCTTCAAAGATGCAATGGGGAGAATCCAGGATCATTTCTGAAAATGAGATCTGGGGAGGGAGCATCCCCACAGAGGGTCTCTCAATCAACTATTCCAGAGGAATCAATGTCACCTGAAGCAGACTGGAATAAAATAAGGATTACTTTTGTATTCAGTCTGTGCAAAGACGGTCCCTCTGCCTCATTCAGTGTGCTAAACCCACGTGTTTCTCAGACACTGGGCCAGTCCAAGCAGGACCGTGTCTCCTCTGGGAACTGGGTGATAGAACACTGCAGCTCTCACAAACAACAGAAAAGCCTTGCCTGGCTCAGAGGCAGATTTTACTGTATATATGCTTATGGAGTCATCTACCTGGCCACATGTGAATTTTTTTAGCAAAGATTCTCCTGAGCCAAACTACCTTCACAGTAGAAAAGGAGAGAAGCTAAGCCAATTACGAAGAGTGAATAGCATAAGAATCTACTTTGATCTATTTGGTAATAGCAGTTCTTGATGAAATGGGGTACGGATGGGAGCTCTGTTTAAATTATCCTGATACGTGCTTCACTTTTTCCCATAGCTTTTCATAGGGAGAGAGGTACACGTTTCATAAGTCTAATGGTTGAAACCCAAACTAAAATTTGCTGAGCTGGAACATGCACTGTGTATGTGTTTGAGAGAGAAAGAGAGAGCTCCTGTGAGAGTTTGACTACTGCTGACTGCAAAGTTTAGCCAGAGAGAAACTTCATATGGGAGATCCATTTTCGCTGTAGCAATATACAGGCTTTTAGAATAAACTCTGGTCCTGCAGAAGACACAGCTGTAAATCTCTCATTTGCAAAGTAACCTGATCTGAATTGTCCATGAGGTTTGGGGAAAGGCTGCAAAAACCAAGAAAAGAAAACTGCCCTCAAAGAAACGATTAATAAAGGTCATTTGGAGGAATGAAGTGAAATAACTGAAAAGGAAGGGAACTAAAGGAAAGTTACTGGTGAAATCACACTCATAGCCTCTTGGAGTGGCTCTCAACCTCGGCTGCATGGGCCTGTCTGGGGGTGGGGTTGGGTCTAGCAGTTCTCATCAGACTGATTTGTGTTGGGAGTTTTAGAGAACTACCCGGATCCAACGTGCTTCCAGAATGCAGAACCACTGGCCTAGGCCTATGGTCATCCATTTGGGTTGAGTGTTTCTGAGTGCTAAATTTGCCGAAGAAGAGCGCTGAAGCGTTCTTCTCTGCAATGCAGACTTTACAATGTAACTCTTCTTGAGGATGACTGGCACACACAGGATGTATTAGGTTGTTTAGCTACCTTGATGATGGTCAGAATAAAGTGGCAGACCCCGTATTTTCGAACTATGACAAGCAAATATTCTAGAAGCCAGGTGCAAATTTTAAAAAAAGGAAGGCTCAGCTTTCTTTCTGCCTCCTCCTGATTCCCGCTTCACAATGTAGGATGAAAACGATGAGTTACTTTTCCTACTTCCCCATCTCAAGTCCTTTCTTCTTTCTGGTGCCGGAGGTGCTGTGCAATCTTGGGCAAATTAGTAATCCTTTCTGAACCTGTTTCCTCCACTGTAAAGATACAGTTTCTACCTCATAGGTTAGGCAAATTAAATGAGAAAATAACCCGTGAAGCCTAGGACTACTAGACTTTTAATTAGCCTTCATTCTTTTGTGTGTGTGTGTGTTTTTTTAAGTGATGTCAACTCCTGAAATATCTTCAGGACAATGTCACTCAGACTCATAGTTAGAGGATTTATGCTTCTAAAGCCTTTGTTTTACAGGCAAACATCTACCCTGCTGTGAATGGAAGGGCTCTTTGAACTTAAGAAATGGTTCTATCCACAAAGGGAGGAAAGAAATGTTACAG
The DNA here is from genome assembly GCF_059928025.1 of Delphinapterus leucas. Classification (NCBI taxonomy): domain Eukaryota; kingdom Metazoa; phylum Chordata; class Mammalia; order Artiodactyla; family Monodontidae; genus Delphinapterus; species Delphinapterus leucas. The sequence continues at coordinate 48,545,638 of NC_143129.1, read as the reverse complement.
GAAAATGCAAGTATCTGATTATTAGCAACTGGGACAGAACTTAGAAGACACGCTCCTGTCATTTTCTACTGGAGGAGACACACGCCGTGTTTAATTTTCTTGCTTTAAAAATTCGGAAGCCACAAAGATCAACAAGTTAGGGTTGTAATTAACAACTCCTGCTAGTTAAATGCGTTGCCACAGGCGCTGTTGGTGGAGATCAAAAGGATTTGATCCTGCAAGCTCCCTCCTTTCTGCTACTGAAATGAATGCTTCGTGGGTTTTGCCCATGAAAGAGAATGATACTGGCATGGAGTGGGTTTGCAATAACAATTACTTTTAACTAACGGTGACAGAAGAAATGACAAGTAGGCTCTGTTGAACAGAGGCAGTCCCAGCCAAATGAAAAAGAGAAAAGGAAAAAAGCCCCAGTGGCGCAATGTAACTTCTCCACGGGTTGAAATAAGACAATCAGAAACAAAGTTAGCCTCCCACCCAGAGAGGGTGGTTACACTAGCAAATTTCTATTTGAGAGAAATAAAAATTGGAGAAATTGTGGCAGAACCCTATTATAACCCTGGTCAGGGGACAAGGATAATATTCAGGGTACTGGTTTTTGTGTAACAGTGAAAGATGCTCCACATAGCACTTTAATCCACAATGTAACAGTGAAAATGGGACCACTTGCTGTGGGAACGTCTTCCCAGAGCAGGGCTGAACCTTCCCCTGGGCATCAGGCTTTGTTCTGAGGCTTGTTAAAAGTTAGAGCCCAGGGCCTCCGGGGAGGCGGGAAATATTTAGAGCAGTAAGGCAGCAACTAATAGGTTTTCCCCAATATTGGAATAGGAGCTGTGATTTACAAGGATAAAGCTGGGCTTGGTGGTCAGCACTGAATGGCTGACCTTGTTATAAAACGATGACCCTGGGGGAAATGGGGTGACGCAGGTCAAAGGGTATAGTTTCGGTTGTAGGAAGAATAAGGATCTACTGTATGGCTCAGTCACTACAGTTAATAACACAGTATTGTATGCTTGAAAGTTGCTAAGAGTTGAGCTTAAGCATTCTTGCCACACAAAAGGAAGTTACCTAGGTGAGGTGATGGATGTGTTGATTATCTTGATCTTAGTAATCACTCTACAACCTCTATGTATATCAGATCATCACATTGTACACTTTAAATATAGACAATCATATCTGTCAATTATTCCTCAGTAAAGCTAAAGAAATACTGTAGACATGAGTCTCCACATCACTGATTCATGAAAAGTCAGGCTCAGCAATGAAAAACGGTGAGGATGCTAATTTAGGATTTGTTTTAATGCAGGCTCTAGTTGAGGTGAAATTTGCCTTTGCCTTAGAAAGAAAAAAATTCATGAGGCTTATGGATAGAGCAGAGAACTACTGACCCTACTGAACAGTGAACATTATATTACTCTTTTCAGCCACTGGACAACACCTACAACCAAGCCTCATCTTGCAGGCCCTGTAAAATCCCTAACAGTTGAACCCTGCCAGAAGAAGAGATGTATGCGCTTTTAAATTTAACATTCTCCTCTGAAACTCTGTATCAAATTTTGTTGGAGATGAGAATGACACTTCCTTGCAATTTGTCTTTGACTTCTCTGATGCCTGCCGATTGAGAAGTCAAAAGGAAAGAAACAGGGGCCATAGGGCACGTGACCGAGCCAACTCCCGGGCACTTGACCGAGGTGACGGTGGCATCTTTGAACAGCTGCGAAGGGCCGGAGAGACCTAAACTCAGAAGCTTGCGGGCTGCCGGCCCGTCTCGGCCTCCGCACACGGCCGTGGGCAAGTCGAGTTCGAACACTTGCTGAATTAAGAGCCCGCCTAAAACGTGATCTGGCCCTCAGTTTCCTCACCTGTGACATGGGTACAGTGTTGCCAGGGGAACAGGGTTGCCTCGGGCCTAGGTGAAGCAGGGTGCATGGAATGCCCTGCAAAGTAAGAAGCGGGGCGAAGGCCCGGCGGGACGCAGCGGCCCGGGGAAGCGGGCACCCCATTCATCTGCCCAGAAAGCTGGCCATGGATCACGTGCCGAGCAGAGCAGAGCAGCGCCCCTCTCCTCGGTTGACTTCAGGCACCACCCGTAGAGAGTGGGTGTGCGGTGGGCCTGCACCCTCTGGGTGCGAACCACTTGACTTTTGCTGTCTTCCTAGATCTTTCCAGCAGCCGTCTGGGGTCAGTGTCGTAGACAGGGAGACTTTGCTGAGGCCGCACAGCCTGGAGTGAAGGAGCCAGGGTTGGACCCAGGTGTCAACCTGCTCAACCCGCAGGCCTTCCAGCAGGTGGCTCCTGTACCCCAAGGGGGCCTGTGCCACGCCTCCAGAAGGGACTCGGCCCTCGTCCATGAGACCCACCCATCACTCGTGTCCCCTCTGTTTCCATCATCAGCCCCAGTGTCTGGAAAACCTTAACAGGTTATGATGCTGGAACCACGGGCTCAGAGTTGTGGGTTTCACCGTACAGGGCAGGGCCTGCCCCTGGGCAGTCTAGGCATGGCCACGTAGGGATCCTTTTCCCCAGAACCTAAGCCACCCACCGCCCGTTAGGATGTCTGGCCCTCAAAAGGAGGGGCTCTCTGACACACGAGATCATCACAACAGACCTGCCTCACTTTCTTTGTTAACAGACTATATTAAGAAAAAAAAACAAAAACAAAAACACAGTTTTAGGGACTTCCCCGGCAGTCCAGTGATTAAGACTCTGAGCTTCCACTGCAGGGGGCACGGGTTCGATCCCTGGTCGAGAACGAAGATCCCGCGCGCCCTGCAACGTGGCAAGCAATCAATCGGTTTTAGATTTACTGAAAAGTTAAGAGTATGGAGTGCCCTCATTACAGCCCCCCACATTCACACACACCCAGGCAAACACACAATTTCCTTTATTGTTAACATCTTACATTAGCTGTACATTTGCTACAATTGATGAAGTGATATTGATACATTATTAACTAGAGTAGTTTGTTCAGAGTTTCTTAGTTTTTCCCCCATGTGTTTCTTCTGTGTCAGGATCCCATCAAGGATGCTACATCACATGTAACTGTCCACCTCACTTTTTCATTCTCAAGGTGCAGTATTGGGAGAGGAGGTTAAAGAAGCACATAATTGCTTAACTTGTTCTCGGCTTTAAGTCTGAGAAAATGCTAGGGAGGAGGCTGCCGCTGGGGGCTGCGTTTTGGTGTTGTGTCTGGCAGGTGCCAGCCGAGTGGGGCACCGGGTCCTGGGGAAAGGCAGGGCCCTGAGGAGGGGCTTCCCTCCAGAGCGACCCTTCTCAGAGCGGCCCCTCGGGTTGGGGTGATGGGAAGTTATGTTTAGAGGATAGAAAATTTCTGTCTGGGGTGATGAAAACATTCTGGACATGAAGAGTGGTGATGGTTACACAAATTTACTTAATACCACCGATTGTAAAGCATTAAAAATGCTTAAGTTTTATGTATATTTTGCCACAGTGTTTTTTAAAGCTGAAAAAATAAATATGCAATTTAAAGAAGAAAATAAAAGGAAAGAAACAACCAATGAGTCCTCTCATATAGGAACTGACAGTAAGCAACAGCCACCATTTCTTCCAATGGGACAATAAATGACAGATGTTATCAACAGTACTTTGTAACGAGCACAATACTAGATCCTCCTATGACTGCCGTTGCCCTAAGTTCTACAACACCTAGGTGATTAAATATCAAGGAAAAGGACAAAATCAAAGTCATACAAATGTAACTATTTAAAAGCTTAAAATGTTCCTAACAACACCCCTCACTTCAACATTCTGGCCACAGAGTAGAAACAGACCATGTAAAAATACCTTTATAACCTAATGATAAGCCTGAGTTCCAGAATATGGTCAGGCCCTCTGCCGCCAAACGTGAGTATTGACTCCTGGCCCCAGAAACATGCGACCTGCTCTAAATCTTGCAAGAAAGTGCACCTTAATTGGTTACAGAAGAATTTTAAGAGATGACACTCTCATCCTCTTCGTTTCATTTTCCTACAGTCAAACAATAAAAAATCGAACTGTCAATCTACTTAGGTGAATTACCCCGATTTTGGACTGGACCTTGATAACTCCAACTTATATATCGTTTGAACAGATACAAATAAAGAGTAAAATAAACATAAAGTACTAACTAAATAAAATGAAGAGATTGTGGGCTGAAGTACTGAAGAGGAAGCTTCATAAAAAGAGATGCTGCAATGTGGGGAGTTCCCTGCGGTCCAGTGGTTACGACTTGGCGTTTTCACTGCTGTGGCCCAGGTTCAATCCCTGGTCAGGGAACTAAGATCCTGCAAGCCTCGTGGTGTGGCCCGAAAAAGAAAAAAAAAAAAGAGATGCAATTTGAGCTGGGTCTCTGTTCAGGATGAACAGACTTAGAGTAGAAGCCCTACCAGGGAAGAAGTCAGAGGGTAAGTAGGGGAATAATGCACAGAGGAGCATTCCTGGTTCAAGTGGACATTGGGAAGAATGAGGAGTGACACAGCACCTTTGTGAGGTACTGGAAAGACCACTCAGATTTTGTTTAGGGTTTAAATGAAAAAGTAGCGAGGGATAACGCTAGACAGGGTGGGAAGAGCACTGAATACGGAGGACTTGAGCAGTCAAGATTTTGTCCTGAAGAAAATAGGGATCAATGAAGGGTTCTGTGGTTATTTATAAGGATTAATTTCCAAGAACAAGCAGAGCTGTATATATATTGGTACGTGATGTACATATATAGATAGGTGACGAGGCCTGTCCAAAGAACCGCTAGTAAAATAAGTTGCAGAAATGAGACTATTCATTTAATAAATATTTACTGAGGTTATGGGGTGCCAGGCCTCAGGCTAAGTGCTAGGCTACAAAGTTGAGTAAGACCTGGTTCCTAAGTCAAGGAGCGAGTGTATGAAGGAAGTATGCACAAGGTGCTATGGGTGCAAGGACACGCGAGTGTGTGTGTGTGTGTGTGTGTGTGTGTGTGTACCACTATAAGCAGTTTGGAGCTGCTGAAATGAAACTAACACTGCAGAGCAAGGTGGACCCAAACATCACCCCAGATGCCCAGCCCTCGGAGCGTGCCAGCAGGCAGCACTGACCCTACAGTGGAATTCTACCAGGGCCACTCTCTGAAGATGCACAGAAAGAGAAGGTGGCAGTGGGCTGCTTTCCCCCTCCGTGCCTAGAAAATATTTAGCAGTTAGGTGCCTTGAAAGGCCTGAACATGTGCCGAAATCAATTAAATATTGAGTGAAATAGGTAGACTGTTTCTAAATCTCTACTACTTTGGGAGCCTGAAAGTTTTTAAGGTGAAAAAACCCTAAAGGTTTTTTTTTTTTTAAGTAGTATTTAGAAATATTTATTCAGGTGTACGAGTAGACTAAATTTCATCAACTTCTAAAAAATGTCTACCCGAAGTGCTGCTGTTTTAACACAATGCAGGGATGCCACAATTTTATTAGACCAAACTATTATCTGATCAAAGCCCTCCCTTAGTTTGCATAAGTCATGAACCAGCGTGTGTGATTAAACTTCTTTGTTAAGAGCTTTCTTTATGACATACTTTATCAGGGTTCCATAAAAGGAAAACACTCAACCCAAAACCTTATGCCTTTAACAAAAAAATCTGCTAAAATGACAAAGTTCAATGCACTACAGTGTCAACTAAAAACTGTCACTTGCCATCTGCCTCTACAAGGATGAGGTCACTAGCCACTGCGGTCGGTGACCTTCGACACCCCCGAAAGGAGTTCGGGGTGGAGATCAGGAACGAGGCGCTCTGTGCTCTGGAAAGAACTGGCAGAACAGGCCTTCAGATAGTTAGAAATTTTCAGAAGATTTTATGAGCCCAATTTCTGACACCTTCTCATATCCAGAAAAGCACTGAAATGATTAACAGAGACATCTGCTCGTCGTGACTAGCAGCAACCTTCCTGAGACTGGCAGGAACCTTCTGCCAAAATGTGTGCTTGACTCCATGTACGCCCCTTCACCAAAATCGCATATACACTGACCTCGTCACACCCCACCTGCTAAGAGCAGTCCCTCAGAGCTCTCTGAGAGGCTGTGTCCCGGGCTACAGTCCTCATTTTGCCCCAAATAAAACTTAACTCACAACTCTCGTGTTGTGCTTTTCTTCAGTCGACAACGGGTTTATAAAGATGAATACAACCTACTGGAATATAAGCTCTGTGGAGGGAGGGTGTCCCTTTTCTGCACAGTTGTTTCCTAGGGATTCAGAACTCAGCGAGGGTTCCATAAATATAAATATTTGCTGAATACATTAAAAAAAGGATCCCTGCTCTCAGGGAGTTTACCATCTGCTCATAATTAAATGTCTCTTACTGTTGAGGTTTTAAGAACACGTGAAGCTATCACCGTGAACAGCAATCATCACTCTGCTGCAGATTTGTGCAACTGACACATAAGAGATTTTTCCGATTGCACAAGGGTGTTTCCTGTACAAACATTGCTGTGGTAAGGAAAATCAACAAGATGCGAGCCCAGGGCCCATATCCCTTGAAGAGCCTTTCCTGGTCCTCACAGACTGAAGAGAAAAAGCTCCTCCCGTCCAAGATCTTTTCATTTTGCCACAGATGGCAACATAACTCCTTGCAAGTGCCTGGATATAAAATCCTTGAGATTTTACTTGACTCAGATGAAAAACTGCATCTTGCTGGTCAGCCGGTTTCTTTCCACCTCTCCCCCCAGGACACGCCTATGTCTTCAGGCCTCAGTGTGAAATTCGCTTCTTGGTAAGCGAGTCGCCCTTATTTTTCCTCTCCCCCACGGTGACTGCTGATTCCCGGGGCTCTGAGACGCCTTGTTCGTCATAGTGCACTTGCTGATACACGCCGGTGGCTCAGCTATCACAGGCGAGCGTTTATTTTGGTTTCTAGGGACTATAAACTTGCCAAAGATAAGCACTTATGGATTCTCCTTCTTTAAAAAGCAAACCCAATCCGTGTTAATAACGTACATGCCATATTTCCACTCAGTCATCTGAAACCTTCCACTTTGTCCCTAGATTTTTATATTAATAAATTGGCACGGGGAGTTCCACAGTATTTTTAAATTTTTGATTGAAGAAAAATCTGAGACACGCAGCTGGATTCTCAGCAAGTGCATGGACTAGAAAGATAAGTTGTTTCCTGAACCCTCAAGACGTTTTGGTATTATTTTCCTGCTAAATTGCATATTTCTGGCCTTCAGAGAAGTCTAGAAGAGATCTGGTTTCCTTCTGTTCTATTGTGTTGGTGTGAACGCCTTTGCAATTGAAAAGGAGGCCTCCGAGGGTGGTAGGAACAGAGTCAGCAGAAGTTACACAAAGTGAGGTGTGTGGCTTTGTGGCTGGTTAGAGCGCCTGTGCTAATGAGGCCAAGGTCATGGGTTCAGCCCCTGAAAAGGCAGTTACTTCAGTCAATTCCCCGCTGGAGGGCTGCACCCCTAAACTACCACAGATTTGCTAGAAATCCAGAGATGCAAGCGTTGGGGATGTGAGTGGGAGAGTGATGGTGGTGTACAGAGGCTTATATTGCGAATCCCTTGAGAGGGGACTGAGAGACCTCTAGTGCCAGAGCTGGCCCCTCTCCAGGGCAAGAGGACTGCTCCAGAAACCACCTAGCCGCCAGGCTGACCAAAGGACGGTGCAAAGTCTGCATCTGGTCAAGTACAATCAGGGTGGCCTGTTCCATGTCTGTCTAGTTCCCTGGAGGTGATCAGGACATATATACTCACAGGTACAAAGACAAATAGGCAAACCCAGAGAGGGGCTGTCTGTGAGAGAACAGGAAATGGGAATGCAGAATCAATAAAAGGAGAAATTCATTTCAGTCAAATTGTCCTTACGCAGATCAGATGAAAGCATGCCTTGAACTCAGAAACGTGATTACTCCACATCTGATGTTCAGAAAACAAGGTGTGTGTATGGGTGGGAGTGACCTCAGTTATTACTGATGACTCCAATTACATAAGGGATATTTGTAATTATTGATTGCCTCCTTGGGAAGCAGAAATAAAGTGGCTTAAAATTGTAATTATTTCATATTTTCTTTATATTGACAAGAAAAAGAAAGGGGATAATAAACCTCAGGCAAAAGAGGTACGTCTCAAACACCAAAATCAAGTAGAAACTTTCTTTGCATTTTGCTATTTCAAATTCTATAACAGACAACGTCACTGTCCCAGGTTCTCACCCGTTCTGAGTTCTCCTGAAGACCAGTTGCTGCCAAACTACAGCCCTGAGCCCTGGATCTTCCCAAAGAAATTTAAGACATTTCTGAGGATCTTTAAAAGAATCTTCTGACAGAGAGTGTGCCATACGCTTGTCCTACAGGAATACCATCCTGGGGCCTCTTAGCACAGCTGCACCATGAATTCTGTTTCCAAACCATGCCCATTTAACCTTGCACAGAGTAGAGTTCTGAAGACTGGGTATGTTTAAGGAAAAAAAAAGGACAGGGGGTTTATACTCTCACGCTGCCCTACCAGAGGGCACAGAAACAAACTCTTTATACGTAGCTATAAACACTAAGATGGTAAACTCGTCTTAAATAACTCGAGCATATTGAAAAATGTCCCAAACCCACAAAAGGACCAAAGCCTTGTATTTCTTTTTACATTTTATCAGGTAATAGTGGATAATACAGAAGAATATATGTAGCTCTTATGCAAATTCCAAAGCATTGGAATAAAAAACCTCTGAACCCAAAGCAGCACAAGATACAAGACAGCTGAATCAATTTATTTGTTGAACTGTTAGAAACAATGCGTTAATCTGTTGAATTATCTCTTGGGGGAAGGGGAAGCAAAAGAAGAGAGGTGATAAAAATTGCATTCACTTGAGAAATCAGAAGTGAATTAAGTCCTGGTGTCCAGGTGTGAACCACACAGTAGATTCAGGTCAAAAGGGGCAGGGAAGGAAAACAACACTCAGAATAGGAAGACATGGTTCCCTCCACAAAGGACACAGAGGCTGGCCCTAGGACGAGCTCAATCAATATCTGACCCCAAAAATGTGAAATTCAAGGAAACAACCTTTCCAGCCCTCAGTTACTTCCTACATAAAATGGGATAAGGTCTTCTCTACACAGGCCATCCTTGGGAGGATCAAAATAAGAATGTATCTGGAATGCTTTGTGAGCTGCAAAGCGCAACACGATTTAAAGGAACGTCATTTTATATGGGATCTTCACATTTTTGTGAGAGGATTTTGTGCAATTGCTTTTGGGAGGGAAAGGTGTTAGATGGTGGTTTTAACTCACCAGGGTTTGAATTTCACTTCAGGATATCCTGCTGCCGTTCTGTCTCTTTCATCTCAAATCGTTTCCAAATGTGCAGCTTGGTCACTGAGCCCTGATAAGCTATAACAGAAACTATGCTCCCGCGTATGAAAAATGTGCGTGTTCTGGCACTCGGCACATCTGAAGTCCTGCAGGACGGCTCCTTGCCACAGCTGAAAGAATCATGCTGGAAGCAAAGAGCAGAGAGGAGCCATGGTATCCTTGCTAGGTGGAAAATTCTTGTTTCCTCCATTTCTCTTTTCAAATATTTGTTTAATCCCACGGTAAAAGAGTATTAAAGTATCTAAGCACTTTGGAGATACACGAGCCTCATTTTTTTCAAAAAGCTTTATCTGTGTAGGCTAATCATATCAGTTCTGTCAGGTTTTGAAAAATACTGAAAATTGATTCCAGATGCCCATTATTATGCTGGGGGACCCAAGGTTGAGAACTGCCACTTTTAACTCTGGGTCAACATGCCATCTGAATGATGACTCCATTGGCCAACAAGATACAGTATCTCCTTCCCAGTTTTCCCCACCCCAATGCCACCACCATAAAAAAATGTCCCTGAAGTGAGACTATGTTATCACACTATTTAACATTTAGCCAAGAGAGCTTATCAAACACGTCCCTACAAGCAAGACACGGGGCCAGTTCTGACAGCTCCCGAAGTGTCCGGGCCGTGCTACGCACTTGACTTCATTGTCTCAGGGCCAGCTCAGTAGGTGGGTGTTAATGTGCACAGTTTACAGATACAGGAACCCGGGAGTTCAGACAGGTTAAATAATTTGCCTCAAGACAAACCATCGGGAAGGGATGAAGCCAGAATTCAAACCCAGTCAATCTGGCACCGAAGTCCCTCCTTTGTAGTCTCTAAATAAACAAAAAACTTGAAATACTGAAATGTTGAAAATGGCAACCCAATACCTCATTATCTACTATACAGATGGCTTAACTTTATACTCTTTCATGTAACTTTTTTAGAGGAAATCTGTTGTCTGTGTATTTTAATCTTCCTACCCATTTCTTAAAAATACATGTAAAAAGATGGAGGGAATCCTTTATTGGAGCATATGTGTCCAATTTTTCATTCAGAGAACAAGATAATTTGAGAACAATCTGAAGCCATTTCTCTCCTCAGAGACTCTCCAAGTCTCAGAGAATGTTCTCGGAATAAGCAGAATCACAGCAGCCCTGGGGATGACACCCCCTTCTGAGAGAAGCTTCAGGCCCAGGGCTCTTTCAGAGAACCTTAAGAACAGAATCAAGGGTTCACATCTCTTAATACTGATTAAGATCAACTAAAGATGACTTCAGTTTGGTAAAACAGTGGGGAAGAGATGAATGCTGCTACAGAAAAAAAATCGGGGGGACATTACACCTGTATAACTGCCGAAATAGGCCATCTCAATCACAGTATTTTGATCGTGCAAACACTTTAATATTTAAGTCAACCACTCTGACTGAGCCAGACAGAATACAAATTTCCTGAAACCAGGTTCCAACAGCTCTAGTCCAAGGAGGTGAAGTGGGCTTTCCTACTTTGCCCCGATACGCTGAACAAACAGACAAAAAAGACAATATTCCTGCCTTTAAATGACCCATGAGTCAAGAGAATGAAAGATCAAGAGGGGTACATCCGCCCTCCTGAGGAACTGCACACACAATGAATATTCAGATGGAACCCAGGGTTACAGATTTTTTCCTTTCTGAGACAAATACTAGCAAGTGTTAAGAGATGTCAAATACCAAGTGAAATATAATGTAAAAAATGTGCCACAAAATGCTGGCCAGGCCAACGTGTGTGTGTGTGTGTGTGTGTGTGTGTGTGTGTGTGTGTGTGTGTGTGTGTGTGTGTGTGTGTGTGTGTGTGTGTGTGTGTACATAAAACGCATCTGAGAGGTCTGATGAGGACAGCTCCCAACTGGAAGACATTTATATTTTTAGGGGCTGCCTTCTAGCAGCTGAGGCAAGATACACATCTTCCCAAGTGTCACCCTGAGTAAATGTGACACAAATACAAACTTTTGTCTGCACTGCCCTGACAGTAAGAATCCCACTCCACTGTGACTTAAGAGAATTCCCATTATTTTTCAACTTATAGAACATAGTTATTCCTGAAAAAAATCACTTATTTTCCTTCAAAATAAGTCAAACCCTGATACAATTAATATGATAGGGAAGATCTGTAGTGGCTCATTTGTCTTAAGCAACGTTATTTACCTTCAACTTCTGGTACAAGAAACGATAAGGTGTAGTTTTCTTTTTATGGGAGGGGAGGGGAAGTCGTGGATTTTGCCCTGTATGCTTCAGTATTTGAGAATTCTGCTCCTACCCCCTGGCGGAATCGTGGGGACATATATGCTTTCCTCTAGTACAGTTGGACAGAACAATTTGTCCTCGGTCTATACAGACAGTTGACAGAGGAAATGGTGTTAAATCTATGAGAATGATCTAGCCACTAATTCCAAACTAATCGCATTTAATGGAAACCAGAGTGGAGTACAAATATATCTCTAATTTCACAGGTATCATGATGTCATCATTTCTTGTGTGTTATTTTAGTTGATTTCAAATGAGTCCTTGGGGAAAGAGGAAAGGAGCTGTGGATATTGACAGAAGTTCACCTAAGCCAGAGAAAAGCTGGGGGAGGTGCAGCAGTCCCACCCCAATGCAGGGAGGGGGTAGCCCTGGTGAGGGATCTAAGGCAACAGTGACACTGATGAATGTCATTCAGAAAAACGGAAAACAAAGGCAAACACTGTCCCATATGGCAAGGTGATTTGCCAAGTTGCACCTTGACTGTACCTTCCTGTTCTAAGGTCGGGGGTGAGTGTAGTAGATAGAGTGTGGAGGCTCACAGCAAAAGAGAAGAATCTCTCAGCTCTGCTTCTCCACTGAGAACCCAGCTGGATTTGATCTTTAATTCACTGGAGGAGTGGTCAGGCAACTACCATCTGAGCACCTACTATGCGTCTGGTACCGCAGTCTTCTCTCCCACGCTGGACCCCAGGAATCACCAGGATCCCTGATGGAGGGAGGCCCCTTCTGTGCTGGGTGACCTTGCTTTGCTCCTGCCACTCCAGACACCCACACTGCTTCAGACTCTGAGCCACAGCAAGGCTCAGAAGATCAAGGGACCAGACACAGCAGCCTTTTTAACTTTGGGAAAACCCAATGCTCACTTCACTCAAACGTCGCAAAGTGGTGCCATGACCCTTTAGCTCTTGGCTCACCAATTCAAAGAGCCACATCACATACAGCCCTTAAGCTGCCCACGGCATGATTCTGTGTCTAGTTCCTTTCCAGGTCCCCCCAAGCGGAAGACAGCTCTGGCAGGGAGTCTGGACAAGACTACTATAGTATTTAGCTTTTGTCCCTTCTTTTGCTCTGTCTTACCGTGGAATGAGAGGAACACGTCTCGGAGATTGAGTACTTCAGCGTGTGTTGGACTTGAGACCTGTATTCCAAAGGTACCCGCAGGACCTCAGGTGGGCTTAATCTAGCCCAGGAATCTCCACTTCAAAGATGAAGAAACTGAGGTTCAAAGAAAGTAAAGCAGGGTCCTAGAAGGCCCTGTACAAACTTAACTCCAATGCCATGCTTCCTGCCTCAGTAATTTTATTGAGCACTTAACTAGGTAGGAAATGGGCAGAACTGAAGACACCAGACTTCATTTTCTTAACTATGGGTGTGACTAGACATACACAGTGACACTTCCTCTCTCGGCATTAGTTTTCTCCCCTGTAAAATGGAAAGAGTGTTGCATTCATGATTTCTAACACGACTTTCAGGTCTGAAACTATCATAAGGCTTGAAGATATAATTATGTGTTGGTGTATGTGAAGATATACACATATACACACATACATGACATGCTACAATTAAATACCCATTCCAGCCATACGTTCTGCCTCATCCCCCCAGCAGCCATGTTTTCCCAGTCCCAAACCAGGGCTAGATACGTCCCACCAGTGCAGCCCCTCTGAACCACGGGTGTGTGGTCAGTACTCCTCTGGCTTCTCTCCGAATACCAAGTGCAGAGGGTGACAAGAAAGAAGAGGGGCCATGTACTTTACATGAAATATTAAGTGTCATTAAGTTCCTTGGAGGAAACACGGCAAGTCTGCGGCAGAAGAGACTGTGGGGCACAGAACACATCGCAGGAAGCACAAGTTAAAGGTGACAGGCTGTGGCTGCGCGAACCTGGGGCCCCGCTGGCAACGCACCGAGTGGGCAGTGCGTGCCAGCGCTGGGAGGAAGCCTGGCTCCAAGCCCACATGTGAAGGCAGGACCCTGCACCTCGCCAGTTTGCACATCCCGCGGGAGCGACTCGGAAAACATGCCGTGCAGGACGTGTGGCGAGAACTTGGCTGGTCTTTCCTAACGCACGTGGCACAGCCGGTCCGGGGTTCAAGGGCGCAGCCCGCCCCCTCCCCCGCGAGCCGCCGGCGCTAGGACCCCGCGGTCCGCACGCACTTCCTCCCGCCGCGGTCCGCCAGCCCGTCCGTGCGGCGCCCCAGGCTCCCGCCCGCAGCCGCCGCCGCCGGCCCGCACCGCCCTACCTGGCGAAGCAAAACTCGCAGTGGTTGCCCCGTTCGTTGATCGTGAGCACGTAGGCGTAGGCCGGGCAGGAGAAGAGCAAGTCCCCCACCTGGAAGGGCTGCAGGGCCCGCAGCCCCCGGCCCTTGCCGGGGCTGCAGAAGCGCTCCAGACCGCCGTCGCCCTCGGCCCTCATGCCGGCGGCAGGGCTGGCGCGGAGGGTCCCCGGCGCCGGCGGAGCCCCCAGCTACGGCTCCCCGCGAGCTGTTATTGGAGAAGCGTCACCCAGAGCCGCGGGGGGGCGGGGTGGGAAGCTGCCCGGCGGACGCGGCGGCAGCCACCGCTCCCCGGAAGGGACGGCGGCACCGCCCGGCCCTCGCGCGCCCCCGGGAGGCGGGGGACCTGCCCGGCGGCCCCGCCCCGCGTGCGGGACCCTCGGCTGCCGCCCCGCACGCGCCCGGGGCCGCTTCCGGTGTGGCAGCTGCCAGGATCTGCATCCCAGGCGGCTCCTGGAAGGAGGGCGGGAGGCGTCTGCGCCTCCGCGGCGTCTCCACGGAGAGCGCTGGACGCTGCCGGCTTTCCGGTGGGCGGGATGGGGTCGCCCGGGGGTCAGGTATCCAACGCCTCCCGGAGAAGCCCGTAGCGTGACCCGCGCTTGGTTAATTGAAGGCGGGGCGGGGGGACCCAAGATGCTTCTCAACCTTAAGTTCAGCTCCTCTGTCCTTGTCAAGGACCCTAGAAGGAGTCCTCAGGGGACACCGAAGAGAAACCGCAATAGCAAAGTTTGACGTGCTGAGGGTTAAAGGGTGCTTCCCCAAGGTTAAAGGTGTTTAAACCCTGTGAGACTTCAAACCTCCCAGAGAGTCTCTCAAGTATTCATTGTGAACCTACTCTGCCTCTGCCCCTCTGGTGGAGTTACTTACGTAGACGGAAAAGGAAATGCACTGGTCAGGCTTGCTCACTCAGTCTCTGCATACAGGCAGCGAGGCGGAGAAGGAAGGAGATAACCTTGCAGTCAAGGGACTTAGACTTGTTGGGGGCGATGCCATGCTGTGGCCAGAACACACGGCTAGAATTTGCGGTGGTTCTAATCGGTTTGACCACGCACTGTCATCTTAGAAAAGTCAATTAGGTTATAAGTCTCATAGAGGATTTAAGACACGCAAAGCTCATAGAACAGGGCTGAGCACGTAAGTCCTATACACTTGCATGCGATATGAGAAAGAAGGATATAATCTGTTTCACCGAGGAATGTGTAAAGGCTGAAATTGATGTGCGTGCAGTAAGGACTCAATGTATGAAGAGAGAATTTAGCAAAAAACACTAATACTTAAAACTCAAGTTTGATCTCATTATGTTGCATGTGTAAGTTAAGGACTGGTTTAGCAAAGGGAAAGATAAATGTGATTTGGAGTATGTCATAAGGTTAGGAGAATTTTTGACACGTCAGTAAAATTCCTAAAATGAATAAGCCTCTGGCCTACCTGAAAAAAAAAAGAAAAGGATACTTTCCCATTTAGGCACTTCAAGAAGCACTCACTGAGCATCCACTATGGCCAGTCACTGGGATACAAAGATGGGCAAAATGTAGGCCTGGTTCTTTGCATTTGACATGTTCACAATCCAACAACAATTACCCTTAGTTATTGAACATTACGGGCCAGGCATTGTGCTAAGTGCCTTAAACACATTATCCCATTTAATCTGTAATTCCAACTGCCCAGTGAGTTAGGTGTTATATATCTCCCATTTCCAAAACTAGGACACTAAAACTCAGAATAATTTCCAAGGCCACACAACTAGGTTGCAGAATTTGGTTTCAACCTCCAGTCAGTCTGAATTTGAGGCCCATGCACTTAACCCAAATGTCCCTCTGCAAACAAAGACAGCTCTCTAAGTGTTATTATGGTGGATTGTACAAAGTGTTCTGTGGGAATACAGGCAGGGAGTGACAAACTCTGCCTGGAGAATGAGGGTTTGGTCAAGGCGGGGGCCACATTCCAGTAACATTTGAGCTGAGTCTAAAAGGTAGATGGGACTTTGTAAGTGCAAGAGAGGAGGGGAGTTTTCTGGGCTGAGAGAATTGATGGGAAACAGGTGTCTAGTTGCAGCCCCCTGAGGAGTTCTGAGTGGAGCATGAGTTCTCAAGGAGAGGGCAGGAGGTGAAGCAGGAGCAGTGGAAGGGCATCTCCTCAAGAGGTGAGTTTTGTCCCGGGGGTGTGGAAGTCACTGAAAGTGTTTAAGCAGAGGGGCGCCATGATCAGTCCAGTGTTACGGACAGTTCTGCTGGCAGCTTTGCAGATAGACTGGAAGAGGAGAGGACCAAACACAGGACCACCGGTAAAGAGAACAGTTGCAGTATTTTAAATGAGAGTGGAGGAAAGCTGGAATCAAGGCGGTGGCATTAGGGAAAAAGGCAAAGGTGTCGAGGGTAATTCTAATTTCTAGCTTGGCATATGGCTTCTCCACGGCAGGCAATTAACAGTGCTGGCTTTCTAGCCTAGTAAACCTTGGAGGCTCAAAACAGGAACCATAAATATCCTAGAGTTTGGGGAATGTAAGAGGCATTTTCTTACTAATGAGGAAAGTGAGGCCCTGTGAAGTTAAATAACTTGCCTAATAACCCAGTGGCAGAGCTAGTGTGAGATTCCATGACATATTCCTTCAACATTTAAATATTTATGATATGCTCACTGTGTTCCAGCAACAGTGATAAAGGCTGGCGATATAACGGTAACAACAACAACAACAAAAACCCTGACTTATTCCCTGTCCTCACAGAGCTTTGTACAGTCTGGCAGAGGAAGCAGACATTAATCAGACAATCATATAAACAAATACAAACTGTCAACAGTCTCAAGCGCTAGGGTAGTGCTTAGAGGATATGACCTAATCTAGGAATGCTTTTCAGAGAGAGTAATGACTGAACTAAGATCTGAAGGATGAATAGAACTTGAGAGAAGAGGAGGAGGGACAAGCATTCTAAGCAGAGGGAGCAGCGTGTGTAACGAGCAGGACCCTATGGAGCCTTCTCAGAACAGACCCCACCCCCACAGGGTCCCCCGCCTGCCTCTTGTCTGTAGAAAAACTTTAGCCTCCTAGGCCTTCCCCCAGTAAATTTAATCAGAGAAGTGAGAAAATGCAGAAAGAAAGGAAAAGTCAAGCAAGACAAAATAATAATAGTTTAGCCATTAAACAAAGTCAAGGATCTTTAGTTCTTTCTCAAGGAACATAGATAATATTCTGAGCCATATCCTCTGGGCTGCTTTGCAGATACAGAAATCCCTACCAGGTAGAAGTTAATTAACTTCATGCTCACCACAAGCACATGGACTCCAGACTGGTTGGAACCAGGAAGTTGATGATGTTGACTCCCGATTACCTCACCACCAACCAATCAGAAGAATGTCCACTAGCATGCATCCCCACAACCCCAATGCCCCCATCTTTAAAAACCTTTCCCTGAAAGTCACTGGGGAGTTCAGGCCTTTTGAGCACTAGCTACCCAGACTCCTTGCTTGGCACCCTGCAATAAATGCTGCACTTTCCTTCACCACAACCCAGTGTCAGTAGATTGGCTTTACGGTGCATGGGCAAGCAGATCCAAGTTTGGTTTAGTAATACATGTCTGAAGTTTCATTGACTGCAAGAAGTATGACCGCCATGAAAGGGTGACTAGAGCAGGGCTAGAGGGAAACTGTTTTTCTAGATGATTTTAGGAGGTAAGTAGGTCCTGTTGGACAACCTACAAGGAGTCCTCTCTGATCAAAGAAACCTCTGGCAGATGCCAGACTACGTTAGATGAGCTTTATGCCAGTCGCCATCACCTAAATCGATTTTGACAATTGTGTTTTATTACAGATGGATGTTGTATGTTAATGAAAGAATTTTCTCAAGCCTCAGAAGTTTCCAGATACACACCACCCTAGGCAAATCTTGGATATATTTGGGGACTCTATAGTTTTTTTAACTTTCTGATTCCTGGCGGCTGTAACCAGCACAAAGATGAAAAACCAACATAGAAGTAAACAAACAATTATAATGCAGTAAACAATTGACTGTTTCAAGGATTACTTGTGCACAAGAATCTGCTTGTTCACTTTATTGCAGTCATTTTTTCCTCTTTCACTGAAAAAGATTTCCAACAGCTGAGCAAAACAATCGTGTAACGGCTGAGTTGTCTTTCTAACTGCGTGGTGGCTGGAACAGACTTATTCTTATGATGAAGGTGGCTATGATTTTAAGAACACTGAAAAAGAAACAGCCTCATTTCAGAAAAATGCCTGTACTGAACTCAAATGACTCGAGATGGAGAAATGGTCAGTTAAGTAATAGCCATGAATTTAGGAGCTTACCTTATGAAGAATACTGTGTTTAAAATAAACGGCCAAGGAATGGCAACTCACCAGCCCTGTAGATCGATGACAGAACTCTTAATGCAGCTCGTGCTTGTCAGCCAGCTACGCCGCATTCTCACATTCTGGGAAAGTCGCCATTCAGCTGCCAGGACCCCTCCACGTTTTCCACTACCCCTCACCCCACGGCTTGAAAGGAATGGAGTTTTTTGGTTACTTTGCCTCACCGTAGCTCAGAAGAAGCGATGAGAGTATGAAGGCCCCTTTCACTTAATTTCTCTAACCTATAAGTTGATCTGATTCATGAGTAAAATATCCTTCCAACCACAGATTAGCACATAAAAGAAATAACTCTGGCCTGGGGAAATAAAGCCTTAGCAAAGCAGGAATACCAATGACCACTGATAGTGGACCCCTAGCCTATACCACTATACCTCTGCGTGTGTTTCATTTATTGAGGACACATGATGTGCTTACACTGTGAGAGACCCTTATTATACAAAGGTGAAAAGACCAACACACATGCAAGCAGTCCTGTAGTAGCTGAATAATGGCATCCAAAGATATTAGGCCCAAATCCCTGGAACCTGTAAATGTTACCTTCTATGGTTTAATAGGGTCTTGCAGTTGTGTTAAATTGAGGATCTTGAGTGGCGTGATTAGCTTGGATTATCCAGGTGGGCCCTCAATGCAATCACAAGAGTCTTCACAAGGGACTTCCCTGGTGGTGCAGTGGTTAAGAATCAAGTATACTTCAATAAAATAAAAAAATAATTTTTTAAAAAGGCAGCAAAGACCCAAGAAAAGGCCCATTACTGACATAGCTGGTCCTGATCTAGACTTGTAAACTCTTTCCTTTATCTCTTGCTACCTTTTTCTCCCCATTTAAAAAAAGTACTGACTGTAACAAAGTTTAGAGGTTTTGCATACTTCCGTCTTACTGAGAACTGTTAACAACTTTCTTATTTTGGGGGAAGCAGTGTCTCTAAGTGGCTGGAGGAGGGGTGCTGGGTACAGAATTTGACTTGTTACCAAAGGCCCATGACCTTGAGCAACTCCCCTGGAGCCAGGTTTTCAGGATTTTGTGCTACGTGTAAAATCCCCACCGATTTATGTGAGGGCAGAAGAGTTCCACCAAAAAAAGAGATGAGATATGATATTTAAAGCCTTAAAGCCTGAGTCTACCCCTCTTATAGGTTTAATCTTTACACAGAATTTGAATATATCAGTATAGTTTATTTCTTTTATAAGAGGGAAGAAAAATACAGGAGGAAAAAAGTCGATAGCTGTGAATTGAATTCTTGAAGAAGAATCCGTGCAAAAATGACTGTCATCATCTCAACTGCGAGCTATGGCAACACTTTGAAAAAAAACTTTGGTTTAGTTTTCTTTCCTATTAAGCATTAAAAATTAGTAAGATTAAATGTTTATTAAATCATGAAAATTTAAGTTAAATACAATATATTTTCTTAAGCTGGAAAAACAGGATTTGTGACTTTACTTGATACAAAATGAATGTATGCAACACTGTTTTTAAATACAGCAAATTTAAGACCCCAATAATTTTTTGAATGATTTTGGAAAGTATACACAGGTCAAAACATGTTCTTATCTGAATATATTTTAAAGGCTACTTTTTATGCAAATTTAAACATTCAGGCATTTATTTCACTGACATATTTCTGAGTTATAGGACTTTGAATGCAACAGATGAAATATGCATTTTTGCTCCATCATTTGCTAGTTTTCCTCCACCACAAGCCTTCTCTCTGTTTTTTCTCATCTTCAGGATTTTGTAAATTGAAATCAGAAAAATTGAAAACTGAAAAAAGAATAGATGTGTAAAAAAGGGAAAATGATTAATAAGTGTGGTTCTCAGGGTCAAAGTGTCAAACAAACCAAAGAGCTATGCATCCTTTCCCTAGTCAATTATTTACTGATATAACAGTGCAAAGCGCTCCCTTGGGTGCTATGGAGGAGTCAAAGTTAAATTAGACCCAGATCTTGTTCTCTAGGGACTTAGAATCTAGAAGAGGAAACATGACATACACTTAGAAAGCAACAAAAATCTACTAGAGTGTAAGCCTCATGAGGGCAAGGAATGTTGTCTGTTCTACCCACTGCTTTACCCAGTCAGTGCCAGATACAGGTTGGGCACCCAAGAAATATTTGTTGGATGAATGGATAATACCAGGTAGAGAGTGTTGATCCATTTAAGAACCATAAAAAAAATTGAAATTGGTAATAGGAGAGTTAGGTCAACTTGCAGTATCTTTAAAATTATATATGTATATTACAGACAATTAAGCTGACAGGCCATGAAGAGATTCTGTGCATTGCTATTGTTTTTCAAGTCCATCTGCTGCTCTGCCATCCACTTCAAGTAAGATCATGAACACATAAGCAAAAAGCACACTATTTAACATGCTGCTCCTCAGTGAAATGAGGAAGTTAGACTAGGTGAGTGTTTGTGGAGACAAATATGCAAGATCCTTTAGATGGCAGAATGGTTAAATGTGTACACTTGCCCATCAGATCTCTGGTTTCATAGGTATTATTGCCTAGGAGAGAGGCTGAAAGGAAAAATATTTAATAAATAATAGTAGAGGTGTTATGCAAATATGACAAACCTTGTAAATATAACACATAAATGACATGTTTGGGAAATGGGAAGAAAGATGATTAAGTTCATTTTAGTTTTACTGTATTGTTATTTAAATGAACTTCAAGTGGAAAAAAATTGTCCTTAACCTAAATAATATTAAACTTAGTTCACTTTCTTAAATCCTCTGAATCGTTTCTCAACAACCTTCTGAATAGTTGACTAAATACACATAGTGTTTGTCCTGGGGTTTGTTTTTTGCTTTTTTAAAACAGGAACCTCTTTACTAGATAACTGACTCAAAAAGTAATGGTAGTGCCTGCTCAACTTTCACCAGTCTACAGTAAAATGAGACAAATACGAACAATGTACTGCTTATATTTATAAAGCTAAAGTGACTTTTCCTAAAGGACTTAAAAAAAATCTGAGATTAGGATCTTTTTAAGTTTAGAATATCTTTTCTTTTTAAATGATGGAGGCTGTAAGTGATATATATATATTTTAACATCTTTATTGGGGTATAATTGCTTTACAATGGTGTGTTAGTTTCTGCTTTATAACAAAGTGAATAAGTTATACATATACATATGTCCCCATATCTCCTCCCTCTTGCGTCTCCCTCCCACCCTCCCTAACCCACCCCTCTAGGTGGTCAAAAAGCACCTGGCTGATCTCCCTGTGCTCTGCGGCTGCTTCCCACTAGCTATCTATTTTACTTTTGGTAGTGTATATATGTCCATGCCACTCTCTCACTTTGTCCCAGCTTACCCTTCCCCCTCCCCACATCCTCAAGTCCATTTTCTAGTAGGTCTGCATCTTTTTTTTTTTTGCGGTACGCGGGCCTCTCACTGCTGTGGCCTCTCCCGTTGCGGAGCACAGGCTCCGGACGCGCAGGCTCAGCGGCCATGGCTCACGGTCCCAGCCACTCCGCGGCATGTGGGATCTTCCCGGACCGGGGCACGAACCCGTGTCCCCTGCATCGGCAGGCGGACTCTCAACCACTGCGCCACCAGGGAAGCCCGAGGTCTGCATCTTTATTCCCATCTTGCCCCTAGGTTCTTCATGACCCTTTTTTTTTTTTAGATTCCATATATATGTGTTAGCATACGGTATTTGTTTTCCTCTTTCTGACTTACTTCACTCTGTATGAGAGACTCTAGGTCCATCCACCTCACTACAAATAACTCAATTTCATTTCTTTTTATGGCTGAGTAATATTCCATTGTATATATGTGCCACATCTTCTTTATCCGTTCATCTGTTGATGGACGCTTAGGTTGCTTCCATGTCCTGGCTATTGTAAATAGAGCTGCAATGTACATTGTGGTACATGACTCTTTTTGAGTTATGGTTTTCTCTGGATATATGCCCGGTAGTGGGATTGCTGGGTCACATGGTAATTCTATTTTTACTTTTTTAAGGAAACTCCGTACTGTTCTACATACTGGCTGTATCAATTTACATTCCCACCAACAGTGCAAGAGGGTTCCCTTTTCTCCACACCCTCTCCAGCATTTGTTGTTTGTAGATTTTCTGATGATGGGCATTCTGACTGGTGTGAGATGATATCTCATTGTAGTTTTGATTTGCATTTTTCTAATGATTAAAGATGTTGAGCATTCTTTCATGTGTCTGTTGGCAATCTGTATATCTTCTTTGGAGAAATGTCTATTTAAGTCTTCTGCCCATTTTTGGATTGGGTTGTTTGTTTTTTTGATATTGAGCTGCATGAGCTGCTTGTAAATTTGGGGGATTAATCCTTTGTCAGTTGCTTCATTTGCAAATATTTGTAAGTGGTATTCTTTAGAATATTCTAGGCAAAATAAAAATTGTCAGTCTTCTCGGGATCCCATCAGCTTTTTAATAAATTATACTATTTTGTGAAATTTAGAGGTGTGAATGTTAAGAAGGGCTTTACAGTGTCATTTCAGAGACTACTTGGAATTATTCCTTAGTGCAGAATGGTGAGTCTTCAAATAACCCAATGCTAAGTATTCAGAATTACGGCACCTTGATTTTCTTTATTTTCCTCTTGGTCATGAACCCTGGGGCTTGTCTGTACCATCTAATGTACAGACTACTGTGGATCAAGAAATGTAAGGCCACATTCAGTTGAAACTATCATTTCTTCAAAGGCATTTTAAAAATTCATTTCTGTGCTTATCACAATTTTATTATTTTTAGAAAAGTGATTAGGCATCTTTGATGATGGTGTTATTAACATTACCATTTTAAGCAAGAATTTACTGATATAGTTTTATTGAGTCATATTTTTTTTGACAATAAGTGATTTATTTATGTTATCCGGAGTGCTAAGGGAAACAAACTATGGAAAAAATTCATAAGTCCACTGTTTTTATTGCTCCATAAGCAATGTATATTAACTTTATATAGTTTATAAAACACATATAAACCCAGTGATTGCCAGGTAAAATTTTGTTGTAGATCCTTCCATACCTTTATTTATGAACATATAAATATTATACAACAAATACAGATTATATTGTAAATGCTGTTTTATAACCTGCTTTCTCAAATTAAAAACGTGTTGTAAATCTCTTTCTATGACAAATATTTTTCTACATCATTTTAATGACTAGTGTCATATTTTATAATGTACAGTAATCTATTTAACTAGTTCCTGTTGGATACTGTCGATGTCCGTTGTTTTTTTTTTTTCTATTGTAATCTTGAAATGAACATCTTTGTCAAATTAAATCTTGATAAACATTCTTGAATAATTCATTAGGATAAATCCTAAAAGTGGAATTGCTGGGTAAAGCACATACAAATTTATAAAACTTTTGATACATTGTGTGAAACTGATGTAAAAATATGTGTATATATTTATTTGATGATTTATTGTAATGTTTACCATCGGTGAAGGGGATAGAAAAGTAATTTAAATCATTGTATAGCATTCCCTGCATTTCATTACAGTTAAGATGAGACATCTTAGATAAAATCATACAACTTTGGCTAAAGGAATCCTACATATCATCTAGTCCCTAAGCTTTATTCTAGAGTTCAGGAAATTGAAGCTAAAGTTGTTACAGATCCTCTTCACAGTAATAGTTAACAAGGAGAGAGCCAATCCAATATTGGCCCCAGGTGCTGTCTTCTGCTCCCAAGATGCTCACTGAAGTTCAAATTGTTCTTTAGATATTCAAGTAACACTGAGAATTGGGATGCGAGGAAGTAAATAGATTCTAAGTATAAGTTTCACCAATTTTGTTATTGCTGCTATTAGCAAGATCGAGTATTTAAAAATAATTTTGTGATGAAAATTTTCAGCTTGGAAAAGCTTTCTTAAAGGTTGGTTTATTATCTGCAGTTTTATACTGATGGCCACCAAGTGCTGTGTAATTTCTATCGATGCTGCTTATATTTATTTATTGTTTAAATATTGAAATAGCTTTATTGCTTTTTCTGACTAAATAAGACATGTTCATTGCACAAAGCATCATACACAATAATAAAGATATAAAATACAAAGTGAAAATCATTGCACCAACCAAAAATAATTACTATAAGCTTTTTGGTATATATCCTTGTCATCATATATATATATATATATATATATATAATATGTATATATGATATATCTGTCTATTTAGACAGATAGCATACAAAATTTCAGTGTTCTAGAATCTACTTTTTCTCATATGTCGTTGACATCTTTTAGTGTCAATAAATATTAACCTATATTATAATTTGTCATGGCTACATGGCCTTTTATTGCACCATAATTCATTCAACCAACCTCTAAGTTGATGGACGTTAAGGTTGTTTGGAGTTTTTAATTAGTCTAAACAATGCCGCAATAAACAATCTTTTAAATTGTTTAAATATCTCAAATAAATTGCTTTTCTTTAGCAATTTACATGTCACATGTAGTATTATTTCTTGGAGATTCACAGTGCACATTCATGTATTAAGCAAATACTTATTGGGCACCTACCAACTGTGCTAGGTGCTGGGATTAATATATTAAAGGCTCTGAAAATTCTCTCAGTAAGGAAACCCTTTAAAATTTTTTTTAATTTAAGATTTTCCAACTTTTTTTTAATAATGGAAATGTCTCTCACTCCCTTCCCCTTTGTAAAATAGAACATCTACCAGTATTTCACTGATTTTATCTGGAGCAGAATTTGGAAAATGCTAATCTAGTATCTTGTTAAAAACTACTAATTAAGTGCTTGTACCTACCTGTCATTTTTCTAGGAACTCTGAAAAAATCTTGGGTTCTTTTTTTTTTTTAGAGGAAAGAAATGCCTATGTTTTAGGCGTTTCAGAAGATTACATCTTTGATCTGAATTGCCCGATTAAGTTTCAGAATAAGTAGTATTTTGGTACAAGTATTTTGGTGGGACCCTGGAGTTTTGTTTCCTTAATAGTATTCATATCATTAGAACAAAAGAGACAGTTGAATGTAAAAGGAGAATGTGGGATATAAAGTAGTCTTTGGCTCATCAGCAGATGTGTTGGGGAGAGGAGCGAGTCAAAGAAAGAGATGGAATTATTCAAAGGAATTAAGGATGGAGGTTATGGAGATTATATGGCAATATGTGAAATAATTAAAATAAAAATTTGGTAGAAAAAGATTACAAAATCCTATACATAGTATGTGAAAACCAATAAGAAAAAAACCTGAGGAATCCAATGAAATAACAGTGTTTGGCTTCGGGGAGGTGGTGCTTTTTTCCCCTCACCTCTAATTGTCATTTTCATTTTTATTTTTAAAATATATAATAAAATTGAAAAGAAAGGAAATACTAAAGGATCAGACAAAATTAGGAGAGGCTTATGGAGGGGGAGGAAGATAGTGGTTGAGTCGAACAAAGGCGACAAATAGATTAAAGTGAATAAGGGTAGAAGAGAGAACATTCCATTTGTCCTGGAAGAGATCATTAATGGCTCAAGTGCTGTGAAGTGGACAAAAGCCAGTCTGTAGTGGGGTCAGATGAGAGAACCAGAGAAGAATAATTTTTTTTAGGACCTAGGATCATAATAATTCACTTAGAGGTTCCCCCCAACCACTATTACTTTAGTTCTGGTTTTATCATGTTGGGATTTTTGCCTATATCAGTTTTTTTTTTTTTCCAGGAGCTGATAAATGAAAACCATAAAAAAAGAAATCCTATGAGTAACTTTCTTTGCCCTTATATTTGAACTGAATAATAAAGAAATGGTAAATGCTCTTTCTGAGCTGTGCTAGAAATGCTACCATTTAGAAATCTTAATAATATACCCTGTGCCTGCCATTTAAAAACAGAACTTGGTCTCCCAAGGTCATTTTAGATGTCTTTTTTTCTAAGTGATTTGTGTATATTTTATCCATAAAAGACAAATTATTATGAAAGGATATGAAATATAGGTTTAAGAAACTCGAAGAACAAAGTGCATCCTTTGCTCTTTGAATTTCTTAAAATTAAGTTCTTAAGACTCCTGCTGTTTACTTTCAGACAAGCAACCTTGAAACTACTCCATGAAACCCAGTTAAAGGAGGAACCAAAGACTTTTCACTTACAAAGAAAAAAAAAGTAGCACATGGGAGTGAGAACGTTCAAGTCTTCAGTACCCATACTTATTAACTAAATTGAATGCCTGTGGTGGGTCTCGTGGGAGCACACAGTGGCAGCCTCTTTATATTACAACTCAGCCAGAAGCACTTATTCCCTTGTAATTAAGGCCACGGGTGCAACCAGTGATGCAAATGAAAGCAGTTATGTGGATTATTCAGTTCCCTCAACAATTCTCAAGAGGTTGTATGTTTGTGGCCTTATGCTAGTTTGAAGTCCTTGTATGGCTCCCTCGGCTCTTCTTGGTACTAGAGGTCCAACCTCAGATAAGAACAATAGCTAACACTTATACAGCACTCACGATATGCCAGATGCTGTTTTAGGTGCTTTGGGTGTATTATCCTCCTCTATCCTTTCTAAACTCTATGAGTGTTAAATGTGAAGTCCTAGGTCCCCAGAAGCAGATACTGAGATGAGGTTCAAATGGAAGGGATTTATCCCTGAGGTGGCCCCAGAAGAGACCAGTATGGAGTGGGGGAAGCAGGACAGGAAATGGAGTTGAGCCAAGTACGGATGCATATCAGGCCAAAGTCTTTTTTTTTTTTTTTTTTGCGGTATGCGGGCCTCTCACTGTTGTGGCCTCTCCCATTGCGGAGCACAGGCTCCGGACGCGCAGGCTCAGCGGCCATGGCTCACGGGCCCAGCCGCTCCGCGGCATGTGGGATCCTCCCGGACCGGGGCACGAACCCGTGTCCCCTGCATCGGCAGGCGGACTCGCAACCACTGCGCCACCAGGGAAGCCCAGGCCAAAGTCTTTAGGGGGCAACTCTGGGGTAACTGCTAGGAAAGGGAGCTTGGCTTCTACCCTCCCCCAGAGTTATTGGTTAACAACCAACGGGAGTGGCAGGGAATGCGGGGTGGAGGGAGAATCCATGAAGGAAGAGCATCAGCTGCTTACCAAAGGCGATGGGTCAGAAATGCCTACATTGTCTGCTACAGGTAGGTACAGGCATACTTCGGAGATGTTGTGGGTTCGGCTCCAGACCACTGCAATAAAGCAAATATAGCAACAAAGTGAGGCACACAAATTGTTTGGCTTCCCAGTGCATATAAAAGTGATGTTTACACTCTACTGGAGTCTTTTATGTGTGCAGTAGCATTATATCCAAAAAGACAACGTATAATACATACCTTACTTTAAAAATAATGCTGTAAGGCTTCCCTGGTGGCGCCGTGGTTGAGAGTCTGCCTGCCGATGCAGGGGATGCGGGTTCGTGCCCCGGTCCGGGAGAATGCCGCGGAGCGGCTGGGCCCGTGAGCCATGGCCGCTGAGCCTGCCCGTCCAGAGCCTGTGCTCCGCAACGGGAGAGGCCACAACAGTGAGGGGCCCGCGTACCGCAAAAAACAAAACAAAACAAAACAAAACCCTAGACAGTTGGTATATTTGTACTGCTCCCAAACCACTCTAACTAATGGAACCTGCCTGGTTCTCAGAAAATTATGTAAAAAGTGATTCCACAAGTCTTTCTTAACGAGATGTACTCACACAGATCCTGTTTTTACATAAGATAATGTCAGTTCAAAACGCTGATCTGATTTTCTATATATTCGTCATCCTCTTAATCTCCCATTTTTTAAACAAAGTTTATTTTCCTCTCTAAATAACTGAAGTGATTTTGTTTTGGTTTTGGTGTAACAATATCTGTTTTCCAAAACATTTTTAAATTCTTTTTAAAAATTTTAAAGGCGTTCACTTTATTTTTACTAAAGGAACTCTATTTTTCTGTTTTAACATGGGGAATATGTATAATTCTTGTCTATCTCTTTCTGCTTGGTTAAAAGAGGGGAAAAGCTAGTGCATAGTGATGGGTGACCAATTAAGTATTCCTTCAAGAGGTTAGAATGGCTGTGCTAGAGCAGGTGATCAAGAGGGAAGTAAGTGATAGCCAAACCTCCATCAAGAAAATCAGCCAGAACCTTGCTGGTCCAGAGAAGATGATGCAGAGCCTATAGAAAGGGACTAGATGGATCAAGGGCACTTAAAGGAGAAGGCTTAGGAGATGCTGAAGTTGTACAGTTTTCTTCCCGTGTGTTTTGGATGAAAGGAGAAATGCTCCTTTTTTGCAGATACCTGTGCAGAGTAATGCTCTGTGGGTGAGTTGAATCCTAATTGCTGCTCTGCCACCATGGTTGTTGAGAAGGGGAGAAGGGGGCAGGGAAAGGCTTGAACGCTTGACAAAGATCCTGAGACCCTAGCTAATAAATGTTAACACTTCTATGGTGCTTATTAAGTACAAGGGACTGTTCGAAGAGTTTTACATATATTAACTCCTTAAATATTCCTAACAACCCTATGAGGTAGGTACTATCAATATCCCTGTTTTACAGAAGAGGAAACTGAGGTACAGAGAGATTAACTTGTTCAAGACCACACAGCTAGTTAGTTGTGGAGCTGGGATTCACACCCAGGTTATCTGCTTTCAGAGTCCATGACCTTACCCATGACCCTGTACTGTCCATCTGAAATGTTGAGGATGTGCTAACAATGTTGCTGATAATTAATTATTTGTAGTTTGATCAATTTTTGAACGCTCTGAAAGATTTTTAGGAGACCTCTATTTCAACACTTGGAAATAGCTAAGCTATAGGAGAACACTTGAATTCTGATAGTTAGAAACATTAACCGTAAGGTCAAAGTTGATATGAAGTAGAAAACCCCTGTACGTGTTTGGAAACTGAAGAAGAAGAGGTGGCAGTCGTGCCGATGAGCTCTCTGTTCTGCTGGGAGAGGATGGTATTCCCTGCCCATGGGGAGCTGGCACTGGCAGCAATTATATCAGAGTCACTCTTAACACTCAGCTGCTTGCTAGGAATTAAATTGCTGGAACCAGACTAGTGAGTTTCATGTTACCATGGTTTGGATGAGGCATGCACACTAGTGTGATATATTTAGTCTTCGGAAAGAGTTAAATCTAAGTTTAGCTTTCTTACCAAAATGATAATGTACGTCGGTGTTACTTGTGGTTATTTGCTCCATCTCCCAAGTAAAGAATCGCACACCTCTTTATTCTGTTAAGTACAGCCAACCTCCTACCCCGGTTATGGAGTGACTCACGTGGGGCTCACTTGCAAGGAGCCGAGAGTCGCTAGTGCCTCTGCTGCCCTCTAGAGGCGTGTCAGATGATGACAGCTCATCTCTGAACCTTTCCCCTGGGTTGCACACACATGCCATCCTTACTCTCCTTTCTGAATCTCCAACCAATGCCATTTGTCAAGAGGGGATGAGGTAAAAAACACTCTGAACTTCCAGAAACAATAATGGGACAATTAAATTCTAAGCTAGGCCTTTCATAGTTTTCCTGTGTCCCCCTCTCAGCAACTAAATAGAAATCAGTCCAGATTTTTTGAAAACTGAGTAGAGCTAACACAGAGCATTTGCCAAATGCCAGGTACTATTTAAGTGCTTCCCATACACTAACCTATTTAATGTACATAATGCTATGAGTAATATGATCATCTCCATCTAATAGGGGAGCTGGAGCAAAAAACTATTAAATATTTGTCACAGTACATGAGTGGTAGAGCTGGATTTAAATCCAGGTATGTCTGGCTGCATGGGCTAGGCTTGTAACCACTTCATTGAACTGCCACTTTTATAGCTATTAAAGTATCCATCAAGAGCCTAATTTTAAGGGAGAGGTTTTGCTGAAAATCTTTAACCTGAATCTAGTAATGAGGAAGTGACTGGCTTGGACACTTTTGAAATGTCAATGACATCACAGACAGAAAAAGAAGAAAAGGAGGAGAGGCAGAGGAGGAGGGAGAAGGTGAGAGGGAGGAGGAATTATTTTAAAGATATGGCATCTAAATATAATGCAGAGTCTATGGTTATATCCTAAATATAAAAAACAAGACTACAAACAACATTACTGGGAAATTGAGGAAATTTCGATATGGACTATATTGGGTAAAAATATTACATTAATGTTAAATTCCTTGAGTATGATTCATTTATTGTGGTGATATAGGATATGTTCTTGTTCTTAAGTGATGCCCAATGAAGTATTTTAGGGTGAAATATCATGATATCAGCAAATTGCTATCAAAGTGTTCAGGAAAAAAATTAAAATATGTATGAGAAAGAAAGAAAGCAAATGTGGCAAAATATTAAAAATTGGCAACAATAGATAAAGGGGTATATACTATTTTTAAAACTTTTTTGTAGGTTTAGAATTGGGGGAGTAAAAATTAGAGGAGAAATAAACTTCATCTCAAGGTAAAAGCCAGCCAAGGATATAGCCAATATATCTGCCTGGACTGAGTTAGGACAAATGAGAGAAGTGTGCTGGGGTTGGAACCCATAGGCAAGCTTTGAAGTCTGTAGACATGTGTTATGTGTGGGTATATGAGATGTTAAAGCTTATTTATTAATGAGTTTCTATTAGTACTAGTATTACATGTATCAGTATGTATTTTCAAAAAATATTCATGTTTCCATGCAATGGAAAATAGATAAAGTGAATTGTAAAGTCCTTTATAAAACTAAAAAAGGTCTAATCTCAGTCTTAGGATTGTTCCATTTTTGTCTCCAACAAGTAAGGCGTGTATAGTAGTCTATGTTTCCTATTTATTTGTTCAGGAAATATGTACTGCATGTTCACCATCTTCCAGGCACTGATCAAGGTGTTTGAGATACACAAGTGGACAAACCAAGACCCCTAAATGCATGGCGCTTATCTTCTGACAGGAGAGAGAGACAATAAACATGATAACTAGGTAAAGTGAAGAGAATGTTAGACAGTGATAGTGCCAAGGAAAAGTAGAAAAATAGATCAGTGTGGCAGGAAATTGGAACAGGTGGTTGCAGAGAAGAGGGTTGCGATTTTAAATAGGCTCCCCAGGGTGGGTTTCATTCAAATATGACCTCACACTGATCTGGAAGGAAAGTGGAAGAAAGGGAAGAAAGACCATCAAAGGTGAGGGTGTGCCTGGTGTTGCTGGAGCTGAGTGATCAAGGGGGAATTCATGGAAGGATATGAAGTCAGAGTGAGTAGAGGGCTATTCATAGAGGTCATTATGAAGGTGCTGGTTTTCGTGCTGAGTAAAAATAGGAAGCCATGGATGATTTTGAGCTGAGAATTGACATGACATGACTTAACATTGAAAAGGATCTATCTTGTCAGTTATGAGACAAAGGTGGGAGCAGGGTCCCCAATTAGGAGGCTATCGCAGTGATCCAAGCAAGAAGTGACAGCGACTCCACGTAGGCAAATGGAATTGGTGGTGGAGAGATGCGATCCAATTCTGGGTATGTTTTGATGGTAGAGCCAACAGGAGAGATTTACTGATAAATTAGATGTTGTGTTTGGGAGAAAGAGATGAGTCAAGGGTGACTCAGGGTTCTGTCCTGAGTAACTGGAAAAATGAAGTTGCCTTGCACTGAACTAGGGAAGACGAAAGTCAGATTTTGAGGGGAAGAGCAAGAGTTGAGTTTGGGTCATGCTGAGTTTAAATGATTAGACATCCAGGTGGAGATGTCAAAAAGGTATTTGGAGACAGAAGTTGTGAGATTAGAGAGAGGTCGGGGGTGGGGATTTAAAACTGCTCATAATTGGTGTACAAATGTTTTTTAAAGCCATGAGTCTGGGTATGATCGCCAAGACAGTGAGTCTGAATAGAGAAGAGAAGACTATTACGGACTGTGCCTTGGAATTATTCTGTTTTATGTGTTTATACTTGTTTTGTTTCTCATTTTGTTTAGAAGAATATTACACTGCCCAAAATAAAAGGGAAAACTGACATTTACCTAAATTACGGAAGGTAGTCCATCAAATAATCACGTTTGCAAAATATATTAATTTTCATCCATTATCTGGTTTGATTTTCTATAAATGTCTGCATTATTCAGACACTAGGACAGCTACAATTTGAGCTGCTTTAGACTAGTGTTATTTAATCAATAATGTATTCATCTTTAGGGCAGTAAAGTTCAAAAACGCTTTCAAGTAAACCTTGAAGTGGAGTAATCCTCGTCTGTATTTATTTTCTGAATTTAAATAAAATGTTTTGTTGGAATATGGTTATAGCTTCCTCACTTTCTAATGCTTATGACTTGACAGTTCTCATTTTGATGATATAGTAAATGGCTTCTAAAAGTTTTGCCTGAGCGGAACTACTACTAATCAAGGAGAGAGAGAGAGAGAGAGAGAAAGAAAGAGAGAGAGAGAGAGAGAGAAGGAAATGCTGTCTCCAGGCAAAGATAAAAATATGTAAACATATTTGTTGTTTTATCTAATAAAGACAATTCATGAAGATGAAGAGTTCACTCAACTGCAAATAAGCCCATGGCATAAATGCATTTTGTCAAGATCTGAATTTTAATGTCAGAACTATTTTTATACTCTTTTATAGTTAATTGGGTAAATGTGGGCAAGCTCAGGAGCATTTTTTTTTTTCATAGTGAACTGTGTAATAGTGGTTAGGCAATCTAGAAAATATAGGCATGTGATAAGATAAAGAAAAACCCAAACTCAACCAACTTTAAAAATAAGGGAGTTTACTGACTCGTATATAATAGAAAATATGGAGGTAGTCAGGCTTCTGGGTTTGTTTATCAAAACTCTAATATTGGGGTTTTTCTTGCCTCTCTGCTCTGCCATCTAATGTATTGTCTTCAACGCAAAGCTGGCTTTGACAGGCTTAGAGAGGCTGCCAAGATACCTCGGCTATTTGCTTTCTTGAAAATGCCTCAGGAGAAGGAATGCCTTCTTCGGTTAGTAGGCAAGTCATCTGAGCTTAGTGTCAATCCTTGTGACCAGCAGAATGCCATGTGAGGATGGTGTTAAGGCCCAGGTCACTCAATGACCCAGGGATCGGATTCCCTTGACTCGCTTACATCTTTGGAGATGTCAAAGGGTCAATGCCCTTTGAAGCACGTGGGCTGCTACACAGCAGGGGTGGAGTGGCACATTGTTGGGGAGACAGCCATCACAGAAAATCTACGGGCCTGAATCATGCAGATGATCCAAACTCGACCGATGTTCCACTTTGATTTATTGTTGAGACTCGGCTTCCTAACCTTGACTATATTTCTCTCGCTCAGGGCCTTCTTCCACTTGGTAGTGACAGAAAACCGACTATATCTAGTTATGAAAAAAAATTAACTAAAACTCAGGAGACATAGACAAGAGGAAAAACTTTTACTTTTCCTCATCTACTAGTCAATATGAACAGTCAATGCCTTGTTGCATCTCTAGAGAATGTCTTTGTTGCATGTATAATGTCCTTGTTTTTTTTCTGTTACCAGAGCAACAGATACATAAAATCCTTTTTATATGAGCATTTCTCTGTCACTGATGTTTTTCAACAAATTTTTATAATAGAAGCTTATTTCTAACACCTTCAAGTTTCATTATATGGGTGATTCGGAGAAAGACATCATATTTATGTCACAGTTTAATGGGAGAGAGGAGGCTTCAACTAGTTGATGAATTGAACATATGTGATTACCACAGCTTCCTCCAAAAATGATACTAAAATGAAAATAAAGGTGTTTTTAAAGGCATAGATCATCAAGGACAAAGAGAACATGAGAGCAGGTAACAACAATGACGCAACGTTGGAAGTTAGAAAGGCAACGCGCAGGTATTAGACCGTGAAAACTGAAAGCTTGCGGTGGAAAAAAGCACAGAAGCAACCGGATTTGAACTTCCAAACCACAAAAGGCGCAGGAGCTGGCAGCAAAAGGTGTCTTTGAAAGTTAAGGTATAGATGGGGCTGAGAACAGAATTGTTTGCAAGGCTGTTAACGAATCCGTTAAGCCCCAGATCAGTATTCTCATACTGGCAATTGCCCCCCTTCTCCATTCCTCCACACCAAAATATGAAGGGAAGAGTTTTATTTTCTGAAGAGGTGAACCCAAGGAGCTCTGGACTGGAGGACACCAGCACAGCTGAGGGGGGGGGTAACCTCTAAAATCAGATGATTAGAATGATCATAAAAAAGGAGAGAATCTCAACTTTATCCCCTCAACAGGGGATAAATGCCAGGAGCCAGGCAGGAGATTGGAAGTCCTTTCTCTGAGGAATCTGACTAGCCCAAGAGCACAGACTCAAAAGTATTTATAGCATCCAGTAATGAAAAGGCCAAGCAAAATTATCTTAGATTGAAGTCCATCATTCATGAAGCCTCGCTCTCTTACAACTTCCAATTTGTTGTTTTTTTTTTTCGTTCTCCATCATAAGGTGTGAACAGATACATTTGAGGAAAACTTCTAACAGGAAAGACAGACCAAATAACTGAAAAAGAAATGTGGAGGAAATAGAGACCATGTGTAGAGAAGAAGGCTGTGAGGAGAAAAATTAGTCTCAGAAATATGAGAAGTTATTATACCTATGAAATAAGAACATGATGCTATAAAAAAATTCAGAAACTATAAAAGAATCCTTGAAATTAAAAATATGATTGCAGAAATAAAAAAATAAAGGGGAAAGATGAAATAGTGGAAATTTCTAATAAAGTAGAACAATTTGACAAAGACAAGACATAGAAAATTTTTTTTTAAATTTAGAATATCCGTCTAGGAATTCCCATGTTTAAATAAGAGGAGTTCCAGAAAGAGAAAATGAACAAACATAAGAAATAGAAATCAGCAGAGAAACATGAAATTTTCTATTATTAATTGAATGAACCCACCAAGAGCCTCGCATAATGGATGAAAATAGATCTATCTACATTATGAGAGATCACCATAAAGTTTTAGTACACTGGAGACAAAGAGAAAACCGTAAAGCTTCCAGAGGGAGTGGAAGGTGGGGACCAAGTCACATACAAAGAAGGTCAGAATGGCATTTGAGTTAATAATAAACTGGAAGTTAGAAGAGAATGGAATAATGTAAAAAGTGTGAGGGCAAATGATTTCCAACCTGGAATTTTATATCCTGCCATACTATCATTCAGAGTAAAGATATTTTCTGACATAGAAGTTCTCAAAAAATATGAAGTCTATGAATCCTTTGCCCAGAACTAACTAGGGGATGTGGTATACCAAAATAAGGAAATAAATCAAAGGGAATGATATGTTATCTAGGACACATACTCAAGGAGAAAGAAGTTTCCTAGGATGTTAGTGATGTAGGATCATAGGACATCAGCTGTGCAATAGACATCAGAACACCCAGTTCAGATTGCAACGAATCAGATGAAACTGGGAGTATTTCTGACCTTGATTTCTTTCAGAGATTTATACTTTTAGAGAACAATTTGTGGGTGAATTTGTGATAAACATTTAGAAAACAATACAAATGAAAACAATGAAATAATAACTCTAAGGAAAACAAAATGTTCAAAAAAAGAAATATAATCATAATTTATTACATTCCATATTTTGTTGACTCTAAGAGGCTATAAATTATAAAATCCACCAACATTTTAGACTACTAAGAAAGAAAAATCTCTGCAATCAAATGATGACACAATTACTTGGTGTTAGCCCTGTGTGATGTATGAATCAATGACATTAGTCTCTTGTTGCTTTGAAATTTCTTCCTTCTGTATGGAGGGATTTGGTATATTTTCCTGTCTTCATTTGCATTACAGTGATAAGGTACCTTCCCATATTCTTATTAATCAACATAACATAGTTTATCTACCTGTAGGCATCTTTTTTCTTAGATCTACACGAAGCACTAGGTTATGCTTTGCAAGAAAATATTGAATTGCTGTCATTCTTCCAATGACAGATATTTGCTTCACTAATAATAAATTTATGCTCCACTACTCTGGGTTTGTTTTTTTTTGCCTTTTTAGGTACACAATAACTTTTTGTTTTAATGTCAATTCATACTGTAATAGTTTGAAGATATTTTGTGTGGCAGTTAAACTCAGCATGTGTAGTTCCTCTTATGTACAATCTCAACTGAAGTGATGACATTATCAACAGCTTTGACCAGACTTGTGCATATACAGTGACAATTATTACAATAGCTATCTGGCTAACCATAAATGAAAGACACATCCAGATTTCGGAGATGTTAAAATGTGAGAAAAAAATTATTTAATAAAGTAGTTCAGCTGTGATTAGGATAAACATAGTAATAATACTATAAACACTGAATATAAACTAATCAAAAGTTAAGATGTAACTATATTGGAGGAATGGGGAAGGGAAAGTATATACATATGATGATATATATGATGGTGATGGGTGCATCATTGTTGGTAAAAAGCTAAATCCTGAATTTTTATAGTGAGAAGGCAATTGTTTATGCCTAATCTTGAAAATCATGACATACAAGTAAACGTTATTGAAAGATGATATTAACGTATATTAGCTAAAAGAATTGAGAGAGGTTGCCTCTGGATAGCAGTCCTGGGGTCAGAGGACTCTTTTTTAAAAAATAGTAAGGCTTTGAACTATGAATTTGAAATATTAGAGTATGTATATATAACTTTGATAAATATAAAATTTAAATTTGAAATAAATCAGTGGCAACACAAGGATTGCTAACATAATTTTCCATTCTTAGTAAACTATTTTGAAGTTTACAAGTCTTGTTGGACATTTAAAAAAATCTCAAGAATAATTTTCTAGTGGCAGACATAATACACCAGATGTGACACACTGTACACTGTAGGCCAAGTCAGAAGCTGATTTTGCAAAACTGGATGAATAACTGCCTTGAAAACATAAGTCATCTATACTCAGTTAACTAAAGAATTAGAAACTATCCTGAAAATGATGTCAGATCATAACATAAAAATGCTCAGTGGATATACATAATGTACCATCTAAGAAAAATATCCTCATTTCAGTTACTGTATTTAATGAAAACAGTAATAAACATTGCCTCTAATACTAAGAGTTAGGCCGGCTCTAAAAGGCCTTAAAGGATGAGGCAGGCCATACTGTGCTTACTTTGTTTGGTGAGTCCAGGCTGTGTAATCTCTCTCTGCTGGCGGGGAGTTGACCTACAGTTAGAGGACAACCAGCTTTTCCTTCCTCAGTTCTACCACTTTTAGCAAATGTCATGCCATAAAAGGGAACCAGGTGAAAACACTGATCCATTCCTGTTACTAGGAAAAGTAACCTGAAATGTCAACCACATGTTCAAGTAATCACACATGATTTATTATTTAAAGCCCTTAAATTGTACACAGGCCAAGTCATTACCTCAGTGGTTTTCACCTTTTGATATACACTGCAACAGTCTGAGGTTTTTTATTATCAAATTCATGTTTCCCAAACCCTATCCCTTGATGTTTTGCTCAACCTGTCTACAATCTATATTTTTTGAAAACTACATTAAATGCTGGTTCTACTGTCAACCAAAGATGAAAAAGACTGGTTTATATGATAATTAAACTCTTCAATGAAACATTTCTGACATGACCAATTTACCTTAAAATCTATCTGAATTCTAGACCACTACTCTAGGGTCTTTGGGAGGGAAATGTCAGAGATATACCCTGTTAGCTTACCAAGCCATGGGCTACTTGTTTTGACAGTATTTCATTGTTTTAAGGAAAATAACTTGTTATAGTCTATTTTAATCATCTTCATTGTTTTTCCTTTTTAAGAGGTTTTACTGAATTATTTATTCTATATCCCTCAAAGCATGGGGAGCAGGGAGATCCATGTCTTAGGACATGACATATGAAAAAAATAGGTAATAAATTATGTTACCACCACTTTTCAATATCTCATTTTCCCCTTTGGCTTTCCCTCATTTATAGGTAGGATCAATACCCACGATATGTAGTCATTTTCCAAAGATACTGTACAATTTCAGAATCTCACTTTCTTTTTTGTAGATTTTTAAATCCCCTGAACTCATTTCTTCCCTGTTCATTCAGAGTACAGTGGGTAAAAAAGTCCAAAGGAAATATAGATTACAGGTAGATTTCTTCTCCTTTGCTCCCCTCTCATTTTGTTTTCTATTATTCATGACGAAAGGTAATAGGGAAATGGGTGATGGGAATGAGGGCAAGGGAGCAAACCCTGGAAAGTTTTGATGGACTTTGTTGGGTAGGAAATTTTTTAACAAAATCTCCCCAGCAGGTCTTGGTGAATCGCCTGCCTTTGACATGGTTGGGAGGCTACGAGATGAAACTAGTTCCACGTGAAGTGAGGAACAGCTGAGTGACTCACAAGCTGGCAGGGCTGACTTGGAAGGTGCTGCCTTCATGGTGGAGCTACTCAGCGGGGCCCTCGCGGCCTTCTGATGGGCCACCTGCGAGTCTTCTTTCTGTTTTCATTTCCGGGCATGGACAGAGACCTAGACTCCAGGCTCCAAACCACCTTCCCAAGCTTTAGAAACCAAAGTCTTTCTTGGGCTAGGTTTGATCCCATCTTTTCCTAGATATATTCTTTAATTCACACACATGCGTATCCTTTCCTTTCCAGTGAACATGATGAAGGCGAGAGAAAGGAAGGTGATGGATCCCAGAGAACAGACAGATTCTTTTATCTCAAGTCGCTTTGCTTCTATGGTTCATGGGACTTTGGTTTTGGAGTCTCAGCCCAATTTTAACGTTCAAGCTGCCTATTACTGGTGGAAAAGGGGGGCAAAAAAGAGCCGCTTCCCTGTCTCTTTGCCTTAATCTACTGTGCACGTGGAAGTGTATGCGGCTGACCCAAACCTCGCTGACATGTCAGCGTGCAGCCGCTGGGCGAGGGGCGTTTGATTTATAAATGGAATGTATAATAGGCACGATGCCTTCTGAGCCGAACGTTCATGGAAAAATCACATGCCGCTCACATGAGGGACCAAGATCTTTTTTTATTATTTTAATGAATTGAGTTTTTTCAGTGCACCAGGGAGATAAGAAGATACCTGCCAATAACCCTCTGATTGTGTCCTCGGCCAATGGGTGGGCTTCAACACGGGTACTCCTCTCCTCAATTGGGCTTGTGTGTTAAGTCAAGGTTTAGCTTTGGATTTGAAGCTCTCGCTCAAACAAAGCCACAGACACTCGGACGGTGGAAACCATCGCATAATTCTCCTCTTTGTTTCTTTAAAGAGCACGGGGTTGGTTAAAAAAAAAATAAAAAATCCGTTTTGGGAAGACTCGGTCTGGGGATAATGATAGTGAAGATGAGAAAAGACAGCAGGTTGTAAGTTCTGGCCTAAGTTCGGAAAGAGGCAAAAAAAGGTTGAAAAGGTAATAAACTACAGCAAGGCCAACAGATCAACCAATATGAGAAAAACCAACAGGTAACAAGGGGCCTCTGGAGCTTCTGAAGAATAGGGATCAGTAGGAAAGCATTTTGAATGAGAAATAAAATGCTCCTTCCTGTCAGGGAGGAAGGGAGGTGTCTGGTGCTTGAGAAATGGAAAAAAAATGCAATTAAAACCCAGATATGAATAAAGATCAGGTGAGAGAGGATGTCACCCTGTGGCCTTTGGAACTGTATTTCTGCTGCCTCCCCAAATTATTATTTTTTTTTCCTGGAACAAAGGAACAATGTTGTGGAAAAGTGGGTGCCAGATACTTTAGGAAAACAAGACACAGTGAAGCGGATAAAGGAGACAAAGACAATTGCAGTCCTAGGCAGTAAACTGAAGGCAGCTGAGGCCTGACACAAAAGGTGAACATTTGGAGCCAGCAAGATGACTGAACCATGGGAAGGAAGGAGGGAAAGATGATTCACAATAGCATTTGAAAGACATTGGCTTGAATATTTATTACTGCTTGGCCTTGGGGAACTGCCTTTGTTCGGCGAGCCATTTCCCAGTTTTAAGGCAATAAACAGGAAAAGAGCTTGAAAGATGGCCACGGATGCTTGGTACATCGTGTTGGAGAGTGAAGTTGAGATAAGACCTTGGCTCTGAGAGAGTGACAGATGGAGGAATCGTCACTGAGGAAGCTCCTCCATCTCCACACTCTGCCTCTAGGGGGGATGCATGATTAAACTGCTATGAAAAGGGGCTTCCCTGGTGACGCAGTGGTTGAGAGTCCGCCTGCCAATGCGGGGGACACGGGTTCGTGCCCCGGTCCGGGAAGATCCCACATGCCGCGGAGCGGCTGGGCCCGTGAGCCATGGCCGCTGGGCCTGCGTGTCCGGAGCCTGTGCTCCGCAACGGGAGAGGCCACAGCAGTGAGAGGCCCACGTACCGCAAACAAAAACAAAAACAAAAACTGACTGCTATGAGAAGGATTCCTTGTCATGAGGCTAAACTTTCCACCACATCCTAGTCTGGGGTAATTTCATTTATGTTTAATTCATCTTGAATACAGACAAGAATAAAGAAGTGAGCAAAGTCAACTGTAGGGTAACTGAACCTCATAAACCCATAAGTCATTCACCTCTGGGGAGCCTGAAGTCCATATTTGTATCTATATTCCTTCATAAAAACAAGCACATTGGGCAATTTTAAGTGAGACTTATGGTCCCTCCCTCTCAAGATTTTTCGTAGAAAATGGAACACAAGGATAATTTGTAGAAGAGGGTGATCATTGTCTTTTGGGATGCTGTTCTCAAAATGTTAGCATTGTACCCCAAAATATAATATCCCTAATGCTCCCTTACTGAGCATTATGGTTCTGTCAACATGCAATTTCCCTTCTATCATTTGTTCTTAACAATAAAATGGATTTTTCCTAAGCCAGTCAAGGACCTACTCATATAACTACTTGGTCAGAGTTTATTCTGGCATAGAAAAGTCACTTGAAACTCTGGAGTTGCTGTTTAAGCATTTATTAGGAAAATTCTGCCCCAAATGGAAAACAAGAGCATCTAAAGATAAATGAAAAAAATCCAAAAGTTAGTTGGCTCTCAATCCTATGGAGTTGAGACACTGTGCCAAATGGCATGAGAAAAGACGTAGAAGAGTGAGAAGCAAACTTGGGTGACAGAACTGTCTGAGGCATCGGTGAGCCCGAGCCGGCTCAGCAGTGTTTCTGTGTGGTTAGCGGAAAATGAACTGCCTTCCTAATCTTCCAGAGCACTCTCTTAGGGAGTAAATGCATCCGCACTAGCCACGGGAATGGAAAGGTGACTCGAGGGCTGGCCAGCTCAATACCCAAAGCAGCATAGCTTCCACAGTGGAGCCTGTTAGTAGAAATGGGGCAGTTGAGATGACAGTACTGAGCAGAAGCATTGATTTGTTGTTGGAAAGACATCCATGTTCAGAATCTCAACACGTACCGAGATGGTTGTTCCCGTATGTCCTCTGCAGAGGACAGCAGGCAGAGGCAGCAGAACAGTTCTGGAGAGGTTGAAGCCTACAGTCTCTTCATTTGTCCTTCTCTGCGTTGATGA
This sequence comes from Delphinapterus leucas, assembly GCF_059928025.1. Classification (NCBI taxonomy): domain Eukaryota; kingdom Metazoa; phylum Chordata; class Mammalia; order Artiodactyla; family Monodontidae; genus Delphinapterus; species Delphinapterus leucas. The sequence goes on along the minus strand of NC_143129.1, from coordinate 48,504,104 downwards.
GCAAGTCTATTTACAAAGGTCAACTGGGGTAAGACCACAGTGGTTTCTGGCTGGTTAGTTCAGTGGCTATACAGAAGTCATTTATCAATCTTCTGAAATTGGCGATATGGATGCCTTAGGTGTTCGGTTACATGTTAAAACGGTTACCACAATTTCCTGCAAAGAAAAAGCAGTGCAGAGCTATTTGCTTTACATAGAATTCCAGGGTCCAAATGCAGAGAAGCCATAATTACACATTATATCTCCCTAACATTCACTGTGTGCAAATGCTTTTAAAATGTGTTAACTCATTTAATAACTAGAGGGTGATTATTTGCTTTGACAAGGTAAGATGATTGAGAGCAAAGTTCACATCTTGTTTGTCTTCATCCTATCATTGCCTAATATAGAGCAGAGCACATGGTGGGAATGTGATAAATGTTTGTTGAATAATGAAAACTCTTTATTTTATTTCGGGAGAGATTCAAATGTCTCATTAGCAATTCATTTAGTTTCTCTGTTTCTCGTATAAAAAAATAAGATGTTTGGACTCAATTTGTCCACCTTGGCTGGATAGCAGATCAACTCTGGGCTTTTCAAATGAATTCACTCCCAGGCTGCTGCCCCGTACACATAATCAGATCTCTAGTTGTGGGTCCAGCAAAAGCAGGTTTGAGAACCAGTGGACTAGATGAGCTCTGAAGACCCTTCCATCTTCAAGAATCTTTAAGATAAAAAGCTCCTTTAATACTTTTAAGTGTTTACTTAGCATTAACTCTCTGATAGCTAAGTAAGGACGTGGGAGTTTTCAAGACTTTACCTGTTAGAAGTACAGAGAATGCATCTTTGCAATGATCATGTAAGGCAAAAAAAATCATGCTTGGTTTACAATACTGTTTCATACACTTTTCAGAGGAAGCAGTGACTGTTGTAATCTCTTGCATTTGTGTACTGTGTGGCTTTGCCTCATTATCTTGTGTGGTTTTTCACAATAATTCTCCCCATCCCCGTTATGTTTGTCTTCTGAGACTCACACTGACGGGTCAGAGAGGAGAGAAGCAAAGGAGTAAAAACACAGAGCAGGGCTTCCCTGGTGGCGCAGTGGTTGAGAGTCTGCCTGCGGATGCAGGGTACACGGGTTTGTGCCCCGGTCCGGGAAGATCCCACATGCCGCGGAGCGGCTGGGCCCGTGAGCCATGGCCGCTGAGCCTGCGCGTCCGGAGCCTGTGTTCCGCAACGGGAGAGGCCACAACAGTGAGAGGCCCGCGTACCGCAAAAAAATAAAAAATAAAAACACAGAGCAAAAAACTGTGAGAGGTAGCATATATGATCCTCCTGGTCATTATGGGATTCTCATATTGTTAGTCTTCTAGCTAATTGTAATGTGGAAATTTGTAGTTGTTCATCTTACCTGAATGAGCCACGTTTACCCAGCTGCTTTCTTGCCATCATTGATAATTAGATGGTGACTTCTGTCCTTCTTAAATAGGAAAATTTGGAGTCACACTAGATTGTTTTCACCACAGGGACACTGCTGGGCCTTCTGGGCAGTTGTGACAGGTAGAGGGCAAGATTGCAGACAGCACCTGATAAAGTCACATGGGATGGAAATTACTATTAATGAAGATTTAAAAAAATATACAATCTAAGATGAAAATGCCAGTTTTTCCTTTCTTTATATATATATATTTTTTAATTAATTAATTAATTAATTTTTGGCTACATTGGGTCTTCGTTGCTGCACACAGGCTTTCTCTAGTTGAGGTGAGCGGGGGCTACTCTTCATTTGTGGTGCGTGGGCTTCTCATTGCGGTGGCTTCTCTTGTTGCGGAGCACAGGCTCCAGGCGCCCGGGCTTCAGTAATTGTGGCACATGGACTCTAGAGTACAGACTCAGTAGTTGTGGTGCACAGGCTCAGTTGGCTCCGCAGCATGTGGGATCTTCCTGGACCAGGGCTCGAACCTGTGTTCTCTGCATTGGCAGGTGGATTCTGAACCGCTGAGTCACCAGGGAAGTCACTTTCCTTTCTTTTTAAATGAATATAGTGTGGACCACTTTGGATTTAAAACCACATTAAATAAAAAATAAAAACTAGCAAGGAGCTACAGCCATGAAAACAGGAAACAGAAGGGTTTTTTGTTTTCGTTTTAAATTGGGGCAACAGTTTTTGTCACTGATGGCAAGATCAGGTGAGAATGTTTCTGAAGGAAAGATGAAAGTTTGGGGGGATATTCCCAGAGGCAATTAATTAGACCTTGTCTTGGACAGTTATGAGGTGTGTGTGTGTGTGTGTGTGTGTGCACGCGTATGTTTGGGGGACAGCAGGTGAGCTGAGGAGAGAGGGTGATCAGTCTTTCTTAAAACTCACATAGCTCCACAGGAGGAGGAAAGGGTTACATAATCACTTTGGCTAGATGTACCCAAGGAAAATTCCCAGGCAGCCCTAAGGCAACTGAAGTAAGCTCTTTCCTCTTTATTCTCTGTAGATACGGTTTTATGGAGAAGTGTTCTGAAAGCCACAGGCTGTGGGCAGGTGGACATGAGCCTCTTGGAGGTCTGGAGGAGAGCAGCATCGTCCTGGAGGTGGAAGAGGAAGTCATGGATGGATGAGAGAAACAAAAGGCCTCCTGGAGCCCATGGAGAACATTCTTGGAGAAGAAACCCAGATTCGTGAAATAACCTTTGAATTGTAAATAGCACACACTCAATTACAACCATATGAAAATATCTACGTCTACACTAACAGAGTGGTGGAACTTTAGAATGGTATAAAAAATTTCAAATTTCTTGTGTGTGTGTGTGTATGTGTACATGTACAAGGATCTTAAAATTTTAAGTTCTTTTTAAAAAGGACATAAACAACCAAAGAATCAGAGAGTTCATTCATTCATTCAGCAAATATTGATTGAGAACCTATTATGTGCCAGGGACTTTCCCAGCTTTTGGGCAGGCAGCAGTGCCCAAGCTCCCTGTTCTGTCTCATCTAGGCAGACACACCAGCTTCTCCCAGGTGGGTCCTCAGCCCTGACCACAGAGAGCCTGGAGACACACGCTGTTGCCACAGAACCGAGGCCCACAGACATGTCCGCAGCCGACTTCCTGCACTCTTCCTCTGAGTGCGGTGTGAATGAATGAAGGGAAGCCAACACGTTGTTTTTATAGATATATATTTTTTCAGGCTGTCCTTGGGAAAAGTCCTCTTTTCTAATGTAAATTAGCTTGTTTACCTTCAGGAAATAGAAATAGTCATAATCCTTCCCCTTTGACATCACTTTGAATTACTAATGTGGTTCCATGCCCGGGCAATAATGCTTTAATTTCCCTCATGCAGAGCTATCACTTTGGGAAGTGTGTTTCTCCTCCCATAACACCAGGGGCAGCTAGAGAACAGTCCAAATGTGAAGTCACAAGGAACCCAATTGAAGGGACTCTGAATGGTTTATCTTCTGCACTAATCTCTCTCTCTACGTGCGTGCGCACACACACACACACACACTTACACTCACACACATTTTCCTTGAAGTTGACATGAGGGTTTAGTGTCTATGGTAAAGATTTTGATTTCCTAGGGTTAAGCTTTATAGATTTGAAAAACCTAAAATGTGGCAAACATTAAGACAGCAAGACATTAAAAAAAGATGCTGGGGCTATGCCTGCAATATTTCTTCAAGTGTTTAGATCATCTGTATCAAAATCACCTGGACAGGTTGATTAAAGTGCAAATTCTTAGACCCACTCCAGACCTGAGGAATCAGTAGCTGGGGGACGGGTTGGCGAGTGGGCAGGGAGTCCTAAGCAATCTTCAACTTCAATAAGCAACCTGGGAAATTCTGGTGCACCCTCTATTTTATCATCTACGTAGTGCTTTAGGGCATGAAACAAGAATGCTCTGATACCTATTTCCAGGCATAGTTTATCATCAGCCAAGAACTACTGCATCTTTTGATGCCGCCTTTAAGGCTGGTCCTTGACATCGAAGCTGCTGTTCATTGGAGAACCATAGTTCGCTTGGTTTGTACGTTGGCGGTGAGGGGAGGCCTAGCATTTTCTCAAGGTCAAAGAGGCCCTAGACATTTGTGGGGTGAATAAGAACTTAGACCCATGTTACCTTGGGGAAATTCTGCTTTGGTGGTTTTTCTGTTCTGATCTGATTGGCCCTGTTGGCCATGTAGACAATTCCTAATTAAACAGGGACTTTTCTTACTTATAGGCAGCAAGTCAAAATCTCCAAACATTTTCTTGTACAATTTTAGACCCAGTTTCTATTTAAAATTATTTAAAAGTCTATAGAAGAGAGTGTTAGAGGTCTAAACTAAGATTTCTGAAGGTATGGTGTTATAATTACTCCACAGAATTCTCATTTTGCATAAACCAATCCACACTGGCGTTGAGACACTGGAAGAAGGCCTGCAAGCTTACCTTCGGCTTCCATCTGTCCACTTCCTTCCCAGGTTTCCTTGCATACTTTTCCTTTTCTCACTGTTTTTCCTTTTCTCTTGTTCAAATGATCGCCATTCTGATTTGCAAATTCTTTTTTACATCTTTATGTGTTTTCTCATTTTCCCCTCTTCCAGGCTTTTACCAGTTCTCAAAAAAGGAGCTTCTGGGGATATTTCTAAAAACCATGGAGAAGAGGCCTGACTATAGGGTTGTCTTCTTTTCCATGATCTTCTGCCCCTATAGCCTGCCTGAATAGAGGAACACGAATGAATCAGACCCAAATGTCATCCTAGGATAATCCACCCAGGGAGTTCCCAGATCACTACAACTGATTGATGATAATTTCGATGATGATAATGGTGATGATGGTAAATGTCTATTACCCCATCATGTCTGTCTAATGCCACCAGAGCCTCCCTCTGAATGTCGTAGATTGGGTTCAGTTCTTTAGCAGTGGTGCTCTGGTATCCAAAATGGCAGCAATAAGTCAGTGATGGTTATTCCTCTCCCAATGTGCAGAACATTATTATCCCATGAGAGATGGGAGGGAGGAAGTAGTACAATAAATATAAGACAGCTTGATAGAAAGCTGGAATAGAAATGCTCCAAAGAACATTTATGAATGAATGAGTCTAAATGCAATCTCTATAAATAACAATGGTCTGGAGGAAAAAAACAAAGAAAAGATTTACACCATTTAGATTTACGCGATTAGGAATTGAATAAATTAACCTATTAATATTGTAACATCATAAAACAGAAAGTGCTCAATGAATATTTGATGACTGACTTACTGAAAAGTTTGTTTTTGTTTTCCTCATTAAAATGTGTGAATAAACAAAGCTAAAAATATGTTGCTCTCGGTGATTTCCCTGGTGGTGCAGTGGATAAGACTCTGCACTCACAATGCCGGGAGTCTGGATTCGATCCCTGGTCACGGAACTAGATCCCACATGCATGCTGCAACTAAGGAGCCAGGAAGCCCCACCTAAGACCTGGTGCAACCAAATAAATCAATATTAAAAAATATATATATACTGCTCTCCATGTGGGAAAGCTGTGATCACTAAGAATTAATCTGTTTCCAATATTTCCACAAGTTATCAGCTACTCTTTAAGGACTCAAGGGATTGTTGACATTAACCAGGATTTCTAGGAAATGAAGACTGGATTCAAATTGAGAGATGTAAGATTTTATGAACCTAAAGATTTAAAAGGCATTAAAATAAATGTTGACTAATCCCTTAGGGAAATCAGTCTAGGATTAGATTATATTCCTATGATAAATCAGAAATTCTCAAGAAAATGGATAAAACACCATGCACATATTACAATCTGTGTATTATCTGGAAAATGTGAGGAACAATATATTTATGTTGATATTTTGTAATACTTGTAATTCTTGTTTGCAAATTTTACTCAATTTTATTTAAATATAATATCATAGAATAATTCCATGAACACATTGGATAGTCTGTTGATTTTTAAGGGGAGAAATAATGCTTACCTCTGAAAGTATATAATCATGGAATGACACAGTGGCAAAGATCTTTATAAACTTTGTACAAAAAACCCTTCCTTTTCATAAGGGAAAATGAGGCTGAGAGGAGGATGAGATCTACTCTACATCATACCCATAGTTCTCAGCAAATGGTCTTAGTGTGAGGCCCATAATTTATATCTTCTCCACAATCACCATCTTTGACAGATGGTTCTTCAAAAGGGAGAAGCAACCAGCTAAGCTGCCTCTTGAAACTTTTTCTGATTATTTTGTCACTTTATTGCTAAAAATGTGATAGAAGAGGAAGAATTAATTCATTGCTGTAGAAAGAACCAACTGTTCACTGAAGCCCGCATGGAGTTTAAGAAAAGGAATAAGACCACATTGTAGCTACCAACTGACTCAAAAATAACAGTAATGATAACTGAAATGCATTGATTGTTTACTATGTGCTAAACATTTTAAATGATTTTTATTTCATTCACTTTTTGAAAAACTAAATTTATTTATTTATTTATTTTTGGCTGTGTTGGGTCTTTGTTGCTGTGTGTGGGCTTTCTCTAGTTGTGGGGAGTGGGGGCTACTCTTCATTGTGGTGCGCAGGCTTCTCATTGCAGTGGCTTCACTTGTTGCGGAGCACGGGCTCTAGGCACATGGGCTTCAGTAGTTCTGACACGTGGGCTCAGTAGTTGTGGCTCGTGGGCTCTAGAGCACAGGCTCAGTAGTTGTGGCGCATGGGCTTAGGTGCTCCGCGGTATGTGGGATCTTCCTGGACCAGGGCTTGAACCTGTGTCCCCTGCATTGGCAGGCAGTTTCTTAACTACTGAGCCACCAGGGAAGCCCTATTTCATTCACTTTTGAGAAGCATTATCTCATTTAATCCTCCTAATAACCTCATAACATATTATTATAGTTGTAATAATATGTGTTATTATACATTGTAGATGAGTAGATGGGTTCAGACAGGGTAAGTATAACTTGCCTCTGCTTTCATAGCTGATAGGCCAGAATTTGAAACCAGGCAGTCTGAGTCTGGATCCTTAACCAGGCTTTTTAAAAAAAATTTTTTTCCCCTTGCATACTTTTTTCATATTGAAGTATAGTTGATTTACAATGCTGTGTTAGTTTCAGGTGTACAGCCAAGTGATTCAGTCTTATATATACATATATTCTTTTTCAGATTGTTTTCCATTATAGGTTATTACAAGATATTGAATATAGTTCCCTGTGCTGTCCAGTAGATCCTTGTTGTTTTTCTATTTTATATATATTAGTGTGTATCTGCTAATCTCAAACTCCTGGTTTATCCCTCCCCACCCTCCCCCTTGGCTGTTAAGATTTATACTTGTGTCCCAAGGAGGAGGGAATGCCCTGTTAGACATCAAGGTGGAGGCTCACAAGGATAGCTCATTTGGCATCTCAGTGAGAATCAATGATTCAATGAAAATCTGCCATGAAACTATGGGAAGCAACCCACCAGTTCTCTTCAACCTTAAAATGAAAAATTCTCACCACATAAAATATAACACAAACCCTTGTGTTTTTGTTTGTTTGCTAATTTTGGTAATACCTTATTGACTAGGTTTCCTTAGTTTGATCACTGTTTTTTACTAGGCTACTTGAAATCTGAAGTTGGAGTATCTTTGATCTGTGGAAGGTGGTCCAATATAATTCTTTGTTTCTCAAGCTCTCTGGTCTCAGAACTGCTTTACACACTCTAAAAATTATTGAGGACTCCAAAGAGCTTTTGTTTTTTGGGTTATTTCTATGAATGGATATTGGAAATTAAAACTGATAATTTTTACATACAAGAATACACAAGTCCACATTCTATTAGCTGTCAGAGTACTGCTGTCAGTGCCTACATAGCTTCTGGAAAACTTGACTGGATATACATGAAAGAAAGTAAAAAAAAGTATTAGTATTACTCTTATGAAAATAGTTTTTGGTCACAGAGATGCTCATTGCTATAATGAGAACCCCTGTTATTATGATACAAATTCTGGCTCTGTCGCTTACTAACTGGCCAAGTTGCTTAATCTCACTAGGATTCAGTTTCCTCATCTTAAAGTATGTATAATAGTGTCTTCTTGTAGGTTTGGTGTTAATATTCAATGAATAGTTAACATAAATACCACTGCATGGCCCCAGGTGAGCACTCAACGCGGATAGCTGTTATTAATATGGGTTATGTCCTTGACTGAGAAGTCGTAGCCCACCAGCATCATTATGTAGCAGAGGAGGGATTATTTGTACCCAGACAGTGTTGTATAATCAGTCCTAATGGGGTCCTATCCAGCCTGTTCTATCCCCACAATTACCACTCATTTCTAAGTAAAATAATATTGTTTTAATAAAAAAGCCAGTCTTCTAAAATAAATGAGACTGACAGAGAAAGAAGGTAACATAACAGTTATTTAATACTTTTATAGTTTATGAGCAGATTAAAGAGGAAGATTGATGTATTTTATTATCATTTAATTTTCATTAAAAAATAAAGTCTATTTTTACAGAATGACTTATTCCATAAAAATGGTATCTGTACAAAAGAAAAATTCAACTGGAGCTATTACAACAAGTAGGACTAAGGTTAGCATCTCTGATATCCAAAATGGATCTTCAAGTGTAAGCTAATTGCCCACTTACTTTAGGACCTCTTTTGTATACTAACCTTCCAATGAAATAGAGAGTTGGGAATTTGCTGAGACCTGTTTTGACTCAGTAGTTTATAAATAGCAATTGTTTGTGATATAGAGAATATTTTGTAAGAAATGCCTTGAAAACATATGGTAAAAGATGTATAGGTATAAATTTCATCTTGGCTCTATGTGTAATTAAGTGTAATGTGATATTGGTTGAAACTGAAATCCCCATGAACTCCTTTTTCTTATTCTTGCTATTAATAAAATGTCCACTTAATTAATTTAGTCATCAGAGAGCTATATTTATATATATATATTAGGGTTGACATATTGGGCTTGAAATGTCCACAGAAATTGGTAACTGAATTGGAGGGAAGGGATAAGGGTCACAAAAGTATCTAAATTTTTCATTTTTTAGAAAGTAAATAAAAATGACAGGATGACAAAAAGACATCTGAAACTTGTTCTCTAAAGCTATGTCTATGATGAGTCAACCAAACTTACTTCTATGTAATTGCTCCATGGTTAACTGAGGGTCAGCATTAGAGCCTGACTTTCTCTGAGACTTAAAACCATCTGCTAGATGAGCCTGGAGAGGTCTACCTGTGTTCACAGGGCTTCAGTATCCAATGGATCTTGATTCTACCGATTGAAACATCCATATTCCAAGTCACATGGATGAACCTAGAGGACATTATGCTAAGTGAAATAAGCCAGTCGGATAACTACTACATGATTCCACTTATATGAGGTATCTAACATAGTCAAATTCATAGAATCAAAGAGAGAAAAGGTGGTTTCCAGGGGCTGGAGTGAGGGGGGAATTGGAGAGTTGCTAATTCATGGGAATAAAATTTAAGTTAAACAAGATGATTAAGTTCTAGAGATCTACTGTACAACGTTGTACCTACAGTTAACAAAACTGTATCGTATACTTAAAATTTGAGAGGGTAAAGTGTTCTTACCGCAATAAAATATATATATATATATATATATATATATATATATTTTAAACAACTCCTTTCTCTGAACATTCCAGGTAAATGTACTGTCTCTTGACTCAGCCTAGTCAGGCCCAAGGAACACAGTTGCAGGGATTTCTCATAGATTTGGGATCAGGTATGAGTGACCCAGAGACACCTTGAGTAGTTTCCCTGTTACATGTTCTCCAAGTTAAGTGGTATTTTGAGAGGCAGTTTAAGTAGAAACCCCAACTAGCTGTGAATGACTGAAGTAGGATCTCCATGTGAGATATGAGAGGATATCTTGTGAATCTTAAAAACAAAGGGTAATGTTTGCTCTTTTCCTATTGTTTTTAGACAAATCTGCAATAGCAGGAAAAACCAGATTACAAGCCAACAATGAAGAAGAGTCAGTAATGAGTTACTTCAGGCGAGGAGCCTGAAACGACCCCTGCCAGGTGCTCCAGATGTTTCCTCTCGCCTTGCCTCATCTCTTCAGTTTTATCTGTATTGAACTCTTGCCAATTTCTTCTACCTAACTGCTCACTTCCCTCACCCTCAACCAATACTCTCTCTAAAGCCTTTAAATAAGCCAGAGGCCAAGGATTGAGAAGGGACGTGTTGACAAAAGTGTTGGGTATACTCCAAGCAGGATCTACTTCACAAGTGTAAACACACATCCTTATCTGTCCTCAACTCACTGAATGATATTTCCATGCCATCTCCAGAAGATGTTTGTGTGCCCATGTCAATGGTCTTTCTAAAGCCATGGAGTGAAAAAAAGATTTTTTTCCCAGAGGACAGAAGATTATTTATGTTGGAGCCAACCAGATATTTCTCAGGCTCCTGTACTGTCGCTTCAGCCAGTGATGAGCGGATGTTAGCTTCTTCTGATACACAAAGAAGAGTGTAATGTTCTCACCGTCCTGATGTCATCTCCGATTGTTGTTTTTGTTGTACTTCTAAATAATAGGATTTCTGGCATGAAGATTTATCTCAGGATTCAGCACAGTAGTGTTCTGAGATCAAGGGCCCTGATGATGATGGATTTATACAGGTTGTGATTCTTTGACTAATTTGCTTTGAATGAAATGAACACTTGGGAAAACCAACACTTTATTCCCAAGATTTTACATCCTAACTGGAAATATAACAGGAAACATAGTGCAAAACAACAATTTATTTTTCACCTCTGAACATCAAAGTGAACTTTTTCATTTGTTACTCAAATGAATTTAAAAAGTAGGTGATAGGGCTTCCCTAGTGGCGCAGTGGTTGAGAATCCGCCTGCCGATGCAGGGGACGCGGGTTCGTGCCCCGGTCCGGGAAGACCCCACATGCCGCGGAGCGGCTGGGCCTGTGAGCCATGGCCGCTGAGCCTGCGCGTCCGGAGCCTGTGCTCCGCAACGGGAGAGACCACAACAGTGAGAGGCCCGCGTACCGCAAAAAAAAAAAAAAAAAGTAGGTGATAGATACCTCAGTTATACTTCCTCCTTCTTTACACAAAACTTGCAAGACCTTGCAGAACTTCTTTTTTTCCTTTTTGCTAATGTAAATGATTTTAAACACTCTATGTTGCCGGAAATGGCGACTATTTTCATGGTTCCTGCTCCGTGATACATGTATGTATGTTAGTGCTTCTACTCTCTAGATCAGGGAAGAGAAAGAGTTCAGGGCACAGGTGGGATTAGTAGTAGTCAGCTAATAACAAAGTACTGTAGATGGGGGACTACAGCAATGGAAATTTCTTTCCTCACAGTTCTGGAGGCTGGGAGTCCAAGATCAAAGTGTTGATGGCTTGGTCTCTCCTGAGGCCTCTCTCCTTGCAGATGGCCACCTTCTTGCTGTGTCCTCATGGCCTTTGCATGTGCTCCTGGTGTCTCCTCCTCTTCTTATAAACACAGAATTCCTATTGGATTAGGGCTCCACACTTAGCCCCTCATTTAACCTTAGTTACTTCATTAAAGGAAATACCTCCAAATAAAGTCACATTGAGGGTTGGGGATTCAACATATGAACTGGGCAGGTGGAGAGGGGAAACGCAATTTAGTCCATAATAAGGATTTTTTTCCCTTTCCAGTTTTATTGAAATGTAACTGACATTTAATATTGCACAAGTTTAAGGTATACATTGTAATGATTTGATAAAACATTTAAGATCTACTCTCTTAGCAACTTTCAAATATACGATACAGTATTACCCGTGACTTATTTATTTTATAACTGGAAGTTTGTACCTTTTAACTCCCTGCACCCATTTCACCTACCTGCCCCCTCCCCCACTGGGCCTCCGGTAACCACCAATGTGTTCTCTGAATCTATAAGCCTTTTTTTTTTTTTGATTCCACATATACGTGAGATCATACAGTATTTGTCTTTCTCTGACTTGTTTTACTTAGTATGTCCTCAAGGTTGTTGCAAATGGCAAGATTTCATTCTTTTTTATGGCTGAATAATATTTCATATCTCACACACACACACACACACACACACACATACCATATTTTCTTTATCCATTTATCCGTTGACGGACACTTAGATGTTTCCATATCTTGGCTATTGTAAATAATGCTGCAATGAACCTGGGAGTACATATATCTATTCAAGTTAGTATTTTCATTTTCTTTGGATAAACGCCTGGACGTGGAATTGTTGGATCACATGGTAGTTCTATTTTTAGTTTTTTTAAGAACCTCCATACTGTTTTCCATAGTGGCTGCCCCAATTTACATTCCCACTAACAGTGCACAAGGATTGTCTTTCCTTCACATCCTCCCGGCCTTTCTCTTATCTTTTTGATAACATCCATTCTAACAGGTGTGAGATGATATCTCGTTGTTTTGACTTGCATTTCCCTGATGATTAGGGATGTTGAGCATCTCTTCATGTACCTGTTGCCCATCTGTATGTCTTCTTTGGAAAGACGTTCTTCAGATCCTCTGCCCATTTTTAAATTGGCTTGTCCTTCCAAACCAAGGCCAAGGCCAAGGCCAAGGCCAAGGCAGTCATGCCCATCACTTGGGCATGAAGAAGTTGGGCTGAACCTGATACTCTCTTCCGTAAGAGAAATTTAATGTAAATGGTGATTAACCAAACTCTCAAGGCTTCAGGGCCTTAATTTGATCATATTTTTTAGATGTTATAATTCCTTTCTGGCTACCTGCATAAGATATGAGCTACATCATTCTGTCCGCCACAGTATACTGCTTAAATTCTTATTACCATCTAAATATTTTCAAAACTATGTCTTGAAAAACATTGTATGTAATTAGATTAAATCTTAATTCAGATTAGGGCTAACATTTCACCATAGATTTGCAGACAGTGGGAAATTTATACCTGGTGATTTACCCTGCTACATGAAATAGATCTAATTCCTCTCCAAGGTAAGAGAAAGAGCTAGGAATGTGCACTTTAGGAAAGTAGAGTCACAGGGTCTGGGGAAAAGCACTGGGCAAGAAATCAGATCTGTGTACAGCTGCATCTACAGTGCCTGGAGACATGGCACTAAGAGTAAACACTGGTCTGGCAAGTGCCCTGCTCCAGGCACTGTTCTAAACGCTGCGTAAGTGAACTCCTTTAAACCCTTGTAATAACCTCTTGATGTAGTCTCGCTAGTACTTTCTCCGTTTGAAAGTTAGTTAGTCTGTTCGGGATGCTATCACAAAAATACCGTAGACTGAGGGGCTTAAACAGCAAACATTTATTTTCACAGCTCTGGAAGCTAGAAGTAGAAGATGAGGGTACCAGCAGATTCAGTGTCTGGTGAGGGCCTGCTTCCTGGTTCACAGACAGCCTTCCTGTCACTGTCTTCTCACATGAGGAAGGAGTGACAGAGCTCTCTGGGGGCTCTTTTATGAGTGCGCCAATCCCGTCATGACATGGGATATGACATGACAAGGCAGAGCCCTCGTGACCTAAGCACCTCTCACAGGTCCCACCTCCAAATACCATCCTCTTGGGGTTAGGTTTTAACATATGAATTTGGGAGGACATACACATTCAGTCTACGGCACTTGCCCAAGGTTTCACATCTGGAAAAGTCCAGGTGACTGCTAAGTGCCATCCAGGGCTGTGATTCTGAGCAAAAGGCTGAACTTGGCAGCCCTTGTCTGCAGCGGTTTCCTGGAGCTTCTCTGCACACTTCTACTAAGGACCCCAGAAAGGAACCTACTTCTCTCACAACACGAAGGTCACCTGGGAAAACCAAGGTGAAGAGGAAAGAAGTCCTGCCATTCCCTGAATGCCTCCTCCTGCCAGGTCCTTTACTCTCTCAAGGCAATGTCCCTGGAGAAGGAATTGTGATCCCAACTTTACAGACTAGGAAACTTGCGGTGGGAGTGGTTCAGTGATGAGTCTAAAGCAATTGGTCACAGAACCAATCAGTGTGGAAACGTCTATCCTACTGCAGGCATCACTCATTGCTTGGAGTACTTAGTTATAGCCCGAGTGAGAGGAAAAGTGGAGAGTTCTGAGGATGGGGAGTTAACGTTGGTATGGATGTTTGGATTAAATAAAATAAAACCTTTTGAAGGCTTTGGATGAGTTTCTGCAAAAAAATTGTTATTATCTTTTTCTAATGTCTCAGCCAGAAAAGTTCATAAGATAGACCCCCTCCTCAGGGAGCTTGCCCTCTACCTGTTCTTTCAAGGATGATTGCTCAGAGGGTCAAAGATGGAGCAACTCCATGAAGCTCTTCCACGAGTGGGGAAGGACGTGGATGCCAGGCTGCTGCTGATTGAGACCCCAGGGGTCAGCACATCTCCCACCACCACCACAGGGGCTGGCTGCTGGCTCACGCACTGTCACCTTTGGAAAAGGCCTCCCTTTTTTCCTTTAAGCCAGTCTTCTTCTGTATCTGTGTGTGGTGCAAAGGAAAACAAAGATGTGATAAATACTGGGTCACAGGCCCCATTCAGCCTGCCTGAAGGATGCTAATATGATTGTTAAGAACTCTACTAGATCTGTACTCAGAAAATATCATTTAGTTATTCTAGTCCCTTAAATAATATAATTTTTGCATAAACAAGTTACACATACTCTGCAGGCCTCATAGTTACCTAAACTATGAAATGGAGAGGATCAAGAAACAACATTTAAGGTTTTTAAAATAAGCGTCTGCAAAATCCAACTTGTGTGAAAAATATGTATGTATATATTTTTTAAGGCAAGACTATAGAAGCAATTTGACCATGCAGACCATAAGCTCTTCAAGGGCACTGACCATCTCTTTCATTTCTTTTGAAATGAAAGCATCTCTCTAATGCTCGGTACTTAGCACTAAGCAGGTGTTCAGTAAGCCTTGTGGCTGTCAAGCCAAGAGTTAAGATGCAGAAGCTTTATTTGTCTGCACAGATCTGTGCTGGGGGCCATCCCTACCAAAATAGGCCAGGGAAGTAAAGATTCTATAATTAGACCTACAGTGTTGCACCAGGCACTCTGTGTCCCTGCTTGTCAATGTGTCCTCACAATGACGTAGTGACAGATGCCAGTCTCTCTGGGGCCTGTACTCAGCTAATGGGAATGTTCATTTCATGTTATTTTTATTCTTGACAGAGGAAAGACTCATCACAGAAGCCCGTCACAGAAGGGCTGTCGCTTTATAACTTAAGAAAGGGATCCTCTCCACCCCCCACTCCCACCTTAGACTGCAACTAATGGGTTGAGGGTTTAAGTTAAAAAAAAGGAAAAAAGGTCAGTCTGTAAAGTCAAACATACGTAGTGGGGGCAGTCTGAAAAAGGAAATACATATACGATTCAATCCCATTTATGGAGAATTTAATGATGTCAGGAATTTGGCTTTATTTTCACAAAACCCTTATGGCAATACTAGTATATTATTTGCCCTTTTTACAAAAGAGAAAATAGGTTCAGAGAGATAAAACAGCTTGCCCAAGTTCACATAAATGGTAACTGGTGTGCAAGATCATCTCTCTGATCCCCAAACTGCTATACTAATCTCTGTCGTCTCCTCTCCCCCACTTCCTCTTATCTCTCCTGCTCCCTGTTTTATAAGGGGGGAGGGAGCAGGCATTGGTGTGTTTCAGCAGTTGCCTTTCTTCTGCCTTCTCCCTGTCTTCAGTTTGTGCTAAAGAGGTAAATTAGTAGTTCCCTGAAAAACATTTTATGATCGTTCTGTTTGTAGGCAATTCTCCATAGAGTTCTAGGAGCTGCATGCATTTCAAATTGTTTTCAAGTGCTTTACTCTTCCATCCTTATTACTTTAGTCAAAGAAAGAAAAAGAGCTAGGATTGGGAATAGCAGCAAGCACAAATCAATGTTTACAATTGATAGTTACCAGTTTACCTGATCCTCATAACAAACCCTTAGAGGCAAGTAGGGCAGTACGGTTAATCTTGAATTTATACATGAGGAAGTGGAACCCTGTGTTTTGAAGGACACACTCAAGATCACTCAGATGGTGAAGAAAACACTGCCTTCAAATCCAGATCATTGACTGTAAGTTTAGGATTCTTGAAAATACAGTGGAGTGTGATTTAAATACTCAGTTCTCCTAGATTTCTAGGGGATTTGGGGCAGATGGCAACCTGACCTCAGCCCACTTCCTCATCATTCCCAACACTAAACCTAGCTGTCAGTCCTGATTCAAACAGCTGCCAGACTGGCAGGCAGCTCAGAGCAATTAAGACCTTAGTCTCCATGGGAGTTCCAACAACGGGGAGAGGTCCCAAAGAGCAGACAAAGAAAAATAACACATCCAAGGGCACCCCTCAGCCAAATAAGTGAAGATCAAATAGAACAATGCAAGCAAAGCAGAGCAGCCTGGGAGATATTTACCCACTTTAATGAAGAAGATAAGACCACTTAAGGGAATTCAAGGATAGCTCAAAAGAGAACTTCCAGCTAAAAAACTGTGATTTGTGAGCCAAAATGCTAGGTAGAAAATTTGAAGGAGAGGATGGACACTGTTGATATTCAAATGAATAATGTGGAAGACCAGGTGGAAGAAAAAAATCTTAAAGCAAAAAATAAAAGCCAACCAGCTAAAACAAAAACACAGAAAAGACAATCATGAGGGAAAAGATAAGAGACTTGGAGAACAGATCCTGGATGGTTAACGTGTGACTAAGAAATATAAGGCAAAACAGAAGAGATGGAGAATCAATAATAAAACAATAGGAGATAGTTGTGCTGAGCTGAGGCTGCTGAAGGAATCTAAGAGGAGATGGTGGGTGATGGGCAGTTCCTCTAGCCCATGAGATTCAGACTTTGATCAGTAATGATAGAGAGGTGATTATTTTGACTTTCTATGTATTGAACACTATGTGTATGTATGTGTATAAACTTACAGTCTAAGGTATGAAGAGATGTCTGAGGAGAAATATACATATATAATATGTATTACTATGTGTGAGTGTATGTGTATATATATGTGTGTGTGTGTATGTGCGTATATATATATATATATATTTGTATGCTCTCCCCTCCCTGTCTCACTTCTGTGTCTCCTCCTACCTTGAACTGTAAGTTTAAAGGCAAGAGCTGTATCTTTGTGTTCTGTGGTGGCTCGTATCTCTGAACCTAGAAGGTATTTAAGATTGGTGACCAATTTACTCTCACTTTCACCCCTCTGTTGCACTTTCTCTTCACTTTCTGGCCATAACTTTCAGCCTTTAATGTGTATTTATTGAATATTGGCTGCCTGGGGAGGGAAAGAAAACATGAGAGATGATCTTGGGGAGTGGGAGAGGCTAATATATTTTTCCTTAAGGTCACAGCTGCCTCCTTCACAGGCAAAGTTGTGAAGTGGCACTTGGTCCCCACCTACCCACTCACCCATTCCCACATTAGCACTCAAAACTTCTTCCTTGGGCTTCCCTGGTGGCGCAGTGGTTGAGAGTCCGCCTGCGGATGCAGGGGACGCGGGTTTGTGCCCCGGTCCGGGAAGATCCCACATGCCGCGGAGCGGCTGGGCCCGTGAGCCACGGCCGCTGAGCCTGCGCATGCGGAGCCTGTGCTCCGCAACGGGAGGGGCCACAGCAGCGAGAAGCCCGCGTGCTGCAAAACAAAACAAAACAAAAACTTCTTCCTCTATCTTGCTCTCACTCTCTGTCAACAGAGTCCCTCAATCCAAATAAATACTCATCATTCCTCTCATATGCAAACCATCCCAATGCTGACTGCGTTCATTCCTTTGGTTCAAATCTCAAAAAATAAAAACAAAAATGAAAACAAACAAAAACAACCCTAAAAGAACATCTTCTAAAGAGGTAAAACTTCAGGTATTATCAGACACGAAAGAGAGTATTTGGGGTTAGGTGAGCCTTTGGTGAGCTCCTCAAATGACAGGGATTGACCCCTAGAAGAGTCCTTTAATAAGAAACACTAGCAAGTTTGGAGGGCACACTCATTCAATCCAAGGCAAAGGGGCAAAGCCAGTGGTCTGCAGTTTCAAGTGGGCTGAGTCCTGATGGCTAATCAGGTAGGTTTCAGTATAATTTTCTTTCTTACTCCTTTCTGAGTTACCAGGCCCTGGAGTGGCAAACCGTGTGTGTAAGACGTTCAGGTTTCTTTTAAAATGGAACCAAGAAAGGGCTGACAGATGAGCATACAGCACAGACTGAGGAATATTCAGCTGGGAGAAACTGAGCAGGAAGGAAAGTAAGCACACAGCTCACAGAGCCTGAGACGGCTTCCCATTAGTATTAATTTAGGCATCAAAGGGGAACCTGACAACACAATGAAAGCAGCCGTCAAAGATCTTGGTGGTAGGAACAGCAGATAATATGGCAGGATTAAAGAGGTGAAAACACACAGTACGGGTGCCTCCCCAGAGCCAGGCCTCCTGGCCCCTAACTAGGAGGAAAAGGAGGATGAGGAGGGCGAAGTGAGGGGTAACGAGCAGGGGTATCAGGAGGGGACGAAGGAGCGGATGCTGGGCCGTGTGAGTGAGGCTGTAACGGAGAGGAGAGCCCAAGAATCACATGTGCTCCAGACTTCATTTACACCACATCCACGTGGGAAACCTAGAGGGCTGAAGAGGTGAAGGGCCTGCAAAGCTGGGCCGCATTGCCTGCTCTGGACAGGCCATTATCCTTTTCTCTTTTCACCTGCCCCCCGGATGATTAAGTGGCCCGAAGAGAGTGGCGAATGTCTGTGGGATGCCAGTTGTTCGTATGAAGTTGGGTCCACAGTTAGTTGAAACCTAACTGATGGTCATTTCTCTGCTTCCTTGCTCTCGAGACAAGAGTCTGAGGCTGGAAAGTGACGGTCTCTCCTTGACTGAACTTTAGACAGGCTCCTCCGAATTCTCTTCCCAACTAGGCCTGGACTTCTCCTGTCAAGCTGGTTTAGCAGAATCCCCCATCTGATCACCCCTGATATCTAACCAAATTCCTCAGTCCCCACCATCCCCCAGGTGATGTCTGATTACCCTGACCTGCCTTCAGCAAGAACCTTGTTAGGTTGATTTAGCCAGAATCCCCTCTTCTACCCCTACCCCTCCCCCTCCCCACTCTTCCACCTCCTTCTCATTGACTAGAAAATCTCCATTTTCCTTATTGCATTCAGAGTTGAGCTCATCTCTCTCCCCTACTGCAAAACCCCCAATGCAATAGTCCCCATATCTATCTTATAGGCTCCCTGAATAAAGTCTGCCCTGTTGTTTTAGTATCATGAATAAATTTTTCTTTCACAGAAGAGAGGGCCAGTTATCTTCTGATAATCTGAGGAAAAAGCAAAAGCAAATGAACTGAAACGAGGCACCTGAGAACTCACTAGAAGTAAAAGAGAACTCACTAGAAGTAAAAGCATAGCATTCAGACCCAAGGGTGTGTTTTACTCATTGTGGTACTGTAAATTCCTCTTCTCTCTTTCCTGTTCTCCCCCACCAATCCTCTCTCTCCTCCAGCCCCCAAGTTTGCATAATTAATAAATGCAAAATATTGAAGATGAAGCCAGACTTTTGAAGCCTACTTTAAGCTCTCATTGCTTCCCTCCTAGATCCATCTTTCCCAAATTTTAATGTGCATTCAAATTGCATAGAGCTCTTGTTAAATGCAGATTCTGATGTAGTAGATCTGGGGTGCATTTTGAACAAGATCTCAGGTGATTATTGTTTTTGGTTCCCCTTGAATCACCTTGAAGAGGTCTAAAAACATTCTGTAGCCTGGGTCCTACTACCAAGGCTTCTGATTTATCTGATTTAGGTGTGATCTGGGCATGGAGAGTTTTAAAAGCTCCCCAGGTGATTTCCATGTGCCAGCCAGGGTTGGGAAGAGCTAATATAGAAGATGGAATGATGGTGTGGAAGTGCAAGGGCCTTGTAGCCAATACATCCTGGGTTTGAATCTAGTTCTTCCATTGACTGGCCAGGTAGCCTTAGCT
The DNA here is from genome assembly GCF_059928025.1 of Delphinapterus leucas. NCBI lineage: Eukaryota > Metazoa > Chordata > Mammalia > Artiodactyla > Monodontidae > Delphinapterus > Delphinapterus leucas. Next base: position 48,484,233 of record NC_143129.1, on the reverse strand, counting down.
CCTGACTATCTGAGCTTCAGTTTTCTCATCCATTAGAATAAAGGAAAATAATAAGTCCCTATTAGAATTGTAAGGCTTAATTAAAATAAATTTTTTTCAGTACCTGAAACAGTGCTAGGTATATACGAGTATTTATTCTTTCCCCTCGTTACTTTCTAACTCAGAAGCATCTAGAGTAAGATTAAAACTCATGATTTGTGGTCCAAATTTGGTCAGCAAATGAGTTTTGATTGACTTGAATAATATTTTTAAAAAATTTTAAGCTATCATTTAAACATCTGGAAAATAAAAATAAAAATCTAGATTTTTATTTTAAATGAAAATCTAGATTTTGGCTTCTTTATATTGAAGTATTGTTGATTTATAATATTGTGTTAATTTCTGCTCTACAGCAACATGATTCAGTTATATATATTATATTCTTTTCCATTATGGTTTATCACAGGATATTAAATATAGTTCCCTGTGCTATACTAACCTTGTTGTTTATCCATCCTATGTATAATAGTTTACATAGTATAACCCCAAACTCCCAGTGCATCATTCCTCTACTCCCCCTTCGCCTTGGCAACCACAAGTCTGTTCTCTATGTCTGTGAGTCTGTTTCTGTTTCATAGTTAAGTTCATTTGTGTTATATTTTAGATTCCACATATAAGTGATATCATATGGTATTTGTCTTTGTCTGACTTATGTCACTTAGTATGATAACCTCTAGTTCCATCCATGTTGCTGCAAATGACATTATTCTGTTCTTTTTTATGGCTGAGTAATATTCCATTGTGTGTATGTATTTATGTGTGTGTGTATATATATATATATATATATATCACATCTTCTTTATTGATTCATTTATCAATGAACATTTAGGTTGTTTCCATGTTTTAGCTATTGTAAATAGTACTGCTATGAACATAGGAGTGCATATATCTTTTTGAATTATGGTTTTCTCTAGGTATATGCTCAGGAGTGGGATTGTTAGGTCATATGGCAAATCTATTTTTAGTTTTTTGAGGAACCTCCATACTGTTTTCCACAGTGACTGCACCAACTTACATTCTCATGGATTTTGGCTTCTTGGGAGGATATCAAGACCTGGTGATAATGGCTGCCACTGGGCCTGCTTGCAGCTGAGCAGCTCCTTTCCTGTTTAGTGAGGGCACCGCCTTTTTGTGTGATGTGCATCCACTGTCTCCATCATACTCTAACTGTACACAAGCACCTGCATCACTTCCCAGCTCCATTCATTTGCATAACCTCCCTGGGCCTCACAAACATTTGAGTTCACCACTCCTGGCCTCAAAACCTATGTTCGAATTCCTTACCTTCCAGGATCTGGTTACAAACCACTCCTCTCTCCCATGGTTTCCTCTTCTTTGGGCATCTGATACTCTGGGCATGTCACTTCTTGCCATTTGTCACATAGACTCCAACATTTCACATTCTAGTGCTCAAGGTTTTCTCACTGCTTCCTGTGAGTGAAATGACCTTCTTGCTTCTCCATATGGTGAATGATCCCAGTTATTCACTTAGTGAGGAAAAGTGCATGTTATGGATTGAATTGTGTCCCCTCCCCAGTTCAAATGTTGAAGCCCTAACCCTCAGGTATTCCAGTATCCCAGAATGTGGGTCTGGAGATAAGACCTTTATAGAGATAATTAAGGTTAAGGTTAAATGAGGCTGTTAGGGTGGGTCCTAATTTATTGTGATTGGTGTCCTTGTAAGATGAGGAAATTTTCATATGCAAAGAGACAGCAGGGTTGTGAGTGCACAGAGGAAAGACTATGTGAGGACACAGCAAGAAGGGGCTGTTTGCAAGCCAAGGGGAGACGCCTAGAAGTAACAACTCTGCCTACACCTGATCTTGGGTTTCCAGCCTCCAGAACTGTGAGAAAATAAGTTTATGTTGTTTAAGCCACCCAGTCTGTGGTACTTTGTCATGGCAGCCCTAGGAAACTAATACAGTGGAGAAGAAAGTTTTCTGTTTTAAATAGAATCTATTCTTTGAAAGTGGTATCTAGTGAATGACACAGAAGGGTCTAGTAGCTTTCTATGGTTTTTGTCTTGAGCTTTGATGTAGGAAAGCTTTATATGAAGAGATTTTCCTACCTAAAATGATTCTTTGTCACTTTCCCATGGGGATTCTATCCATTTTGTAGTTCTTATCAGTTTTATTACTTCTACCATCATGGATATATTGAAGAGTTCCAGAGGCTTGAGTTGGTAGGTGCATGAGCTGGCCTGCAACTTGAATCCTAGTGTTCTCAATGTGTGAGGAAGAGAAATCCTTAAAACCTTCCTAGACAACTAGCCTATTTTAAAATAAATTTTAGGAATAGAGATGTTTCAGTAGACAAACTAGTAAAGCGACCAAGGAATTAGATCATTTAGTTCTACTTTGGGTAAAAGTCACCTGGATTACTGTATTTAGCCATAAACCTCCAAAGGACAGTTTAAAATCTGTTGGGATAGACATCAACATTTGGCTGAATCTAGAAGTCCCCAGTGACACCAGCCAGATGTCCACTTCCCCTGGAATTGCTTATCTTCCCACTATATTAGCCCCATCACAACTGGTCCTGACAGCCAAAGGCAGCACATCAAAACAGGGCTCAGTCAATGGTGGGATGAGTTTGCCTTTGGAGGCCAGGAAAAGGAGACTAAACAGGTAAAGAAGAAGCGGTGTTGCAGGAAGTCCTAATAGCAGAAGATAAGAAGCGCCAGCAGGAGAGAAATGTAGTCTCCACAAGGGCAACCATGTGTCTGGCTAAAACTTGAAATTCAAATATTAAGGAATGAAAGATACATTATTTGTTGGCAACTAACAAATTCTGCCCCAGGTACTAAGTCCATGAGTCTAGGGTTCATGGCATTTCCTCTCCCTGTGGTTGAACTAGTTCTAGGATATCCAGAGAGGCTTGGGGCTGAGTTGTATACATGTATGTATGCATTCATTCACTCATTCATTCATTTGTTCTACAAATACCCATTGAGCCATTCCTCTGTGCCAGGGAAGGTACTAGGTGCTGAATTATGAAGGGTAGCAGGCTTCAGAGAGTCAGATAAATTAATTCACAGCTAAGACTTTATTTCCATTATTTAGATCTTCTCTATTCATTTACCCACTTCCTTATCAGTGACAATAATAATATCCTCACTTTACAGATGAGGAAATTGTGGCTCAAAATGTTAACTAACTTTCCTAAGGTCACAATTTACTAGCTGGCCACTCTAGGATTTGAGTCCAAGATTTATGTCTGACTCAAAACTCATGCTTTAATTGCTACTTTATATGGTCTTTCTAAAACTATAGCAGTGGTTCTAGGCCATTGAAGATGGAAATTTCTCTAGAAGACAATGTGTCCTTAAAATATTTTTATCTTTTTAACAAAAGATACACACACATAGTGTAAAAGTCAAATGGTTCTGCAAAGCTTATTACAAAAGCCACCAATGCCTTCCTCATTTCTCTCTTTATTTACCATTCCCTGTTAACCACTTTCAGCTTATTTGGCTTTTCCTTTCTTACTTTCATCGACTTCTTAATATTCAGTTAGGCATCATCCAGTGAATTCTCACCATGGAAGACTGTTCACTTCTATCATACACTTATTGCTTCCTGCCCACTCACTTTCCCAATATAGTTAAATCACACTTTGGGTTAGATCCACATCCAGTATTTACATTATTTTGACTATACGAATGGCATTCACACATGAGCTATATAGTATATCATTATTATGTTTCTTTTCTTGTGTGACTGGTTTTCCTTCAAACACACCAGGAATTCTGTCCATTTCTTCTAGGAGACAGCTCTCTGAGGGCACTCTGACCTGCTGCATTCTGAGCTGGGGCAGAGCTGTCATCCTGGAATTTTCTTTCACCAACATCTTGGGGATTCCCTTTGTGTCCCTCCTGAGTTAGATCCCCCTCTTCATGGATCCATCATCTTCCTTTTCCTTGATCTAGAAACTTCCTGAGAAAGGGTGCATGGAAGGAAAATTCTGAGACCTTGAATGTCTAAATATGTCTTTCTTCTACCCTCATATCTGTTTGTTAGTTTCAAACTGGGTAGAGAATTCTGGGCTGGAAGTATTTTTCCCTCAGAATTTTGAAGCATTATACTACTGTCCTACAATGATTCCTAAACCTTCTTAATAAGTATTATTACATTATAAATACATCCTCTGTTTTCCCCCATTCCTAGACACTTTTAGGCTCTTCTCTTAGCCCCCAGTATTCTGAAATTTTATCGGGATGAGCCTCGTGTTGGTTATTTTCTTCTACTGTCCTAAATTTTCTAAATTATTTCTATGATGATTTCCTCCGGAAGAGACTGTTTTTCAGAACAGTAGCCTGGAGTTTCTTAGTTTCCATAAGGCAAAAAAAAAAAAAAAAATCTTTTTGTTTAAATTCATCGTTACACTGCCAGCACTTTAGCAATAGCCCTAGGCGTTTGCTAAAATGGTACTCAACAATTGTAGTAAAATGAATTCAATTGAAATAAGCTTCTTGCAAAGTGTAAGTCTTCCAGTTTAAATCTGTGATGATACTTCTCACATGCATCAGCAAAGGCACAAGATAGATGATCAGAGTATTGAGTGACTGACTCAGCTGATGACCCCTTATTCCGTCTAAGGCTTCTGTAAAGGCAGATTGTAGAATGACTGACTACCTCATAATATGAATGCTCCCAGACCTCCCGTAACTTTCCCGTGAAGTGTTCCTCCACAGCTAACTCATCCTTCTCTATCTCTTCCCGCAATTATGCTGAATTTTCCATGCTGGGGGCAGGGGGGAAAGTGGTGGTCAAGGAAGGAGGTAGAACATGAGTCTACCAGTTTCCTGCTGAGTTGATGGAAGCGTTTCCCGTCTGACCTGCCCTTAGAAAGAACAGCCTGCTAAGACAGATACAGATGGCTGGGAGAGACTTGAGTTGAGGGTAGGGTCGGAAATGATGTGCAGACCTGTCGGGAAAATCCAAAGAAATGAAGGTTAAATGCAGGAATTGCTTAATTTAAATGGAATTCCTTTGGGATGCTTATGAGGGGTAGTTTATCTTTTAACTCAAGATTTATGTTTGAAATGTATATGGTTATAGAGAAGAGGAATATTCAAATATCTTCTTTAAAAAATGAACAGAAATATCATTCTCACCCTCAAAGTTCTGCACTTAATTTTAGAATTAGTAATAAGTAAGACATCTGGGAGGAAATGAACAGAAATGTTTCTAAAGAATTTTGGGATCTGGGCATACTTTTCTGTAAATGAACAGCAGGCTTGGCTTTGAAAAGTATTCTTTAATGTCTAAAGAAATAGCTAAGGACTTGTCTCCCATTCTCTTCTCCTTGGGTTCCCTTCACCAACCACAAACTTTACAAAAAAAAAAAATTAGACTTTACTTCTTTAGAGCAATTTTAGGTTCACAGCAAAATTGAGGAGAAGACACAGAGATTTCCCATATACTCTTTGCCCCACAAATGCAGAGCCTCCTCCATCATCAACATCTCCCGCCAGAGCGGTACATTTGTTACAACTGATGAACCTACAGCGATACATCAGAGTCACCCAAAGTCCATAGTTTATATTAGGGTTCACTCTTGGTGCTGTACGTTCTATGGCTTTGGACAAAGTTATAGTGGCATGAATTCACCATTATGGCATGAAACAGAATAGTTTCACTGCACTAAGAGTCCTCTATGCTCCGCCTAGTCATCCTTTCCCCCTGTAACTCCTGACAACAACTGACTTTTTTTTTTTTTTTTACTGTATCCATATAAATGGAATCCTGGACCCAATTTCCAATGTAGGGGTGGGGATTCCCACATCAACAAGCAATTCTTGAGACACCAGCTGGGTGTCTTACGATTCAACTCATTTCTGACACTATCCACCCACAGATAGCATCAGATTCCACAGATTAAGGGTTCAGTCCTACAAACTTGTCCCCCACCCAGTACTTAGAAGCCCATTGCAAACCCCCGCTCCTAATCAACTGCGCTTCTACTCAACTGCCTATCAATCAGAGGTTCCCATGACCCCCTCCTTTGGTTCGAATAATCTGCTAGAGAAACTCATAGAACTCAGAGAAACATTTTATTTACTAGATTACTGGTTTATTATAAAAAGATATAACCCAGGAACAGTCAGATGAGAGAGATGCAGAGGACAAGGTATGAGGAAAGGGTGCAGAGCTTCCACGCCCTCTCTGGGCATGCTCTCTTCACATTTCCACCAACCTGGAAACTCTCTGCATCCCATCCTTTTGGGTTTTTATGGAGGTTTCATTATGTAGGCATGAGGGATTAAACCATTGGTCATTTGGAACTGATTCAAAGTCTACCTCCTTTCCCTCCCTGGAGGTCAGGGGTGAGGGACTGCAAGTTCCAACCCTCTAATCACAGAATTGGTTCCACTAGCAATCAGCCCCCATCCTTAGATGCTTACCATCCCCCCAAAGTCACCTCATTAACATAAAAAAGGCACCTTGAACACTCAGCATTTAGGAAATTCTAAAGGTTTTGGGACCTATGAGCCAAGAACCATGGCCAAAGCCCAAATATATACGAGAAATATCTTTTTGTCATCTGAACTACCAAATATATATTTTTCTTATGAGTCACAATATTGTACCACAGTTTTGCCTTTTCCAGAATGTCATGTAGTTGGAGTCATGCATGGAACATGTAGCTTTTTTAGATTGACTTCTTTCACTTAGTGATATACATTTAAGTTTCCCCCAGGTCTTTTCACGGCTTGATAGCTCATTTCTTTTTAGTGCTGAATAATATTCCATTGTCTGGGTATACCACAGTTTATCTTTTCCCCTACTGAAGTTTATCTTGGTTGCTTCCAAGTTTTAGCAATTATACATAAAGCTGCTATAAACATCCATGTGCAGGTTTTTTTTTTTTTTTTCCTGTGGTTATAAGTTTTCAACTCCTTTGGGTAAATACCAAGGAGTGCAATTGCTTGATCTTATGGTAAGAGTACGTTTAATTTTGTAAAAAACATGTCGAACTGACCTCCAAAGTGGCTGTACTATTTTGCATTCCTACCAGCGATGAATGAGAGTTCCTGTTGCTCCACATCTTTGCCTGCAGTTGGTGTTGTCAGTGATTTTAGCCACTTTAATAGGTGTGTAAAATTGTTGTTTTAATTTGCATTTCCCCGATGACATACGATGTAGAGTATTTTTTGGTATTCTATCCTTGTGTCTTCTTTGGTGAAAGCATACACCAAATGGGTGTATATCTTTTAATTGGGTTGTTTATTTTCTTACTGTTGAGTTTTACCGAGTGTCTTTGGGGGCAACTTCCTATATCAGGTGATATGGACTTAGCTCATCATTTAAAAGGAGGGAGAAGATTTAAAACAGAACCAACTTTTGGTGAGATCTGGCTTAGTTTAAACCAAAGGTAGAAAGGACGCCCCATAAGGAGCAACAGCTGGTGGGATTAGGTTAGTTCTGAAGCGTCACCAAAACCGGGCAGCCAGAACTAGCTTCTTCCTGTCTCCTGCTTCCATGGAAGCCATCCCAGAATTGTCTCAATGGCCTTCAATTTAGTCTTGCTCAGCCCCCTTCCACAAATATTAATAACATGGCCAACCTTGCTATTGCCGTGTCCTCTGTTCAGTGCTTTGCTTGAGCACAAGGTAGTGTGGAAGAAACACAGAGCAAAGCTCTAGAATGTTTTCTGTTCAAAGGAGTTATCTAAATTTTTTTCAAGCCCACTTGTTTTTGTTCCGAACATCTACAGATGGTTTTGGGAGCATCCTCTCTGAGCATGGTGCTGGATTGTTCCTCATGAGAGGAGTCAAAAAGGTGCATGGCAGTGATTCTAAAGAAATTCTTGTGAAATGAATGGATGGAGGGCCAACACAACAAACTCATGTAAGCAGACAGTTGCAAATGTGTATGATTTTTTGTGCGGACTACGCTCCTTCTGGGAGAGTCCCCCAAGTTTGGACCTGGGAAGCTGCTCAGGGAGGTTATGTTGAAATTGTATCCCAATTTGCCTCCCTCCATTGATGCCTCCTCCCTGGGCTGGGGCTTGTGATGCATGGGCCTCTTCAAGTAAACAATGTTCCAGAAGGATCCATGGGAGTCTTGATTCTCGTACATGAGTGTAGTAACGTGAGTTTCAATTTTACTTGTAGAGAGTCCCCTCCTTAGGTAATGGGTTACTTTGCACCAAAAGTGTGGACCTGTCTCCTTAGAGCCCTCATGGCTGCCATTTATGCTACATGAACGGTTCAATAAACCTGTTGACATTTGTGAAGTATGTTATTTCATCCAAATTACCCTTCTGAAATACTGCTGTTTAGGGACAACTTTCATGCATTTCATTGCTCAAGAAAGCACTTGTGACACAGATTAAGTTTCTAAGCTTAAAGATAGCCATTGAGTTTCTATCACTTTATATACTTAATTGTAGACAAAAAATACAGCATGATACGTGAATAACCAAGCTTCCCCAAGTCCTGGCTAACCCCAGGAGCCCTGCAGCTGTGTAAGAACTAAGAGAAGGCATTCTCCAGAGGGCAAAGAAGAAGTCTGTCTGCTCTGTCCTATACCTGCCCCAGTGCCTTGTACATAGTAGATGCTCAATTATCATTTGGTCAGTGAAAGAAGCAAACGGTAAATGTAGTTTAATAACTCTCTCCGGTCCTTACACATGTTCCTCTCTGCATCAGATTCTGACTCAGCTGGTATTTAATGGACATTCATTATGTACAAGGCTCTGTGTTTCAAACTTGTTAGTTCATTTAATCCTCATCGTCATCCTGTGAGCTTGCTTAAAATTCAAATCTAACAATTGAAGTTTTCTCACCAGCTTTGAGTGGAATGCATTTGTCTCAAACTTTCAGTATAGTATCAGATTTCATCTCTGAAAATGCAAGTCAAGTTGGGGTCAAAATCCTTTTACTAGCTGACTTCAGCTTTCCGGAAGGTCAACGCATTTCCCTCTTGCAGCCTAACAATGGAGTGGTTCTCTGAGAAGCTCTGACTCCTCTGGTTTCCATGTACCATCTTCTTTCAAAACTAAAAAAAAATGTATTGTAAAAGTAGTAAATATGTTTTGCAAAACATTCAAACAATACAGAAGTATATTTAAATAAAACAGTAATGTGCCTGGTTCCTGCTCTCTTCCCCAGGTCTTTCTCTGAGAACTTTATTTGCAGTAGGTAGCTGCCACAGTCATCATCGGATTGAGGGGTGGTTCCCAGATATTTTCTGGGCTTTTTTCTAGCACCGTATTAGTATTCACACTGCTTTGCAACTTTTGTTTTTTTATTTAACGACATGCTGTGGACGTCTTCCACATCAGAACATTTGATTTCACTCATTTAAAGAAAATGTCTGCTAAGCAGTGACTGGCATTTATTGGGTGTGTCTATGTACCAACTACTGGGCATCATTTTATTTTAGTCTCATAAAACCCACATGAGGTAGAAACTTCTATCCCCTCTATATTCCATATGAGGAAATTGAAGTTTTTTTAAAAAAATTATAATTCATTTAATTGTTAACTAGTCCCTATTAAGGCACATTTAGTTGAATATATATTAAATATTATCACAGATTATTTATAAATATTATATATATATATATATATAGTCTGCAATGAGCATCTATAGGATAAAGTCCTAGATTCACTTATTCCACACCTATTTTTGAGAGCTTGCTATGTGCCAGGAAATGTTCTAGGTAATAGGAACACTGTGTTGCAGACAGATAAGGGTCCTGTTTTAATGGTATTTACCTGCTAGTGGATAGAAAGATAATAAATAGGCATATATATGTCAAAATGTGTGCTAAGAATGACAAAGCAGGGCGAGGAAGTGAAGAGCAATAGCGTTGCTGTTTCAGAGACAGTGGTCAGGGAAGGCTTCTCTGATGAGAGACCTGAACATTGGGCTGAACATCTGAGCTTCCATCACACAGCAAGGGAGAGAACATTCTAGAACAGCAAGCGCAAAGGTCCCAAGATGAAAATGTTTCTGGCATGGTCAAAGAGAGAAAGGAGTATCAAGGATGACTCCTGGGTCTGGAGACTTTGCTAAAATGCTTACTTACTTGAGAAGGGGTGGGAGGGGAGGACAGGAAGGACAAGTTTGAGGAGGTGGGGCAGGGAAGAAGAGTCCCTGTGTGGACTGAGATTTTCTGTGTCTATCACACAGCTGGGGGACCAGTTCAGAAAGGAGCCTGGGGCAGAGGAGTGGTCAGGGCTGGCTAGTTTGGGCATCATTGGCTTATAGGACATGTTTAAAAATATGGGACGGGTTGAGTGCACCCAGGGAGAGAGGGAAGCAGAGAAAACTGAGATTTCTGAGTCAAGGCCATGCAGACATGTTTCTAAATGCTGTTAAATTGCTCTTGGAAAAGTTTTGCTAATTTATACTTATCAATAGCCTGAGAGAGGGCTACACTCAAAAGTAAGCTATTTAAATGTGCATTTATTTAGTTATAAATGAAATTGAGCCAATTTCCAATGTTTTATTGGCTGTTTTCTCATTTTAAAAAAATCCTGTGACCTGCCTGCCTTTTCCCATATTACTGATTTTAAAAGGGTTACTGATATACAAATTTTATTAATTTATGAGTTCTTAGCATATTTGTATTTAAGAATATTAGTTCTTTGTCATATGTTTTGCAGTCTTTTTCTTTTGACTTTTAAAATGCTTTTTGCAGTTCAGAAGATTAAAATGTTTATATAATCAAGTTTAATAATATACTTTCCTTTATAGCTTCTGAATGCTAATTTTTTTTTTTTTAATAATTAGCTCTTCTATCATCTAAGATGACAATCAGATATCTTGTAATTCTTTTCAAGTTTCCAGGATATCTTTGGTTTCTCCTAGTTTTGTGGCAGAGCTACTCAGGAAATGAATCCACAGCACTAACTTTCCTAGCTCATTTTGCAATAGTGAGCAGCCGCGGAACCAGGAGGAGATATATAGCAACCGCAAGCTTTGGGTTGAACCTAGAGCCTGGCCCACAATAGGGGCTTAACACACCTTGTTGAAGGAATACGCTGCTGGCTTTTGTCTTAACTCAGCAGGCATAGAACTCTTCAGATGTTGCCAAGTACTTTCCAGGCATTATCACTTGCACAGCCCCAAGATTTCCTGCAGGAAAAAAAGAGGCTGGGGATGATGCCCGGGGTGGCTTGGTCAGCACTGACCAGAGGTGGATGAAAGTTTTATAGAGGAAGCTGCTGAGGTAGTCCCTCCTCATGGTACTGGGACTCCGTGACTGGAGAGTTTCAATCAATTACAGTTTGTACTGGGGAGCTAGCTCGCTCTGAGGAAAAAAATTGTTACTTTAAACAAACCGTACTGTAGGCAAAATACATTTTGTGGTGTAAACTGGGAGCCAGCTGGGTGTCCCGCTGTGGTTTCCAGTCCTTTTCTTGTCACTTTCTGCCATCTACTGGCCACAGTGCAAATTACTCCGGAGTTCCTTGAGATTATACCTACCCATGAGGAAGGACGTTTTCTTCCTGTACCTTCCCAGTCTGAAATGTAATTTCCCGGATAGGTTGTGCTGTAATTCACCAGGATCCAACATGCATATCTCTCAAAATCACAGTTCTGAGGGGACTGAATTATCTGAGCAGTCACCTTGTTATTTCTTTTCCTTTGTCGGAGAGGCAATATTTGAATTCTGACCACCTGAGTTTAAATCTTGGCTCTACGATTTATCGTCTGTGTGACCATGGGCAAGGAACTCAACTTCTGAGAGCCACAGCTTCCTTGTTTGTAACGTGGGGATAATACTAGACCTTGCTCCACAGGGTTTTGGCTTAAATGACATGAGCTCTCAAATGTAAAGGATACAGTAACTGGTGCCTCGCAAGCTCTAGATAAATGCTATCTATCATTTGCTTGAAGTCTGCGTAAGTTTAGTCAGGTGTTACTTTGGAACACAGTGAATTTCATAAATTAGTTATTATTTATAACCTATGCCCAATGTTTGCATAGGAATTTTGTTTCCAAACTGCTTCCATTTTAACTCTTGAGACTCAGCTCAAAAGCTGCAGCTTCCATTCTGAAGCCTTCCTTCATACCTCCTTCTGGAATAATCCATCTTCCCTCTGAGCTCCCATAGCCCAGAATCGAGACCTCTCTTGGACTAATGATTTCCACCTTGGAATAGAGACCCGCCTTGCCACGCACATTGCCTGGATCCCCGAGGGAAAGAGCCAGTCTGATTCATCATTGTGTCTCTCACAATCTCACTCACAGTATGATGTCATCTAGCTCAATAAATGAGAGGATGAATGAATAATCTCATATGATTTCCCTCTGGAACACTGAGTCAAGTACAGCAGATATGAATTGTGCCCATTCTATAGATGAGGAATTGAGTGACTTGCCCCACAAGAAATGGGATGGTAGAGCTGGGACTAGGTTTCAACGGGACTGGGTAGAGCTGGGGACTTTGCCAGGCCAAGATGTACACGAAGGGGAATAAAGCAACTACACTGAGGAGCAAGGCTCACCCTCAGCCCATGTGCACTGGAGCTACATGCTGAAGGCTGATTTTGGTGGGACTTGGAAGAAAGGTTCATGTCTGAATCTGGTCTTCTGGCTTCCATGCCTCATCCAACTCCTACCGAACTGCATTCTCACAACCTAATGCCGAGTTCCTAATTTCTGCTGTCCCATCATAGATTGTCAATCTCACTCGTCCTCAGATGACTAGTGCTTCCGGTCTAGACGTCAAAATATTTATTCCCAAAATTCACTTGTAATTGTCAAGAAGCCAAAGGGTCCTGTCAAAAGAGCCCCGTAACTTTTTTTTTAATCATTCTTTTTTCTTTTCCATTATGGTTTATTACAGGATATTGAATATAAGTCCCTGCGCTACACAATAGGACCTTGTTTTTTATCCATCCTATATATAATACTTTGCATCTGCTAATCCCAACCTCCCAATCCACCTTCCCCCAGTCTCCTTCTCCCTTGACAACCACAAGTCTATTTCCTATGTCTGTGAATCTATTTCTGTTTCATAGATAAGTTTATTTGTGTCATATTTTAGACACCACAGATAAGTGATATCATATGATATTTGTCTTTCTTTTTCTGACTTACTTCGCTTAGCATGATAATTTCTAAGTCCATCCATGTAGCTGCAAATGAGCCCTGTTACTTTTTATTAGGTACTAAGAGCTTAGCTCCACTGACAGCCAGGGACCACATGGGTGCCTTTATTCTGTTATCCTCTATGACTCAGTATACTTTATATCTGGAGGCCAAATGAGACTCTCTGATGACTTTCAATATTCATTCAACAAATGCTTATTGAGTACCTACTATGGGATACACAGAGGGCTGGGAGTGCAGGGAAGATATGGTTCCTGTCCTCTTCCTTATGTCCAAGTGGAAAGTCAACTGCACGGATGAGCACTAAGTGATATCAGAGAGTTTGGAGGGCTTGGTTTAAACTGGGTTTGTTATTTAAATGCATTTCATGGAGGTCCTCAGAGAACTCAACTAAAATATTTTTTTAGGTAGATCTCTTTTAAGGATTTCAGACATGAAGGGGCTGATTGGCCAAGGAATCTATCACTCTTTCAGATCTTTCTTGTTTTTAGGTTAACTCTTGCATTCTTTCATAAAAAGTGACCAAGTATCAAGGAAAGGTAACCTTCCTCATACCCCCAGCCAGTGGCTGGTCATTACCCCAAGGAGAAAGTCCTCAACTGAGAATAGAAGTGGTACATCTTTACAGTCTAAGTTCAAGGAAGCACCCTTGCCTTGTGCCAGACATCCATCCTCAGGCTTGTAGGGAGGTGGGACTGGATGGCCAGATGGGGTGGGGATTCTGGGAGAACACCCTACCCTCGGAAGTGGACATAGCACGTGACAGTGTTAGGATCTAGGAAACCACTGTTGTCCCTCTGGGAGCTGGAGCTGCTAGAGAAATTGGTCTGGCTCCCTCAAGGACATCAAAGCCATGGAAACCACATGGGGCACTGTTAGCCGAGCCAACAGATGCTGTAAATGTTAGCAGTGATGCGATGCCAGCCCTGGGATATAGAGTAGACAGGACCGAGAAAGTGAAGGGTTTCCTCCAATTTACACATTATGTTGCAGCATATGAAAATTCCTATTGCTCTATATCCTCATTTTTAATGTTCGACAATCTGGTGGCTGTGGTTTTAAATTTGATTTACTATTGAAATTGAGTACTTTCACTTATTTTTATTGATCATTTAGGTTTACTATTCTGTGAAGTACCCATTTAAATATTTGGTCCATATTTCTATTGGTTTTTCTTTTTAAAAAACATTATTTGGTAAATATTCCATATGCAAGTCTTTTATCGGTCCTATGTATTGTAAGATATTCTCTCCCATTCTTTGGCTTTTATCTCTTTATTGTGTTTTCTGATGATTGGGAACACTGAATTTTACTGCAGTTGGATTTATCATTTTCCTTAATATATAGACATTTTTGTCTTCTCTAAGATATCTTTCTACAGCTCCAAGTTAATAAAGATATTCTTCTACAATATATTATCTTCCAAAAAAAAAAAAAAAGTGAAGGGTTTCTTTCTATGTCTAGCCCTCTCACATAAACAGACTCTGACCTCCAACCTCCTGACCCCCTACTGCTGACTTTCTGTAGCCCATCCAAGCAAATGAGATCAGGCAGAGAACCAGGCCAGACCAGACCAAGAGTATAACATTCCAGCTCCTCTCCTCCTCTCAACAAGAGTTCCATGATTTTGACAAGGCCAACAAGGAGACAGAGCTATGAATGGAGGTGATAATACCCAAATTTCTTGGATCATGGTGAATTTCAAGACTTGGATAATGTAAGATACCTACTCTCAGGAGAGCAAAGTTGAAAAATAAAAGTGATTCTTATTTTGCATATATCTGATGGTGATTCTCTGATTCGTGCTTGCTACAGCATTGTATTCTATGCCACCTGGAGGACACAAAGGTCAAAAAAGTGGCCACGGGTCAGAGTGGAAATTGCACTGGCTTTGGAGGTGGACAGAGGGTGTTTAAATCTCCCACTACCAGCTTTGTAGCCTTCATTCACCTCTCTGCATTTGTCTACTCATCTGAAAAATGGGGATAATAATATATTACTTTCAGAATTATTATAAGGATTAAAAAATATATATAAAGGATGGAGCTTGGTACAGTACCTATTATTATTATGAAGAATATATTGCCTTGCCCTCAGGGAAATTGTAGTCTAGTTTGGAGTGCTAAGACTATAATAATAATCAAAGTAATGTAGCCTGTAACAAACAATGCCCTTGCAAGTCAGACAGGAGTTTGAAGTAGGGAGAGAAGCATTCCACCAAATTCCATTACATCTGCTCAGTTTTCTTCAACATACATTTATTAAGCATCTAACATGCACCAGGCTATATTATCAGAATAGTTCAGTTCACAGGTTCTGGAGAAAGATCTGGGTTTCAATCCCCTCTCTGTCACTTACTAGAGGTGTGATTTTGGGGAGTTACTTAACAGACACTCTGAGTTTATAGAATAAGGCTGTTAATAGTATCTGCCTCACAGGTTGCTGTGAGGACTAAGTGAATTAATGCACATAAAGGATGTAGCAAAGTCCCTGGCACGCTGTAAGTGCTGAACAAAGCATAGTTGCTGTCATCATCATATCACCACCACCCGTCTCTATGCAATGTCAGGGATTTAAAAAAAATGAATAAGATACATTTCCTTGCCCCCGAGCACCTCACAGTTCAGGTCATCCTGGGACCATTTCTGATCTTTGAAGCCTTTTGTAGGTGAGCTAGGCAGAATATAGCCTATTTTCCTAGAATGGGAAAAAAAAATATTTTGCCTGGGAAATTAGCAATACTTTGACCTAGAGGAGGGTATTTACTTTCCCTTAACGACACCCACTTTGGGAACGTGCTTCCCTCTAGCTCCCCGTGAAATTGAGACAGAGGTTTGAGTCTTTACTAGGTCTATGGGTTTTATAGGACTGAAACTTATCTTGTTCAGTCTTTATAATAATGCAAATGGACAGATTTAGAGATTAGGGGTCCCAACTTGCTGTATCCTTTAATATATATTTCATGCCTGTGGCTGTGGTTTGTATATTCCAGGGTATTCTAAAGATCCATAAAATAAAATACGACAGAGCTGTTATTATACTGCATAGGAATCACCTAATTAGGGAAGTAGCATTTTTAGCATTAAAGTGGCATAAAAGTCATGAAGTGCACGCTTCAGTAAAAGGAATTTCTAGTATCTGGACTCAGGATAAGGGCTTTCACTCCCGGTTTATGAGAAAGAAAAGGAAACAAAACAAAACAAAAACCATGCATCCTTGATAAGAGCCTTTAATCTAAGGATTTTGAAGGGTGAAGTGTAACTGTCTATTCAGAGGCAGGGGCTAGACCAGTTGGCTTTCAAGTTTCTTTTTTTTTTGTTGCGGTACGCGGGCCTCTCACTGTTGTGGCATCTCCCATTGCGGAGCACAGGCTCCGGACGCGCAGGCTCAGCGGCCATGGCTCACGGGCCCAGCCGCTCCGCGGCATGTGGGATCTTCCCGGACCGGGGCACGAACCCATGTCCCCTGCATCGACAGGCGGATTCTCAATCACTGCGCCACCAGGGAAGCCCTCAAGTTTCTTTTGCTTTTTGCTGTTTAGCTCATTTGGTGGAAGGATGAGCAGGACACAGAGCAGTTAAATGGGGACGCCCATCAATTACAGACCACACAGAGTTCTCTTAAGACTTCTTCCAACACTGTCTCCTACTATCTATAGCAAGTCAGCATCCACCAAGGAGAAGGACATCTGTGTATTTTTAGATAGAATAGTGCTGTCTCCTTGTCATTTTGTAGGAAATGCTTTTCTGTCTGCTTCCCTTCATCGGGCCTGGTGGTATCTCCGAAGAGAAAGGAGCTACCTGGTAAATAAAGATAAGCTGTGCTTATTAGCAGAGATTTGCACGGGAAGAGGCTGTTTAAAAATGGATAAGGAGGTAATTGTGTTCCTCTGGCTTAAAAGCAGGGACTCGCTTTCCTCCGTCAGGGCCGGGCAGCCAGCGAGGAGCTGAACAAGCGTGCTCGCCACTGTGGGGTGACCTGGAGTTCGCATGCACGGGGTTGCTCTCAGCCGCAGGAACCCTCAGGCCTTTGAAGCTGCTGAGTTGTCCCGACAGTAGATCCCTTCCATGAAGGACTGATGCTCTGCCAGGAGAGTGAGACGCCGTCGTTTTTAGACTGCCCTTTGGAAGAAAGGGGACAGTCGTGCGGTGCAGCTCCAGTGCCAGTCTCACTTCTGATGGAGCCGCCGTTGTGTGTCTCCCCAGCCCCACCCTCTCCACACAGCAAGCAAGGACTGAGCTGCTGCAGGGCTCGGGTACCAGGTCCCTTGGGAGGATCCAGGTAAACCATCGGATACGGAAACGAAGGATGGTGGTAGAGGCCATATCGATACAGTGTCTAACATCTGGTTCAAAACTGAGTTCAGTCATCTCTCCAGATGTTTCCACACACACAGAAGTTTGCCACTGGGAATACAAAGCCAGCTCTTTGTCACACTTCCCGTCTGATTGTTCTGGAGTCACTGGTCTGTTCTTCTATCACGTTTGCTTTTTGATGTGAAGAATTGATCTGGGCCGAATGATAGAGGCACCCAAGGTTTTTTCTCTAACGTTCATCTCCCACCTTCCCCTGCCTTTCCCATCAGGAGCACGTCAAGGAAATGGGAGAGCCCTGCACCCAGGGGACTAAGCCTGCTCTTTGTCGGCACATGAGCTCAGCTTATCCTGATTGTGCTGACTCTGTGGGATTCCCAGAAAATAAAAGCCAGGGACAAAGCACCAAGAAAATGACCTGGTCCACCTGGTGCCTGGTCTCCTTCCCATAGCCCCGCCACCTGTGAGTAGCCCTGGGACGGGGGCAGGCGAGCTTGGAAAGGGGTTATGCTGAGAAAGCGAATACCTTTGCAGCCCTCACATTTTCTTTTCAGGTTAATTTCTGAGGCATAATGAATGTGTGTGTGTCATACCTCAGACAGTGCCACAAAGCAGAACACAAAGTCTGTTTCCTAGGAGTTGGAGATGTCAACCTTCCACCCGCCCACCAACAGTTTTGCTGAAGGCGTTTGAAATATCATCTGGTTATTTCTGAGGAATAAAGGATAGCTGTGAACTGAATGTTACTGAAATATCCATTTTCAGCTGTGATTTTAATTGCTTGGAAGTATGGAAGTTCAGTTTTTAAATTTCCAGACTGTCTCTCTTCCTGGCACTTTCTCTTCAAGCTTCCTTTGCAGGAAGAGACAGAACTCCAAATACTTGTAGAATAAATCTGCCACTCAAGAAGCCCCTCAGTCAGAGGTGGGTTTACTGTGAATGAATTAAGCTTAAGCTTCCGAGCTTCTCATTTTTTTAAAAATTAATTAATTAATTAAATTTATTTTTGGCTGTGTTGGGTCTCCGTTTCTGTGTGAGGGCTTTCTCTAGTTGCGGTGAGCGGGGGCCGCTCTTCATCGCGGTGCGAGGGCCTCTCACTATCGCGGCCTCTCCTGTTGCAGAGCACAGGCTCCAGACGCGCAGGCTCAGTAGTTGTGGTGCACGGGCTTAGTTGCTCCGCGGCATGTGGGATCTTCCCAGACACGGCTCGGACCCGTGTCCCCTGCATTGGCAGGCAGATTCTCAACCACTGCGCCACCAGGGAAGCCCCGGAGCTTCTCATTTTTATAGGCGGCTTTCAAGGTCCTGAGAGGGGGTCCTACCAGTGTATTCACATGGTCCCATAAATTTGTAAAAATAAGATCTTTTAAAAATGGAGTTTTTCTTAAAGAAGGCTACACCAATGCTATAAGTTTAGATTCCTGAGCAAACTCTAATAGCAGGGTGAGTAATTTCTTATAAACTCCCATCTTAATAAAGGCACGTAAATTAGGTCAACTTAGAATAATTTAAAGAGGAATTTTGGGGCAATTGCTGTGGTCCTCTCAATATGCAAAACACCATTTATTATACTTTGACTTGTCTTGAGGAAAGAAGCTGGAGATGACAGAAGGCTTTCCAGAGGATTTTACAGAGCTAACTAACAGGGAAGAAAATAATAGCCAATATTTCATGACAAGAAGGGACCACCTCCTTGATATTTGGTGGGACACTAGCTATTGGCAAAAGGACTGCATGGCACATCTTCTGGACCCTTTCTTCAGGACTAGGAGAAATTAGAGGGAGGTTGGATGACTTAGGGCCCTCATATTTCTCCTTTTATCTTCAAATTTTTTGGGTGGCAAGGCTTGGGCCTAGATGTTTCCTATGATTGGCTTTGGTAAATCAAGTGGGGGGTTCCAAAGGAGAAGGGAGCAATGAGGGTCCTTTGGACAGTGTGTGGGCTCTGGAGAGGGTTCAGTGAGAGTGTTGCTTGAACCCCAGCTCTGGTCCTCATGACCACATCACAACAGGGCAGCTTGCTGAAGCAGAGATAGAGGCAGGACATAGGAATTTCATGGACCCCAAGACTTAGTTAGTATGGTCCCAATCCTTACACCTTATCTTTTCTCCTTGCTTCTTCCTGTGCGTTTTAAATTAATTCAATAAACCACATGATTGGAACATGTTAGCTTGCTCTGTGAGTCTTTCTATTCTACGATCTCAAAGGTAGTTTGTCTGGTAATATACTTGGAGGCTACCAATGCATCAAAGTAATTTCCCTTTAACACGACAGCATTAATCAGAGTTATTCAATGCTGGTAATAACTCCCCAATTTAAGAGGTTTAACAGACTCTATTTTTGCTCAACAACAATCCAACAGGGATGTTCCTTGTCATGCAGCTTTCCTGGGTAGCTCTCCTCAAAGCTCAAAGGGGACATGGGAACCTTCCATCTTGTGGTTGTGCCTCTTGAGGTCCTTGGAATTCTCTTTATTAAACACACAGATAGAGTGAAGGATTACACATGGGAGGATTTTAAGGGGCAGAATTAGAAGATGCACACATCACACTCACCCACATTCTGCTGACCAAAACTAAGTCACATGACAGTGCCCAAGTGGAAGGGAGTCTAGGAAATGTAGTCTAGCTTGCTACCAGGAAGAAAAGGGAAACAGGATTGTGAAGGTTCAGGCAGTCTGTGCTGAAGTGTGCCTACAAACTAATACCAACTATGAAGCGAAGATGTGGAATCTTCATTCCTCAAAATTAGTATTGCAAGATTCTTCTTTTTCTTTTTTTTTTTACTTCAGAGCATGGCGGTTGAAGCTGTTGGCTTCTTAAGCCAATTAAAAATGACACAAATGGTCAATGCTCATTTTAGAAAAATTAGAAAATACTGATTCAGGTGACTACTTGATATACATTTTAATCAATGGTGTACTATAGGGGTAGAATTCTGCTGAGTGGTAAGAAGTGTGTGGATTGATTTTTTAAGACTTTTGAATCATAGAACAAAGCAAGGAACTAAATACATAGAATTTTAGAATTAGAAGAAACCTTAGAAATGATTTAATCCAAAGCTTTAATAGATGATAAAACTGAAAGCAAAGCAGAGGGAAGGTACATTTCCTGAGCTCTGACAGCGCTCTCAGGTCAAACTCTCTCCATTCCATGGGGAAACATAATTGTGTGACTTACCCAAGGTCATACACCTACTGAGAGAAGTGAGACTGGGGCCCAGTGCTTCAAATTATGAGTCAATGTGCTCTTCACATTTTTTTTTTTTTTTTTTGCAGTACGCAGGCCTCTCACTGTTGTGGCCTCTCCCGTTGCGGAGCTCAGCGGCCATGGCTCGAGGGCCCAGCCGCTCTGCGGCATGTGGGATCTTCCCGGACCGGGGCACAAACCCGTGTCCCCTGCATTGGCAGGCGGACTCTCAACCACTGCGCCACCAGGGAAGCCCTTCACATATTTTTAATTAGCCCCCTCCTCCTCCCCCTGCCGTGGTCACATATATACATTCATGCTCCTCTTCCAAGTCATTCATGTGAGTTTAATTCACAGTCCACTGAAATGGAAGGAAGACACGATTAATGTCCATTATTCTCATAATGTGAGGCTAGCAGGTCTGTGGTGTTACATTCGTAACAGCATCGTTTTCACGGCTTGTATGCTATTTGGCAAATAGCGCCAAAGTATTTTACTTGGTGATCGCCAAGTTCCAAGAGAAATGAGATTCTTTTCACGGGTCTGGAAAAGAGCAAGTTGCACTGGCCGACTTCAGAATGACCCATTGTTCCAAGCCTAACAGGTGCAGGTTTCAACACTAAGGGTCGGATCC
The DNA here is from genome assembly GCF_059928025.1 of Delphinapterus leucas. Taxonomy (NCBI): domain Eukaryota; kingdom Metazoa; phylum Chordata; class Mammalia; order Artiodactyla; family Monodontidae; genus Delphinapterus; species Delphinapterus leucas. Next base: position 48,462,983 of record NC_143129.1, on the reverse strand, counting down.
CATTACCACTCAAGTTGCATGGATCACTGACCTTGAAAGGGGTCTGCACACACATCAGTGTGGGACCCATCCTTTAGGAACCAAGGCCACTAATCTGAATGGCTATTTAGAGCCATGAATGGCATTTAACAGGCGCTCCTCCATTCTCCCATATGCTCACTGAAGAATCCCAGTCCTTTCCTCCTGCTTATTAGAACTGACACTTCCCAGGCCAGAGGGCTGACCAGGGTGAATCAGAGAGGTGAGGTCTTCATCCTGAAGGACAGGGTACAGTTTGGGGCCAGCTGGGGATGAAAGAAGTTACTATGGACAGTCGGGAGTTGGGGCTTATGATCATGTCTCCATTACAACAAACACACAGTTACGTGGAATATCTCAAAGATACCTCAGTTTGAAAGTTAGATGATCAATGTAGTCATTTTATAGTAGCCTGTTCAAAAGAATGAATCCTTCAGCCTTCGTGCGTACTCCACCTGTCCACTCTTAATATCTCAAATAAATAGACATTTTCCCTCAGAAGCTGGTTTAATGCTCTGTTTCCATTTTATTTACTTCATTTAGGGTGTAGTTTGCTTTTGTATACATGGTGGTCATATTTATCACTTTGGCTAATTCCTTGAAATCAAAACATAAAAAAGACACTGCACATGTTTTAACAATTCAATTGAATTTTGAGGGTATGCAGCCACTGTATGGCTATTTCATGGAGCAAATTTTTTTGTTTGCTACTGGAGGCAAATTAGGCATTTACCACTCTTGAATCCCATGTTATAGTCAGTCACTCAATTGGTATTCTACCAATGGATGAAAGGCAGGAGCATTACATACAAGTACGGAAATAACTTCCATTTAGTCGAAAATGGAAGTGATTTTCTTGGGGTTTGATTACCTAGCTAGTTCACCTATTCTGGTTAAAGTAGACGCAGGCTCACCGCTCAAAAGTCAATAACGAGGCCAGGTTGGTGGAAAGGAAAGTTTGCTTTACTTTCGATGCCAGGAACCGGGGATGGGGTCGGCGGGGTGGTGGGAGGGCAGACGCCTGTCCAAAGGCTGGCTCCACCCTCCCACCGACAATCAGGGGGCAAGAGCTTTTATAGACAGAGGGAGGGGGCTACACGCAGAAACAATACAGTCAGCTCTGACAGTATTCTTGAAATTGGTCATCAGTGGTGTGACCAGCGTCATCTTGACTGTTTTAGGTACAGTTAATCTTCAGTTCCAGGTTCGCTTTGTTTCCATTCCTTTGAGGCCAATTCTCAGAATTGTGGCAGCTTATGTCATGGTTACAGTCAGGTCATCATGTAGTTCACTTCTTCCACCTGGTGGAGGTCTCAGTATCGATAAGACAGCTCACAAGATATGGCTGAGAATATTATCTATAACCCTTGAGGAGGAACTAAAGGTCATTGACTATGCTTAATGACTAAACTATTATTATTCGGTCTCCTTTGACTGTTTTTCTTTGTTTCTGCACTTTCTCACTTCTCATATTAAACATATTCTTTGGCTAAAGTTTTACCACAGACAAGAGGCAGGCAGAGGACATGGGGGGCAAGGACCATAGGGTCCTGCTCCATTTCAATCTTTGCCAAAGGTAACACTCTGGAAAAATTTCTATTATTTTGAAAAAGTAGCACTGTGGCTTGTGTGTGATAACTATTTATTATATTAATTAATGATTTTGTTCATTCTTTTAGCAAACTGTTGAGCACTTCTTATGTGCAAGATGCTGGAATATAAAGTTGAGAGTGACATGATCCCAGCCTTCAGAGGGCTCACAATTTAGTGGAGGAGACAGGCAAACATCCAGATACTACATGATGTGTTAAGTGTTTTGGTGGCCATATATACAAACCTATGTATATGTATACATATATATATTGTATATGAATGTATATATGCATGTATACATTCATATGTAAATGCATATACATTCATATATAATGTTTAATGGCTCCCCTTCCCAGCCATTTGGGTGAACGTAGTTTACAGTTTTCTAAGGGGCTAGGGGAGTCCTGTGAGGGGAGTGTGGAGGAAGACTGGTGAGTTTTTCCAATGAAAGTCTACACCTGTGCCTTGCAAACCTGTTCATCTGTACCATTTTTCTAGATTCCACATACATGCGTTAATATACGATACTTGTTTTCCTCTTTCTGACTTACTTCACTCTGTATGACAGTCTCTAGGTCCATCCACATCTCTACGAACGACCCAATTTCGTTCCTTTTTATGGCTGAGTAATATTGCATTGTATATAAGTACCACATCTTCTTTATCCATTCGTCTGTCAATGGGCATTTAGGTTGCTTCCATGACCTGGCTCTTGTAAATAGTGCTGCAATGTTGTCCTGTGTTTTTTTCATCCCTTCTGAAGGCTAAGCTTTTGAAACCCAAAAGCCAATAACAGATCCCATTCTTCCCTGTTTTCTACCTTATAATTCTTTTCCTGAGGTAAAGGAGCTGCAAAGGTCTAGATCAGTGTTGTCAACCACAGCTGCACGTCACCATCACTCTGAGTGCTTAAAAACGAATACAGATGCAGCAGATCTTCTTCCTGAGCTTCTGACTTAATCGGCCTGGGGTAGAGCACAGACATTGGTATCATTTAACTGGCTCCCCAGCAGATTCTGGCTGTAGTCAGGATCAAGCATAGTATTGAAAAAGGTCCAACATATTAAAAAATGCAGGGGAAACATCAGGTAATATTGCAAAGCATTTTCCAGTCCTGGTTGGCCAGTACTGCATTTGGAAGAATCTTGAATGCCCTAGAATGGAATTTTGACTTTATCATGATGGGGATGCAAGATATTGAAAGAAAAAATTAAGTAATATTTACTACCTACCTTGTGCTAAGTGCTATGTTGTAAGTATTTATCTAATTTCAGCCAGAGATGAATCCTGCAAGGTGGTCTTAGTTTTTAATTTTATGGAGATATAATTGACATATAACCTTTTGTAAGTGTAAGGTGTGCAAAGTGTTGATTTGATACATTTATATATTTCAATGTGATTGCCACCATAGCATTAGCTAATACCTCTGACACACAATTGTAATTTCTTTTTCATGGTGAGAACAATTAAGATCTAGTCTCTTGCCAACTTTGAGGTTTATAACACCGTATTGTTGACCATAATCACTATGCTGTGCATTAGATCTCCAGAACTTAGTTATCTAGTAATTGTAAGTTTGTACCCTTAAGTGACATCTGTCCCCTCATTGATCACCTGGGTTGATTCATCTGATCCGGCTGGCTAGGTGGGTGCCCCTTTCCTCCCTCGCTGCTCCACGTACGTGCCTTGTCGACGAGGATGCCCTTCCCTGATAGAGGAGGACCATTCTTCAGTCAAGGGTATACAAGCCCCTATGCTCCCCTGCTAGAACCTCCAAACACACTCTCAAGGTCTCATTGCCTTTAGTCTGCATGTGGGGAAACGGTGAGTTTATAGAAATTTCTCAAGGTCATTGGGTAAGAAAATGGCAGCTCCCTCATTAGAATCCATCTGCTTTTTCAAAACCTAGGCAATTTCATGAACTGCTGTTGCCTCCCAAAGTGACCAGATAAGACAGTGTTTTAATTGAATAAGTCAATGACGAGTTCTGTTAACAAAATAGTAGAAGAGTGAAAGGTTAACCCTAAGGAAATGAATAGGTTGTTGGCTGAGGTTGCCTTCTTTTTCAGGTGGTTTTCATCATCCATTTAATGGTTATTACCACTTAGGTCTTAAGCTTTCTTTCAGCATAATTTAGGGAACCAGAATTTAAAACATTCATTTGTATTTGTTTTACAAAAATCTAATTCTTTACCAAGTAATCTTTTTTTATCCAATTTCTCCCTATTTCTCCAGATTTATTTGTAGCAATGAGTTTTTATAATGAATTTCAGCACTTTTTGCACTAGTAGAATATAATGTCACTGAACAAAGATAGAAAGCTAAACTCCTAAGTGTAAATAAAGTATCCTTGCTGCTCCCCTGAGTGGGGTTTACATAACCTTTGCTTTCTTTACATATGTCTGAGGAACATCATTATCTTACTTTCATCTCTAGGTTGCTTCATTCTCTTTTGATGACAGTTATCAGCATGATTCAGATAAAACTTGCTAGTTATTTCCTTACTTGTGGCCATTAATTTTCTTACTTTCTACTTTTCATTGTTTAGGGCACATGAATGTCCATACTTACTGAATCCATTTTTCCTTCTTAGAATGAGGATGGATAAAATCCCTTCTTCAGAACTTGCTGCTGGATAATTTACTTGCCGAGAGATCACATTCCATTTTATTAAGTGATCTCTTGTTGGAGACATCAGAAAATCAGAATATATTCAAAATGTTGTTTTGCCTCCACTAGTTATTGTACATTTACTTTTCCTAGTAATCCAGGTCTAGCAGAGTACGTGACACAGTGTAATTAATGTTGATTCCAATGTGGTCTTCACGTGTTAAACCGGTATGGGGTAAGCCAGGTACATTTCATCACCCATTGTTGAAATGCAAATGTCCTAGTTATGCATCAGGTGTGCAGAAGTATAAGATTCTGATCTGAGAGAAATGCATAGTGAATTCTGCCTTTCTACTGATGTTTAAGTCGTTTCTGCCCAGCCCTTCCATTCTGGACATGATAGCGAGCTTTCCTTTGATGTCGCCAAATCTCCATATTTGTTTCATTTCCTTTTCCAGAGCCACACACTTATTTATCTTCCCTGTGTGTGTTTTGGGATTGTATCTACTTAGTGAAAAAACATTTTCAATAACATCTTCTGCTTTTATGATGCTTCTATCAGCCTTCCCCTTTTATTACACAAGTTGACCTGGGCCCCATCAAAGAAGCAAGGGGCTTTCAACATATAGGATCCAGTAACACAGAGTAGAGACACATAGTGTGGCAGTAAAATTTAGTACAGAGAGTCGAGGTGGTTAGAAAGGTGGAGAAATCATGGCTAGTGGAAGAAATAATGAATGAACAGTAGGCGTACTGAAGATGTGTTTCAGGAGGAATATGTGGTTTTAAAAACAAGGTTGGGGCAGAGGGATGACCTAAGAGCTAAAACATAAATACAGTGGTTTATTTTAGGGAATTGGGCTTGAGAGTAATGGGAACGCTGGCTTTCCAAGTCTCGGATGGGTTCCCCAGGCTTGTTTAGATTTGACTTTTATTAAAATCTATTACTACTGTTACTTTTTGCTTTTTTCGCTTTTGAAGGCCTCTGTTGTTCTGATAGTATATTAGAACTACATTTGGATGGTGGGGGGAATAGTTTTAAAAACTGGATGTCCTGATAGTAGGTTGTTTGAAAGTTTCATGGTTAGAGGGGGAGAGGCAAAGGGGAATTTGCCAATATTCTCATATTAGGAAAGATGATTTGCAAGGAGTGAGATTTCAGAAACTGCTCAGTTAAAGGGAACCTTCTAACTGACAGAATGTGCAGGAGGAGAGGAGGCTGTGAGGCAGGAATGGAGGAATTGAATGGAGAAACTGAGAGTGCTGGTAAGTTATTATGAAATGGATGCTTCTTTTGTGGAAGCTGCTGCCCTGAACTTGTCCATATCAGACCCTCTGGGTGTTCTTGAAACTGGTCCATCGTAGGTTCTGGATGAAAGTCTGTCTTCCTCTTTTGTCCTGGTCAACTGCTTTTTCAATCTTGGTGAATGGCGCCCGGCCAGGTGTAGTAAACAATTGAGAGGGTGTACAGAAAAATAACATGAAGGAAAGTAATAGAACAAAACTGTGCTATGGAAATGGTTTCCCTCAGATTATAGATAAACATACATAAATAATGCCATCCCACTCTCCCAAAGTCCCATCCCTGTGAAATTCTGACCCAGCTCAATTATCCTGGCTTTTCTGTGTCCCCAGCACTGTGTGATGTTCTCCTTCCTTCCCCTGTGAGAGCATTTTCAGCCTTGTCTTATACTCCTTGTGGGCAGAGATTATGCCTTAGCTCTTTTTCACCTGCCTGTAACAAGTACCTAATACATATTTTCGAATCAAATATAGATTAAAATGCATGGAAGATCTTGAAGTACTGAGTCTATTTGGACTGAATTGGTAAGCTCTGCTCTCAGTTTGTAATGATCACATAGATATTTCCATACGTACACACACGTGTGTTAACCTTTACACGTGTACATGTATTTGAAGGCAGTGGTGGTTAGAGGTTTGGCATTCAGGCTCTGGACCTGCCTGCCTGGGCTTTGAATCTTAGGTTTATCACCATCCAGCTGTGTGACCTTGGTCAAGGTTTTCAACCTATCCTATCCTAGGTATTCTCTTATATAACTGGGATGATGCAAGCATCTCTCTTGTAAGACAGTTTTCAGAATAAAATGATATAATACATGTAAAGCACTTAGAACAATCCCTTTCACTAGGGAATACATGCCAAATATTAGCTGTTGATATTATTATTATGGTCTCGCTAACAAATTCTTCCATCTGTGTGAGTCTTGTCTCTGATCCCAGATTATAAACTTCTTGTGAGTAGAGACTCTTTCTCTCTCTTCTGTATTTCGTAGCTCAATCTTAAGCAGAGAGTCAATTTTAATAATTATATATTTCTTAACTGTTGGAATTAGGGTGCTATTGGAGCCCCAGAGAGCTCATGGTGTTTCAGAACATTTCCCTGAAACATTCCAGGCAGTAAAAGTGTAAAGGTAAATGACAGTTTTGAACCCAGAAGCATCCCATATTTGGTTGGAAAGGCCAGGGCCTCTGGAACTTTCTGAGATGGTAATAAGAAATATTTATAGCTATAGGCAAACTCTTTTTCAACAAATAGCATTAAAAAGAAACTATATATTTTCCAAGTTCTAACCAGGTCCATGTTTTAGGAGTGCTAATTCCAACAGGGCTCATGAATTTAGGCAACTTTAATTTTTTCTTTGCCTTGACTGCTTTCTTTTTTTAGTAATGATATTTGAACTTAAGTTCTGCTTCATTGCTATGTCCTGAATTTGTCTTATTTAGGATAATGTTGGTTTCTAGATGGTGCAGAAGTTAGCCTGGGAATATTCAGTGCACATTTTCAGACTTTCTATTCAAAGAGGAAAAGGAAGAGAGGGCCAGCAAGATTGTGATATTGGAAAAATATCTTTGTCTCTTTTTCAAACATTTTGAGATGATGAGATTCCACATACATAATGCTAAATAAATGCCTCCTTCACCATGAAACCATCAAATATTTCAAGAGAAATTAAATCCTTTAGACTCTGATTCTTTTACCCTTGACTCAGCAGCATCTTCTTTTGTAAGAGCAACTTGATAGCTCAGAAACCCCTGGAGACTTTATTCTTGAACTAGGAGGTCACATTTTTGCCAGTGCTCATTGCAACATGAACTGAGAGAAGCTCAAGCTCAGCTTCAAATTTGGAACCCACAACCTTGAGTGAGTCATTGTGCCAGTAAAATCCATTCTCCCTGCAAATTCACTCAGAGGCCATGCTTGGAATAGGATGGTCATCTTAGACAAGTATGTGTTCTGAGGAGGAAAAGAACTGCAAGGCCAGTCGAGAGATGTCCACTGGGTCAGGTCATGGCAGAAATCAGCCCAGGAATGACATTCTGGGAAAGCCGAGAAGTGGAGTTCTGAAGCAGGGGACCCATGGGCTAACACGGGAAAGGAGTACATCAGGGGTTGTAGATGAGGTGAATGTGTTTTGTAGGCTGAGCTCTCAGTGACTGCTCCACAGTGAATACTCACTATATGTATTCATTCATTCTTTTAACAAATAGCCATCGAGCCCATCCTGTGAACAAACATTGCACCAACATGGGAAATACAGAGGTAGCAAGGCAGAAGTGTCCCTTTCATCAAAGATAAACAAAACTGGATACTAGTTAAAGTGGGAAGGACAGAATTTAATCAGAAATAACTATTGCAATGGGGAAAAGAGTCCAGCATGAACTGAACTCTGGTTCCATCAGCACAGAGGTGACTGTATATTTTAAACGGAGAATGGGGGAGTAGGGTGAGGAGTGAGTGGCGGCTCAGTAGAATCAGGGAACTGAAAACTTGCAAAGAGAAGGAAGAGAGGTTGGTCCATGGGAAAGCCATCTGGGTTTGCTAACTGGTGTTTATCGCAGTTACACTCCTACTCTCCCATAGAGATAGGTGTTGGCTGGAAGAAATAGTGAATTCTTTTGGCAGCCTTGAATTTTCCCAGGCAGACACTTTAAGGGGCTGGGGTCATCTTAGGGGTGTGGCCTTAAGCTGTTAGAAACTATGTTATTGTTTCTTTAAGTCTTTCTAGGCTGAGGTTGAGGACTAATGGAGAAGAGGGCTCAGAGGAGAAACTGACCAGAGTTTGGTCAGGAAGAGAATCTTTGTCACTTCCCTTGTAGAACTTCATTGTATCAGGAAATTAGAGAATGGCACTTTAATTAAATGTTTAATTAAATCTTTTAGTATTACCTTATGGTAAGAGTGTTCATTCTATAGTTCTGATCTTCCTAGCAAGATGAGTAAAGAAGCAACTTGTCAATTTTCCATGAAATTAACTTTGGAAATTCATGCAAGAATTACTCTGAGTCAGGTGTAATGTGTAAATGAAGGTCATCTTGTTTGACATGTTTGTTTCACTGTCCTCAAAAAGTCTAAAATTCTACCAAGATGTCTGAGTAGTCCAAATTTCCATTTGACATACCAAGATGAGCTATGTATATTGTATTCAGAAAGTCTGGACTCTCCCAAATCAATGATTTGGATCATTTCAAATACGTGGACACATCTTTCTTTCCCTATTTTGACTCTGACAAGATGACTTGGACACTTTAAGAACCAGTTGCTGCCCCAAGTCTTGAAATCCCTTCTTAGCTCAATCAGCTTCTTAGCACTACCTTCTTACCACTTTTGTAGTTTCAAAGCGGGAAACTCATAACCTCAGGGGACAATAAGAATATGAGCAAAAGTAGAACCTGAGTTCTGGTTCCAACCCCATCACGCTTCCTCTACAATATGGGACAAGTCAACCTGCTGGGGCTTCAATTTCCTGCTCTCTGCTCAGCAGGACACAATGAGATGTACCCAGATGTGCTGTGAAGATGAAAACATGCTATGCACATGCTAGCTTCCATTAATTTCATAAGCATGCATTGTGCACAGAGCACATGGTAAGATTAGGCACTATGGTGGAGACAAATTACATGAAAGATTTGGTTCCTACCCTTAAGATATTGACAATCAGTTAAAGTTGATGACATAAGCAGTTAAAAGTGAAACAGGGAGTGATACTGTGGTTTTTGTTGTTGTAGTTTTGTGGTTTTTAGGAAAAGGAGTTAGAAGGAGAGAATACATTTTTTCCCTCGGTCTTGAGCCCTGTGTTTGAGGGGCTAGAAAACACAATTATATTTAACGTGCTATTGTGATTTACTAGAATATGAGATGCAAAGTAAGGCAGTGATCTGGCCACATACACGAGGAGACTAGCCACCTGTTTCTTGGATACAGCGTTTGATGATCAGGGCCACAGGCCAGGTGGTGCCTCCCTCCACGGGGCCATTGCATGGAATGATGACTGATAAACCCTGATTAGGGAACATGACTGTTCAGAAGAACATTTTCTCCTGAGAGCCATGATGTGTCCAAAATGGATCAAAATCTCATTTCTTCTCTCCAGTTTTCCTTAAAAGGGTCACTGGAGTTATTTGTAAATTTGATAGCGACTAAGATTCAAAGTCCTCTTACTCCCCAGGCCTTGACTTCTTGTCTGTTCTGGCCCCTTATCAATACTCTCCAGAGTCTGGGACTTGCAACAGTAAAAAGAGCCAAGATGTATTGTCTGCATCTCAGTAAGGTCCTTGGTATTCTAGACCTGGGATGCCAGGCTGCCTTCTCCTCCAACCTGCTGCCTCCAGATGAAGTGACAACTGAGGACAGAGTCACAGAGAGGGCAAAGCAGCTAAAGGGACAGGACACCCAGTGTCCCCAGTCCCTTTTCCTCTAATAGGAAAATTATGCTGCATCCCTCTGGGGGAAGCATTTGCAGCCTCGTAAGAATGTTAATAACAAAAACTCTCACTGAAAAGTTAAAATTGATGGAAATCCTAGGCCTGATTTTCCTTTGGTTTGAAACGCGTGCTGTTGCAAAGGCAAGTGACCTTCCTTTGTTGATGAAATACCTTGAAAATTTCTTTCACAGTCTGTTGCTGCCATGCCCAACCGAGTAAATCCTGCTTTCTCCCTCTGCTCCCTAGAGGAACGTCTCAGGACCACACCGGAAAAAGCAAATGATCGATTAATGATGAAATTGGCCAACTTGCCGGTATCAATAAATTGCTTTGTTCTTCCCACAGCAAGGATGCCAGCTCAGTGTGTAGTCTGTGCCTAGAGATGGAGGATGGGAAACCTGGTCACACTTAACATAGGTGAGCTTTCAGACCCAAAATGAGCACAGTGACAACAGTAAGAGTGACTCACAGGTCTGTCTTGTTTTTGACCAACTTAATATGTTTCATATAGTCTTATGATCAGATATTGACACTTGTGGAAAAATGCAATACAAGTAGTCAAGATTTGGTCCAAGCAGGCCTCTCTCTGCTTTATTTGAGTGGATGAAATGTATCATGGATGGACAGGCAAATTTTAATGTTTTTAATTTTAATTTTTCTGAAGACAGCAAAACAACAGGAGGACCCACTAGGAATCTGCAGTCCCCTTGAGGAGATAAAATTTGCACATGAAACAATGTGAAAATAAATACCAAACAACGTGCCGTAATGGACAAATGGATATACACAGTCACTATTTTTATTTAGTAGTTTTGAAATCATGGAATTAATTATTTTAAGAGTAACATTAATTATGCTATACAAATTTAAGAATACATAAAATAATAAAGATAAAAATAACTATTAACTGGGATCCACCACTCAGGAAAAAGAAAAGCAGTCACTTAACATTTTACTGCAATTATTTCTCGTCTTTTTTTTTTTAAGCTTGTAGACTTTATTCATAGAAGAGTACTTCACTCATTCTCTATTTATTCTTTTTTTAAAAAACAGTGTGCAGCAGTGTTAAGCACATTCTCGTTGTGCAGCAAAATTCAGATCTTTTTAAAAAGACGCATATACGTGGATATGATAGCTTTTTGATTATATTTATTTTTATAAGTAATGTTTTTTCCCAGTATCAAAAATAATCCATGTTCGATACAGAAAACTTAGAGAATACCCATTATTCTAACACTAATAAATTAAATTTTACTGGTTATCCTTCCAGCCCTTTTCCACGTGAATACAAGTATTGTATAGGTATGTATGTATACAACATTAGGATTTCAATTTATAAAGACAAAATTATATCAAAGGTATCAAACGCCTTTTCCTTTCGGATTATTTTGTGAATGATCTCAATGAGAAAATAAATCTGTATATGCAGTTTTGTTGCCTGATTTTCTTTTATTTTTTTCACTTAACACTGTAGTGTGGGCATTTTGTGGTTACTTCCCATGAAAAAGCTGGAGGAATTTAAGGTAAAGAAAGGAATTTGATTGATCAGGAAGGGCTTTCTGGAGGAGGGAAGCGTTAAGGCTGGGGGAGAAGGGAGTGCCGGTCCCACAGCCACTTCATCTCCTGCCAGGCTGTTGGCTACCTCTCCCGCTGCTCTGGCCTCTGAGGCATTTACAGGTGGCGGGCTGTGTTCAGTGTCTACCCAGGGCGCAAGACTAGGGGAAGTTCCCTGGGTTGTAGTGAAATAGGCCGGCCCAGCTGTTGAAGATTAAGCTTCCTGCCTCTTGTTTGCTGGCTAAAAATCTCTTCTTTTCAGGTTGTAAGATAATAATGCTCTGGTGGAGCACTAAAGGCAAGAGGAGAGGATAATGAAAAGCAGATACTTATTTGCTGCCTATAATATGTTTCAAGATACACAAGGGAATTTACAAATACTCCTTAAAATAAGAAATAATTTCAAAAATTTCAAGCAATTAGTAACAAGCAGGAAGTAGGCCAGATTATAGAGTTTGAACTGTACCTTGGTGTTTGACAAATTGAGACCTTGGGTTCAGAGGAGTCCTCTTTAATCTGCGATTCACATAAATTGATACATATCACTAATCACTTTAATAATCACACAGGCTGTAGACAAGCTGAGAGAGTTGTTATCAGATTGCTGGGGGTGGAAGTAGAAGTAGCACGTGTGGGGCTTCCCTGGTGGCGCAGTGGTTGAGAGTCCGCCTGCCGATGTAGGGGACACGGGTTCGTGCCCCGGTCTGGGAAGATCCCACATGCCATGGAGCAGCTGGGCCCCTGAGCCATGGCCGCTGAGCCTGCGCTTCCGGAGCCTGTGCTCCGCAACGGGAGAGGCCACAACAGTGAGAGGCCCATGTACTGCAAAAAAAAAAAAAAAAAAAAAAGAAGTAGCATGTGTGACAGGTCATAGAAATTCACTTACTATGAAAAACTCTAAACACACACATATACGCACATACCTACACACACAACATATATTCCTACTACCTGGTTTGATTATAAAAACCAGTAATTTTGAGGTAAATTCAGAAAGAACAGGCCTTCTTGTTTTACAGTTGAAGAGAGATGTTGAGTGATGGCTTCGGGCAACACAGCAGAATATCGATGTCTGACTTCCCTTAAAGGCTTCCTGGGGGGTCTGGGGCTCTGACTGAGGCTGGAGTCCAGGAGCCTGGACAGGGTGGGTGAGTGGACAGAAGTGGTATGTGGTTCCAGGCCATGGGTGTAAAGTCTGAGTCCCAGTAATGGTAGTCCAAAGGGTGAAGTCTAAGAGCTTGGCGGAAGTTAGGATAGGGTGGAGGCAGATCCAGGAGGGATTCCCGAAACAACACTGCAGAAAGATTGAAGAGGGAGAGGGAGAGAGTGAGAACTTTTTTACCAGGGACCAGCTGTCCAGTCTGTAAATATGGCAGCTGGTTCTGACAAGTGCAGAATCATGCCTAGAGCTTGGGTGTTCTGACTCCTAGGTAATTTCTAAAAGCCACACAAAAAGTCAACACATTCTGCCAGCAGGACACTGTTCTGAGCATGTTCCAGAAGCACATATCAAAAGCAAAAGGTCAGTGTGGTGGATGTGACGGCCACCACCCTGATCCCTGTCCAGGAAGAGAGGACTGATTCCCCGCCTGGAAGACCCCAGGCTGTCAGCTGCTTCCAGGCAATTGTCTCTGCTGAAGAAACCCTTTCCCAGATAGCCTGAATCCAATGACTCAAAGGAAAATAAAGGTATGGGCCCCTCTGACAACTTGGAGCTATTTTGAAAGGTCACCCCTGCTTCAGAGAACCATGTACGACTGGTTGGGGACTGTGTTGAGAATATCCCAGCTCGTTTCTGCTTCCTTTTCTTTTCTTTTGCAGGTGTTGAGCCCTGAAAGCTAATCACCATCTCAGAGTCTGTTTCCCAGGATCTGCTCTGGCTGACAGTCAACTTGTCTTCCAGGAGACTGGGGTTTTTACCGAACGTAAATCTGTGTGCCTAATGCACAGCGAGGCCAAGCAATACAGAAACGTCAGAGCTTGGAGCAGAGAAATGTTTATTACAGGGACATGCAAGGAGATGGTGGCTCATACCTTAAAAACCCCAAACTCTTAGAAGGCTTTCAGCAAATCCATTTTATAGGAAAGGTGAGGGAGGGGTGTGGTTAGTTGTTGCAAACCTCTTGGTGTCAGATCCTTTGTGTCACGGTCAGGTCATGAATTTCCTGTAAACCTCCATCCAAAACAAATGTTATTCTCTGTTCTGCAACTTTTTTGAATTAAAAAATTCTTTTTATTGAAGTATAGTTAGTTTACAATGTTGTATTTAATTTTTGCTGTACAGCAAAGTGATTCAGTTATACATACACATACATTGTTTTTTTAATATTCTTTTCTGTTATGGTTTCTCACACGATATTAAATATAGTTCTCTGTGCAATACAGTAGGACCTTTCTGTTCACTCATTCTATATATAAAAGCTTATATCTGCTAATCCCAGCCTTCCACTCCATCTTTCCCCAACCCCTCCCCCTTGGCAACCACCAATCTGTTTTGTCTGTGATTCTGTATCTGTTTCATAGATAGGTTCATTTGTGTCATATTTTAGATTCTACATATAAGTGATATCATATGGTATTTGTCTTTCTCTGTCTGACTCACTTCACTTAGTATGATAATCTCTAGTTCCATCCATGTTGCTGCAAATGGCATTATTTCATTCTTTTTATGGCTGAGTAATATTCCTTTGTATATATGTACCACATCTTCTTTACCCATTCATCTCTTGATGGACATTTAGGTTGTTTCCATGTCTTGGCTACTGTGAATAGTGCTGCTATGAACATAGGGGTATCTTTTTTTTTTTTTTTTTTTTTTGCGGTATGTGGGCCTCTCACTGTTGTGGCCTCTCCCGTTGCGGAGCACAGGCTCCGGACGCGCAGGCTCAGTGGCCATGGCTCATGGGCCCAGCCGCTCCATGGCATGTGGGATCTTCCCAGACCGGGGCACGAACCCATGTCCCCTGCATCGGCAGGTGGACTTTCAACCACTGCGCCACCAGGGAAGCCCAGGGGTATCTTTTTGAACTATAGTTTTGTCTGGATATACGCCCAGGAGTGGGATTGATGGATCATATGGTAATTCTATTTTTAGTTTCCTGAGGAACCTCCATACTATTTTTTATAGTGGCTGCTTCAACTTACATTCCCACTAACAGTGAAGGAGTGTTCCCTTTTCTCCACCTTCTCTCCAGCATTTGTTATCTGTAGACTTTTTGATGATGCCCATTCTAACTGGTGTGAGGTGATACCTCATTGTAGTTTTGATTTGCATTTCTCTAATAATTAGCGATGTTGAGCATCTTTTCATGTGCCTCTTGGCCATCTGTATGTCTTCTTTGGAGAGATGTCTATTTAGGTCTTCTGCTCATTTTTCAATTGTTGTTTGTTTTTTGTTGTTGTTGAGTGTTCTACAACTTTTTATCTAAGGTGTAATGCTCTTAAAGGTCACAGCCTTGAGAATAAGCAAAGAGACATCATTACCCCTCATTTTAGTTGTTCAATGTCCCAAGGCTTGACTTTCTCCTTCTGAGGTCCAGGCCCTGGCTAAGAGGAGGGGTTCCCTGCACAGGTCGGTTACCCTGCCTCAGAACGTTCTTCTAGCACCCATTCTGGGTCCTCTTGCCAGTGCGCAGACCTGGCTGAAGAGGCAGATCTCAGCTGGAGGTGCCCTGGGGGCCAGGTGCCCAGACCCTGCCCAGCCATCATCCCTGAGGGAGCCAGGCGCCCAGGACCCAGCCAGCCCTGAGGCTCCTCAGGCCATCCAAAGAGGGCCAGGTCCCACGGACTGCGACCCAGGGTGACTGTCAATGCCAGGACCACCGCGATGCTGACTGTTGGCAGGGCGGTACCGCTAGCCACCAGGCGCCAAGGGTCTCTCGCTAACAGTCTCGGGCTAACAGTCTCGCACTAATGGTCTCGTGCTAACTGGCTGCGCACCTGCTCCACCTCTATTAAAGGGTCACAATAGTTTGACAACATGGTGTGAAGGTCATTTTGCTCTGTGATAATATTATCAGCTCACTTGAAATTTTCAAAACTTTTCCTACAAGGCTTTGATCATCTCAACGACCTTGTGAGGTAGGTGGGACAATGTTCCCCCCCCCCCTTTTTACAGATTTGGAAACTAATGCTAACTGAGGGTTACGGACATGAACAAGAATCCATGACTAGTAAGTGGCAGGGACTTTGAACTCTTGATTCCTGGTTTACTACCCTTATAAAATATATGAAAATGGGACTGCCCTAAAAAAAAGATGGGGATTTATGGGGACACCACAAGCAGGAAGGCAGGAGAATTGCTATAAGGATCTACTGAAGTACAAACAATATGGCATAGATGTGTAACCATGGAAAATTGCAGCAATGTCAGCTGGGGGTGGGAACCTGGGGGGGGGTGGTCCTCAGGGATGGTGGAGATGCGGGGAGAGGATCGTTGAGGATACTTCCCCCTCTCTGAGGTGAAAAGTGAAAGAGATCTGGTGACAGTTTCTGAGGTTGGTAGCTCTAACCCCAAACTGAAAAGCAAATTTTCTGTGAAGGATTCTATGGTCCTACATGAATCACACCATTTCTGTCGGTCAACATGTTAGTCTTTTGATAACAAAGAATAATTCTCTTTTTTGGTCACTCAAAATACACATATAAATTTTTATATTATATGTATAATTGTATACCATATATATATATATGTAATTTTCCCCCTACCAGTCACTTCTACGGCTATTGTCCTGCAAGCTCTCTTTCAAGCATCCAGTGTTGTGGCTGCATGGACCACTTCCAGCTTAGTCTCAGATTACAGGTATTTCTAACGTATTTCTGTGTGTTCGAAACATGCACATTAGAGCACAGTGCGGCCAGCCCAAGTTTTCTCACGGTTTCCTCTCCTCTCGAAGCTGCCTTCCTTTTGGCCCCCGAGCCGCAAGTCACAGGCAAACAGGCAGTTTTCTTTCGGGAGGTACCGCGCCGCCTGCCTGCTGGTCCAGCTCTGCCCTTCTCCTGCAACAGACCACATCGGGCACAAGGATGTTGAGAGCAAACACGCCGCTCTCTGGTGTCTCTGACCCGATGGGCGACCTCGGAGCGCAGGCACCGGCTACACTCCTATCAGGCAATTAGCTGATTGCTTGCAGCCCGAGAGTTGCGCGGGGACTGGACTGCCTGCCCGTCTCTACTGCAAATACAGGCACGTTCTCCGACTTTGATAGCTCCCTGGGTTCCTGTGAAAAACAACCACAGCCTTTCCGTAGCGTATTTCTCAAATACCGGCAACAGGGGATCGCAGAATTATAGCAACAAATGTTACGAGGTGCTATTTCCAAGTAGACATGCAGAAAAAGAATCCAAATAGGACCATTAAATAATCATTAAAACCAAACCAACCCAAACACAATCGTTCTTAAAAGTGTATTAGAGGGAAAACACCAAAATGTTTTGAGAAGATTAATAATTTGTTCATTAATGTTATTGGATAATGACTCATCATTGGTCTTTCCAGAGTCGTGCATTTTTTAAACTAAAAGTACCTTTTAGATTTCTCCCGTGCAATGTGCACATCAGGTGTGCAGAGAGCTTTTTAACATGCAAAAAGGAATCACAGTATTAGACAATGTGCTATTTTTCTATATCAAGGCAGCCTTTCCTAAAACATTGATCTGCTGCAAAAAGATGCTCCTAATTTAGAAGAAATTAGAGGCAGAGTCTACTCAACAAACACCTCTGCTAAAGCTTCATTAGTATGTATTTTCACATAATTCAATTAGCCAAAACACATACGCATGCTAGCAGTGCTGTTCTCCGCTCTGGGAGTGTCAGCAAGACTTTAAGCAGATCTGAAACAAAATTGCATAAATGGCATGTAAAGCTCTGTGCATACAAAGATACCTTCAGGGTTCTAATAAATTCATGAAACTTTTTAAAGTATGATTTCCTAGCAGGCAATCACTTTTAATTAACGGGATCACCTACAGCAACACATGTCCTTCAAAAACTTACATTATTTTTTCTTTTTGAATTTCAAAGTTTCTGTAGTAAAAGTTGAATAGCTGAGTAGCTTAACCTCAAAAGGATTCCAGGCTTTTATGACAGTTATAAATCACTGTGGTGCCTTCTTTATAAGAAGAAAAGATTCTTAACACAACAGAGAAAGAAGGAAATCTCTTTTTAGTCATAGCTAGAAGCAAGCATTTTCTCCAAAGGTCAAAAAACTTTTCCTCAGTTAAAGAATAATTTTAAGGACATTGCAGCTACTTGTACAAGTAATCTCTTATAATTTACTTTATGAATTAAACATTCAATTTCCAGGATTGTGGTTTGACATGGGATGGACTCAGCTCTTTCTGGAGCTGGCTTTGTACAGTTTTTCCTCTTTAGTTTTTAGTAAACAAGGGCCCTGGCTGAATGTAGGGTCTTATTTAATGAGCCCTCCTCCGTGAGGGAAATGAGACTCTGTATACTTGCCAAAGGATTCAGTTGAGTGGTTCTTGCTATTTCCTTTTCAGACTTTTGTTTGAAAGACAGGGACATGCTCACAGGATGTCTAGGGCTAATGGTAAGGTTGCAGAAATCTGAAAGAGACCTTGACAATTGAGTTGAGGGAAGAGTAAGGGACACCAAAGAAAAATCTGTTCACCTTCCCTCCCCTGTCCTTAAGGAAACTGGGCAGTTGCTAAGAAAGGATAGATGACCGGCTCCAAGAGCACCACCTGGTGAGGGATCTCCCCCTCCCCACTTCCTGTATCCCAGACCCAACACCCCCTTTCCCAATGCTCTTCTCTTTCCTAGGAGACTCCTTTTACTCTGTGATTTCCCCAAATGTGAGGGGATAAACAGGTGGGATTGGGGGCATGGAGAATCCAGATGATGTCTTCTGCCCCTCTGCCAAAGCTGATAACATACCTGCAGGGTGGAGATTGCACTGTCAGGACCATAGGGGAGAGGAGAGGGAGAGAAGTCTTTGCAGGCAGATGCAGCAAAATACCCAAGCTCTTCTCTCCACTGCAAGGCCCCTCCTGAAGCCAGGCAGCATCATTTCTCACCTGCGGCACTGCAGAAGCTTCCCTTCTGGTCCTCCTGCCTCTGGTATTGCTCCTCTCAAACCCATTCTCCACATAGAGTTCATTTGTTGGCCTTTTGAGGAATTAGCCTGACCACAGACTGTATTAGATGTTAGGAACACGAGATCTTTACAGAACATAAATCTGATCATCTACTTTCAAGCTCAATTCTTTCAATAGTCTCTTACCATCTTTAAGATAAAATCCAAATTCCTTAATTTGGTGCAAAACCCTTTCATGATCTTCCCCTCTGCTTATATTTCCAGCCTCACCATTCACCCTCTTTTACCATCAATCTGATTTCTAGCTATATTGGACTATTTATATAGGCCCTGACCCTAGCCAAAGGGCCAGTTTATTCCTCACTTTTCCCCTCAAAAATGTGGCTTTTTAGTCTCAGTCTTTGGAAGATCTCTTTCCCCTTTTCCTCAGTTTGAGTCAAAGGCCACCCTAGTTATTACTTATGAATTCATCAAAAAAAAAATCACCCTTTCACATCTCTTTGGAAGTGTTCTCTCACTCCTCCAAACTGTAGACTCTTCTAAGCTCTCACAGTGCATGCTCTGTTCATTTCAGTGACAGGCCTCTTTCATTCAGTGAATATTTATTGAGCATTTACTATGTGCCAAGTACTGTTCTGGGGATATAAGGATGAACAAGAGAGATCTATATTCTAACGGAGCTTGTATTTTGCTGGAGGAAATAAACACAGCATAACCGTTCCTATAAGTAAGGAAATAAATAAATAAGGCAATCTGTGATTGTGATCACTAGGATGGGGGAAGAATGGCCCACTTAAGTAGGGTGTTGGGGTAAGGTCTCTGTCAGGAGATCCCATTGAGCTGAGGTATGAATAATAAGAAGCCAGTCCAAGAATATCTAGTTAAAAGTCATTCCATATGCAAAAGAGGAGAAAACGAGCACAAAGTCTCTGAGGTAGGAACAACGTTGGGGTGTTCCAAGACAAAAAAAAAAAAAAAAAAAAAAAAGCCAGTGTAGCTTCTGTACCAGGAATGTCTTATACTTTCTGTGACCTGTCTTAGTCTGGGGTCCTGTTAGCCAGCCCATTTGGCTCTCACGCTAAGCAGTGTATTACAACCAAGTCTTCACCAGAAATAAAGCTGTTGTTTTGACCTCTATATGCCATTCCATTGTTTTATTTCTCAGTTTGTTCAGAACTAAGCAAGGTAGAGGGCTGCCACTGATTGGGCTCCTCAAAGACTTCAACACTCATGACTATGTATTGTAAACATTTTTTCCTATGTAGTTTGTTTCTTTATGTAGTTTATGGTGTTTCTTTTCCTTGTAGAAATTTTTATTTTTACATAGTCAAATTTATTATTATTATTTTTATGGTTTCTAGGATTGGGTCATGATTAAGCTTTTCTCCTGATATTTTAAAAAGTGTCAATTGGTTTTATTTAAAGGACTTTTTTTTTTAGAGCAATTTGAGGTTCACAGCAAAATTGAATGGAAGGTGCATATATTTCCCATATATTCCTTGATCCCACACATGTAGAGCATCCCCCATTATCAACATCACTCACCCATGTGGTACATTTGTCACAATTGATGAACTTATATTGACACATTATTATCCCCCAAAGTCCAGAGTTTACATTAGGGTTCACTCTTGGTGTTGTGCATTCTATGGGTTTTGACAAAAGTACAACTTGTAGCCACCATTACGGTATCATACAGAGTAGTTTCACTGCCCTAAAAATCCTCTGTGCTCTGCCTATTTATCCCTCCCACCCCATACCCCTAGTACATTCTGTGGGTTTGGACAAATGTATAATATCATGTATCCATCATTATAATACCATACAGAGTATTTTCACTGCCCTAAAAAAAATTCTCTTTTTTTCTGGTACGTTTAAGTCTTCATTTTTTTACATTCTAGATGTTTGATCTATCTGGAGATTATTTTTGGTGTAAAATGGTAGAGAACCAACTTGCTTCCTTTTTTTCCCCAGCTTTATTAGGTAAAATTAACACATAAAATTGTAGTTTATTTAAAGTGTACAACCTGATGATCAGGTAAATATATACATTGTGAAAGAGTTTCCACAACCAAGTTAATTAACACATCTGTCACTTTACATAGTTACCTTTATTTATTTATTTTTGGTGAGAACACTTAAGGTGTACTCTCATAGAAAATTTAAATTATACAATACAATATAACCAACTACAGTCACTATGTTATGCATTAGATCCTCAGACTTATCACCCAAAGTTTGTACCCTTTTACCAAACTCTCCCTATTTCCTCCATGCCCAGCTCTTTGCAACAACCATTCTGTTCTCTGTTTCTATGAGTTCAACTGTCTTTTTTAAATCCTACGTATAAGTGACACCATGCAGTATTTGTGTTTCTCTGTCTAGCTTATTTCTCGTAGCATAATGCCCTTCAGGTTGATCCATTTTGTTGCAAATGGCAGGATTTCATATTTCATTCTTTGTAAGGGCAAATAATATTCCACTGTGTGTGTGTGTGTGTGTGTGTGTGGGCGTGTGTGTGTACATACGTACCACATCTTCTTTATCTGTTTATCCATCGACGGACACGTAGGTTATTCCCTTATTTGGCTTTTGTGAATAATGCTGTAATGAACATGGGAGTACAGATATATTTTCAAGACAGTGATTTCACTTCCTTTTATATACACAGAAGTGTGATTGCTGGATCATATGGTAGTTCTATTTTTAATTTTTTGAGGGACCTCCATACTGTTTTTCATAGTGGCTATACCAGTTTACATTCCCAATAATAGTGAGCAAGTGTTCCCTTTTCTCCAAATCCTCACCAGCATTTTATATCTCTAATCTTTTTGATAACAGACATCCTAACAAATGTGAGGTGACATTTCATTGCGGTTTTGATTTGCATTCTCCTGATGATTAGTGATGTTGAGCACCATTTTTTTTTTTTTTTTTTTTTGCGGTACGCGGGCCTCTCACTGTTGTGGCCTCTCCCGTTGCGGAGCACAGGCTCCGGACGCGCAGGCTCAGCGGCCATAGCTCACGGGCCTAGCCGCTCCGCGGCACGTGGGATCCTCCCGGACCGGAGCACGAACCCGTGTCCCCTGCATCGGCAGGCGGACTCTCAACAACTGCGCCACCAGGGAAGCCCCAAGCACCATTTTATGTACCTGTTGGCCATTTGTATGTCTTCTCTGGAAAAATGTCTATGCAGGTCCTTTATCCATTTTTAATGGGGTTATTTGTTTGCTTGTTTGTTTGCTCTTGATTTTCTGCCTGGATAGTCTATCCATTGTTGAAAGTGAGGTATTGACATCCCCTAGTATTATTGTATTGCAGTCTATTTCTCCCTCCAAATCTGTTAATATTTGCTTTATGTATTTAGGAAATCCAAGTTGGATGCATAAATATTTACAATTGTTATACCTTCTTAATGAATTGATCCCTTATCATTATATGATGACTTCTTTTGTATCTTGTTACAGTTTTTGGCTTAAAGTATGTTTTGTCTGATATAAGTATAGCTACCCCTTCTTTCTTCAGGTTTCCATTTGCATGGAATAACTTTTTCCATCCCTTCACTTTCAGTCTATGTGCATCCTTATTTTTTTTTAAACATCTTTATTGCAGTACAATTGCTTTACAATGGTGTGTTAGTTTCTGCTTTATAACAAAGTGAATCAGCTATACATATACGTATAGCCCCACATCTCCTTCCTCTTGCATCTCCCTCCCACCCTCCCTATCCAACCCCTCTAGGTGTTCACAAAGCACCGAGCTGATCTCCCTGTGCTATGTGGCTGCTTCCCATTAGCTATTAATTTTACATTTGGAAGTGTATATATGTCTATGCCACTCTCTTACTTTGTCCCAGCTTACCCTTCCCCCTCCCTGTGTCCTCAAGTCCATTCTCTACATTTGTGTCTTTATTCCTGTCCTGCCCCTAGGTTCTTCAGAATCTCTTTTTTTTAATTTTTTTTTTTAGATTCCATATATATGTATTAGCATATGGTATTTGTTTTTCTCTTTCTGACTTACTTCACTCTGAATGACAGTCTCCAGGTCTATCCACCTCACTACAAATAACTCAATTTCGTTTCTTTTTATGGCTGAGTAATATTCCATTGTATATATGTGCCATATCTTCTTTATCCATTCATCTGTCGAAGGACACTTAGGTTGCTTCCATATCCTGGCTATTGTAAATAGAGCTGCAATGAACATTGCGGTACATGACTTTTTTGAATTACGGTTTTCTCAGGGTAAATGCCCAGTAGTGGGATTGCTGGGTCATATGGTAGTTCTAGTTTCAGTTTTTTAAGGAACCTCCATAATGTTCTCCAGAGTGGCTGTATCAATTTACATTCCCACCAACAGTGCAAGAGGGTTCCCTTTTCTCCACACCCTCTCCAGCATTTATTGTTTGTAGATTTTTTTGTTGATAGCCATTCTGACAAGTGTGAGGTGATACCTCATTAGAGTTTTGATTTGCATTTCTCTAATGATTAGTGATGTTGAGCAGCCTTTCATGTGTTTGGTGGCAATCTGTATATCTTCTTTGGACAACTGTCTATTTAGGTCTTCTGTCCATTTTTGGATTGGGTTGTTTGTTTTTTTGATATTGAGCTGCATGAGCTGCTTGTATATTTTGGAGATTAATCTTTTGTCAGTTGCTTCATTTGCAAATATTTTCTCGCATTCTGAAGGTTGTCTTTTTGTCTTGTTTATGGTTTTCTTTGCTTTGCAAAAGATATTGAGTTTCATTAGGTCCCATTTGTTTATTTTTGTTTTCATTTCCATTTCTCTAGGAGGTGGGTCAAAAAGGATCTTGCTATGATTTATGTCATAGAGTGTTCTGCCTATGTTTTCCTCTAAGAGCTTTATAGTGTCTGGCCTTACATTTAGGTCTTTAAAACATTTTGAGTTTCTTTTTGTGTATGGTGTTAGGGAGTGTTCTAATTTCATTCTTTTACATGTAACTGTCCAGTTTTCCCAGCACCACTTATTGAAGGGACTGTCTTTTCTCCATTGTATATTCTTGCCTCCTTTATCAAAGATAAGGTGACCATATGTGCGTCGGTTTATCCCTGGGCTTTCTATCCTGTTCCATTGATCTATATTTCTGTTTTTGTGTGATTACCATACTGTCTTGATTACTGTAGCTTTGTAGTATAGTGTGAAGTCAAGGAGCCTGATTCCTCCAGCTCTATTTTTCTTTCTCAAGATTGCTTTGGCTATTCGGGGTCTTTTGTGTTTCCATACAAATTGTGAAATTTTTTGTTCTAGTTCTGTGAAAAATGCCATTGGTAGTTTGATAGGGATTGCATTGAATCTGTAGATTGCTTTGGGTAATATAATCATTTTCACAATGTTGATTCTTCCAATCAAAGAACATGGTATATCTCTCCATCTGTTTTTATCATCTTTAATTTCTTTCATCAGTGTCTTATAGTTTTCTGCATATAGGTCTTTTTTCTCCCTAGGTAGGTTTATTCCTAGGTATTTTATTCTTTTTGTTGCAATGGTAAATGGGTGTGTTTCCTTAACTTCTCTTTCAGATTTTCCATCAGTAGTGTAAAGGAATGCAAGAATGCAAGAGATTTCTGTGCATTAATTTTTTATCCTGCTACTTTACCAAATTCATTGATTAGCTGTAGTAGTTTCCTGGTAGCCATTTTAGGATTCTCTATGTGTAGTATCATGTCATCTGCAAATGGTGAGAGCTTTACTTCTTTTCCAATTTGGATTCCTTTTATTTCTTTTTCTTCTTTGATTTCTGTGGCTAAAATTTCCAAAGCTATGTTGAATAATAGTGGTGACAGTGGGCAACCTTGTCTTGTTCCTGATCTTAGAGGAAATGGCTTCAGTTTTTCACCATTGAGAAAGATGTTGGCTGTGGGTTTGTCATATATGGCCTTTATTATGTCAAGTTCCCTCTATGTCTACTTTTGGGAGGGTTTTTTTCATCAATATGTGTTGAATTTTGTTGAAAGCTTTTTCTGCATCTATTGAGATGATCATATGGTTTTTCTCCTTCAATTTGTTAATATGGTTTATCAGGTTGATTGATTTGCATATATTGAAGAATCCTTGCATTCCTGGGTTAAACCCCACTTGATCATGGTGTATGATCCTTTTAATGTGCTATTGGATTTTATTTGCTAGTATTTTGTTGAGGATATTTGCATCTATGTTTATCAGTGATATTGGCCTGAAGTTTTCTTTTTTTGTGACATCTTTGTCTGATTTTGGTATCAGGGTGATGGTGGCCTTGTAGAATGAGTTTGGGAGTGTTCCTTCCTCTGCTATATTTTGGAAGAGTTTGAGAAGGATAGGTGCTAGCTCTTCTCTAAATGTTTGATAGAATTCGCCTGTGAAGCCATCTGGTCCTTGGCTTTTGTTTGTTGGAAGATTATAAATCACAGTTTCAATTTCAGTGCTTGTGATCTCTTCATATTTTCTATTTCTGCCTGATTCAGTCTTGGCAGGTTGTGCATTTCTAAGAATTTGTCCATTTCTTCCAGGTTGTCCATTTTATTGGCATAGAGTCGCCTGTAGTAATCTCTCATGATCCTTTGTATTTCTGCAGTGTCAGTTGTTACTTCTCCTTTTTCATTTCTAATTCTATTGATTTGAGTCTTCTTCCTTTTTTTCTAGATGAGTCTGGCTAATGGTTTATCAATTTTGTTTATCTTCTCAAAGAACCAGCTTTTAGTTTTATTGATCTTTGTTATTGCTTCCTTCAGTTCTTTTTCATTTATTTCTGATCTGATTTTTATGATTTCTTTCCTTCTGCTAACTTCGGGGTTTTTTTGTTCTTCTTTCTGTAACTGCTTTAGGTGCAAGGTTAGGTTGTTCATTCGAGATGTTTCCTGTTTCTTAAGGTAGGATTGTATTGTTATAAACTTCCCTCTTAGAACTGCTTTTGCTGCATCCCATAGATTTTGAGTCGTCATGTCTCCATTGTCATTTGTTTCTAGGTATTTTTTTATTTCCTCTTTGATTTCTTCAGTGATCACTTCGTTATTAAGTAGTGTATTGTTTAGCCTCCATGTATTTGTATTTTTTACAGATCTTTTCCTGTAATTGATATCTAGCCTCATAGCGTTGTGGTCGGAAAAGATACTTGATACAATTTCAATTTTCTTAAATTTACCAAGGCTTGATTTGTGACTCAAGATATGATCTATCCTGGAGAATGTTCCATGAGCACTTGAGAAAAATGTGTATTCTGTTGTTTTTGGATGGAATGTCCTATAAATATCAATTAAGTCCATCTTGTTTAATGTATCATTTAAAGCTTGTGTTTCCTTATTTATTTTCATTTTGGATGATCTGTCCATTGGTGAAAGTGGGGTGTTAAAGTCCCCTGCTATGAATGTGTTACTGTCGATTTCCCCTTTTATGGCTGTTAGTATTTGCCTTATATATTGAGGTGCTCCTATGTTGGGTCCATAAATATTTACAATTGTTATATCTTCTTCTTGGATCGATCCCTTGATCATTATGTAGTGTCCTTCTTTGTCTCTTGTAATAGTCTTTATTTTAAAGTCTATTTTGTCTGATATGAGAATTGGTACCCCAGCTTTCTTTTGGTTTCCATTTGCATGAAATATCTTTTTCCATCCCCTTTCAGTCTGTATGTGTCTCTAGGTCAGAAGTGGGTCTCTTGTAGACAGCAAATATATGGGTCTTGTTTTTGTATCCATTCAGCCAATCTGTGTCTTTTGGTGGGAGCATTTAGTCCATTTACATTTAAGGTAATTATTGATATGGATGTTCCTATTCCCATTTTCTTAATTGTTTTGGGTTTGTTATTGTAGGTCTTTTCCTTCTCTTGTATTTCTTGCCTAGAGAAGTTCCTTTAGCAGTTGTAAAGCTGGTTTGGTGGTGCTGAACTCTCTCAGCTTTTGCTTGTCTGTAAAGGTTTTAATTTCTCCATCAAATCTGAGTAAGATCCTTGCTGGGTAGAGTAATCTTGGTTGCAGGTTTTTCTCCTTCATCACTTTAAATATGTCCTGCCAGTCCCTTATGGCTTGCAGAGTTTCTGCTGAAAGATCCGCTGTTAACCTTATGGGGATTCCCTTGTGTGTTATTTGTTGTTTTTCCCTTGCTGCTTTTAATATGTTTTCTTTGTATTTAATTTTTGACAGTTTGATTAATATGTGTCTTGGCGTGTTTCTCCTTGGATTTATCCTGTATGGGACTCTCTATGCTTCCTGGACTTGGTTAACTATTTCCTTTCCCATATTAGGGAAGTTTTCAACTATAATCTCTTCAAATATTTTCTCAGTCCCTTTCTTTTTCTCTTCTTCTGGAACCCCTATAATTCGAATGTTGGTGCGTTTAATGTTGTCCCAGAGGTCTCTGAGACTGTCTTCAGTTCTTTTCATTCTTTTTTCTTTATTCTGCTCTGCAGTAGTTATTTCCAGTATTTTATCTTCCAGGTCACTTATCCGTTCTTTTGCCTCAGTTATTCTGCTATTGATCCCATCTAGGGTATTTTTAATTTCATTTATTGTGTTGTTTATTGTTGTTTGTTTCATCTTTAGTTCTTCTAGGTCCTTGTTAAATGTTTCTTGCATTTTGTCCATTCTATTTCCAAGATTTTGGATCATCTTTACTATCATTATTCTCAATTCTTTTTCAGGTAGACTGCCTGTTTCCTCTTCATTTGTTAGGTCTGGTGGGTTTTTATCTTGCTCCTTCATCTGCTGTGTGTTTTTCTGTCTTCTCATTTTGCTTATCTTACTGTGTTTGGGGTCTCCTTTTTGCAGGTTGCAGGTTCGTAGTTCCCGTTGTTTTTGGTGTCTGTCCCCAGTGGCTAAGGTTGGTTCAGTGGGTTGTGTAGGCTTCCTGGTGGAGGGAACTAGTGCCTGTGTTCTGGTGGATGAGCCTGGATCTTGTCTTTCTGGTGGGCAGGTCCACGTCTGGTCGTGTGTTTTGGGGTGTCTGTGGACTTATTATGATTTTAGGCAGCCTCTCTGCTAATGGGTGGGGTTGTGTTCCTGTCTTGCTAGTTGTTTGGCATAGGATGTCCAACACTGTAGCTTGCTGGTCGTTGAGTGAAGCTGGGTGCTGGTGTTGAGATGGAGATCTCTGGGAGATTTTCGCTGTTTGATATTATGTGGAGCTGGGAGGTCTCCTGTGGACCAGTGTCCTGAAGTTAGCTCTCCCACCTCAGAGGCACAGCACTGACTCCTGACTGCAGCACCAAGAGCCTTTCATCCACATGGCTCAGAATAAAAGGCAGAAAAAGTAGAAAGAAAGAATTAGTAGAAGTAGAAAGAAAGAAGGGAGGGAGGGAGGAAGGAAGGAAGCAAGGAGGGAAGGAAAGAAAGAAAGAAAGAAGATAAAGTAAAATAAAATAAAGTAAGATAAAATATAATAAAGTTATTAAAATAAATTAGTAAGAAAACAAAACAAACAAAAAAAAACCCGGACCGAGAGAACCCTAGCACAAATGGTGGAAGCAAAGCTATACAGACAAAATCTCACAGAGAAGCATACACATACACACTCACAAAAAGAGGAAAAGGGGAAAAAAATCATAAATTTTGCTCTCAAAGTCCACCTCCTCAATTTGGGATGATTCGTTTTCTATTCAGGTATTCCACAGATGCAGGGTACATCAAGTTGATTGTGGAGCTTTAATCCGCTGCTTCTGAGGCTGCTGGGAGAGATTTTCCTTTCTCTTCTTTGTTCTCACAGCTCCCAAGGGCTCAGCTTTGGATTTGGCCCCGCCTCTGCATGTAGGTCGCTGGAGGGCGTCTGCTCTTCACTCAGACAGGACGGGGTTAAAGGAGCCGCTGATTCGGGGGCTCTGGCTCATTCAGGCCGGGGGGGGGGGGGAGGGAGGGGCACGGAGGGCGGGGCGAGCCTGCGGCGGCAGAGGCCGGCGTGACGTTGCACCAGCCTGAGGCGCCCCGCGCGTTCTCCCGGGGGAGTTGTCCCTGGATCCCGGGACCCTGGCAGTGGCGGGCTGCACAGGCTCCCCGGAAGGGGGGTGTGGATAGTGACCTGTGCTCGCACACAGGCTTCTTGGTGGCGGCAGCAGCAGCCTTAGCGCCTCATGCCCGTCTCTGGGGTCCGCGCTTTTAGCCGCGGCTCGCACCCGTCTCTGGGGCTCCTTTAAGCAGCGCTCGTAATCCCCTCCCCTCGTGCACCAGGAAACAAAGAGGGAAGAAAAAGTCTCTTGCCTCTTCGGCAGCTCCAGACTTTTCCCCGGACTCCCTCCCGGCTAGCTGTGCCGCACTAACCCCCTGCAGGCTGTGTTCACGCCACCAGTCCTCTCCCGGCACTCCGACCGAAGCCCGAGCCTCAACTCCAGGTCCCGCCCGGCCGGGCGGGTGAGCAGACAAGCCTCTCGAGCTGGTGAGTGCCGGTCGGCCCTGATCCTCTGTGCGGGAATCTCCCCGCTTTGCCCTCCGCACCCCTGTTGCTGTGCTCTCCTCCGCGGCTCCAAAGCTTTCCCCCTCCGCCACCCCGTCTCCGCCCGCGAAGGGGCTTCTAGTGTGTGGAAAGCTTTCCTCCTTCACAACTCCCTCCCACTGGTGCAGGTCCCGTCCCTATCCTTTTGTCTCTGTTTTTCCTTTTTTCTTTTGCCCTACCCACGTACGTGGGGGGTTTCTTGCCTTTTGGGAGGTCTGAGGTCTTTTGCCAGCGTTCAGTAGGTGTTCTGTAGGAGTTGTTCCTCGTGTAGATGTATTTCTGGTGTATCTGTGAGGAGGAAGGTGATCTCCGTGTCTTACTCTTCCGCCATCTTCCCGGAAGCCTGCTTCTTTGTTTAATATGGTCCTGCGAGACTCATGAATGCCCAGCTCCATTGGCTATCAGAGCTAGTTGACTGTGGGTCCATCCCTCAAGTGGCAGCTGCAAAAGTTAGGGCACCAGATGTGTGGACAACCTCCTTTCAGGGAGAAGCTGGTCACTTGTTTTTATTGTTGAGGCAAGCTGGGGGGAGAAGGTAGTTGCAGTGCCCACTGAGTCTTTTAGGTTCATGGGAGTATTCCAGTCAGCTCTCAGATGCAGTCTGATTAGAAGCTGTACCCTCAGGCAGCAGCTGGAAAAACATACAGTCAAACCCCTTCCAGGGAGAAGCTGGGAGATGGGCATTTTTTGTCTGCTTCCTCTTCACCGCACCTGGGTGGGGTAGCTATGGGAAGTTCTCCCTTATCTGTTTAAAAACCGCATCTTTGTTTGCTCTATCCTCATGGGACTCGTGAACACAATCTTCACTGGCTCTCAAAGCTGGGTGATTTGGGGGCCTATTGCTTGGGTGGCAACCTTAAAGGTAGGAGTTCTAATTGTGTGTCCCAAGCTCTTTGCCCCTCAGGGAGAAGTTGGGATTTGGAAGTTCCAACCTAACTGAGGGATTGGATTTGGGAGTTCTGTCCAGATTATAAGGTGCTGTGGCAGAGATGGGGTTTATGACGAGAATGTTTCTTGGCCTTTCCCATTCTTTTTTTTTTTTTTAATTTATTTATTTAATTTATTTATTTTTGGCTGTGTTGGGTCTTTGTTGCTGCGCACGGGCTTTCTCTAGTTGTGGCTTGCTGGTTCTAGAGCGCAGGCTCAGTAGTTGTGGCGCACGGGCTTAGCTGCTCCGCAGCATGTGGGATCTTCCCGGACCAGGGCTCGAACCCGTGTCCCCTGCATTGGCAGGCGGATTCTTAACCACTGTGCCACCAGGGAAGTCCCTCCAACTCTTTTTGATGTTGGTATTTCCTCAGCTGCCTGATGTGTAGAAGTTGCCCAACCAGTTTCTGGATTTCTTTCAAAGGGGCTGGATCCATGTATAGCTGTCTATTCTGTGCATCTGTGAGAGGAGAGAAAGTCAGGAGTCTCCTATCTTGTCATCTTGGTGATATAACTCAAATAACTTAATTCCTTTTTAAGATGTCTATCCAGTTGTCTTGGTAACTTTATAAAATAATTTATCATTTAACCACTGAATATCATGGCTAACTTCATTAGAAATTACAGTCCTCGGGACTTCCCTGGTGGCACAGTGGTTAAGAATCTGCTTGCCAATGCAGGGGACGTGAGTTCAATCCCTGGTCTGGGAAGATCCCACATGCCATGGAGCAGCTAAACCTGTGCTCCACAACTATGGAGTCTGCGCTCTAGAGCCCACGAGACACAACTACTGAGCCCATGCACTGCAACTACTGAAGCCCGTGTGCCTAGAGCCCATGCTTCACAACAAGAGAAGCCCCTGCAGTGAGAAACCCATGCACTGCAATGAAGAGTAACCCCCGCTCACCACAACTAGAGAAAGCCAACATGCAGCAATGAAGACCCAATGTAGCCAAAAATAAATAAATAAATTAATTTTTAAAAAGCCACTCATTAGAACATAATGGGATATATTCATTAAAATAAAAAAAAATAGAACTTACAGTCCTTTATGTATTTGGGTCTATTTCTGGTGCTATTTACTGTTCTATTTACGTGTTCTTAATCTTGTGCCATTACCCAGTGTTTTAATTATTGTTTTATATTTGGCAGCATTAGTTACTCAATTATTTTTTCTTTGAAGAATTTTCTTTGATATTTTTATGTATTTACTTTTGTTTTTCTAAAAATGTCTTTTTCTCTTAAATAATGATTTAGCTGAATCTACAGTTATACCTCAATGGTTATTTTCCTTCATCATTGTGTAACATATTGTTCCATTGATTCTGATTTCCATTGCTGCTGTTAAAAAGTGTATGATCAATCTAATTACCATTCCCTTGTGAGTAGTCTGTCCTTTCTCTGTGGTTATTTTTAAGAATTTATTTTTGTGTTTGATGTTTTATCATGATATCTCTAGTTGAGGATTTCTTCTTATTTTTGCTGGAGATTTGTTGAGACCTGAAGACTCAAATCTATCATCAAGTCTGGAAAGTAAGCAGATACTATTATTTTCTCTCTCACATTGTCTGTATGTTTTCCTCTGGAAATCTAATTAGATGTATGCAAAACCTTTACATTTTATCTTTAATGTCTGTTAATTTCTATCTACTTCTCCTCTGGTCTATTTCCAAATTTCAGGGTGTGACAGGACTTAATCATTCTGTCTTCTCTTTCTAGGTGAATTCATCTATTTTCTGCATTTAATTCCATTTCCATGCGGATGACTCCTAAATTTTATTTTCTGCTTTTTCTTTATTCTCTTTTGGCTTGTATATTTATTTGCTTATTTGCCATTTCCCTTTGAATATCTCAGATTTAAGCTATTCATCTTCTAGTCTTCACCCACTTCAGATAATGGCTCCTTTCTCACCCAGTTATTCGTACTAGAAACCTAGGAGTCATGTTTTTTTACATCTCCCTGAACTGCATATCTGATCAATCAAAATGTTGTACGTTTTTTAAAAATAATTTAATTTTTACTTTTGGCTGCGTTGGGTCTTTGTTGCTGTGCAGGCTTTCTTTAGTTGCGGCAAGTGGGGCCTACTCTTTGTTGTGGTGTGCAGGCTTCCCATTGTCGTGGCTTCTCTTGTTGTGGAGCACAGGCTCTAGGCACACGGGCTTCAGTAGTTGTGGCACGTGGGCTCAGTAGTGTGGCTCGCAGGCTCTAGAGCATAGGCTTAGTAGTTGTGGAGCATGGGCTTAGGTCATCCACGGCATGTGGGATCTTCCCGGACCAGGGCTTGAACCCGTGTCCGCTGCATTGGCAGGCAGATTCTTAGAAATGTTATACCTTTTAAACTTTTAAAATAGTGTTGAATCTGTCCTCTTCACTTATCTTTTTTGCCACCACTCTCATCCAAACCACCCTCATGTATCATTTAGACTCTGCAGTAGCTTAACTAGACTCCTTGCATTCACTTATTTCTCCTTGAATCCTTTCTCCACTCAGTCATAGGAATTTCCTTAAGATGTAAATCAAGTCATGCTCCTGCTTAAAATTCTTTAATACCTTAATATTGTACTTAAAATAACAATTAATAATATGTCCTATAAGGATCTACATGATCTGTTCCCCTACTCAACTTCTCTAACATCATTTAATGTCATTTGGCTTTCTTACTATGCTATATAGCCACACTGACTTTCTCTGTCATCTTAAAACATTGTGTCAGTTATCAGTTTCTTATTCTTAGCTCCAACTTCACCCTTCATTGCGTGCTCTGCAAAAAAAGGGGAGATAGGCCCTTAAAATAGTTTTCCTTTGCCACCTGGCACAGTGCTTCATTTTACTAGTAGAGGACACAGGAAAGACTTTGCAGGCAGGAAGGATTTTGCTTCCTGGTTCCCCTGTACTTGCTCTCCAGGCAGGCTCTTGTAGTTCTTTCAACTTGTCTAGCACTGTATATCTGCAGCATATGTACCTCCTAAGTGCCCCCATATCTACAGGATGGGCACTTTCTCCAGCACCAGGCTTCTGCAGTACTCACAACTTCTTTACTGCCTGGCTCCTGCAGTGCATGGTGACCAGTGACACTAAGAGGCCAAAAGTTTCTCTTAGAAACTCCTTTGGACAGTTCTGTAGTGATGTGCCTCTAATGAAACACCTCCCCATGGACATCTTCTCCTGGCACTCTAGAAGGTAGATTTCTAGCAAGTTCCATCAGTGCAGCACCACAGTGACTTCTCTGCCACTCAGTGAGCCACAAACATGCCCATTCTAAAAGATCTGAATCTCAGCTATGAGCAGGGACTTCTTCTTGGGCACTCTATCTCAGCCCTGGGTGGGGGTGGGGGGGCTAAGGGCTGCTCTTTATATCTGCTATTCCTATATTCTTTAAAGTTCTCTTTATTTTTACTAGCCGCTGCCTCGTTACTCCAATTCTCAGTAATAGTTAATAATTATTTTATATTAAACTTTTCCTGTTCAAATCACAGTGAGGTTTTCTATTTCTTGATTGGACCCCTGATTGATACAGAATTGGTACCAGGAGTGGTCTCAGAAGATAAACTGGCAATATAGGATCTTGGGTTTGGCCTGGTCATATCCTTAGGTTTGCGTGCAAGGCTGATCTTCCTTGACTATGGGAAATGGGATGATAGCAATCTACATCATGCAATGATCTCATCCTTAAGCTGTCATCTGTGGTTGATTGTGATGAAATGCCAACAGAAGCACATGCTTTGGGAGCCCAAGTGGCTGCAGTTGACCATTATGGCAAAAATGACGACTAACAACTGTGGTATGGAATGAATTTTTCTGAGTGCACTTAAGTGACGACAAGGAGAAAATGTCAGGCTCAGATCCAATAACTCTCAGCTCAGGTCATGGTCTGAGAATCAGAGAGTTCCCATGACAGCCCTAAGAGAGACTCTTATTTGTTGTAATTAAAGCCAGATAGTGCTGAAAATCAAACACAAATTTAATTGGGTGGTTTGCTGAATTACAAAGACAGTTGAGTTTGTATCTCACCAAGTTACTTGAGTGAAAGTTAGGGCATTAATTGGTAAAGAGAAGGATCCTGAAACATGGAATCTGGTTGGATCCAGATTGATATTCTTGAAGCCCTAAGTTACTATGAGCCTCACTTGACAGTAGAATTAATTTTGCCTATGTTGGTTTTTATTATTTAAACTTTATAGTAAGTATTAAAGTCAGGTAGTATAAATCTCCTTATCAGAATGCATTGAATAGTCTAGGTTCATTGCATTTTCATATTAATTTTAGATTCAGCTTGTTAATAAAAAAAAGCCTTCTGGGATTTTAATTGGATGGTGTTGAATATACAGATTGATTTGAGGATAATTGATATCTCAATATTTGTTATGGGTTGAATTGTGTCCCTCCAAAATTCATATCTTGAAATCCTAACACTCATAACCTCAGGTTGTGATCTTATTTGGAAAAAGGAAAATTGCAGATTTATTTAGTTAAGATGAGGTGATACTAGAGAAAGGCAGGCCCCTAAATCAATCTGACTGGTGTCCTTATAAAAAGGTAGAAATTTGAACACAGAGACACATATAAAGGAAGAATGCCATGTGAAGAGGGCAGAAATTGGGGTGATGCTTCTAAAAGTCAAGGAATGACAAAGATTGCCAGCAAAGCAGCAGAAGGTAGAGGAGAGGCATGAAACAGATACTTCCTCACAGCCCTAAGAAGGAACTAACCCTGCTGACAGCTTGATTCCCAGATCTGTGAGACAATAAATTTTTGTTGTGTAAGTCAACCAGTTTGTTGTACTCTGTGATGGAAGCCCTAGTAAACTAATACAATAACACTGAGTTTTCCAGTCCATGAATATGGTATATCTTTTCAGTTATTTAGGGATTTAAAAACTTCTGTCAGACTGTTTTCTAGTTTTCAGTGTATAGCTCTTGTGCACCTTTGTTAAACATATCCCTGAGTAGTTCATGTTTTTGACGTGATTGTAATGGCATTGATTTTTAAATTTCCTTTTGCATTTGTTTGTTGCTCATATGTAGAAACAAATTGATTTTTGTGCATTGACCTTGTATTCTGTCACCATGTGAAATTTGTCTTATTGTTTCAAGTACCATTTTTGAAGATTTCTTAGAATTTTTAAATGAACACAATTATGGGTTTTTTTTTTACTTGCTTTATCGCTCTGGCTAGGGACTCCAGTACAAAGTTTGAGTATTTGTGAGAGTGGGCAGCCTTGCCTTGTTCCCAGTCTTATACAGGAAGCGTTCAGTCTTCTACTATGACATAGGATATTAGCTTCAGATTTTCTGAAGATATCCATTATCTCAAGTTAAGAAGTTTCTTCTATTTCTCATTTCCTGTTATTTATTTTAAATCATAAATGGATGTTGAATTTTGTCAGATGTTTTTATTGCATCTCAATAAGATTACTTGCCTTTTTCTTTTTAGTCTATTAATGTGGTGAATTTCATTAATTCGTCTTTGAATCGTATATCAAGTTAGCAATCCTGGCATGACCTCAACTTTGTCAAATGTACAATATATTTTATATATTGTTAGATTCTTTTTGCTAATATTTTGTTAAGGACTTTTGTATTTCTGTAAATAAGAGATATTGGTCTGCAGTTTTTTTGTCATGTTTTGTTTTTGGTGTTATAGCAAGTTTTCACAAAATGAGTTGGGAAGTGTTTCTTCCTTCTTCATTTTCTTTAAGAGTTTGTGTAGGATTGATATGATTTGTTTCTTAAATGCTTGGTAGAATTCACCAGAGAAACAAACTGGGTCCAAAATTTACTTTGTGTGGAAGGTTTTAATTATTAATTCAATGTATTTTATTTATATAGAACTATTTAGGAGTCTATTTCTTCTGGTGTCAGTTTTGGTAATTCTTATCATTCAAGAGATTTGTGCATTTCGTCTAAGTTTTATAATTTATTGGCATAAAGTTGTTTATAATATTCTATTATTGTCCATTTAATGTGTGCATGATTTTTAATGATGTTTCCTCCATTTGTATCATTTCTTTTCTTTTTAATAAGTCTGGTTAGAGTTTAATAAATTTTATTAATCTTTTCATAGAACCAACTTTTGGGTTTATTGATTTCCTGTATTGTTTGCCTGTGCTAGTTTATTGATTTTCATTCTTACCTTTATTATTTCTTCTTTCTACTTCCTTTGGGTTTAGTACATTCTTCTTTGGCTAACTTCTTATAGTAGAAAGTTAGATAATTGATTTTAGACTGTTTTTCTTTTCCAATATATGCATGTGCAACTATATGTTTTTCTCTAAACATTGCCTTAGTTACATCTTAGAAATTTGGATGTGTTGCATTATCATTTTCATTTATTCCAAAATATTTTCTAACTTCTTATGTGATTTCTTTTTTGACCCATTGGCATTTAAAGGTATGTTTTTTAATTTCCAAATATTTGAATATTTTCCAAATAGCTCTTTGTTATTGATTTATAGCTTGATTTTATTGTGACAAGAGATAAATCCCTTTAAAGTCATCGAGTTTTATGATTCAGCACATGGTCTAACTGAATCAATGGTCAACATACGCTTGAAAAGAATTTGTATTCTGCTGCTCTTAGTAAAGCATTCAGTACATTTGAATTTAGTTAATAGTGTTGTTTAAGTAATCTATATCTTTATTAGTTTTTCTGTCTCTCTGTCAATCAATGAGAGGAGTGTTGAAATCAACTATAGATGTGGATTTGTCTTCTCCTTTCACTTCTGTCAGCTTTTGCTTTAATGAAGCTTGAAACTTGATTGGGTGCATATATATTTAAGATATTTATGTATTCTTAGTGAGTACCTAAAAATACATAAGATGGTTATTATTATAAAATGACATTTTTCATCCCAGGCATATTTTTTGTCCAGAGGTATATATATATATATATATATATATATATTTTTTTTTTTTTTTTTTCTGTGGTATGCGGGCCTCTCACTGTGTGGCCTCTCCTGTTGTGGAGCACAGGCTCCGGACATGCAGACTCAGCAGCCATGGCTCACGGGCCTAGCCGCTCCGCGGCATGTGGGATCCTCCTGGACCGGGGCACGAACCTGTGTCCCCTGCATCGGCAGGCGGACTCTCAACCACTGCGCCACCAGGGAAGCCCCAGAGGTATATTTTGTGTAATATTAATATAGCTACTCCAAGTTATTCTGATAGGTTTATTCTTGGTATGTAGTTTTTTCACTCTTAATTTTTTACCTATTTGTGTCTTTGTATCTAACATATGTTACTTGCAAGCAGCATATACTTGGGTCCTGACTTTTTATTCAGACTGATTTATCTCAGCATTTTATTTGTAATACGTAGGTCATTTATATTTAATGTAATTATTGATATAGTTGTATTTTAATATACCATCTTACTATTTGTTTCCTGTTTGTCAATTTAGCTCTCTTTTATTTCCTCTTTTCTTACCTTCTTTTCAAAAAATTGACTACTTTTGAATATTCCATTTAATCTCCATCATTGGCTTATTAGCTACACCTCTTCATTTTTCTGTTTTTATGATTGCTTTAAGGGTTGCCCTATGTAATTTAACTTATCACTGTCTACCTTCAAATACTATCTTACCATTTTATGCATAATGTAAGAACATTACAAAAATATACTTCCGTTTCATTCTTTCTTTCTTTGTACTATTTTGATATTCATTTTATTTATACATATGTTATAAATCCCACAATATGTTTTTGTTTTTGTTATGAGCAGTCATTTATGTTGTAATGAAATTAAAATATGAAAAAAGTATTTTATATGTACTCACATACTTATTTTCAGCACTCTGTTCCACCATTCTGAAGTACTTCCTTTTGTAAACTCTTTATTTCACCTTAATTTCTGATGTTTTTTTCAATGTATATAGAATTTTAGGTTAACAGGTATTTTTCTTTCTGCATGTTACAAATGTCATTACATTGTCTTCTAGTTTTCATTGTCTTGTTATGAAGTGTGCAGTCATTTTAATTTTTGTTTCTCAGTTTGTGATGTATCTTTTTGCATTGACTTCTTTTTTTTTTTAATCAATTTATTTTATTTTTGGCTGCATTGGGCCTTCATTGCTGTGCACGGGTTTTTCTCTAGTTGTGGTGAGTGGGGGCTACT
The DNA here is from genome assembly GCF_059928025.1 of Delphinapterus leucas. Classification (NCBI taxonomy): domain Eukaryota; kingdom Metazoa; phylum Chordata; class Mammalia; order Artiodactyla; family Monodontidae; genus Delphinapterus; species Delphinapterus leucas. The sequence goes on along the minus strand of NC_143129.1, from coordinate 48,424,975 downwards.
CTTCGTTGCGGTGTGCATGTTTCTCTTTGCCGTGGCTTCTCTTGTTGAGGAGCATGGGCTCTAGGCATGCGGGCTTCATAGTTGTGGCACACGGGCTCAGTAGTTGTGGGATCCCATGTGGCATGTGGGATCTTCCTGGACCAGGGCTCGAACCTGTGTCCCATGAATTGGCAGGTGGATTCTTAACCACTGCACCACCAGGGAAAGCTTCACTGACTCCTTTATAAGATTTTCTCTTTTTCAGTGTCTTTTTTTCCCATTTGATTATGTTATACCTTGATGTAATTTTGTTTCTTTCCTTGGGGTATGTTGAAAGTTCTGATCATTATTTCTTCAGATATTTTTGTGCTCTTCCCTGGCACTTTAGTTACACATATGTTACACTACTTGATGTAGTTTCACAGTCACTGAAACTCTGTTTTGTTTTGATTTTTGTAATTTTTTTTGTAGGTTTTATTTTGGGTAGTTTATATTTCTCTGTCCTAAAGTTCACTGACTTTATTCTTCACTATCCAATCTGCTGATAACTCCACCCAGTGAATTTTCATTTCAGATGTATATTTCAGTGAGAGAAGTTTCATTTCATTTTTTTTCTAATCTTCCATTTATCTCCTTATTATATATATTTCTTTAAATTCTTGGGCATATTTATAAAAGCTGTTTTATTGTTCCTTTTTACTAATTACATTATCTCTGTCATTTCTGCATCTATTTCTATCAACTTGTTTTCCTCCTGTTATCAATCACAGTTTCTTGCTTGTTAGTATTTCTTGTATTATTGATTGAGTGCTGGACACTTTAATCTTATGCTGTTGGAAGTCTGATTTTCATTGTCTCTCTTTAAATAGCATAGGATTCCGGTCTGACAATTAAGTTAACTGAGGATCACCTTGATTTTTTTGGAGTTTATTTTTAAATTTTTAAAGGGCTGGTCTAGAGTAGTTTTTACTCTAAGGCAAATTTAGGTCTCCTACTAGGTGAGACATTTCTAAAATCTATACAGAATCTTGAGTGAACTAAATCTTCAACAAGGTCTCTCCATTTTGCTGGCCAGAACTTAAAATTCTTCCAGCAGTGTTTGAAATCTGAAAACTTTCCAAGCAAAACTTTATATTTTCCAAGTTTTTCTTCACCTGGCCTTGTGGATTTTCACCCTATGTATAAGTAGTATATTCTCCAGGAGCAGATTCAAGAGGTCTCCTATGTAGATACCTTTAGCTCTTTTTCTGAGTTGTTCCCTCCTCTTTGGTATTCTGCTCTATACATTCTAGCTGGCTCATTGTCCCTGAACGCTTATCTCTAACTCCTCTACTCAGTTTGATTGCTATGATCTCCTTTGGTACCCCTTCCTTGCACTGCAGTCCATAAAATTCCCCCAGGAAGAAATCTGTTTTGTTCTTTTTTATAAACTCAAGATCACACATTTGGCACATGACAGACTGCACATTCAAGCCAAGGGCTGTGAGTGTCCAGAGCCCATGCTCTTTATCCTAACCACATCACAGGGCAATTCACATTGGTCTTGTAGACTACAGGACTTAGAGGTCATATGAATGAAATGCCTTATAATCTGAATAAAGTGACTGTGCAAATTATTAAGGGCTCACTGGCCAAAGAAGATCAAATACCTGAGTTTACAGACAAGCACTAAGTGAAAAGATAATAATAGGAAGGAATGGGAACATACATAATAGGTGGGATTACCAGATTACCTTTCAATACTGTAAATTCATAGCTTCTTAATAGGCAACATAGAAATATTAAGGTGGCTGGTTGAAAAAAATAATGCTGTAGATATTTGCTTTGTAGATCAAACATGCATCCTGAAGTGCTTCTTCCCAAAGAGTTTAAGACAATGACGCCATTTTGATGGTCACTGACGATATGTAGATTGCATTAGGAATCACGACCGCTACTTCTCTGTGGTGTTGTTGTCGTTCACTGTTTTAGACTAGCTGGCTCAAATAGTATTAACTGGAATAAGTCAGGCAGCCCTAACTTAAAAATTCTGATAATTGCAAAAATGTCTGTGTTCAAGTTTACTTTTGTTGTATTTGTTAAGGATTTGTTGATCAGGTAGAAGCACCCATTCTCTCTGATAATTTCAAATTATGTTTATCTACTCATTAAAGCCATTACTCAAATGACTTCTACTTGAAAATTTCCTTTAGAGCAAACAACCGAGGTATTATTTATTAAAAATATTCTTACGTGAAGACTTTTCACTAGATCATACTTGTCTTTCTCCCTCGTCAGACCACGTATTGGTACTTTGCTATGTTTAGAGTCTTGTAGAAGTGATTTGAACTTGCATTATAACATAGTTTGTCTCTGAATGCTATCACCTCCCAGACAAAACTCCATTCTTCTGAAGGGGAGACTTGGATTCATAAAGCTTACCATGGATTTTCAGAGTTTTGTTTTATTGGCTGTTTCCGGAAGCATCAGACAGGTAGGAGTCTCAGCGTCTCCTGTCTCAGCAGAGGCTGTTCTGTTCCCCATTTCTTCCCTGTCACAATCATCTTATTGAATGTCATGACCATCCAGCAGGACTAACATGCTGTGTGGCTGAATGGGCAAGTTTTTCAGAACTTTGCTGCTGAGAATTTCAAAGAGCTCTGGGAAAGAGAGATTTATCTGACTTTTCAAACTACCTAACAACTAAGATACCAAGTTTGCAGGTACCTGAAGATCCAAAGGTATTCTAGTTACCAGAAACATTTGATCAAGATATTGGAAAAGAAAAAATGAGTAGAAAGAGAGGTCAATGAAAACATTAGCATGTCTCTCTTTTAAACTCCAAAGAAATCATTGAGGATCACTTTCTAAATGTAGCTGACTGTGTTCAGGTTCACATGACATATATCTGGCTTCTGTAACCTATGTTTTCAGATCATTTTGGTTTCACCTCTGTAAGAAGTGTCAAATTGTGCTGAAATTGAATGTGGGGTTCTTATGGGCTAATACTATTTTAAGCAGTATTGTGTGTGGGATGGTGAACCATATTACCTATAAGGAGGGTGACCAGTTATCTATTTCTGCATAACAAACCATCCCAAAAGTTAATATATTAAAACAATAATTTCTTATTTCTAATGATTCTCTAGTTTAGCAGGGTGATTCTTCTGCTCCACATGGCCTTATCTGGGAATCACTCACATGCTTGCATCCTCTGGGGCCTGGGCTTCTTTACGGCATGGCTACTGAGTTCCAAGAGAGCAAAAGCAGTGGCTGCCAAACTTAAGCTGGGCCTGCAAATAGCATTACTTCCACTGCATTCTGTTGGTTAAAGAAAGTCACAAGTCTAGCCCAGGATTCAAGGGGAGGGGAAATAGTTTCCATCTCTCAATAGGAGAAGCAGCATGTGCACAGACTATGGAAGGGAGACCATCTTTGGAGATGAACGTTCATGCATCCAGGGAACCATCCTGGTTTGCTTGGGATCATCCTGGTTTATATCCATTGTCCTGTGGTAATTAATAGCACTCCCCCTTTACTCTCAAAGTTGTTTTGGTTTGGATGATAAATTATATGGTCACACTACCCATAAGATGCCTTTTAGACCTCATATGCTATAGCACAAGTTCCACCTGGTAAGGCTGTTTGACCATGGAGTGAATTGTGAGACACAGGTTTCACTCTTGGTTTAATATTTAGCAAGGTTTTCCTCAAATAAGGGTAATGATGGTTTAGCAAGTCAGTCTTTGTATTTCTGGGTCAACTGCTTGCTGTATGGCAATTGTGAAGAGGCTTTGAATCTGTGAGGGCCAGTGAGAGAATATAATGATCATCACTTCTCTATCTCTGTGAAGTGTTTTAGGTTATTTATATCAAAACTTTCCTAGCAGAGAAGAACGGGAACAGCAGAAATCAGATATAATGTATTTTGAGAACGCCTATGTTTTAGCTATGCCTTGCTCAAATCACCTGCAACATAACCAAAAGATAAAGCCTTTTAGGATGTTCCTTGGCCTGAGACTGTGAGGTAGGCCAAGTGTGTTTTAATACTCTAGTCTCTCCACTTCTGCTTTTGTTGTCTCCTGGGCCCTTTGGCCATGTCCATGTTCACAGACCTCTCATGCCATCCTTTGGCCACCACGGCCTTCAGGACAGAGAACAGCCAAGCAGGACCCTCTTTCCAGGCTTTTCTTTTTTTTTTAAATTAATTAATTAATTTATTTTTTTAGGTGGGGAGCTGCATAGGGTCTTCATTGCTGAGCATGGGCTTTCTCTAGTTGCAGCAAGCGGGGCCTACTCTTTGTTGTGGTGCACTGACTTCTCATTGCGGTGGCTTTTCTTGTTGTGGAGCACGGGCTGTAGGCACGTGGGCTTCAGTAGTTGTGGCATGCAGGCTCAGTAGCTGTGGTGCATGGGCTTAGCTGCTCTGCAGCAAGTGGGATCTTCCCAGACCAGGGCTTGAACCTGTGTCCCCTGCATTGGCAGGTGGATTCTTAACCACAGCGCCACCAGGGAAGTCCCCTTCCAGGCTTTTGATCTTGCCTCATCCTCTCCAATAAATGGCAACATTTGCTTGTCATGTCCACCATCACAGATTTAGAAATTAGTGAACATGGAAATGGTTATGAATATGTTTTATCTCTTAGGAAAATATTCAAATTTGACAATAGGCTTCTGCTAATCTGACCCAACGTTCTTCATTATCCTTTAACTCTAGGTGAAATTTCTCAGTGCTGATCAACCTTCTTAAAACTATTTCCTCTCTAGAACCCTGAGGATGCTCAAGTCCTCCTCTTATCCCTGAACATTCTCTGTGTTTCTCTGGGTGCACTCACCCACTCACTCTCTGTGTCTCCGTTTCCCTCTCCTTCACTGTAGGCTTCCCCCCTGCACTCTGGTCCTCACTGAAAACCTTTAGTAAGAGGTTGAATCCCCCCAGGGACAGGTCTGGAATTAATCTTGTTGCCCTAATCCAGATAGCTGCTGTTAACCCGTATATTTAACAGCCACTCAGGTTTACATTGTAGAGAAGTACAGTTTATTGCTGGTGCCAGCCTGCACAATGTTGGCAGCTGGTGCATGAGGAGAGAAGTATAGAAACTGAAGTACGTATGCTTGTGACAGGCACTTCTTCAGTCTCTGGAGTTTGTCCTCCATCCCCATCAGGATCTAGCCTTTCCTGCCTGCTCTTAACACTAAGGAACCTAATGCCAATTATGTATATGAATACAAAAAGCATATATATGAAACAAATTGTCACTGTCTAGAATGGAGAATTCATAATGAGATTATGACCTTAGAAAGGCCCAGCATGGTCACAGCCTTACGTCAGACCTCTGTGAGCAAAAAGTAAGTGTTTATTCTTTCAAGGGACTGAGACTGGGGGGTTGTTTGTTGTTGTAGCAAAAATTGACTACTACCAGAGATTATAAAATGAGAAGAAATCATACATTAAACAGAAAAAGAAAATATTATGCAAGTCAACTAGATGGTGCAAGAAACCGAAGTCATGTTGAAATCTTACATTTATTACATGTAACTGTTGAGCTACCAAAGGAACAAAACAAGGAAATAAAAAGAAATGAAAATTTCATTGATTTTATATCTGAAATGTAAATTTAATTGAAGAACTGGAGAAAACATCTTTTTCTCTTCCATGTTTCAATTGGAGCATCTTGTTATTTTTTTATAAAAGTATAGTTGATTTACAATATTGTGTTAATTTCTGCTGTACAGCAAAGCGATTCAGTTATTCGTATACATACATTCTTTTTCATATTCTTTTCCATATGGTTTATCACAGGATATTGAATATAGTTCCCTGTGCTATACAGTAGGACCTTGTTGTTTATCCATCCTATATATAATAGTTTGCATCTGCTAACCCCAGCCTCCCACTCCATCCCTCCCCCAGCCCCCCTTGGCAACCACAAGTCTGTTCTCTATGTTTGTGAGTATGTTTCTGTTTAGTAGGTAGGTTCATTTGTGTCATATTTTAAATTCACATATAAGTGATAACATATGGTATTTATCTATCTTTCTGACTTACTTCACTTAGTATGATAATCCCTAGTTCCATCCATGTTGCTGCAAATGGCATTATTTCATTCTTTTTTATGGCTGAGTAGTATTCCACTGTATATATGTACCACATCTTTACCCATTCATCTCTTGATGGACATTTAGGTTGTTTCCATGTCTTGGCTATTGTAAATAGTGCTGCTATGAACATAGGGGTGCGTGTATCTTTTTGAATTATAGTTTTGTCTGGGTATATGCTCAGGAGTGAGATTGCTGGGTCATATGGTAATTCTATTTTTAGTTTTCTGAGGAATCTTCATACTGTTTTCCATAGTGGTTGCTGCACCACCTTACATTCCCACCAAATTGTAGGAGGGTTCGCTTTTAGAGAAAACATCTTTTAATGTTAGGCACTAATTTAAAAGGTTGTCAAGGGGAAGCCCAGTATAATGGAACTAACATGGTTTTCTAGAAAAAGGTATACAAGCCAGTATTCCTGATAATCCAAATGCATTCTGTCGTGTTGCTTACATAGCTTGATTTTGTTATGAGGAAACATGACCTCAGCTGATGACGATGACATTCTTTGGAACACTTCTGAGATTATGTACTATTTTTTTTTTTTTTTTTTTTTTTTGCGGTACACGGGCCTCTCACTGTTGTGGCCTCTCCCGTTGCGGAGCGCAGGCTCCGGACACACAGGCTCAGCAGCCATGGCTCACGGACCCAGCCGCTCCACGGCACGTGGGATCTTCCCGGACCGGGGCACAAACCCGTGTCCCCTGCATCGGCAGGCGGACTCTCAACCACTGCGCCACCAGGGAAGCCCGAGATTATGTACTATTACATTTCCTAGATCCGTCTGAAGATGAAACATCTTGGTAGAAAATATAAAATTTGGCCTGAGGTCTACTCCTAGACTCACAATGGGAATGCTAACCAAATGCTGTTAAAGTAATTAGATTTAATTTAGGCAGGATATGAGATTCACTAGAAGAGTTGAACAAAACAATAGAAAATCCTCAAATGAAAAGCAAATTGTAGACTTTGGTAGGAATGAAATTAATTTTGAATTTTTGGTATGTATGGTTATTTGGTATAAATTATAAATTGCTGTTACTGTCATAAAAGGTTACAAAACACTCAAATAGATACATTTGGCTATTTCATTTTTTAAATGACTAAAAATATACTTTAAATTATGGAGAAAGTAATTTTTCTTTATTGAAACTACATGGGATATATGCAACAAAAGTGACATTTCAACTTAAAAATAGGGGAAAAAGAACGAGGAAAGGAAAACCTTTGCAGGACTATGGAAAAGAAGAAACAAGATATAGTTTCAATTGAAAAATGACTTGCATAAATTGAGCAATATATCAAAATGTTTTTTTCTTTAAATTTCCAAACATGGGAAATTTGAAAAAACCTAAGAAACAATGTATCACTTCAGATACTACTCTATGGAATGATGAAAATTGCAATATGAGTGATAACAATTTATATGATAAACTTAAGGTATTTCATAATATGTTCTGCAATGAAGATAATTCTCATATATGCCTCCACTATAATGTTTACATGTAATATGTAAAAATTCATAGTGCATTTCTGAATCTAAGTATCACTTCAAGCATTTTTTACTGACAATTCCATTTACTACTGCAAAGTTCTTCCAAATTGAAATTAATTTAAAAAATGATTTAAGAATAACAATGGCTTAAGAAAAGTTATCTAATTTGGTATTACTAAAAATAGAACATAAATTATGTGAAAATATTGATTTAGCAACTAATATGTGATTTTGCTGAAATGATGGTAAGAAAAATAAATTTTATGAAGGAATATAAATAATGTATGCAATATATATCTTTATTACTAACCCCAATATTTCTGGCCCCTTGATATAGACATGCTCAATAGTAATTTGGTATTTGATATTTAAACTAGTTTTGTGTGTGTGTTTGTGTGTATAAATTTTAACTTTACACACGCCTTTCACTGTTGTTGTTATGAAGAAATGTTTGTCAAGGTAGGAGGCTAGAACATATTGCATTTAAAAGTTTGTTACCTTGACTTATAACGTTTCAATATTTAGATTTATGGTAAGTGGGCCTTCACTTGTCCCAGACCTTGCAGGTAAGAGAGGTGCCCTCGGTCAGAAGGACCATTTTTGAGAGTACTTTGCCTCTTACCAGCTGTGTCATCTCGAGCAAATCACTAAACTTCCCTAAAACTCATTTCCCCCATATGTAGGTTTATGATCTCTTACCCACGTGTCTCTTAGGGTTGTTTTGAAAATCACCTGAGGTGATGATAATGATGATGATAGCAGCAGCAACAACAACAAATACCTTTTATGCTGATTGTGTGCTATTTATTACCTCTTTAAGCATTGCAACGACCCTATGAGGTAGTACTATTATTGTCCCCACTTTATAGATGAGGGAATTGAGGCATAGAAAGGTTAGTAACTTGCCCAAGGCCACACAGCTAGTAAATGGTGGTGATGTGATTTGAACCCAGGCAGTCTGACTTGTATTTTGTAAACCACAAAGTGCATATCAGGTATATTGCCATGTTTATCCATAGTTTGTGAAGGTTTTAACTTTTGGATAGTTGTTATAACATATGCCGCATCTGCATTGTTAGTTTGATCATAGAATTCTTGCCTTCCAACTCCTTATATAAAAGTTGGGGCTTTGTGAATTTATGTCTTGCTGGAGTTCATGGTGTAGATAGAAAATTGATCTTGAAAACTTCAGTTATCATTATTGCTTGGTAAAAACTATTCAAAGGTTTGACTGGAGATGAATCTGATCTATGTGTTAGAACAAATATCATAGGTCATGTAGTTAAATGCAAAAATTTCTTTTAACATATTCTTGGTACTTCAAGTGATCTCAAGGTCTACTAACTTGATTTGGTTTGTGGAAGAAATAGAAAAATATTATGAGATGAACCAATGATTGTGGAAGAAATAGAAAAATATTATGAGATGAACCAATGACAAATCAGATAAATACCAGTTGCAAATCAGAAGAGTAGCTCAAAAATTGCGGGGGATAGAGGTCCGTAGTCCTTAAAACCCCCAAATTTACAAAATACAGTGCATATTTTTTTCAAATAAAATGCAGTAATGAATAACTAAAACATTTAAGCTCCCCTCAGACCCTCAATGATTTTAGAAAAAGACACGTAATTTATAAAGTTACTTTAAAAGTCTGTCCTGGCAACTCTACATTATATTGTTAAGAGTAGTGAGCCGAAATATAGATTCATCTTAATCTGAAAACTTCTTTATTTTCCGTATAATTTCTGCTTATGGAAGGAAGAGAAACAAACTTCATACACATATGGATGCTGCTGGTCATTTGGGTTCACTCACTAGAAAGAGAACAGTGATTAATATGTGCTACTCAGTTATTAATGGTTCTTGGCAGATTGGAAAAGTATTAAATGGCATGGACCCTTGTGGTGTCTTGTGTGTAACTGAATTTGCTAATCCTATCTATATACTGACCATTGGATGTGTAAGTAAAAAGATGGGCACAAGCTTTGAGGTAAATTAACCATAATTTAGGCACTCAAATAAAATTTCCCCCAAGTAAATATGGTAGGATACCACACCCTTGTTCCTTACTTAACTTTATTTAAATGATATTTCTTCTGGAGATATTATTCTGGAATTCTTCTGATATTTGGAGCCAGGTGTGGGGGGTTTATTTCTGCTGGTGTTTGAGAAGCCTAGGAAAATTGGTTCTATTTCAGAAACACTCCCTCTTTTGACCCCAGTTGTTTTGAACAATGACATCATCGTTGCGGGGTAAAGGTCTAGCTTCCCAACATGATTGCAGGAGCCACTGGGCTATGTCAATGCTGGAGCACTCATTAAGGGGAATGGAGAACATTCCTTCACAGCAGCATCCATGGACTGGGCTCTGATGGGAGGGTAATGGGTGTTGCATGAAAAAAGGGTTTATGTTCTAATGAATTTGGAGAACAGTGCTTGAGAAGGTCAAATGTGTACATTCCCCTATGCCGCAGGACTTATCAGAACATTTAGTATGTTAATGGGTGCTGTGATCTCGGCAGGGGATTTTTCAAGATGTGTAGCTGATGAATTTTCTGTGGAACACAATTTGAGGAATGATGCTTTGCAGTAACACTTCATATTTCATAGTCTATCCCCCCAAACCAAGCTGGTTGCTTGAAAAAATAGGGAGTGTAAATATTAAGGCAGCACCTGTATGAGAAAGGGGTGGCATAGAAATCACTGACCCTACTGTCTGTCCCTTCCCTTCTCAAATGCAGGAGCACGAATGGCCCCTCTCTCTCCATCACTTTCTTTTTTCCCTCCAAGAACAAGAAGCAGAGGACTTGGGACAAACAAAACTGCTTGTGCAAAGAATCAGGCAGAGTGGCTCCGAGTTGCTCTAAGGCTCTCGCTTGAATTAAAGGCGAGGCCACATAAGAGGAAATGAAAGGGTCTGCTCAGAGATCAAATGAAGCATTTGTATAGAACCTTATTCAAAATGGATACAAATGCATCAATTCTTCAGAATTATAGGTGAATCAAAGGAAAATTACATCCAAGGAGATAAAGCAGCAGCCAGCAGTCTAACCATGTACAGCACAGAGATGCAACTTTGAAGCTTCTGGCCTGGTGTGCCAAAGAGCCAGATGTGGCAGGTGGAATTATAGCAGCTCCAGCTCAGCATCTGGAGTGTATAAATCTGTCCCACAAAAAATTAGAGGTGCACAAGAAGCTGGTGGGAATGACCAGTTGAATATATATTTTTGAAAGAAAAGTTGCTTTGAAGAACAAAAAACATTCTTTTTTAAAAAAAATAAAAATTAGATCTAGGCTCAGTATTGCTCTATGTATTGGTGATGGTGTGAAAGGATCATACAAAGGGATTTTTGAAGCTCCAAAATAGCAAAATTCCTAAGATTTCTCTCTTTTCTGGCAGAAAGAGAGGAGGAGGGAGGGAGGGAGGGAAGGTGGGGGGGGAGGGGAGAGAGAGAGAGAGAGAGAGAGAGAGATGGGCAGGGGTCCAAGGTAGCATTATGTTATTACGTAAACATGAAGAAAGGATGATGCTTCGAGGCTGAGCCAGTCATTCATAATTGGGGCCCTGATTCAGTCACTCTACAGGCCTGAAGAAGGCTTTTTTTTTGTGGATATATTCCTTGAGGCTTCCTTCTACCGATCGGAGACTTGTGATTTTTTTTCTGTTACCAAAAAGATGTGCAGTATATGAAAATGTTGCGACAGATACAGTTTCATAAAGATGATATGCAACAATGCAATTACTGCATTGCTAATAAGCAGCATTTATCTAGATCACAAAATATTCTGGCTTGAAGGGACCTTAGAGAATCTCTAGTCAACCCCCTCACGTTCTAGAAGCTGCAACTGAGGAACAGCAAAGACAGTGACTTGTGTGAGGGAAGGTTTAGTGAGTGGCAGAGTCGGGGTGGGTGTCAGGGATCCTGATTCCCAGTCTGGTGCTCACTCTTTTTGCCATGCTTCCTGTGTTACATCAAGGTGTCAAAATTCTTCCCTAATCCGTAGCTCTTCCACACCCCACAATGGGAAGAGATGTGAATACAGGCACATGGTGTCTTCAGTTCCAAGAAGTCCTCCGTTACAGTGGGTAGTGACTATGTTTCCCTTTAAAAAAAAAAAAAAAAAAGATGAGAAAGGGGCTGAAAGTGTTGGGAGAGGGTTAGGGTAATAATCAGAACATACTCTCCCACCCAGGGACGTGCTTCTGGGAGGTGACAGAGACTCATTCTCAGGGCATCTGCCATCATTAGGGAGATTCTAAGTGTGGACAATGGATAACCAACTAACTTGATAACTTGCACTAATTCATCATGTCCCTCGTACTTAGTGAAGATGGAAAAAAAATAAAGATGAGACCTCCAGCCTATGAATTGCAATTTCAGCCTATGATCTCATCTGATTCAGTTCTCTTGTTATAGAATCCACTGCTGAAACCCTTAAAGCACTCTCCCAGCCAGATCTTTTGACCCTTACCACTGATCCGGGAGGTAGGCAGGCAGGACAGGTGTAATCATGCCCATTTGCAGGTAAGAAAATGGAGATTCTATGAAGTTAAATGCCTTCCCCAGAGGCAGGGTGCAAATCCGGTTATCGTCTCCCAAATATGTGTTGACTGTTCCTGTTCCTAGAGCTGCTCCCGGGGCCACTGAGTTGATGAAGGGTCACGTGATGGAGGACCACTAGGATGGTGCTCTCCCCAAATGAAGTCCACTGTGAGGGACTTCCCTGGCGGTCCAGTGGTTAAGACTCCCTGCTTGCATTGCAGCGTACGATCCCTGGTCGGGGAACTAAGATCCCACATGCTGCACGGCATGGCCAAAAAAAAAAACTGTTCACTGTGAATAGGGGGTGAGTTAAGAACCTGGCCATCTCTGCTAGAAAGGACGTGTCAGGTTAAAAAGATGACAAGTGGTGGGCAACACGGGGTGGCAAATTGGTGGAGGGCTCTTGGAGACAGCCGAGAGACAGACTAGATGTGACAAGCAGTAGAGACTGCTGCAGGGGTCTTGACAATGTGATGAGCGCCATGGCACTCTAGGAAGATGAGTCCCTTAGATAACAGCAGCAACATGGTCCACAGTAACATCAGCGTCCTTCCTGAACCTCATCTCTGGGGCTTCCAAATGCTGCCTGTCACCGTGAGAAAGATAAAAGGCCTTCTCTGTTGGAATCTGGCCAGCTAATCTCAGAGCTCCAGTTCAAGGAACAGGCCAGATGTGTCCTAGCAAGGAAACACTACATGTTTGGACAAAGGCTTGTTCAGGTATAAAATATGGCTCTGGGGTAGGTGACAATTCCTACCACATGTGTAGGAAGAGAGAACCGCAAGCTGGTTAACGTTGCCGCTGCCTTTTCTCTCTATGGGAACAATATGTTTCCCAGCTCTGCACACCCCGGGGAGAGCTTGGTATGCACTTGGTTCTCTAAGCATCCAGGGATTAGCACATTTTTATTTGGGATCAGCATGCATTTCTTAACTTCTAGTTAAACCTTATTAACTGGAAGGTACATATATGCTTCCTTGACATCACCTTATACAGCATGTGGTGCGAAGGACAAAACACTGAGTTTGGAACCAGATATTCCAAATTCTCTGTGTAACTTCTTAGTATTCCCCATCTATAAGATCATCTTAAGCAAAATCCTTATAAGACAGCCAGTGTTCAATAAACTCATGTGTTTGGCTAAGGGTGTGGGTAACAATCAACATGGGAGTTTTTTTCTAAATGGACAATCTCATCCTTTTCCTGTCCTTCTGCAAGTGTCCTTATGGAGGATATTTGGAGTGAGACTGGGTGTCTGTATTGTAACAACACCTTGGGTAATTTTGCTGAACAGCTCTGGCTAAGAACCACTATGAAAATATTGTTGCTGTTACCTTATGAAGAACTGAGCCCAATGACTTTGTACCTTAAATTGTCTGCATACAAATACCATAATTGCTGTATATTATCATGTAGCCTTAGCTATTCATTTAAGCAGCTTCTCTATTTGAAAATCATTTAATATTTAGTCTCTTGCAGCCATTAGTATTTTTTTTAAAAAAATCTTATTTATAACCCATTTCATTCCCAAAAAGATTTGAGGGGCTTTTATAAAACAACTTTTCGACATAAAGTCAGCTATAATTCATATTGACCTTCATACCTAATTAGTTTAAATGAAGGAAGTTTTTCCATTTTTGAGTATTAATGTTTCTCTCAAAGTTTATTTCTCTGAAACTGCTCCCCATCTTCTTTTAATTTCTCTCAAAGGATAGATATGGCAGAAATGGTGAATTGTAATGGGTTTGGGGATCACCGTAAAAGAAAAACGAAAACCTCCAGATTGCGGAGGCTGTGTCAGACTCTATCAAAAGGATTTGGCTAAGCCGTCCAAGACCAAGGCAGTGGAAGACCATGAACAGGAATACAAATGAGCTCATTATCATGTCAATTTCCCATCCTTTATGACTGCTTGATTTTTGCAGGTGCCATAGGTCCACCAAATGTTCACCTTTTCCTCTTCAGTTGTAAAATAGGTTGCCAGGTAAAGCCATTATCCCAGAATCTCATCTACCTACCTTTCCTGAAATACCGCTTTGGAAGGGAAGAAGATAAAGAATGACCATTTATTGAGCACCAAGTATTCTGGAGGTTATCTTATTTCAAAACTTTATAACGAAATTAAAGAGCTATTTGGGAAGAAGTAATACAATGGAATGAACCAAGGTAAAGTTACAAAAAGCAACTTAAACACTCAAAAAAAAATAAACCTCTGAATACATAAAATTCCAAATAATACTCAGGACTCAGTAGTGTGGCCTTGCCGATTCCCACTTCCTCTCCCCTTGCATGCCGTAAAACCCCTCATCTATGACAAGCCCCTGTCTCAGACCCATTCATTTTGTTTTTGAATTTTTGAACTTTATTTTTTTATACAGCAGGTTCTTATTAGTCATCCATTTTATACATATTAGTAAATAAATGTCAATCCCAATCTCCCAATTCATCCCCTAACCCCGCCAATTTCCCCGCTTTCAGACCCATTCATTATTTTGGTTCTGTGTGTGGCCGAGTCATACAGTGTTGGTTACTTTCTAAAATGTAGCTGATAAACTAATTCCAAAGGGTGCCCAGAACTTCTATTCACATGTGCTTGAAGTGCAGTGTGCTCGTCCTGATTTTTTCGAATTCTCTAGCTGTTTCTATTCCTTTTCACTAAGAGCAAGAGCCTCATTATCCCCAGCTTACAGGGGCAGAGGGCTCTTTGGGCTGCTCGGCCTTCCTACAGCCAGGGTTCTTCTTAACTACTGAAGCTGCACGTGGATTGGTTCCTTTAAGGCACATCATAAACGTGGGGTTACAGCACAAAAATGAGCTGTTATTATTACTAGGGATTTTTGCATACTTACTGCTTCTACTGTAAGTATAGGGAAAGAGGTTCAGTTTTAAACATCAGCTTTAAAAAGAATTGCAATACATTCAGTATTTAAATTCTTTTGTATATCAAGTAAAATTTTGTCAGAATTCATGACTCCTTCTCACCTGTCATATGATTTTTCTTTTTTTTCCATATGAATTATGAAATAGTTTGTGAATCACTTGCAAGGTTTATCCTTTCTTTCCCAGATCCTAAATGACTTATTTTTCTTATTGACTTTTTAAATTTTTTCTTTTCTTTTTTTTTTTTTTTGCGGTACGCGGGCCTCTCACTGTTGTGGCCTCTCCCGTTGCGGAGCACAGGCTCCGGACGCGCAGGCTCAAGCGGCCGTGGCTCACGGGTCCAGCCGCTCCGCGGCATGCGGGATCTTCCCGGACCAGGGCACGAACCCGTGTCCCCTGCATCGGCAGGCGGACTCTCAACCACTGCACCACCAGGGAAGCCCCTTAAATTTTTTCTAAATGGCTTTTTGACGATAAAGGATTGTTGAAAGGAGCGTTTCTTTAACTAGGTTAAACTGATAGTTACAGTTTCTATGCCCTTCTTAGTTTAGTTTTGTTTTTTTTTCATCGTGTAATTACACAGCAGATCACCTGGGCCTTCTACGTAATATTTCTCTCATTAACACAGTTTAAGAAATAGGAATCATTGTGCACCCACATCTCCACTATCCATCCGCACCCACCGGGGCCCCTGTTGCCACAGAGAGAATTCCGGAGGTGGAAGGTACAGCCGAAAGTTCAACTTCTCCCGTTCCAAGTTATTTCAGACAAGGAGTTGCTTCTGTTCTTAGATTTCAAAAGTGACACATCAGTAATCACAGATGATTACCTGTTCCAATTAATCACGTTTACAATGAAGAAATTGAACATAATTTTTTGGCCAGTTTGAATCCATCTATTCTCAATATAAATTGGTGTTTTTCAACTGTGAGTTGCAACATATTCATTAGTGGGTGTTGAAGTCAATTAAGTGAATCATGGTTGGCATTTAAAGAAAAGAAATGGAATTGAATGAAATAGACTATGAAATGTAAAATTGTCTTGTGGAACTTTCTTTCAGGGGTGTGTGTGTGCGTGTGTGTGTGTGTTTACTGGGAGGACGTACCGTCCTGCGGATCATGGTGAAAATATTTGAAAACCACTGATTTAAACAACTTGCTTTAAAATTATGTTCCTCAAACTTTAGGGTTCCAGAAAAAGGTGCTCGAGGTGGTTGGAAGGTAGGGAGTCCCCATCACTGGTTCCATCATTAAAAAACTCTTTTTCTGTTGTTTTATGTATTGGGGGTACTGCATAAAATTTCATTTGGAGAAATCATTCTGCTTCTAAATAAAGTTTGAAAGGCACGGCTCCATATCAAGACTATGTTGACCATCACTTTGTTTAGAATTGAGCTGCTGCTCTTCCTAAGAAATAATTATTCAATGACCCCCAGGATTCTTCAGGAGTAGACATTCCCACTTCCTTGTAGGTTGTATTTTTGCCACCTCTCCATAATTGTTATTACATCTGTGGCTCCTTTCTTATTTCTCCCCAAATTTGGGGAACAACTGGGCCCAGCTGTCACTGTTAAATTGTCTAGTTTAGGTCATTACGCCCCAGCATAGGTTTCCATCTACCTCTGTAGTAGCTTTTCATTTTGCTGCATCTTCCAAATCTGAATAAGAGGATCTTTATTCAAATAGGAGCCAAGTAAAGGTAAGCCATGCTCACCTAGCTTTCTCCATCCCTCTTTCCCCAGCTTGTAACATGAAGGGCCTGTAGTTTTTTTTAGCTGTTTGGATACTTACCAATGTTAAAGAACATTGAATTGAATCACAGCCCAACTGAATAGCAAAATGTTAGACGTGAATGGGACAGAAGCATCATTTACTCAAACTGCCATGTTTGCATGTTAGGAAACTCAGGCCTGGATAACTAACCCAAAGACACAGTTTCCATTCCCTTCTACTCAGAGGCCTCATCCATTACTTTGTTCAACTAACCATTATTTATTAAGCATAAGAGATTTATACCCTAAGCAGTGGTTTTAGAACTTTTTGACTGCCATTCAGTACGGATAAACACATATATGATCAAGCCCATATGTAATGAAAAAATTTCACAAAACCATATGTACCCTTACAACAAGTGGTACTCTTTTCTGTTTTCCATTCCTGTCTTAAGTACACGTTAGGTGCTGTAGCACAGAAATCCAAAATCCTGGCTTTAAATAAGATAGAAGTTGATTTCTTTCTCATGGAATAATTCAGTTATGAGTAATTCTGGACTGGCTGGATGGCTTTGCCTGACAAGGGTATTCGGGGGCATAGTTCCTTCTGTTTGGTTGGTCTCCTATTTCTGGGGGGTTGTGCTTACTGAGTTGGTTGAATTTGATTCACCTGCACATCCAGGTTCTAGCCTACAGGGAGGAAAAAGTGAAAGTCCAGACCAAATATTTGTGTCTTTAAGGGAATGGCCTGGAAGTTACATACACATTGCTTCTTCCCACATCTCACTGGTGCAAATTTAATCATGTGGCAATATATCTGCAAATTTATCCTAGCTTGTAGTCATATATCTATGGCTAAAACTCAGGATGTATTTCTAGAAGGATAAAGAGTGAAGGACTACTTGTTAAGAAGTAGTGGTGTTCCACTAGTTCTTTTCACTTCGCCCCAGACTTGCTGATGGCTACCTAGTAAATTGATGTCATAAGCCACTAATTAGCGACAACATGCAGCTTTAAAATCATTATCCTGAAGTGTAGTAGGCTACATATTAAATAATTTTACCAGGAGAAATGTTTAAAAAGATACGCTCAAAATGCTATTGATATTTTAGCTAGTTTTCTTGTTATTTTTTTTGGCTGCACCACACGGAACATCCCCAACCAGGGATCGAATCCATGCCCCCTGTGTCGGAAGCCTGGAGTCTTAACCACTGGACCACCAGGGAAATTCCTACCTAGTTTTCATTTTTATCAAAGTTATACAAGCACAGAATTTATAGGCTCAAATAGAATTGCAAGTACCCCCAATCATTCCTAACTCTCGTCTTCAGTTTCCTACTTCTGGGATGCTACCGTTTTCAACTCTTGATATTTACTCCATATATTCATAGAACAGGTTTATATTTCTACTTTTTGGTCTGTTAGTTTTAAACAATATATGTTGATTTCCCACCGTAATAAATGAGGATTCTCACCTCCTTCTGCCTCTTACTCCCCACCCTACACATCTTATCCTTTCAAACCTCCAATGTAGTTAATCATAATTTTGGTTAGATCAGGATTCAGTGTTTACATTATTATGAATATGCAGATTAATTCACAGCTGTTCCATGTATTTTCCCAGGCTTAATTTTCTTTCGTGGACAATCTTTTGTATATTCTTGTTACTGTCTTTTCTAAAAATTTATTTAAAGCTCTATGTACTTATCATTGGTTCATCCGCCAGTTCTCCCCCTGGTTATATAAATCTCCACTCAATACTTTCAAACATATCAGGTATTGCATTAATTTCATCTTCTTGAAGGAAAATTTCCCAGAGTCTTCTGATCTGCCCCAATCTGGTTCTCTAGAAGAGCTGCATAGATATTATTTCAGGTTCTTCCTTTACCATCATCTTAGGTATTCCTTCCAACTCCCTCATCTGTTGGATACACTGTTTTTTGGATAACAGTTGTCTTCTTCTTTTTTTTTTTTTTTTTTTTACTGCTTCATTCCAGTGGAGCATATCCTCCAGCAACTACCCGAACAAGGTTGTAGGTTAAATAAATGCACTGAGGTCTTGCATGTTTGAAAATATCTTCATTCGACTTTGACACAATTCTTAGTTTGGTTGGACATAAGATTCTAGGTTAGGAATAATTTTCCTTCAAAATATTGAAGATATTGCTGCACTGTTTTCTAGGCTTCGGAGTTGCTGAGAAGCCTGGTACTCTTCTGATGCTTGATCCTGTGAAGGAACCTTGCTTTTCTCTCTGGAAGATTGCAAGCATTCTCTTTGTCTTCAGTGTGCTGAAATCTTACAATGACATGCTTTGGTGTGCATCTATGTTTATTCATTGTTGGGAGCTCTTAGTGGATCCTATAAATCTGGAGAATCACATCCTTTTTTTTCCTGGAATATTTTCTACCATTATGTTATTATTTTCTCCCTTCATTTTGCTCTGTTCTCCTTTTTTTGAACTCTGTTATTATATTTGAGCTCATGGACTAGTCTTTTAATTTTATAATTTTTTTTAACATTTTTATTGGAGTGTAATTGCTTTACAATGGTGTGTTAGTTTCTGCTTTATAACAAAGCGAATCAGCTATACATATACATATATCCCCATATCTCTTCCCTCTTGCATCTCTCTCCCTCCCACCCTCCCTATCCCACCCTTCTAGATAGTCACAAAGCACCGAGCTGATCTCCCTGTGCTATGCGACTGCTTCCCACTAGCTATCTATTTTACATTTGGTAGTGTATATATGTCCATATATACACTACTACGGTCTCACTTTGTTCCAGCTTACCCTTCCCCTCTCCCTGTCCTCAAGTCCATTCTCTAGTAGGTCTGTGTCTTTATTCCCGTCTTGCCCCTACGTTCTTCATAACCATTTTTTGGTTTGTTTTTAGATTCCATATATATATGTGTCAGCATACGGTATTTGTTTTTCTCTTTCTGATTTACTTCACTCTGTATGAGAGACTCTAGGTCCATCCACCTCACTACAAATAACTCAATTTCATTTCTTTTTATGGCTGAGTAATATTACATTGTGTATATGTGCCACATCTTCTTTATCCATTCATCTGTCGATGGACACTTAGGTTGCGTCCATGTCCTGGCTATTGTAAATAGAGCTGCAATGAACATTGTGGTACATGACTCTTTTTGAGTTATGGTTTTCTCAGGGTAGATGCCCAGTGGTGGGATTGCTGGGTCGTATGGTAGTTCTATTTGTAGTTTTTTAAGGAAACTCCATACTGTTCTGCAAAGTGGCTGTATCAATTTACATTCCCACCAACAGTGTTATGAGGGTTTCTTTTTCTCCACACCCTCTCTAGCATTTACTGTTTGTAGATTTTTTGATGATGGCCATTCTGACTGGTGTGAGATGATATCGCATTGTAGTTTTGATTTGCATTTCTCTAATGATTAATGATGTTGAGCATTCTTTCATGTGTTTGTTGGCAATCTGTATATCTTCTTTGGAGAAATGTCTATTTAAGTCTTCTGCCCATTTTTGGATTGGGTTGTTTGTTTTTTTTTTTTGATATTGGGCTGCATGAGCTGCTTGTAAATTTGGGAGGTTAATCCTTTGTCAGTTGCTTCATTTGCAAATATTTTCTCCCATTCTGAGGATTGTCTTTTGGTCTTGTTTATGGTTTCCTTTGCTGTGCAAAAGCTTTTAAGTTTCATTAGGTCCCATTTGTTTATTTTTGTTTTTATTTCCATTTCTCTAGGAGGTGGGTCAAAAAGGATCTTGCTGTGATTTATGTCGTAGAGTGTTCTGCCTATGTTTTCCTCTAAGAGTTTGATAGTGTCTGGCCTTACATTTCGGTCTTTAATTCATTTTGAGTTCTTTTTGTGTATGGTGTTAGGGAGTGTTCTAATTTCATTCTTTTACATGTAGCTGTCCAGTTTTCCCAGCACCAGTTATTGAAGAGGCTGTCTTTTCTCCATTATATAATCTTGCCACCTTTATCAAAGATAAGGTGACCATATGTGCATGGGTTTGTCTCTGGGCTTTCTATCCTGTTCCATTGATCTATCTTTCTGTTTTTGTGCGAGTACCATACTGTCTTGATTACTGTAGCTTTGTAGTATAGTGTGAAGTCAGGGATCCTGATTCCTCCAGTTCCATTTCTCTTTCTCAAGATTGCTTTGGCTATTTGGAGTCTTTTGTGTTTCCATACAAATTGTGAAAATTTTTGTTCTAGTTCTGTGAAAAATGCCAGTGGTAGTTTGATAGGGATTGCACTGAATCTGTAGATTGCTTTGGGTAGTAGAGTCATTTTCAGAATGTTGATTCTTCCAATCCAAGAACATGGTATATCTCTCCATCTGTTGGTTTCATCTTTAATTTCTTTCATTAGTGTCTTAAAATTCTCTGCATACAGGTCTTTTGTTTCCTTAGGTAGGTTTATTCCTAGGTATTTTATTCTTTTTACTGCAATGGTAAATGGGAGTGTTTCCTTAATTTCTCTTTCACATTTTCCATCATTAGTGTATAGGAATGCAAGAGATTTCTGTGCATTAATTTTGTATTTGACAACTTTACCTAATTCATTGATTAGCTCTAGTAGTTTCCTGGTAGCATCTTTAGGATTCTCTATGTATAGTATCATGTCATCTGCAAACAGTGACAGCTTTACTTCTTCTTTTCTGATTTGGATTCCTTTTATTTCTTCTCTGATTGCTGTGGCTAAAACTTCCAAAACTATGCTGAATAACAGTGGTGAGTGTGGGCCTTGTCTTGTTCCTGATCTTAGAGGAAATGCTTTCAGTTTTTCACCATTGAGGACGATGTTGTTGTGGGTTTGTTATATATGGCCTTTATTATTTTGAGGTAAGTTCCTTCTATGCCTACTTTCTAGAGGGTTTTTATCATAAATGGGTGTTGAATTTTGTCAAAAGCTTTCTCTGCATCTATTGAGATGATCATATGGATTTTCTCCTTTAATTCGTTAATATGGTGTATCACATTGATTGATTTGTGTATATTGAAGAATCCTTGCATTCCTGGGATAAACTCCACTTGATCATGGTGTATGACCCTTTTAATGATTCTTTTTGCTAGTATTTTGTTGAGGATTTTTGCATCTATGTTCATCAGTGATACTGGCCTGTAGTTTTTTTGTGACATCTTTGTCTGGTTTTGTTGTCAGGGTGATGGTGGCCTCATAGAATGAGTTTAGGAGTGTTCCTTCCTCCGCAATTTTTTGGAAGAGTTTGAGAAGGATGGGTGTTAGCTTTTCTCTAAATGTTTGATAGAATTCACCTGTGAAGCCATCTGGTCCTGGGCTTTTGTTTGTTGGAAGATTTTTAATCACAATTTCAGTGCTTTTGATTGGTCTATTCATATTTTCTGTTTCTTCCTGGTTCAGTCTTGGAAGGTTATTCTTTTCTAAGAATTTGTCCATTTCTTCCAGGTTGTCCAATTTATTGTCATATAATTGCTTGTAGTAATCTCTCATGATCCTTTGTATTTCTGCCATGTCAGTTGTTACTTCCCCTTTTTCTTTTTTAATTCTATTGATTTGAGTCTTCTCCCTTTTTTTCTTGATGAGTCTGCCTAATGGTTTATCAATTTTCTTTTATCTTCTCAAAGAACCAGCTTTTAGTTTTATTTATCTTTGCTATCGTTTCCTTCATTT
Source organism: Delphinapterus leucas (assembly GCF_059928025.1). Taxonomy (NCBI): domain Eukaryota; kingdom Metazoa; phylum Chordata; class Mammalia; order Artiodactyla; family Monodontidae; genus Delphinapterus; species Delphinapterus leucas. Next base: position 48,402,647 of record NC_143129.1, on the reverse strand, counting down.
CTTTTTCATTTATTTCTAATCTGATCTTTATGATTTCTTTCCTTCTGCTAACTATGGGGTTTTCTGTTCTTCTTTCTCTAATTGCTTTAGGTATAAGGTTAGGTTGTTTATTTGAGATGTTTCTTGTTTCTTAAGGTAGGATTGTATTGCTATAAACTTCCCTCTTAGAACTGCTTTTGTTACATCCCATAGGTTTGAGTCATCGTGTTTTCATTGTCATTTGTTCCTAGGTATTTTTTGATTTCCTCTTTGATTTCTTCAGTGATCTCTTGGTTATTAAGTAGTGTATTTTTTAGCCTCCATGTGTTTGTGTTTTTTACAGATTTTTTCCTCTAATTAATATCTAGTCTCACTGCGTTGTGCTCGGAAAAGATACTTGATATGATTTCAATTTTCTTAAATTTACCAAGGCTTGATTTGTGACCCACGATATGATCTATCCTGGAGAATGTTCCATCAGCACTTTAGAAGAAAGTGTATTCTGTTGTTTTTGGATGCAGTGTCCTATAAATATCAATTAAGTCCATCTTGTTTAATGTATCATTTAAAGCTTGTGTTTCCTTATTTATTTTCATTTTGGATACTCTGTCCTTGGTGAAAGTGGGGTGTTAAAGTCCCCTGCTATGATTGTGTTACTGTCGATTTCCCCTTTTATGGCTGTTAGTATTTGTCTTATGTATTGAGGTGCTCCTATGTTGGGTGCATAAATATTTACAATTGTTATATCTTCTTCTTGGATCGATCCCTTGATCATTATGTAGTGTCCTTCTTTGTCTCTTGTAATAGTCTTTGTTTTAAAGTCTATTTTGTCTGAAACGAGAATTGCTACTCCAGCTTTCTTTTGGTTTCCATTTGCATGGAGTATCTTTTTCCATCCCCTCACTTTCAGTCTGTGTGTGTCCCTAGGTCTGAAGTGGGTCTCTTGTAGACAGCATATATACATGTCTTGTTTTTGTATCCATTCAGCCAGTCTATGTCTTTTGGTTGGAGCAGTTAATCCATTTACATTTAGGGTAATTATCGATATGTTTGTTCCTATTACCATTTTCTTAACTGTTTTGAGTTTGTTATTGTAGGTCTTTTCCTTCTCTTGTATTTCCTGGCTAGAGAAGTTCCTTTAGCATTTGTTGTAAAGCTGGTTTGGTGGTGCTGAATTCTCTTAGCTTTTGCTTGTCTGTAAAGGTTTTAATTTCTCTGTCAAATCTGAATGAGGTCCTTGCTGGATAGAGTAATCTTGGTTGTAGGTTTTTCCCTTTCATCACTTTAAATATGTCCTGCCACTCTCTTCTGGCTTGCTGAGTTTCTGCTGAAAGATCCGCTGTTAACCTTATGGGGATTCCCTTGTGTGTTATTTGTTGTTTTTCCCTTGTGCTTTTAATATTTTTTCTTTGTATTTAATTTTTGATAGTTTGATTAATATGTGTCTTGGTATGTTCTCCTTGGATTTATCCTTTATGGGACTCTCTGTGCTTCCTGGACTTGATTAACTATTTCCTTTCCCATATTAGGGGAGTTTTCAACTATAATCTCTTCCAATATTTTCTCAGTCCCTTTCTTTTTCTCTTCTTCTTCTGGGACCCCTATAATTCGAATGTTGGTGTGTTTAATATTGTCCCAGAGGTCTCTGAGACTGCCCTCAATTCTTTTCATTCTTTTTTCTTTATTCTGCTCTGCAGTAGTTATTTCCACTATTTTATCTTCCAGGTCACTTATATGTTCTTCTGCCTCAGTTATTCTGCTATTGATCCCTTCTAGAGAATTTTTAATTTCATTTATTGTGTTGTTCATGTTTGTTTGTTTGCTCTTTAGTTCTTCTAGGTCCTTGTTAAACGTTTCTTGTATTTTCTCCATTGTATTTCCAAGATTTTGGATCATCTTTACTATCATTATTCTGAATTCTTTTTCAGGTAGACTGCCTATTTCCTCTTCATTTGTTAGGTCTGGTGGGTTTTTACCTTGCCCCTTCATCTGCTCTGTGTTTCTTTGTCTTCTCATTTTGCTTAACTTACTGTGTTTGGGGTCTCGTTTTCACAGGCTGCAGGTTCGTAGTTCCCATTGTTTTTGGTGTTTGCCCCCAGTGGCTAAGGTTGGTTTCCTGGTGGAGGGGACTAGTGCCTGTGTTCTGGTGGATGAGCCTGGATCTTGTCTTTCTGGTGGGCAGGTCCACGTCTGGTGGTGTGTTTGGGGGTGTCTGTGACCTTATTATGATTTTAGGCAGCCTCTCTGCTAATGGGTGGGGTTCTGTTCCTGTCTTGCTAGTTGTTTGGCATAAGGTGTCCAGCATTGTAGCTTGCTGGTTGTTGAGTGGAGCTGGGTCTTGGCGTTGAGATGGAGATCTCTGGGAGATTTCTGCCATTTGATATTATGTGGAGCTGGGAGGACTCTGGTGCACCAATGTCCTGAAGTTGGCTCTCCCACCTCAGAGGCACAGCACTGATGCCTGGCTGGAACACCAAGAGCCTGTCATCCACCTGGCTCAGAATAAAAGGGAGAAAGAAAAAGAAAGAAAGAAAGAAAGGAAGGGAGAAGAAAGAAAGAAAGAAAGAAAGGGAGGAAGGGAGGGAAGAAAAGGGAGGAAGGGAGGGAAGAAAAGGAAGGAAGGAAGGGAAAGAAAGAAAGGAAATAAAGTAACAAAGTTATTAAAATAAAAAATAATTATTAAAAAAAAGTTTAAGTAATTTAAAAACAGGAAAGAAAGAAAGAACAACCAAACCAAAAAACAAATCCACCAATGATAACAAGCCCTGAAAACTATACTAAAAACAAAACAAAAAAAAAAAACGGACAGACAGAACTCTAGGACAAATGGTAAAAGCAAAGCTGTACAGACAAAATCACACACAGAAGCATACACATACACACTCACAAAAAGAGAAAAAGGGGAAAAAAATATATATATATCGTTGCTCCCAAAGTCCACCTCCTCAATTTGGGATGATTCGTTGTCTATTCAGGTATTCCACAGATGCAGGGTACATCAGGTTGACTGTGGAGATTTAATCTGCTGCTCCTGAGGCTGCTGGGAGAGATTTCCCTTTCTCTTCTTTGTTCGCACAGCTCCCGGGGTTCAGCTTTGGATTTGGCCCTGCCTCTGCGTGTAGGTCGCCTGAGGGCGTCTGTTCCCTCTCAGACAGGACGGGGTTAAAGAGCAGCTAATTCGGGGGCTCTCTGGCTCACTCAGGCTGGGGGGGGGGAGGGAGGGACACGATGCGGGGCGGGCCTGAGGCGGCAGAGGCCAGCGTGACGTTGCACCAGCCTGAGGCGCGCCGTGCGTTCTCCCGGGGAAGTTGTCCCTGGATCCTGGGACCCTGGCAGTAGCGGGCTGCACAGGCTCCCGGAGGGGAGGTGTGGACAGTGCCCTGTGCTTGCGCACAGGATTCTTGGTGGCGGCAGCAGCAGCCTTAGCGTCTCATGCCCGTCTCTGGGGTCCACGCTGATAGCCGCGGCTCGTGCCCGTCTCTGGAGCTCCTTTAAGCGGCGCTCTGAATCCCCTCTCCTCGAGCACCAGGAAACAAAGAGGCAAGAAAAAGTCTCTTGCCTCTTTGGCAGCTCCAGACTTTTTCCCGGACTCCCTCCCAGCCAGCTGTGGCGCACTAGCCCCCTTCAGGCTGTGTTCACGCCGCCAACCACACTCCTCTCCCTGGGATCCGACTGAAGCTCGAGCCTCAGCTCCCAGCCCCTGCCCGCCCTGGCGGGTGAGCAGACAAGCCTCTTGGACTGGTGAGTGCTGGTCGGCACCGATCTTCTGTGCGGGAATCTGTCCACTTTGCCCTCTGCAACCCTGTTGCTGCGCTCTCCTTCGCGGCACCGAAGCTTTCCCCCTCCACCACCCGCAGTCTCCGCCCGCGAAGAGGCTTCCTAGTGTGTGGAAACCTTTCCTCCTTAACAGCTCCCTCCCACTGGTGCAGATCCCGTCCCTATCCTTTTGTCTCTGTTTTTTCTTTTGCCCTACCCAGGTAAGTGGGGAGTTTCTTGCCTTTTGGGAGGTCTGAGGTCTTCTGCCAGCGTTCAGTAGGTGTTCTGTAGGAGTTGTTCCACGTGTAGATGTATTTCTGATGTATTTGTGGGGAGGAAGGTGATCTCCATGTCTTACTCGTCTGCCATCTTGAAGCTCCTCTCTAATTTTATAATTTTTTTCTGCTATTTTTCATCTTTTGCCTCAACTTCATTTTCTTTTTTGCGGTACGCGGGCCTCTCACTGTTGTGGCCTCTCCGGTTGTGGAGCACAGGCTCCGGACGCACAGGCTCAGCGGCCATGGCTCACAGGCCCAGCTGCTCCGCGGCATGTGGGATCCTCCCGGACAGGGGCACGAACCCGTGTCCCCTGCATCGGCAGGCGGACTCTCAACCACTGCGCCACCAGGGAAGCCCTCAACTTCATATTTTAACATCTCTGATTTTTTTTTCTGCCATCAAATTAAAAAAAAATTTCAGATCTCTCTCTCTCTCTTTCGTTCTTTGAATGTCCCTTTTTTAGAGCATCCTGCTTGGGTCTGCCTCATCTCTGTGAAGATTTTAGTGCTTCCCTGGCGGTTTGTGTGTTGTTTCTTCTGGTATGGTCTCTGCTTCCTTCGAGTTGCTTTTCTCCTAGTTGTTTTGTTCTCTGACTTCATTGTAGATGATTTTCTCAAAGATCTGGTGACTCTTGGCTGTCTTTTCACACTGTAGAATGGGGCTATAAAACTCCACATGGAAACTGTGAAGCTAGAGGGCTTCCCTTTAGGGTGAGCTGGTTGGGACTTTTCTTTGGGGAAACCCGGACGTCAGTACCTTTAGGTGCTTTCTGTTAGGCTGATCAGATGCCCTAGAAAAGAGTCTTCCAGTTTCCTGCTTCTGGTAGTCTGGGAGCCAGTGGGGAAGGAGGAGGGCTGAAGAGGCAGAGCAGGTGGATCTGAGCATTCATTACAGGAACCGTTTCCTGGTTCTTATCTTTTCACTGCACTACCCCCAACCTCCCATGTGCTCCCTTTCCCCAGACCAGGAGTTTTCTTTAGAGAATAAGCCTTCAGTCCTCTGCTGGTTTGTGTGGGGAAGGGCAGTTGTATGGAGGAGATTTGTGCTTCTCAAGTAGACTTTCTACCAATCCTCCTTTTTCAGACCTACCTTCAACCCTACATCCAGAGGTACCTGATTCCACCAACTCATCAATCTGCATAGGATCTGAGTTTAAATCAGGTTACTTCTGGGGCTTTCCTTACTTTGGGGTAAAGATGCAGTTTTCTTGAATTGGCTGCAAGTTATTACTTGCACATCTGCTTTCCAGATTCCAAAATATTGTTTTGTCTTTTTTCTCCATTTTGTTTGTCCTAGTGGGTTTATTCCTTAAAAAAATCCTTGTGTCTGTTACATTAATGGAGATTCTGAAGGAAGCAGAGATTCAATGCATGTATTCAATTGCTTTCTTTAACAGCTAATTTGAGGCCTCTCAAATTATTTTAAACAAGTAGCTTTAACCCTTTCTTTACTTTTCCTCCCCACAGTCCTTCAAAAATTATTAAGAAGCAGTACAGTTATCTAATTTAAATGTCATTTCTAGAATGTTACCTTTTTTCTTCTAGCAGAGTGCTTTTTTTCTTTTTTTAACTTTTTCTTTTATATTGGAGTGTAGTTGATTAACAATATGGTGTCAGTTTCAGGTGTACAGCAAAGTGATACAGGTATACATATACATGTATCTGTTCTTTTTCATATTCTTTTCCTATTTAGGTTGTTACATAATATTGAGCAGAGTCCCCTGTGCTGTACAGTCGGTCCTTGTTCGTTATCCATTTTAAATACAGCAGTGTGTGCATGTCGATCCCAAACGCCCTGACTCTCCCTTCCCCGACCCTCTTCCCGGTAACCATAAGCTTGTGCTCTAAGCCGAGCAGAGCACTTTTGAACTTTAAAAGCCAGTGTGTGCCTTGTAGAGGGAAGGAGGAAGAGCATGGATGGGAACTAGTTCATCCCCAGACTCAGTGATCTCCTCTTGAATTACTTAAAGGTGACTATGTCTAACATTTTAGAGGATTAACAAGTGAAAACTAGATCTGAACCCTGAAGTTTGTACAGCTTGCACAGCTTTTTTGTTTGTTTGCTTGTTTGCTGGCATTATGAAATATTTAGGAGGAAAAAACTTGAAAACTCTTTTTTAAACTGTCTGACCTTGGTTAGTGGCCCTGAAAATAAGTAAATAGAAGTTGCCATGTCGTTCCTGGGGCTGCAGAACACACGCCCATGGCTGTGTGGCTTTTCTCTTTAGTCAGAAAAAGAGATAGAAAACTTGAGCCCGTGACAATAATAATAAACCTGCTAGATTAAGAGGCACCCTAATTTCCAGAATTCACATGCTCGCTGAAGTGTCTCAAGGGAAATGACATTGCCCCTCAACATGCATCATTCTTTAGCCTAGAGGAGCATCAGAGGAAGGGGTGATCTTGGAAAAGTGTGTGAGATTTGGCATCACACAGACCTAGATGACCACGATTCAACTTCCGGCTCCATCGTTGAATTGCCACGTAGATTGGTACCAACTACTTAGCAGCTCTGAGCTGCACCTCCTGCTCTGTATGTTAAGAACAATAACATCTTCTTGGAAGGATTAGAGACACGGTTTGTAAATCTGCCAGCATCATGTCTGACACTTACTAAGTGCCCAGGGAGAGGTAGTTGTTAGGTTATTATGGTGGTGGGCAAACACATGGAGATGTCTCACAAGAATATGAGTCGATTTCCCCTCGTGGGCTAGAGAAATATACACAGTAGCTTGGGGATGCAAGGTCTAGGAAGAAAAGAAAAAAAGAAAAAGAATAACAAGAAAAGAAAGAGAGAGAGCTCTCAGTTGGGAATGATATATTCTCCCTCCTGGATAAATGGTTCCATGTGAACTATCCCAGATTAGTGAGGCAGGGAGGTGGTGAAATAGGGCATATAATTCGTGTTGCAGTCCATTAGGATGGATCAAGTCTCCTCTGCTTCACAGAAGCTCATCTCTTGAGCTTCATTTAAATAGTGTGCTGAGCCCTAGTGCCTGAGAACAATCATGTCCCTCGTCACTGCCAGCGAATAACCTTTTATTTCCAGCAGTAAACTCCAAAGCCTCCAGAAATTAACGTGGAGTTAATTTTAGTAGAGACACAACAAATGAGGCTGCCTGAACTGAAGGGAGAAGGAGAGGGTACATGCGGTCACATTAAGTAGGGCAGAAGCAGCAGTCAAATATGCCAAGAGATTTGAGACCTCTCAATGGAACAATGACTTTGGGTGTGTGTGCACATCTATGTATAAACTCTGTGTGTGTGTGTGTTTATGTTAAACCCGTGAAGACACACACGTCCCCGCCACAGGCAGCTTTAGCAGGACGGTCACAGGAGAGATTAAGGAGGGAGTAAGGATGAAGGGGAGTGGTGAGACTGTAGCCCTGAATTGTAGACACCAGTGTAGGTTGGAGACTTCAACCTCCTGTCCTCTCTTCCTCCTGCCCTTGACTTACATTGCTTTTGATATAGAAAACCTATGTCTCCCACACTGTTTTAAACCATGAAAAGTAACAAGATTGCCTTGATCTTTTGTTCGGAAAGCCTTGAAAAATAATCCATTTGTGAAGCTGAAAACCAGGAATTGAAAAGAAAAAAAAAGAAAGGAAAAGAAAAGGGAAAAAAAAAGCCAAAAAACCCCAACCCTTGGTGTTTCACTTGCCTAAACCAAAGTATTAACTCTTGTTTCTCTCTTTTCTAATAGTCGTAAAATGAGCTTCCTCTGGATGGAAGTCCCTTTACTCTGAAGCCACTGGTTTTAACAAGAGACGGCTGCCTTATAAAGAAAGCAGCTGCGATCTTCAGGAGCTTTACTTTTGTTTCTCATTTTATTGACCACCACAAGCAGGTTGCTGTATTCTACCACTTACAATCTAAGGTTTCTGTGCAGCATGGAAGTTAACATGGGTGGCCTCTGTCCCTGGAGTGATGTAGAACGTGGCCCCAACGTGTAACTTCAGGTAGAAGCACAAACTGCGGTCATTTGATTTCGAGTCATACTCCAAGTTCTTTTTAAAGGCTGAAGCGTTTATTAGAATAAGTGCAACCCCTTTCTGATAAATGGGATCACATCTGGCTCCATCAACAACACAAACCTCCCAGTATTCAGATAGTTGAAGCTGGCAAGGGAGTGGAACATTATTTATAGTGATCTTTGCTAAGTAAATCATTTAAAAAATGGCTTTCTAAATGTAATATTTACCTTTTAAGAAGTCCCCCAGAATTAAAGGGGCTTTACAACGGAACATGAAACATATTGCAGGGAGAGAGACAGAAGCCGTCTTGATTAACGCCCACGATTATCAGCGATGCAAATCACTTTCACTTATTAAGTCTTGTTTAATATCCTAATGACGGCTTCTGAGCAGATTTGGTAATTCCACAGAAAGTGACTGTGAACTAATGCCCTTTCAGCGTGTTGAGAATCAGCAGTACTATAAAGAAAACCTCATTTACCATAATTCCTCGCCTGCCCAGGACCCTATTCTCAGCTTCTACTTCGCAGCAGGAGACAATTAACCTTTTCAGTGCCAGAAGTGATTCCCAGCACTCTCCAGCTGCGAAGGCCAGCAGGGTCAGAGGAAGATGGAAGTTCTCTTTAGTTGTCGCTCCCCTAGAACAGTTCTAAGAAACCGGACTGCGGCGGAGTAGTAGGGATTTAAAATGTAGCTGCCGGTTCTGTCATTGGGCACGTGTGGTATCTTGCACCAAAGTCTTTTCAAATGCCCACGCCGGGCATTGGCATTGCTTATTCAGCTCGAATCAAAAGACTGCCAGAAATGAAAGCAGACACGCGGAAGAAAAGGCTGCTTCACCCCGAAATGCTGGCCTTCCTTTGTGATCTGTCAGGGACTAGGTTTTATTGAGGTTGGATATTCGGGAGGTTGCCCCGGGGGTGGTGATTTAGGGGTTTGCCTTGGGCTTTCTTTTACAGCTGGGCTCCTCTTTCATGGCTCTGCTTGTACTTGGGGCCGTGGAGACGTGGAGACGGCCCAGGGCTGGGGCCTGTGCTGAGCCCTTCTCTGTCTGGGTGGCCACACCCACCTGTGGATGCAGAGTGACTTCCTAACATCACCACTCCTTGTCTCCAGAAGCAGTGTGCGGAGGTGAGGCAGAGAAGGACCCCGCCGGGACAGATGTACCTGACCAAGGCCATGGGCTAGTGAGGGGTCTCCTCCACTTATGCCCCTCCCAGCTCCCCTGGGGGAAGCCCCTCCAGTCAGCCATGCCCTCTGACTTTCAGGAACGCCCTTTCACTCCTCTCCCTCCCTCAATCTGGACGTGTCAACCGCTGTCCTGGTATTAAAGAGGCTTTGCATTTGGGTAAAGACCGAGGGAGGAACCAGGCAATTTCCTGGTCTGCTTTGGAACATAGAACAGCTCCAAATGGGTCTAAAGTGACCTTGTCCCAACTGGACCCATACCAAGACTGAACAGCTCCCAATGCAGGGACTCCAATGGGCCAGACACAAAACCTTCTTGTTTCATAGCACGAGCACATGAAGCATTGCTTATTGCTGATGAAAGGAAACCACCATTCATTTTTCCTTCCAAAAGATTTCCGGGGCAGAGAAAGATCAAGGGGAGCAATGGGTGAGAGAGGAAGATGGTGAGGGTTTGGAGGATGAAATGCTGATTCTCTGTCAAGGAAGAGGACAGAGACTTGGGATGGGATTCTGGGCCACTTTGTACCCTGCAGACCCCAGGTGGGGAGAGACACTTCCCCCTGAGTCCACCATCCCCTGGTGGGGCAGTGGAGGTGGGATCCGTCCTATGTGAGTGCTGGAGACAGGGTAAAGGAAGGTCAAGCAACAGTATGTTAGAACACGATTTCAGAACTCAGTGGAGCCATGAGGAATCTCCCCTTCTCAGCCTGGCATCCTAATTCGTGCTGCAGGCTGCCCCGCCCCTCCCTGCACACCTCTATGTTTGTTCCTCACATTGCACATCTCAGCTTTTAGCGTGCTAGGGCCTTCAGTCATTTAACTTGTCTACTGCTTCTTTTCTGTCTCCCCTGCTAGAATGTAAGCACCGCAATGGATCTCCATGCATGGACGTGTTTGGGACAGCGCCCCTGGCAGGCGCTGAACAAATGAATGAGTCTGGGGGTTAAAGGGCTGTCTCTGTAGCACAATGGAAGGGTCTTAGACTAGAAGGTGAAGGAATTAGGTTTGTGTTGGCTCAGCCATATGGAAGCCACCACACACTGAAGACCTTTGACCAGCTGTTTAAACTCTCTGAGCTGACAGATCCTCAGCCCTAAGATGGGGATTGACACGACCTCATTTGGCCTGTTTCTCTGTAGGGCAGCAGAAAGGGGGATGTGGTAACGCTTTGAAAACTGTGAGGGGTTAGGTAAGTTTTGGGTTTTGCCATTGGTGGGGACAGGCCTGCAGCTACTTCATTTTATTTAAGTCCCACTTTCCTTGTTCCCCTTCTCTGTACTCAATGCTCACATGCCCGCTTCTGCATGAAATGTTCCCTGATCTTCCCCGGGCAGGATCCCTCCCCCTTTGTTTGTGCCCCTCTGTCTACAACCTCATTCCAGCCTTTCCTGTTATCCTGTCTATGTTGCATGCCTCTCTGCATCCACAGCAATCATAATGCAACTGCCATCTGCTGAGGATCCATTACGGGCCAGGCACTGCTCTAGAGGTGTGACGTTAATGAACTCATTTCAACCTCAAACAACCCATTTTACAGTTGAGGAAGGTGAGGCATACAGAATTAAGTCAATAGGTCCAAAGTCATACAGCTGGGAGGTGGGGTGGTCAGCATCTGAATGCAGTCAATTAACTCCTGTCCCACTATCTGTACCCATGGCCTCTCAGGGCTGCATGGTGCTTGCATGCTGGAGAGCACAGCAAATGTTGCAGAAGTGGGCAAATCTGTGGATGGGGCTTTCTGCCTGTCTACTCACCAAGAGGTTCTGAGAAGCAAGTCAAAATGGGTGTGAGGGTGCTTATAATGAAAAAGCAATAAGCACTTACAGCTTATTGTTATAATTAAATAGTTTTAGTGACAATGAAAGTAGAAATGTCTAGAACATAGTTAAAGAAGCATCTATGAAAATATTCACCATCTGTTCTTGGGCAGTTTTGTAAATGCTCTATAAAATGACTCACAGATTTCTAGACTTCTTTTTGACCCCCTGCCAAACTTTCAGGTTAATGATATCTGGGCAATCTTTGCTTCAAACTCACTCTGAATTTTTTCTTTTTTTTTTTTTAAAACATTGTATTTCTTTTATTTTCTATTTTTAAAAATTGTAGTAGGGTTTCCCTGGTGGTGCTGTGGTTAAGAATCTGCCTGCCAATGCAGGGGACACGGGTTTGAGCCCTGGTCCGGGAAGATCCCACATGCCGCGGAGCAACTAAGCCCGTGCGCCACAACTACTGAGCCTGCACTCTAGAGCTCACGAGCCATAACTACTGAGGCTGTGCGCCACAATTACTGGAGCCTGCGCTCCTAGAGCATGTGCTCCGCAACGAAGAGTAGCCCCCGCTCACCGCAAATAGAGAAAGCCCACGTGCCCAACAAAGGCCCAATGCAGCCAAAAATAAGTAAAATAATTTTTTAAAAATGGTGGTAAAATAGACATAAAGTTTACCATTTTAGGTGCAAAGTTCGGTAGCATTAAGTACATTCATATTGTGTAACCACTGCTACCATCCATCATCTCCAGAAGTTTTTTCATCTTCCAAAATGGAAACTTTGTACCCATTAAACAATAGCTATCTTTTTCCTCTTCCCCAAGCCCTGGAAACCACCATTCTACTTTCCATTTCTATGAATTTGACTACTCTAGGTGACTCATGTAAGTGGAATAATACAGTATTTATCCTTATGTGACTGGCTTATTTCACTTAGCATAATGTCTTCAAGATTTATCCATCTTGTAGCATGTATCAGAATTTCATTTTTTAAAAGGCTGAAGAATATTATATGTGTGTGTATGTATACCACACTTGGCTTATCCATCCATCCATGAATGGACACTTAGGTTGCTTCCACTTTCAGCTATTGTGGATACACTGTTATGAACATGGGTGTACAAATATCTGTGTGAGTCTGTGTTTCAGTTCTTTTGGGTATATACCTAGCAGTGGAATTGCTGGATCATATGGTAACTCTATTTTTAATTTTTTGAGGAACCATGAAACCATTTTCTACAGCAGCTGCACCACTTTACATTCCCACCAGCAGTGAACAAGAGTTCCAGTTTCTCTGTATCTTCATCAACACCTGCTATTTTCTGTGCTTTCTTTCTTTCTTCTTTTTTTGGTTTAACATCTTTATTGGAGTATAATTGCTTTACAATGGTGTGTTAGTTTCTGCTTTATAACAAAGTGAATCAGCTATATGTATACATATATCCCCATACATATCTCCTGCCTTTGGCATCTCCCTCCCACCCTCCCTATCCCACCCCTCTAGGTGGTCACAGAGCACCCAGCTGATCTCCCTGTGCTATGGGGCTGCTTCCCACTAGCTATCAGTTTTACATTTGGTAGTGTATATATGTCTGTGCCACTCTCTCACTTCGTCCCAGTTTACTGTTCCCCCTCCCTGTGTCCTCAAGTCCATTCTCTACGTCTGTGTCTTTGTTCCTGTCCTGCCCTTAGTTCTTCAGAACCATTTTTTTTTTTAGATTCGATATATATGTGTTAGCATACGGTATTTGTTTATCTCTTTCTGACTTACTTCACTCTGTATGACAGTCTCTAGGTCCATCCACCTCACTACAAATAACTCAATTTCATTTCTTTTTATGGCTGAGTAATATTCCATTGTATATATGTGCCACATCTTCTTTATCCATTCATCTGTTGATGGACGCTTAGGTTGCTTCCATGTCCTGGCTATTGTAAATAGAGCTGCAATGTACATTGTGGTACATGACTCTTTTCGAGTTATGGTTTTCTCTGGATATATGCCCGGTAGTGGGATTGCTGGGTCACATGGTAATTCTATTTTTACTTTTTTAAGGAAACTCCATACTGTTCTACATACTGGCTGTATCAATTTACATTCCCACCAACAGTGCAAGAGGGTTCCCTTTTCTCCACACCCTCTCCAGCATTTGTTTGTAGATTTTCTGATGATGCCCATTCTAACTGGTGTGAAGCGATACCTCATTATAGTTTTTATTTGCATTTCTCTAATAGTGACGTTGAGCAGCTTTTCATGTGCTTCTTGGCCATCTGTATGTCTTCTTTGGAGAAATGTCTATTTAACTCCGGCCCATTTTTTGATTGGGTTGTTGGTTTTTTAATATTGAGCTGAATGAGCTGTTTATATATTTTGGAGTTTAATCGTTTCTACATTGACTTGTTTGCAAATATTTTCTCCCATTCTGAGGGTTGTATTTTCGTCTTGTTTGTAGTTTCCTTTGCTTTGCAAAAGCTTTGAAGTTTCATTAGGTCCCATTTGTTTATTTTTGTTTTTATTTCCATTACTCTAGGAGGTGGATGAAAAAAGCTCTTGCTGTGCTTTATGTCAAAGAGTGTTCTGCCTGTGTTTTCCTCTAAGAGTTTTATAGTGTCCAGTCTTACATTTAGGTCTCTAATCCATTTTGAGTTTATTTTTGTATATGGTGTTTGGGAGTGTTCTAATTTCATTCTTTTACATGTAGTTGTCCAGTTTTCCCAGCACCACTTATAAAAGAGACTGTCTTTTCTCCATTGTATATCCTTCCCTCCTTTGTCATAGATTAGTTGGCCATAGGTGCATGGGTTTATCTCTGGGCTTTCTATCCTGTTCCATTGATCTATATTTCTGTTTTTGTGCCAGTACCAGACTGTCTTGATCACTGTAGTTTGTAGTATAGTCTGAAATGAGGGAGTCTGATTCCTCCAGCTCCATTTTTTTTTCTCTCAAGACTGCTTTGGCTATTCAGGGTCTTTTGTGTCTCCATACAAATTTTTTTTTTTTTTTTTTTTTTTTTTTGCGGTACGCGGGCCTCTCACTGTTGTGGCCTCTCCCATTGCGGAGCACAGGCTCCGGACGCGCAGGCTCAGCGGCCCTGGCTCACAGGCCCAGCCGTTACGTGGCATGTGGGATCTTTCCGGACCGGGGCACGACCCTGTGTCCCCTGCATCGGCAGGCAGACTCTCAACCGCTGCACCACCAGGGAGCCCCCCGATACAAATTTTAAGATTTTTTTTCTAGTTCTGTAAAAACTGCCATTGGTAATTTGATAGGGATTGCACTGAATCTGTAGCTTGCTTTGGGTAGTATAGTCATTTTTACAATGTTGATTCTTCCAATCCAAGAACATGGTATATCTCTCCATTTGTTTGTATCATCTTTAATTTCTTTCATCAGTGTCTTATAGTTTTCTGCATACAGGTCTTTGGTCTCCCTAGGTAGGTTTATTCCTAGTTATTTTATTCTTTTTGTTGCAGTGGTAAATGGGAGTGTTTCCTTAATTTCTCTTTCAGATTTCTCATCATTAGTGTATAGGAATGCAAGAGATTACTGTGCATTAATTTTGTATCCAGCAACTTTACCAAATTCATTGATTAGGTCTAGTGGTTTTCTGGTGGCGTCTTTAGGATTCTCTATGCATAGTATCATGTCATCTGCAGACAGTGACAGTTTTACTTCTTCTTTTCCAATTTGGATTCCTTTTATTTCTTTTTCTTCTCTGATTGCCGTAGCTAGGACTTCCAAAACTATGTTGAAAAATAGTGGCGAGAGTGGACAACCTTGTCATGTTCCTGATCTTAGAGGAAATGCTTTCAGTTTTTCACCATTGAGAATGATGTTTGTTGTGAGCTTGTCATATTTGGCCCTTATTATGTTGAGGTAGGTTCACTGTACACCCACTTTCTGGAGAGTTTTTTATCATAAATGAGTGTGGAATTTTGTCAAAAGCTTTTTCTGCATCTATTGAGATGATTATGTGGTTTTTATTCTTCAGTTTGTTAATATGGTGTATCATATTGATTGATTTGCGTATATTGAAGAATTCTTGCGTCCCTGGGCTAAATCCCACTTGATCATGGTGTATGATCCTTTTAATGTGTTGTTGCATTCTGTTTGCTAGTATTTTGTTGAGGATTTTTGCATCTATATTCATCAGTGATATTGGTCTGTAATTTTCTTTTTTTCTAGTATCTTTGTTTTGGTATCAGGGTGATGGTGGCCTCATAGAATGAGTTGGGGAGTGTTCCTTCTTCTGCAATTTTTTGGAAGAGTTTGAGAAGGATGGTTGTTTGCTTTTCTCTAAATGTTTGATAGAATTCACCTGTGAAGCCATCTGGTCCTGGACTTTTGTTTGTTGGAAGATTTTTCATCACTGTTTCAATTTCATTACTTGTGATTGGTCTGTTCATATTTTCTATTTCTTCCTGGTTCAGTCTTGGAAGGTTATACCTGTCTAAGAATTTGTCCATTTCTTCCAGGTTGTCCATTTTATTGGCATAGAGTTGCTTGTAGTAGTCTCTTAGGATGCTTTGTATTTCTGTGGCATCTGTTGTAACTTCTCCTTTTTCATTTCTAATTTTATTGATTTGAGTCCTTTCCCTCTTTTTCTTAATGAGTCTGGCTAATGGTTTATCAATTTTGTTTATCTTTTCAAAGAACCAGCTTTTAGTTTTATTTGTCTTTTCTTTGTTTCTATTTCATTTATTTCTGCCCTGATCTTTATGATTTCTTTCCTTCTGCTAAGTTTGGGTTTTGTTCGTTCTTCTTTCTCTAGTTCCTTTAGGTGTAAGGTTAGATTGTTTATTTGAGATTTTTCTTGTTTCTTGAGGTAGGCTTGTATTGCAATAATCCTCCCTCTTATAACTGCTTTTGCTGCATCCCATAGGTTTTGGGTCATCGTGTTTTCATTGTCATTTGTCTCTAGGTATTTTTTGATTTCCTCTTTGATTTCTTCAGTGATCTCTTGGTTATATAGTAACGTATTGTTTAGCCTCCATGTGTTTGTGTTTTTTACGTTTATTTCACTGTAATTGATTTCTAATATCATAGCATTGTGGTCAGAAAAGATGCTTGATATGATTTCAATTTTCTTTAATTAACTGAGGCTTGATTTGTGATCCAAGATGTGATCTATCCTGGATAATGTTCCATGCGCGCTTGAGGAGAAAGTGTAATCTATTGTTTTTGGATGGAATGTCCTATAATAATCATTTAAATCTATCTGGTCTATTGTGTCATTTAAAGCCTGTGTTTCCTTATTCATTTTCTGTTTGGATGATCTGTCCATTGGTGTAAGTGAGATGTTCCCCCACTATTATTGTGTTTCTGTCGCTATTCTCTTTTATAGCTGTTAGTAGTTGCCTTATGTGTTGAGGTGCTCCTATGTTGGGTGCGTATATATTTATAATTGTTATATATTCTTCTTGGAGTGATCCCTTGTTCATTATGTAGTGTCCTTCCTTGTCTCTTGTAACTTCCTTTTTTTTCAAGTCTATTTTATCCGATATGAGTATTGGTACTCCAGCTTTCTTTTGATTTCCATTTGCATGGAATACCTTTTTCCATCCCCTCACTTTCAGTCTGTATGTGTCCCTAGGTCTGAAGTGGGTCTCTTGTGCACAGCATATATATGGGTCTAGTTTTTGTGTGCATTCAGTGATCCTGTGTCTTTTGGTTGGAGCATTTAATCCATTCACGTTTAAGGTAATTATTGATATGCATGTTCCTATTACCATTTTCTCAATTGTTATGGGTTTGCTTTCATAGGTGCTTTTCTTCTCTTGTGTTTCCCACTTAGAGAAGTTCCTTTAGCATTTGTTGTAGAGCTGGTTTGGTGATGCTGAATTCTCTTAGCTTTTGCTTCTCTGTAAAGCTTTTGATTTCTCTGTCAAATCTGAATGAGATCCTTGCCTGGTAGAATAATCTTCGTTGTAGTTTCTTCCCTTTCATCACTTTAAATATGTTATGCCAGTCCCTTCTGTCTTGTAGAGTTTCTGCTGAGAAATCAGCTGTTAACCTTATGGGAGTTCCCTCATATGTTATTTGCCATTTTTCCCTTGTTCCTTTCCATAATTTTTCTTTGTCCTTAATTTTTGTCAATTTGATTACTATGTGTCTCTGCATGTTTCTCTTTGGGTTTATCCTGCCTGGGACTCCCTGTGCTTCCTGGACTTGGGTGGCTTTTTCCTTTCCCATGTTAGGGAAGTTTTCGACTATAATCTCTTCAAATATTTTCTTGGGTTCTTTCTCTCTCACTTCTCCTTCTGGGACCCCTATAATGAGAATGTTGTTCCATTTAACGCTGTCCCAGAGGTCTCTTAGGCTGTCTTCATTTCTTTTCATTCTTTTTTCTTTATTCTGTTCCATGGCAGTGAATTCCACCATCCTGTCTTCCAGGTCCCTTATCCATTCTTCTGCCTCAGTTATTCTGCTATTGATTCCTTCTAGAGAATTTTTAATTTCATTTATTTTGTTGTTCATCATTGTTTGTTTGCTCGTTAGTTCTTCTAGGTCCTTGTTAATCGTTTCTTGTATTTTCTCCATTCTACTTCCAAGATTTTGGATAATCTTTACTATCATTTCTCTGAATTCTTTTTCAGGTAGACTGCCTATTTCCTCTTCATTTGTTTGGTCTGGTGGGTTTTTTCCTTGCTCCTTCATCTGCTGTGTGTTTCTCTGTCTTCTCATTTTGCTTAACTTACTGTGTTTGGGGTCTCCTTTCTGCAGGCTGCAGGTTCATATTTCCTGTTGTTTTTGGTGTCTGCCCCCAGTGGCTAAGGTTGGTTCAGTGTGTTGTGTAGGCTTCCTGGGGTAGGGGACTAGTGCCTGTGTTCTGGTGGATAAGTCTGGATCTTGTCTTTCTCGTGGGCAGGACTGTGTCTGATGGTGTGTTTGGGGGTGTCTGTGACCTTGTTATGACTTTAGACAGCCTCTCTGCTAGTGGGTGGGGTGTGTTTTTGTCTTGGTAGTTGTTTGGCCTAGTAGGGTGTCCAGCACTGTAGCTTGCTGGTCATTGAGTGGAGCTGGGTCTTAGTGTTGAGATGGAGATCTCTGGGAGAGCTTTCACCATTTGATTGTACATCGATCCGGGATGTCTCTGGTGGACCAATGTCCTGAACTTGGCTCTCCCACCTCAGAGGTACAGGCCTGACACCCGGCCAGAGCACCAAGACCCTGTCAGCCACACAGCCAGGTACATGGGGAGTTTCTTGCCTTTTGGGGAGTCTGAGGTCTTCTGCCAGCATTCAGTAGGTGTTCTGTAGGAGTTGTTCCACATGTAGATGTATTTCTGATGTATTCGTGGGGAGGAAGGTGATCTCCATGTCTTACTCTTCTGCCATCTTGAAGGTGCGGTCTGATCTCCTTTTTGTTTTTTTTTTTTAAATAGCTTTCCGAATGAATGTGAAGTAGGTCACTGAATTTTTGAATGGTTCAGTTTTTGTGTTCGTCTTCCATATGTCTCAATTAATTTTCACCTTCAAAACACAATTTTTGCCACATTAAATAGTCTTGATTCTGTCATCTTGAATTTCTTCATTCCTTTATTTATCAGCCTTCAAGTAGATGGCCCAACATGTACCAGCTACTGTCCTAGGTGCTGGAACATCCTCATGAGTAGGACTATCACATTTCTCTAGAATTCAAGGTCAAGTTTGGTCGCATAGCATATAATTATGGTGCTTTGTTACCCAAAGGTATAAATTATCCCATTTATAGCTACATTTGAAAATATCATCATTTAAATTGTATAAGACAAATGCTTAATTGTACAGGACCATGAAATTCTTACTCCTAGAACCCCAAATTCTCTGGATACATGAGGATTTGACTCTATAGGCCCTTCACTTATTTTTTTTTAAAATAAACTTTATCTTTTAGATTTACTACAAAGTTAGTATAGTGAGTTCCCATAAATCCCAAACCTTATCATTAACATCTTTAATTAGTATGGTACATTTGTTACAATTAGTGAACCAATATTGATAGATTATTATTAATCCACGGTCTGCTCAGATTTTCCTAATTTTTACCTAATGTCGTTTTCTGTTCCAAAATTCCCGTCTAGGACACCACATTGCATGTAATTGGCATTTTTCCTTAAGCTCTTCTTGATTGTGACAGTTTCTCAGACTTTCCTTGTTTTTGATGACCTTGACAGTTTTAGGAGTACTGGTCAGCTATTTTGTAGAATGTTTCTCTACCGGGACTTGTGTGATGATTTTCTCATGATTAGACTGAGGTTATGGGTTTTGGGGGGGAAGGTCAGAGAGGTAAAATGAATTTTCATCACATCACATCAAGGATACAATCAGTGTGTCACTGCTGACGTTGACCTGGATTGCTTAGCTGAGGTCGTTTTGGTCATGTTTCTCTACTGTAAAGTTACTCTTTCTTCCCCTCTTTGTCTACTATACTCTTTGGAAGGAAGAGTATCACAAGATGTCCTCTCCTTGAGGGTGGTTATCTACATAAATTATTTGGAATTCTTCTGCATGGGAGACTTGCTTCTTCTCTCAGATTTATTTATCCAATCACTTATTTATATAATGAAATAAATATTTTATTATATAATATTTTATATTTTATAATATTTTATGATATTTTATTATATATTTTATTTATATGTAAAATAAATACCGTGAGTTTTAATTTATATTTTTTTATTTTATACCTTGGGTCATAATCTAGCACTACTTTATTTATTTTGTTGCTGAAATTGTTCCAGCTCTGGCTGTCTGGAGCTCTTTTACCTGGCTCCTGTGTGCCTTCACTGTAGTCACACATCATTGTGGGTTTTTTGGTTTGTTTTTGAGCTCTTCTTTACTTTCTGGCTCTACAAATTGCTTCAGGCTCATCTTGCATATTTCCTGCCTGAGTCCTAGAATCAGCCATTCCTCCAAGCATCCCTGGTTCCTTTTATTGGAGAATGGTATTAGAAATCATGATATAGGTGCTAGGTGTGTTTGTTGCTACGGGGGTGTCATTGCATTTAGGCCCTCTCAGTTACAAAAGAAATATAAATAGGCCCTTGAATTTGATTACTATTTTAGACATTTTGAATGAAAAAATATATAAAATATATTATGCACTTTCCTGCGTTCAGTAACAGAATACGATCAACATAATTTTTCTGGTGATGTTAATATTTTTTATTTTTGTATTGAAGTATATTTGGTTTGCAGTGTTTCAGGTATAAAGCAAAGTGATTAAATTATATACATACACACACACACACACACACACACACATATATTCTTTTTCAGTTTCTTTTCCATTATAGGTATTACAAGATGTTGAATATAGTTCCTTGTGCTGTACAGTAGTTCCTTGTTTTATATCTATTTTATATCTAGTAGTGTATATCTGAATAATCAACATAGTTTAACCTGTCCTTGGGATCTCAAGTATTGTCTTGAATGATGGTTATTTGGCCATGATACAGTAGTTGCCTTCAGCCCCTCACAAGCTTTGCAAGGCTGTTCATACACCACAGTGCCATGTCATTGTGCCATTTGAATCCTGTTCTGGCTTTTTGTAATCTTTCTAATTTATTTCCTCGTGGTATCTTTAATAACCTCCTCTCCTCACCTCTAGTTTACTGTTTGTAATCTGCTCTCTCCTAGTAATCAGATAACCAAGTTTGGTCAGCCTGTTCATGAAGTAAAAGCAAAGAGGAACTGAATAAGGATCTGAGATTCACTCCAGTAAATAAAGTGAATCTTGTAATACCAATTTTTGACTATGCAGAAAAATCTCCTTCCCTCTTCTTCTATTTCTTACTTCCTGTTTTTCACCTATCCTCTAGTTGGACAATAGTACTGAATCGTTTAGGTCAAATATATGTTTTAAATGTGAACACCAAATGTATGTGGGGTACAGGTTTTTCCACGTGACTCTTGTGTCTACGCCCTCAAATTCTATTTAAATAGCTTTAAGTGCAGTGAAAACAGCAGCAGACTTGAAATCACTAGAGTTGAAATGCATGTGAGCTCTGGCTCTCTTGCTCTGACTCAGGCAAATCACTCAGCCTCTCTGGGCCCAAGGTATCAGATAGAAAATAAAAGAGTTAGCCCAGAATCCCTAGGTTCCTTTCCGGCTGTAACATCCTGTGACTTCTGAGTAAGCTTTATTAATCTTAAAAGAACAATGTGATCGAATGTACTGGAGAGCATGTAATCTCAGCTAAGCTGCCTTCAGACTGAGTGACCTTGGGAAAGTCACTCTAAAAATACCTACCTCAGAGACACACACGTGTACATGCAGGCACTTATTATATAATAAAGGAGGCACTACAAATCAAGAGGTGAAGTGTGGATTGCATGCAGATAATATTGGGAAAACTGGTTCAGTCTGTGGAGGAAAATAAAACTAGATCTTCACATAAGGTCACTAGATGCATTAAATTCCTAAATGAGAAAGGTTAAATTATAAATTTATAGAAGAAAGTTCAAGAGAATATCCTTGTGATTAGGGATGAGAAAAGTCTTTAAACAAATGTCAAAACACAAACTTTAAGGCCGCCCCACCAAAAGATGAAATTGATTTCATCCAAGTTAGATGTATGCCAGCAACATGGATGGATCTAAGAAGTGGGAAAAAAAAATAGAAAACAGACTATGACACGTAAGAATATCATTTGCAAAATTAGAAACATTCACAGGAACCAGCAATATATATTTTGCAAGAACACATTCACATGAATGGAACGATAGACTTTAAGAAGGTTGACTACAGAGAGGAGAGAGGAGGAGCTTTGCATTGTTCTCTGATGATCATGTGTTTCATATTAAGTCATGTATATATATGAACACACATATATTTTTACTATAGTTTTGCATAAACATCAGTTACCTGGGACTGTGAACTGTGAGTCCCCCAAGGGCAGTAATTATCACTTAGCACACAGTAGGCAGCTCTCCTGGTGGGATGAATGAATGAATATACATGGACCATCTCTGTCCTAGCTGCTTTGCTGGGATTTTGTGGAGATAACTTCAGATAACAGGCATAGATGCTCACTGAGACTTTAAAGGCTGTTGGTCTGGAATGATCCTTAGGATTTATCTGGCCCAGTGGTGGTGAATTTCAGTGGTGGGTTTAAGGATAGATGGGTGAACTGAAAAAATAAAAAGTCTCATACTCTGGGTCAGCCCGCTGACCTTTTTCTAAACTCAGGTATGGATACAAAGACCCATCATTAATATTTTACAGAAAAAACGGCTTTTTAACGTCATTGGGTAAGATAAATATCAAGTACTATGGGAATTAAAAGAGCCATTGAGATATATTGAGAATATCATAACAGGATTCTGAGAGACACTAATTGTTGAACTAGGCTATGAATGATGGGTTTTTTTAACATCAGAGAAGCAGAACATTTAAAATAAAGGATAGCACCTTTGATGAAAAAGTTTAGCTTAATGATAACTTTACTGCATTCTTCCCATTTTTCTCACTTCTCCATGGCAACTTCACTGCAACCTGGACCGTGAGCCACTGAGCTTTTCCAACTTCAGAAAGTGTTTTCCCTCTTTCTGATAGATCTAGAACTACAATCCAAGCTCTGACTCACAAAAAAGCTTTCTCCAACTCAACACACTAAGTTCTTCTGAAAGCAGTCCCCAAGATCCTGCGAAGTCCTGGTGGAAATTCCCTCTCGTGTTGGCCAGCTCTGGGTCAGCAGGCAGATATTTTAAAAGAACACTTCTGGTCCACTGAAGGGTGAGAGGTGTTTTGAACTCAGTCTGGAGAGGAACTTGAGTTCACCATGTGCACATCCCAGACCTGTTGCTATAGCACTTGAAATAAATGAGTCACAGGGGAAACACAGTGGGAAATGGTGACAGCTGTATGTGTAAATCGAGGGTTGGTTACCCAGCCAGCCAACAATGATAAGCTTCCCTTCAGCCATAAACCTGACCCAGCTGTGGGGCGTGAGCAAGCCCGTGTAAAGGGAGGGAGAAGGTTTATTTCCTATTGGCATCGAGTCCTTTTGAACCTTGACCTTCCTCAAACTGTCCTTATTTGATAAGTGCAGTGTCCCAGAAGCCGAAGAGAAGAAGTAATAGAATGCTGTGCATCAGCCATCTAACACAACAGAGCTCAGAATGAGATAGGGAACAGCTATTCCACTGCAAGAAAAGCAATAAAGACGGATGTGCAATTTAGAAAACGCACCAATCCTGGGTCCTCTAAAAGCATTGGATGAGGGTAAGCAAACAGTAGAGGTGATTCCTTCATCTCCTTTGACTCACTTTTGAATGTTCCAGTTCATCCATAATTTAAAAAGATAAACACACCAAAGAGACCCTTAAGTGTTGTTCATGTTTCTGACACATTGTGATGGTGCTCAAGAAAGAGAAACCGATGGCAGCCAAGTGAGTGGTGTTATATCTGTTTCTTATCATCCTAACAGCTGCCCTAGTTCCAGCTGTGAAAAGTAGTAAGGTAGCCGACAGTTTTGAATTACCAGAAACCCTAGTAGGACCAAAAAAACTTTTATAAAGAAGCACCAAGAGAGCTTCCCTGGTGGCACAGTGGTTAAGAATCCGCCTGCCAATGCACGGAACATGGGTTCGAGCCCTGGTCCGGGAAGATACCACATGCCGTGGAGCAACTAAGCCCATGCACCACAACTACTGAGCCTGTGCTCTAGAGCCCGCGAGCCACAACTACTGAGCCAGTGAGCCACAACTACTGAAGTCCATGCATCTAGAACCCGTGCTCCGCAACAAGAGAAGCCACTGCAATGAGAAGAAGCCCGCGCAGTGCAACGAAGAGTAGCCCCTGCTCGCCGCCACTAGAGAAAGCCCCTGCACAGCAACGAAGACCCAATGCAGCCAAAAATAAATAAATAAATTTATTTTTTAAAAAAAGCACCAAGAACTCAGTAAAAGACAGAGGTAGTCACATGGGTGCACATGTCCCCCCCCCCTCCAAAAACACACACACACACACCCTCATGAGAGTCCACCCACCAACAGAGACTGTGTCGACAAAGGCAAAGGGAAGGGGAAAGTTAAACTCAGAAGCAGAAAGAAAAATGATGTAATTTGGGTGTTGCATTATTCAAATTGGCTACTCATAGTTATAACTTTCCTCTGTAATCTTACAAGGTTATTTTGGGGGAATAATACGTTTCCCACATTGAAAGCTTTTATAGGACTCACAGAATGAACATAGGAAAGAAACCAAGGGAGACAAATGACAACATTAATGAGGAATTGATTTCAAGAGGGGCCAAGGGGATGTTATGTGATGGAAGAGCTTCAAACCAATATGGACGTAGAGTCCTGAGTTCCTGAGCCTCCAGAGGGCTACCTCTCCCCGATCCTGCTATTCTGAAGGCCAAGGATGATCTACATAACCTAATGCCTTCCTCTCTCCATGCTATCTTCCCTTCAATTCACTCAGCAGATCACCACCAAATTAACTCTCCTAAACACAGTCCTAATATAAAATGATTTCTTGCTCACAATTCTTCCATGGGTCTCCTGTGTACACCAAATAAAATACTTTTCTAGCTCTATACATTCTTCTCTGTGCTTTAGTTAAACGACCTGCTGTCCATTGACTAAGAAGCTCCTCCCTGGACTGTTTCCTCCTGACCTTCCTTCCTGATCCATGCCCGCCTTCCAGGGGCTCCAGCCCTGCTGTTGAATTCTTGCCCATCTTTCAAGGCCTATTTCAACTATTGCCATCTGATGTCTTATCTGAAAACCTTGATCTATCCCGATGGATCTTTGAATTCCTATAGCAATTTATACTTATCTAGCATTATTTTAAATTATTTATACTTATTTAGGTAGAGAAATAATTATATTTATGTAGAGAAATAATTATGTAGCTAATTAACTATATAATGTGGATAAGTGATTGTATTTATCTAGAATGATTATCTTTATATAAATTACAGCATTGATCACACCTCCTCTTGCATTGTAAGAAAGATTGCTTTGTATAGTATCTTTTCTACTAGATTGAAAACTGCTTGACTGGACCTTTCATATTTGTCTTTTGTTTCACTTTTTATTGTGAAACATAGCCCATGATTATAAAAGTGCACATAACCTAAATATATTGTCTAATGCATTATTACAAAGAAAACAGCAAGTAACCAGCACCCAGGTCAAGAAATAAAATATTGCCAATACCTTTGAAGCCCCCATCATTTGCCCCCATGTGCCCCTTCTTCCTCCCTCCACCACATTCATTTCTTTCTCCTCTTTAGCACCTGCCATGGAAGCTTGGGCTTAGCAAGTGGTCAGGAAATGCTTGAAGGATGGACGAACAGACGACGAGATAAATGCAGTCTGAAGAAACATCAGCTGAATTCATTATCATCACTGGAAAAAGGGTCCGAACTTCACTCCCTGCTCCATGGTGAGTCAGAATTCTCTTCATATGTGAAAGATGCATATCCTGCGCTCATGGTTGTTATTTAAGGAGCACCTACAGGGAGACGCATGCTCAGCGACATGGGATCAAAGTCCTGAGCGAGGAAAGGCACGGCTTTGTTAAGAGGTGTTCTGAGCTGTCAGAAAGTGAGAGAGAAATAGTCCCTGGGGGTGGGACTCTAATGGGGCCCTGAGAAGAGCCACGCAGGCACCTGATTCTTGGGAATGGTGACAGGGAAAGAGTCAGGCTGTAATTGTGCTCCCAGCAAAGTCGGGATCCTGAGGTTGAATCCGATTTTCAGGATTTCTCGGAAGCCCCAAAGCAGGCAAATATCTAGAATGATCCAAGGGTAATAGGACCAGGGACGATAACAGAGTCTCATGCCATCTTGTTGTGACCAGTCACCTTTTCAATATTTGTGTTTTATTTTTATCTCTGTATTAGAGAGGCATTATTTGTGCACAGGCTGTTAAAAACAGTTCTGAGGGAAACACACTTCCAGCTGCTTCCTCCTGTTTTCCATCTGCTGCATTTTTGCATCTTTGTATGAATTTAACTGTTGCTTGTCAGTGTAATTGGGATTTTACTGAGGACAAGGAAAAAAAACTCCCTAAGGGTGGGTTGTCAGTTCAATTGATCTGAAAGAGATTATCTTGGTTAGTCACTAATAAACCTTAAACTACCAAGTAGAGCAATAAAAAAGCACCAAGTAACTAAGTTTTAAGAGTTAACTTGCTTCAGTTATATCTTTGTATTCCTATATTTATACATCAGCTACTCTTTCTCCCATTTAATCTTAAATATGTAAATCCTCAATTTATCTGGAATTACTCAGTGAAAGACTGATGTGTGAGTGTGGCAGATTATAATATTCTATTGCCACCCCTGATCCTCTTTACCTCTTATTCTTTTCATAGCAGATCAAAAAAGCTGTGTGTGTGCCACAAGAATATATTATTTTAAGAGACTTGGACTTAGAAATTGATTTCCTTGATGAGAAAAAGAAAAGTCTCCTTCTGACCTAGAGGGTCACTTCATAATCCTGTCACTCTACATCAAAAAAGCCTTTTTTTTTTCTTTTTGGAGAAGATGAGAATATTTCTGAAAAGGAATTAATTTTTCAGCTACAGTAAAAACAGTGACTTGCAGACTTACCCATCCCCAAAAGAGGGGACTTATTCAGAACACATCTCCTGTGATTAGAACGAGCTCCTGACATATTTTAGGGTCAGGCGGTTTTCAACGGAAATTGGGATTTGTACCATAGAATGAAATTGATATTCTATTTTATTGATGACTTTAAGGCTTGAGGGAGAATCTTTTTTTTTTTTTTTTTGTGAAGGGATTTCACTGCGTTCAAATACTTAATAGTGACGGTGGAAGGGAGCAGCCTCTCCTCCTTGTGTGTGGATTTAAATTAATGGGCTATTAAACAGCGCGTGATTTTCATCACCTTCTGATTGAGGTTCAACTGACAACACTTCAATCTGCATTTCAGGAATGCCTGCACCTGTCACTGAACCCCCCCCCCCCAGCCAGGGCAGTGGTTCTCACTCTGCGGCACATTTGAACCACCTGGAGAGCTTTAGGGACTACTGGTGCCCCAGCCACAGTTCTGGAAATTTGATTCGGTTGATCTGGAGCCCAAGCTTCAGTGTTTTAGAAGCTTACCAAAGTGATTCTAATGAGCAGACAGGGTTGAGAACCAGCAAAATATAGTATATTCCGAAATCACATGGCATTCTGTTAACCTTGAGTATCTGTTATAGCAGTCTAATATTTGCATTTCTAGACTCCATTGTTTGACTTGCTTGCACATAGGTGTTCTCATGGAAGATTTCTAGTCCTTTACTAATATGAAGCCACAGAGCATCTATTTGAATCCCTCAAACTCGGAGAGAGAGAAAGAGTTGTGAGACCCATGGAAGGACTAGAGTCCCTGTGGCTGCAAGTATCAAGAGATGAGGGGCTTAGGCAAACACCCACTATTACCAAGGGATCTTAGGAGGGCATATATGGTCCATCTCTATCCTACAATGACATTGTGGACAATTGTTCATTGACAAATATTGACCAAGGGCCAACTATAAGACTGGCACTAGACTAAATGCTGGGGATGTCATACTAAGCCATCATGGAGCATATACTTAGCAGGGAGACAGTCAACCACAATCACCTGGGGAAAGTGCTATGGCATAGAATGTATGAGGTGCCATGGGAATACCATACAAGGGCATCTAACTCAACTTGCCAGGGCCAGGGAAGGCAGGATGTTTATGCTCAGATAGAAGGATAACTAGCAATTGGCCATGCAAAGAGGAAAATTAGAATACCCTAGAGAGAGGGAGTGGCATGTGCAAAGGCACAGGGGCAGAGGAGAGAAAACTGCCTTAGAGGAAATGACGTGACGCTCAGTGTGGCTGTAAATGCCAGGGGTAGTGGGAGTGTTAAGAGACTACTCTGGAGAGGTAGATAGGAGTAAGGTCACAGATGGGGCTCATGAGTTACAAAAGATAGATCTCATAGTGACCATTTCACTAGACCACAGAACTAAGTAATGGCTTTGCATGCACTGTATCATTTCATCCTCACAACGACCTTATGGATAGGATAGGGCCAGTTGTCAACCCCATTTTACAGAGGAAACTGTGACTTAGATGAAGTAACTTGCCCAAGGTAATGCAGCTAGTAAATTATAGAATTAGGATTCAAATGCAGATGTGTCTCTTCACAAGGTCAGGGTCCCAAACCACTGTATCACGTGGTTAAGAAATTTGGACTTTAAGCTTAAAGAAATGGGAAATTATTAAAGGATTTTAAACGTCAGGTGACACAGAGAGCTTTGCATTTCTGGCTACAACACTCTGAGTTTCATTAAATGATTCTAGGGTTCATTTTGTCAATTGATGGACTATTGCTTTGCCTTCTTTCTTCTCTGGCCTACTTTTTGGAGCCTAAAAGAGGCAAAGAAGCCCAAACCGGTCATCTTGATTTCTAATGGGAAACTAGATAAAATTAGGTGGGGCAGACCATGGAACTCAAGGCTGGAAATGAAGATCCTAGTTTGTCTGTAGTAGTTCAGCCTCATTATGGAGAATTATCTCTATATTGCAGGCTGATATACGTAAGACAAGAAATAAAATGATCCCAAATGGTAATTTGCCTTGTGTAATTAAAAAAATTAAGTCCTCACAGAGCTTCACAAAATTCAGTAAAAATAAACACATAAATAAAACAAAACACACAAATAAAATAAAAATCAACTAAAAAACTCTATAATCTTGCCCCTGTGCCTTCTGTTTCTTACATGGGGTATTTTCTACCTGGCACTTCCTTTCCAAACTTCCTTGAGGGATTCTCCATCCACCATGTCAATCTCCCCCGCCTATAGCTTTTTCCAGGGGACACTGTCTTTTCATCTCTGAGACCTTTGGTACCTGATGTTCTCAACTTTTGGGCTTTCAAAGGAATAGCATGATCAAGTGGAAAGTGCTTTGGGGGTCTGCCATAACTGGGTTCAAGCCTCAGGAAACTTTGACCTTAAGGGCTCCATTTCCTCATTATAAAAATGTCAGTATCCACCTAGAAGGTTTGCTAGGGACTAAATGAGACAAAGTATTTGAGAGGACTTGGTCTCTTGTAGGTTACCTGCTGGTTGGTTCTATTTCCTTCCCTCCAACTGAGACCTCAGTTCAAGTGCCTTGCCCATCGAACATTTCTCTCAAATCTACCGTCTGTCCTCATGAACTTCCCTGACCCAGATCCCTCTCCACTCTCAGTCCCTTCAGCAATCAGAGGCCCCATGGTAATGCCTGACTTTACAAATGATTTATTCTTTTTGATGTGTGTATTAGGAACCTCCCCAGTCAGGCTCCTTGGGGGCAGAAGCCAGGTGTTATAAATTCTTTAAATATCCTACAGTGTCCACTACAGGGGTCTTTATAAAGAAGGAAAGTCACAAATGTAGCATTCATCGGCCATCAGGAAAGGGCACACATAATGTGGAGGGGACTGGATAGTTTCCCACCGTTAATGTTAATGAAATAATAATTCACCAGAATCCTTTAAGTTTTTTATTTTATGCTTATTCAGGGCTTGTGACTGTGCCCATGGCTTCTTCTTTATCAGTTCATGTATCACTATTTTCGAGTTCCTCGAAAACTTGTTGAAATACAAGCTTACTGTTCTTCATTCCAGAAGAGGCAGATGTGGTTACACTCAATTTTTATAAAAGAGTCCTACACGAATCTCTCAGGATGTGGGGCTGTCATTAACTTTAAATGCAGAGAAATGTAAATTTTTTCTTTTTTCCTACTTGCACATAATTCTATTAGAAAGGAGAAACCAAAAGAGAGAGAGTGGAAGGAGAGTGGAACTGTTCAGCTGTGTCTACCAGGCATGGTCCTCAGCAATAACAACCACAACAGCTCCAGTGATGACGCACACTGACACTTACTAGGAGCCAGACGCCATGGGAATTCTTTTAATTCTCCTAACAATCCAATAGTAGGTACTCTTCTCCCCACTTTACAGATGAGAAAACTGTGGCACAGAGAAGTTAGGTAATTTGCCTAATTTTCCTCAACCACAAATAGCAGAGCCAGTGTGTGACCCAGATAGCTGTTTCCAGAATCTGAGCTCCTCAGCTCTGTGCTGTGCTGCCCAGGTAGCACAGTGACTTCCTAAGCCTGGCGCCTTGTGTCACTTGAATATAGACCACGAGAGGGAAAAGGGAGGGCTCAGGAAGCCAGGGGTTCTCACAGGGCTGCACCAACCACTTCTCTCATCAAGCCCAAACTTGCATTTGTGTGCCTGTGTGAGGATCACAGGAGAGTATTTGAAAGCCATTCATACAGTGGTCTGTACTCCCTGGTGTTCAACAGATAACCTGCTTGGGAGGGGTCCTCTCTCTAGTCTACCCCACCTTCCTGCCCACTTGATGAGTGTCAATAATCCAGTAAAGCTATCCTTTCTCTTGAACAAGGAAACGGCCTCAGAATCCTCTAGAAGGTCACCTCCAGTGAATGACAGTTGGCATGGGGGATGAAACTTGTTTGTTATGCTTGCCATAGCCCACAGGGGGTAGAGATATTGTTGTATTTGTATTTAGCGCCAAGTATATAGTTGGTCTTCAATGAATGAATGATTGAATGAATGAATACCTATGGAACTCAAGCCCATTTGCATTTACCATGGATTCTACTGTGACTCCAATTAAAACCAATGGTTTTAATCAAGGCAGAATATCTTCTTTAAACACAAGGATTAGCCTCTATGAAAAGAGAAATGTAAACAGGGCTCTAATTAGAGAATTTACTAATTATTCTTCCCTGCTGAGGATATTAGCTGGGGTTTAGTCTTTAGCTGTGACAGCCACACGACTTTCTCTTTAGCTCCAGAAAGGGAAAAATTGACTGGAAAGATTCATTTCAATACCCTGATTCCTTTCCTGCTCTCTTTCACCCTCAAAAAGAGATATTCCAGCATGAAAGATCACAGACTCAGCCCAAAACAGTGGACCCAGGTTGATGGCATTCAGGAAACTGCTCACTCTTGGAGCCCCAACTGCTGAGGCAAAGATAAATCGGCAGGAAGATTTCTTTGGAATGATGTGAATTTAATGAATCATGAAAAATATCCCCAGCTGTTCTTAAATTTAAGGGAGATTGAGTGATAACAAAAGATAGTTTCCCTCCCTCTTAGATGTAGGTTGGAGCGGAAAGAGCCGTGGTAAAAAAAAAAAAAAAAAAAAATCCCTGAGGCCAAAAGCTTGCCTTTTCTTTCCCATCTCTTCTATTGTTGAAGGGAAAAAAAGCTGTCTGCAGTCAGCAGCCACTGAAGGGCATGATGAAGAGTGTTTGCTATTACCAGACTTGAAGAATTCTCTACTCTGATTTCAAAGATCAGGCTGCCCTTGCAGGCAAACATTTAGAAAGTGATGGGCTTTTCTCTCACCTCCTCCCCACCTGCAATCACCACCATCCTCACATTTTATCCAACTCCTTTATTAACACATTGACTGGCTGAAATTAAAAATAATGATGCTCCCTTTTCCTCATCCCAGCTGCCGCAACCCTGACTTCCCCAGTCCGCAAAATCCTTATTAACCCATTGATTAGTGTGGGCTCCAGGCTGGTCCTCAGCTGGGAGATCTAAGCCAGGCCATTGTGGGGTTGGCTAAGCTTCAGGGATTCCCAATTTAGATCCCGGAGATCTGTGCTGGAGGGCTCAGAGGAGGGCTTGAAGGACGTGTGCGACTTCCCTTCTTTGCTCCTCCGTTCCCTCCAGACCTCTGCCTTGGCTGTCATGGGGCCCTGAACATGCCATGGACCACCCAGGAGGCCGGCTCTGGGCACGGTGTCCGGGTGCTCAGCTTGCTCTCCTTACCTGAAAAAGCACAAGGCAGGTGGGTAGCTGTGAAGGTCAGGAAGCCTCACCTCTGTTCACCTCTGAGGTCTGTTCCCTGTCTAGATAAATTTCCCTTTCATTCAAGGTGGGTGAAAAAGGCTAACAATCAAGATTTTTTTTTTCCTTAAGGCAGTTTTTATTGTGAGTGATGTATTTGAGGGATAGAAAAGCTAGCTTCCCTGTGTAACTGTTAGAAGGGGTTCAGAGAGGAGCATGGGTGAGGCAGAGGATGATATGCTGAATATTGATGACAAACAATAAAATTGAAGACTTACAATGAACTAGATACAATGTTAAATGCTTCTCATATATGATGCAGCAAGAAAAAACAAAAAAACAAATTTGAAACAAAAGACAAAATAAAAACACAAACAGAAACCCTCCAAGAAGTGGATGTTTATAATTGCCTATTGAACAAACTGAACTTGGTGAGATTTTGGCAGATAGAAAGCTTACTCTTTTTCACCACTCTCTCCAAACACCATTGGATCACTCTCCTTCCTACTGGCTAATAAGTTAGGCAGATCCATAACCTGGGCTAGCCACTTTCACATATTAGAAAATAATATCAGTCAAGACAGCCCAATACTGGCAGAAGGATAGGTACCTAGATCAATGAAACAAAATATTCAACCTAGAAATAGCCCTACACAAGAACAACCAATTGATTTTTGAGGGTACAAAAGTAATTAACTGGAAGGAGAGCCTTTTCAACAAATGGTGTTGGAGCAATTGGACATCCACAGGCAAAAATGAACTGACCTAAATTTCATACCTTTTACAAAAATTATCTCATATATTTAAATGTAAAACTGTAACACTTTTAGAAGAAAACTTAGGAGAAAGTCTTTGAGACCTAGGATTTGGTGAAGAGTTTTTAGACATGACGCCAAAGCATGATCCATAAAAGAAAAAAAAATTGATAAATTGGATGAAAGACAAACTACAGACTGGGAGAAAATATTTGCCAACCACGTATCTGAAAATGGACTCGTATTTAGAATATATAAAAAACTCTCAAAACTCAGCAGTTAAAAAGCAAACAAACCATTCAATTATAAAATGGACAAACGGCATGAGGAAACATTTACTAAAGAAGATGTATGATGACAAATGAGCACATGAAAAGATGTTCACCATCACCAGCCATCAGCCAAGTGAAAATTAAGATCATAATGAGATTTTACTATACACCTATTAGAACAACTAAAATTAAAAAGTAGTGAGACTACAAAGTGCTGGCAAGGATGTGGAGAATCTGGGTCTCTCACATTGCTGGTGGAAATTTAAAATGTTGCAGCCACTCTGGAAAATAGCTTGACAGTTTCTTAAAAAAAAAAAAAAGGAAAACTAAACATAGACTTACCATACAATCACACCATCACACTCCTGGGTATTTATCCTGGGGAAAATAAAACATGTCCACATAAAACCTATACATGATTGTTCATAGCATTTTTATTTGTTTACTTTTTGGTCCAAAAGTGGAAACAATCGATGTTCTACAATAAGTGAATGGTTAAACAAAAGTGGTACATCTGTACCTTGAAATAAAAGGGAATGAACTATTGATACACCCAACAACTTGGATGGATCTCAAGGGCTTTATGCTGATTTAAAAAAAAGCCAGTCTCCAAAGGTCATAGAGCTATGATTGTATTTCTATAACAGTCTTAAAATGACAAAATTATGGAGATGGAGAATAAATTAGTGGTTGTCAGGGATTAGAAATGGGAGGAAGGGGAGTGATGTGGGAGGTGGGTGTCACTAGAAAGCGGTAGCCCCAGGGAGATCTCTGGTAGCTGGTATTTACATGAATTTACATGTGTGATAAAATGATTCAGCACTATACAAACACAATGCACCAACGTCAGTGTCCTGGTTTGATACCGTACTATAGTTATGTCACAGGTAACCATCGAAGAAACTGGATGAAGAAAACCTGAGAACTCTCTGTACTATCTTTACAACTTCCTGTGAATCTATAATTATTTCAAAATTAAAAATAGAAAATAAAATAATGCATCTTTCAGTATGAAGCATTACTTTCCAGTGTCATATAAAAATTTTAATATCTCATCTTATATTCAGAGGGAGCTGAATTCAGAAGCAGAGCTTCTCCCCTCCCTAGCACTGCCAAGTCAGGCCTGCTCCAGCCTCCACTGCATTATTAGGGCAGGCTAAGCCATGCTGTACTAATAAAACAAAAAACAAAATAAAAACCCCTGAAATTTTGGTACTTCAGCATAAAAAAGTCCTTTGTCACTTATGTCCATTGAGGGTAGGGCAGCTGTCCTCCAGGCAGCGACTCAGGGACCCAGGCTCCTTCCATCTTGTGGCTCTGCCATCTTCAACCTGTGGCCTCCATGTTCACCCTCGGAGGAGAAGACAAATAGTGGAGGATCATGCAGGGGACTTTGTGGCTAGGCCCATATCACTCTCACTTGTATTCCATTGCCCAGAATTTAGGCATCAGAACCCAGATTAACTGCCAACTGAAGTTGGGAAACACAGTCTTCCTGCATGCCCAGGAATGGCACACATAATTGGAGTAAGGATCTCGTGGTGGGTGGGTAGTGGATGGTAAGATTCTGCACTCCCTTCAGAGAAAGGTGACTTGGCTAGTTCCTTTTCTTCTTCCTCATCACTCACATCTGCTAAATCTGATTTCCCCAAGGAGGCAAAAAATGAGTAGAGGAAAACAACGTCTTCCACTGGTGTGTAATCTGAGGTTGGCTCCATGCATGGCCCCGGTGCTGGCTCTTTTCCTCCTTAGGCATCTTGGTGGGTCATCTAAAGATACTGTTTCCCCCAGCAGGGACCTCTCATGGTGCCACTCCTTGGCACAGTGAGTCACCTTCTAGCTGACTCTATGTGACACTCACTCCCCTTCTGCATCTACAGGCACATCCAAGCCTCTTTCTGCTAGAGTTATCGCACCCTGCCATTCAAGACAGGCATGGTGAGTCCTCTTGGGCATGGTCCTTGGCTGATTCAAGCCTGATCCACAGGAAGACTCAGCATCCTTCCTCCACTGAAAGCTAGAAGGGCTGGCTGCTCCCCTACTCCCCCATGGCCCTCTTACTTGCTTCATGAGAGGAAGCCTTAACCAGACTCTTGTCTTAGGTTTTTTTCAGGCAAGAGTCAGGCAACACAGGCCATTTACTCACAAGAACTTGATAAATTTGCTCTTCACTAGCGCCCATGGGTTTCCTTGTTACCGAAAGTGGGGTCCGGCTGCTTGCTGCTCAAAAGCCAATAAAGAGGGAAGACTGGTGGAAAGGAAAGTTTGGTTTATTTCAGAGGCTGGCAACCGGGGGTGGGGGAGAGCCGACTGATATCCAAAGGCCAGCTCCCCCCACTGACAATCAGTGGGCAAGAGATTTTATAGGTGGAGGGAGAGGGCTACATGCAGAAATAGTACAGTCAGCTCTGACGTCATCTTGAAATTGATCACGCAGTGGTCTGAGCAGTGTCATCTTGATTAAGTACAGTTTGTCTTCAGTTCCAGGGTTGGTTTGTTCCCATTTCTTTGATGCCAGTTCTCAGAATTGTGGCAGCTTATGTCATGGCTACAGTCTGGTCATCATGTAGTTAACTTCTTGCACCTGGTGGAGGCTTCAGTATCTACAAAAGAGTTCGAAGGACATGGCTCAGAATTTTACCTGTAGCCCTTGAGGAGGAACTAAAGGTCCTTGACTTTAATGACTAAACTATTATTATTTGGTCTCATTTGACTGTATTCCTTTGTTTCTGCATTTTCTCACTTCTCTGATTAAACTTATTTTTTGACTAAAGTTTTTCTACAGACAAAAGGCAGGTGGAGGACATGGGAGGGAAGGACCACAGCAACATTTTTCTGAATCTATCTCCCAGGTCAAAAGAAATAAAAGCAAAAATAAACAAATGGGACCCAGGTAAACTTAAAAGCTTTTGCACAACAAAGGAAATCATTGACAAAATGAAAAGACAACTTACAGAATGGGAGAAAATATTTGCAAATGATATGGCTGACAAGGGGTTAATATCCAAAATAAACAGTGCATACAACTCAATATAAAAAAAAACCACATTAAAAGTAGGCAGAAGACCTGAACAGACATTTTTCCAAAGAAGACATATAGAAGGCCAACAGGTTCGTGAAAAGATGCTCAACATCACTAATTATCAGAGAAATGCAAATCAAAACAACAATGAGATATCACCTCACACCTATCAGAATGGCTATCATCAAAAAGTCTACAAATAACAAATGCTGGAGAGGGTGTGGAGAAAAGGGAACCCTCCTACACTGCTGGTGGGAATGTAAATTGGTACAGCCACTATAGAAAACAGTATGGTGGTTCTTCAAAAAACTAAAAATAAAACTACTATATGACCCAGCAATTCCACTCCTGGGTATATATCTGGAAAAAACAAAAACGCTAATTTGAAAAGATGCGTGAGCTCCAGTGTTCATAGCAGCATTATTTACAATAGCCAAGATAGAGAAGCAACCCAAGTGCCCATCAACAGACGAATGGATAAAGAAGAAAAGGGGTGTGTGTGTGTGCGTGTGTGTGTGTGTGTATATAATGGAATATTAGCCAGAAAAGTATGAAATTCTGCCATTTGCAGTAATGTGGATATTATGCTTAATGAAATAAGTCAGACAAAGACAAAAAGTATATAGTATTGCTTATATGTGGAATCTAAAAAATAGTACAAACAAATGTATATGCAAAACAGAAACAGACTCACAAATATAGAAAACAAACTAGTGGTTACCATAGGGGAGGGGGAAGGGCGGGGGGCAAATTAGGGGTATGGGATTAAGAGACACAAACTCCTATGTATAAAATAGGTAAGCA
Source organism: Delphinapterus leucas (assembly GCF_059928025.1). Taxonomy (NCBI): domain Eukaryota; kingdom Metazoa; phylum Chordata; class Mammalia; order Artiodactyla; family Monodontidae; genus Delphinapterus; species Delphinapterus leucas. The sequence goes on along the minus strand of NC_143129.1, from coordinate 48,366,046 downwards.
GCAAGGATATACTGTATAGCACAGGAAATTGTAGCCATTATCTTGTAATAACTTTTAATGGCATATAACCTGTAAAAATACTGAATCACAATGCTGTACACCTGAAACTAAAATAATATTGTAAATCAACTATACTTCAGTAACCCCCCCACCCCAAATTATCATTGAAACACCTGTAACCAGGTGGCTTTGTAGGGGAGAAAATTTGTTCAGGAAAACAATTTGAAAACTTGAGGTTATGGGTTAAAAGGTGCCTGCAAAACAGAACAAAATTGCCAGAGTGTTACACATAAGAACTGAAACTTGAATTTGGGGGAGGGACAAGGGGAGGGAGGTAGAGAAGAAAGAGGCTGGATGAGGCAGCAAGGCAGGCACCTGGATCTGCAAAGTGGAGCCCTGGAGAAGGAACTTAAGAACAAATGTGCCCAGTGGCCATTTTAAATTACTTGGGGTGTAAACCATCTCCATCTCCCAACTTTCAGTTAAGGCTTCTGAACATCGATGCCTTTTGTACACACTGTTGGGGAGGAGAGAGATCAAGGGCAGAGCAGCCTTTCGAAGTCCACGTTTGGGAGGAGTCCAGAGGAGAGAAACGGGCTAAAAAGAGGAGTAAGGTCAGGGGCTTATTGAACACAAGCTTGGAGGTCGATGTGGTCCTGAGAGGTCCGCCCTCGGGCATGTGCAGTCTTGAGGAGGGCGTTCAGGTTCCTGCAGGACACCGCAGAGTCAGCTTGAGCTAATTTAACCCAAACCTCATGTGATGGGGTGACGGCTGCTGACATCTGGGTTGCACTCGAAAACTCAAAAATCCTCTTAAGAATATGCTTCGTAACCCTTTCCTCACTAAACTTTTTACCCAACTTGCTAAAAAGAATAGTTTTGATACTGCTTCTACTTAATTGCCATCCCCAGGCCTTATGAGGAGGTGCTAGAGAGGAACAAAATAAACACGAGAATCAAATTAAGGAAGAGAGAAACAACTGGTCTAATAGGATAAACTGACAATCAGCCCACAATAATTAAGTTTGATCAGTGAGTTAGCAAAGAGCTAGTTCTGTGTGTGTGTGTGTGTGTGTGTGTGTGTGTGCACTGTAGAGCAGTGCTTCCCAAATTTTAATGTGCACACCAATCACTCAGGATCTTGTAGTGGGGTGGACAGTGGTTGATGAGATTCTGCATTGCCAACAGCTTGCAGGTGATGCCATGGCTGCTGGTCTGAGCACCACGGTTTCAGAGGTTTTAGAGCACGATGCAGTAACCTTCTAGCCCAGAAGGCCATTAATGGGCCCACAGGAAAAAGGGAGAGATGGGAAACATCAGAGTGTAGATGAGAGGAGAAGAGTGAAGGGAAAATAGAGGGAGAGAAGATTAAAACAACCACCACCACCAAAACAACAAGCCAAGAATCTCCAGGAAGGGACAGAGGAAGTCACCAGTAATTGTTCCAAAACAGCTTGATGTTTATCTCAATGACATAGGTTGCTTTGCCCTCTATTAAAGAGCACACATTCTTTGTGCCCCAACATTGCTTAAGTTTCAAGGGTGAAAAAGTAAATACCTGATTCTCTAGTCATTCACAAGTATTTATTCATAGGTGTTATAGAATGCCAGTATGGACAGAGCCAGTGCTATGATACACCTATTTCCTGTGCGGATGGAACTTACAATCTGGTGGAGAACCTCAGACACAACAACAGGGAAAATTAAACTACACGTCAAGTAAATTAGGCATGGAGCCTAATGTACATTTTGTATTTAAAAAGGAACTTTTCATCCATTTCACCATTTTTCTACCATTTGTTGATGCAGGGAAGACCGACTTATTATCACAATTTTATGGAGGAGGAAAGGGAAGCTCAGAGAGGCCAGGTGACTTGTCCAAGGTCACATGGCTACTAAGTGGCAGAGCCTACACAAGGAGCCTTCTCTTCTGGTTCCTGTTCTTTCCATTAACTTCCCGACTTGAATGCAGTGAAATTTCCCAAATTCCATTTCACCCACCGTCCTGTCTTTTTGTAGCTTTGGGAGCCAGGGTTTCTCAACAGCTCAGCATTTAATTGGTTTTGAGTTCACAGTTGCCTCCCTTGTTCAAAATCTAAACCAGTTAAACAAATTTCCCAGAAAACCAAAATAATGTTTAAGCAAAGGTCACTGCCAGGTCACATCTGTCTAAGTAGAAGGTGTTTTCAGGATACAAGTCACTAAAAGCAGTGGGGAATAATGAAAACCTCTTTGCAAACTAATTTCTCCATTGCCTACTGCTTGGGTTCTAAAACATACATACAGCCCAACTTCTCTTACAGATATGTATGTTCATGTGAAATGTATATTTATACACATGTGTACATATTTAGGACATCATTTTGCTAATCACTTGCGAAGAACTAACGAGTTCTTTCACTAATGTCAGCACATTAATTTGACCCTACTGTTATTGTAACTTTATAATGTAGCTTAACTTAAACAATTCTGTAATCTGACAATTTTTTTTTTTTTAAAGAAGATGTTGGGGGTAGGAGTTTATTAATTAATTTATTTATTTTTGCTGTGTTGGGTCTTCGTTTCTGTGCCAGGGCCTTCTCTAGTTGTGGCAAGCGGGGGCCACTCTTCATCGCGGTGCACGGACCTCTCACTATCGCGGCCTCTCTCGTTGCGGAGCACAGGCTCCAGACGCGCAGGCTCAGTAGTTGTGGCTCATGGGCCTAGTTGCTCCGCGGCATGTGGCATCCTCCCAGACCAGGGCTCGAACCCGTGTCCCATGCATTAGCAGGCAGATTCTCAACCACTGCACCGCCAGGGAAGCCCCTGTAATGTGACAATTTTAATAAGTATAATGCAGCTGAATTTCCACCTAAATTGCTCAGGCTGGGCAATGCCTGCTTCCAGTAACTTATAATGCGCACACAAGTTAACTAGTCAATTGGAATTTGCTTTGGGAGCGAGTCTGGTGGTGATGGGGCTGGTGACAGAAAGGGTGACAGTGAGCCAAATTTCATCCTTGGTGGAATTTTCTTGTGCTCTCCTGAGGCCCACCAACAGAATAGACCAGGCTCTTTATTCCCCTCTTGCCTCCTGACCTTATGGTAGTGAATAGGCGTGCTGTTGAAGGACAGCCATAGCATGTGCTGGAGATTCTGGTTCTCGATTCTTAATCTGGCCCCCATCCCCCAAATACTTTTCCATTTTTCCCTTTGTAAGTCTGTTCCTCCACCTTACCAATTCCCAGTCTTTTCATCATCTTAACACCTTCACATTTTAGAATACGTACAACTGAGGTAAATAGTTTATAGAGCAGCGGTTTCCAAACTTTTGGGCACCAGGGATTGGTTTCATGGAAGACAATTTTTCCATGCACCGGGGGGTGGGGGATGGTTTCAGGATGATTCACGCGCGTTACATTTACTGTGCACTTTATTTCTATTATTATTATATTGTAATATATAATGAGATAATTACGCAACTCACAATAATGCAGAATCAGTGGGAGCCCTGAGCTTGTTTTCCTGCAACTAGATGGTCCCATCTGGGAGTGATGGGAGACAGTGACACCCGAAGTGTGTTGCTTATGTCCAGTTTACTCCGTAAGATGCAGCTTAATTGTCACTTGCTACTCACTGATAGGGTTTTGATATGACTCTGCAAGCAATTGATTTATTATGGACTTTGTGCAGTCAAACCTCTCTGCTGATGATAATCTGTATTTGCAGCCGCTCCCCAGTGCTAGCATCACCGCCTCAGCTCCACCTCAGCTCGCCAGGCATTAGATTCTCATAAAGAGCGTGCAACCTAGATCCCTCCCATGCGCAGTTCACAGTAGGGTTCACGCTCCTATGAGAATCTAATGCCGCCGCTGATCTGACAGGAGGCGGAGCTCAGGCGGTGAGGTGAGTGATGGGGAGCGGCTGTAAATACAGATGAAGCTTTGCTCACTCACCCAACACTCACCTCCTGCTGTGCAGCCTGTTTCCTAACAGGCCACGGACCAGTTCCGGTCCATAGCCCCGGGGGTTGGGGACCCCTGGTTTAGAAAAATCCAGATATTGATGCTTCTTTCCCATTCCCCATCCGATGCATAATTCTTGGAAGGATCTTCCAGTTTGCTTGTCTCTTTGGGACTCTGAAATTCGTAGTTCAGGAGGGGGCAAGGGTAGGGGAGCCAAAGATGTGAATTCTTGAGAGTTGCTTGTTGTTGGAGATTTGGGATGCTCCTCAATCTCCAGAGCTACACTCCCTTTCTTTAGTTCGAACCAACTGATAATTATAGGTAAGGAGGCAAACGGGTATCAAAGTATGTTTCCTGGCTTTATTGATGGCAAAGCTGGATGGAAGAACACAGCAGGATGTGTGTGCTCTTTAAAAACAGGTCCAAGAGAACGAGGGCTAAGAGACGTTGGACACAATCTAACAATGTCCCTCCAGTCCTTCTCCTGAGCCTGGTATGGGTGTGGGGATAGAACCTCTGGTGAAGGAGTAAAGTGATTCCAGAAACCCTCGCACGTTCTTTCCTCTTCCCGTGCTGCTACAGGAAGAAGTCAGGTTGGGTATGTCTACTACAGCCTCTTCAGTTCTGAGCAGCTGCGGAGGGAAGGCCCAGAAGCAGTGCTGTCTGAGATCCCTGCCCTAGGCCCTGTGCTCTAGAGGGCCCTGCTCTGGCCCTCCTCTGGCAGTGCCCTTTCCCGTGGGACAAGAGGTGGGGCCCATCCCAAGACCACACCCTCCTTGGGAGCTTCCTGCTCAAATGGCCCTGAGACTACCCCAGGGCGTGTACCCCAGGGTGTGTGTGGGCTTCCCCCTTGGTAGGCTGGCAGGTGTCTGTCCTCCCGCTCATGCCCCCTGCCCTGAGGTGGGATCATGCCATTTGCATGTAGAACTGAGGAATAGATATTTCAGCTGGGGTTGCAGTGTTGCGGTGTAGGGTGGAGATGGAGGATGGAGAAGGGAAGTGGGCAGACCACAGGCTGGTGGCCAGTTGCCCCAGAAGCCCGTGTTCCAGGACAAAGCTCTGAGGAGCATGGGAATTTTTAATTAGAATCTTTCAGGTTGTTATCAAGGTATATTTACGTAGGAAGACAGAGCATATTTTACTTAATAGTTTGTTAGGGCTTCCCTGGTGGCGCAGTGGTTAAGAATCTGCCTGCCAACGCAAGGGACACAGGTTCGAGCCCTGGCCGGGGAAGATCCCACATGCTGCGGAGCAACTAAGCCCCTGTGCTGCAACTACTCTAGAGCCCGCAAACCACAACTACTGAGCCCACGTGCCACAACTACTGAAGCCAGCGCACCTAGAGCCCGTGCTCCGCAACAAGAGAAGCCACCACAATGAGAAGCCCACGCACCACAACGAAGAGTAGCCCCCGCTCACCACAACTAGAGAAAGCCTGAGCACAGCAATGAAGACCCAACACAGCCATAGATAAACAAGCAAATAAATAAACAAATTTATTTTAAAAAAAAGTTTGTTAGCTTGATTTATAGTGTTTAAAAGCTCAGACATACAGTACGTGGGGCTCTGTCTGATTTTGCCACAGACACCACACATTAGGAGTAGGAACAAAGAGGTCCTAGATCTGGCTCTTGTCTAGGGTCTCAGAGAGCAAAGCCTGTATTGCTGATAACAAAACACTCCAAACTTAGAGACCTAAAACCAATGATTTGTTAGGTTCACCAGTTTTGTGGATCAGAAATTCAGAATGGACCCAGAACAGGGACAGAGCCTTGATGTCTGAGAGCCCCACTGGTAAGACTTGAAGGTGACTCAGTGGCTGGGGACTAGAGTCTCTGAAGACACCCTCACTCACCCATTTGGCAGTTGATGTTGGTAGCGGGGAACCCACTGGGGTTGCCAGCTGTAGCATTTACACAGGGCTTCTCCCTGTGGCCATAGATCCTCACAGCCTCGTGGCTGGGTTCGAGGGTAAGCATCTCAAAAAGAACCAGGCAGGAGCTGTTATGAATTTTATGACCTATTCTTGGAAGTCACATGGGACCACTTCTGCCATAGTTATCAACCCACGCAGATTCAAGTGGAGGAAACATAGACCTCACTTATTAATGCGAAAAGTGTCAAAAACATATTGTACAAAGGGCCTGTGGGATGAAAGATATTGTTGAGGGTACTTTTTGAAAATGCAATCTGCCACAGTGTTCTTTGCTCAAGAGTGCACGATGGACAGGGATTTGGGAGGAGATCCCCGGTCCAGGGTTTCCAGAAGTATGTTGCGAGTTAATTCAAGTCAAGGGCTTAAAATAGTCCTTTGGCATATGGTAAGACTCAATAAACAGCAGCTGCAGTCATCCTCACCATCCTTGCCGTCAACATTATCATCATCGTCTCAGAGGAACCTATGGAAACGGTTCAGTTATCGACAGGAGATGGGAAACCTAGGCCTGGATAATTTAAGTAATGTTTTGGTTGTCCCTAAATGATTCAGTGCTAGTTCTGTATTTGAACCTGGACTTCTGACTCCTACTGGGGAACTATGATGGAGTGGTTTGGGGACATTGTAAGGAATGGGCCATGTATTAAAACAGCATCGATAACCCTGGATAATCCTGGCTATCAGTCACTTCTTTCTTTTTTGGTCTCTCCACATGGCTTGCAGGATCTTAGTTCCCTGACCTGGAATTGAACCCTCGCCCTTGGCAGTGAAAGCAAGGAGTCCTAACCACTGGACCGCCAGGGAATTCCCCAATCACTGCTTTTGTTTGTCAGATGCTAATGGCTCCAGAAGAGATTTAGTCAGTAGATTTTTTAAAGTATCCTTTAAAGAAAAATAAAACAACAATTTTAAAACTAATAACCATAACACTTTAGTAATAAGATAGCTAATTCAGATGAAAAAAATCTCATTTGTTTTTTATTTTGAAACAATGTCTCCTAAGCCAACTAGCAAAACAAGCTTGTAAGGCTTGGTGTTTAATTACTTGCGGAGCCAAACTTTATCTATACAAATATTATATGTATGGAATGAAAATTTTATAAGATTTTATCACTTCTTCATTAAAACTAGTCTCCAGAAACCCATTTAGCAATACTCTTATTTGATGGTGTTTAAATATTTAAAAAGTAAGCAATTTCTTTAAAGAACTCATCTGTAATTACTCTAACCAGCCTTTTGCAAACTTAATTTTTCCATAAAAATCTGAAATTATAAACTTTTGTCTAGCCTGTGTGTTTCGTTTTGTTTGGTTTGGGTTGATGTTTAGAGAGCTGTTCTTCCCCTGAGGGAACACGGGTAGCAAAACCAAATCAGTCAATATCCACTGATCTCAGCCCAGCTGGGCTTATGGCAGGGCACCTGAGGGGTAAGAGTGAATCGAACATTAGTTTGTGCTTCTCTCTTAGTGAACATCTGTGTTTGCTCTGGAGAACCAGAAACAACTTAGAGTGTCAAGAATATAGGTCAGTATTACTTTATGTAACCGTCCCCTTTTTTGTTTTCAGTTGGGAGACCAGGGCAAGGGTAACTGTTCTTAAGAGGTCATCCGTCCATGTTGAGCCTGAGGCCCATCCAAGGAGACAGAGTCCAGTTGATGTTGGATGTTCACTGAGTGGTGTCAGCAAATGAGAGGGATAGTGATGAAATCTTCCACTCAGGTGTTTTAGGCAAAAATGGCAGCTCAGCTATTTAGTCCAAACACTAGACCTTCCTTTCTGAGGAAGCGTCTAGAACCAGACAACTTGGGTTCACCATTACGAACTATGTGGTCATGGATGTGTGTGCCTCAGTTTCCTCAGGTATATAAAACAAGAATAAGAGTAGCATTTACCACTTAGACTTCGTATGAGGAAAAATGAAGAATATAGGCAAAGAGCTTAACAGTGTCTTACACGTAGATGGTCCTCACCAAATTGGTTTTCTGCACCCAATACCAATAGCAGTCATTTATTGAAAATTTGCTATGTGGCAGGCACCATGTTAAACTTGTTATGGATATTTTATCCTGACAACAACTCTATGATAGTTATTTTCACCCCCATTTCATAGATGAGAAAAGAGAGGCCCAGAGAATTTCCACAATTGGCTCAAGGTCACACAATGATGAATTAAAGAACTGGGATTCTAACCCGGTTTGTCTGACACAAAAGCTTGTGATCTTCCCCTCCACATGGCACTGTGATAAAAACAAGGAAAACAAAGCAAAAATAACCTTGTCATTAGCATACTCGATATTCCCTGAGAAGGCTAGTACGTTATTCTTAGACCATAAACTCTAAGGCGACAGAGCTGTGGCTGTGATTTTTTTGCTACACCATCTAGCAGGGTGCTATGTGCAGAAGACACTTAATAAAGGCTTTCTGTTCCACCTGTGACTGTTGTTGTTGATGACACTCTAAGCTGTAACCTCAGACGTGGCCTATAGGCAGGGACCCTGCACACAAGCACCAGCCTGAGTGTTATAGGAAACTCGATGGTGGTGTTTTGGGCAGGGGGAGATTCAGAGAGTCCCCACAAATCCTTGATACTCTCAATTTCCACCCAGTGTTCAGGAAGAGTCAGACCAAGTCACTTATTTCAAGGTCTGCTAAAACAGAGCTGAGTTACCTTTCTGATTACGCCTCCCTTCTCCTGTACTTCTCTTTTTTCCTCTGGAACCACAAACAAGGGAAGATTGATAGCTGGAATGGAAAAACCCATGGTGTGGCCTCACAAATCCAGGTCTAGGCTGGGGTGGGGGAGATCCTCCTTCCTCATCTGTTTGTTTAAAGATAAAGAGGCCCTTTCAGTCCACATGGGGTCCAGCAATTTAACCGTAAACTATATTAATGGATACCAGAAAGTACCTGCTCTGCTGGGCTCTGTGGGGAGGGGCATGAACCCTGGGTCCTGATCACTCTGGGCCAAGCTTCCCCAAACCCCTCAATTCAGAAGTGTTATCCTTCAAGTGTTCACTCTAGTATCTCATACCCCATGTTTAAAATTAAAAAAAAAATTTTTTAAAGAGCCTTTTGTATTTCTAATACACACAGATCCTGGAATTTCAGATCTGCCAATAACTCACCCTGTTCCAAAGAAAAAAAAGTCATTTTTTTTTCCTTACTGGAATTTTTTCATTCCTTCCCACCCACCCCACCTCCATTTCTCATTTCCTCAGGAAACCATTTAGTTGGAGACAGAGGGAAAGTTTTCCAACACACTTCCCCCAAGCCCCTACAGACTCATGCATACCCAGAGAGAAACTTAGCACCGAGAACATATGTTGCAATGTACTCAAACTTGCCCCTAAAGATTTCTATCTCCAGTTCTATGGAGCATTTGGAAGGCCTTGCAGTGAACGCAGCCTTCACTCCTGGTAACACCAGTCACCATCCAGGAACCCTTGGAGGCGCTCAGGTTGGCCCCTGGGTGTTTGCCCTTTGCTGCAGACTGTCAATCAGTGGGGCAAATATAGAGTCATTATGGCACTTCCATGGTGTCCCTGGACATGACCATCTGTGGGCTTTCTAAAGTAAAGGAAGGTAAAGTAGGGACTCCCAGCTCATTTTAGGAGGAACTATGGGAGTTTGTTGTCATTCTTTTCATTGAACAAATATTTGAGAATTTTACCACGTACTAAAAACAATGTTTCAGATGCTGGGGATATAAATAGTGAACAAGGCAAAGTTCCTGCTCTCAAGTTTACTTTCTAGTTTAGGGGACAGGAGTGTTGAGGAGAGAAGGCAAAATCAAGAGTAGGTAACACGGGGACTTCCCTGGTGGTCTACTGGTTAAGAATCTACCTTGCAATGCAGGGGATGCGGGTTCGATTCCTGGTCGGGGAACTAGGATCCCACATGCCTCAGGGCAACTAAGCCCATGTGCCACAACTACTGAGCCCATGTGCTCTGGAGCCCACACGTCACAACTAGAGAGGAGCCCATGAGCTACAGCGGAAGATCCCGCGTGCCGCAATGAAGATCCCGCGTGCCGCACTAAGATCAGACACAGCCATAAATAAATAATTTTTTAAAAAAAGATCACTGGAAGATTTGGTGGAACCAAAGTCCACCAGTAAAAAAAAAAAAAAAAAAGAGTAGGTAACACAAAAACCAAGAAAGCAAATAAATGAACAAAATACGTTTATTTAGTGATGAGCTATGATGAAATCAAATAGCATTTTTGAAGAGCAACTCATCTCCTTTCTGCCTGCAGCTTTTGGGAAGCCTCCCTCTCCAACCTTTAATTTTGGAGTTACTGACATACCTCCAGGCTCTGGGACTCTCATTGGTGGATGCCTTTGTCCCATCCAGAGCAAAGATTCCACGTTACTTCTCTGAAGATGGAGTTCAAATAACTTCTGTGGGCAAGATCTGAGGCACAGGGCACTTCCACCAGCTCCTGGTTTCACTCAATGTGCTAAGAGACAGAAGAGTAGAAGAATTCAGAATGCTCTGGAAGACACTTTCCAGTCTATGGCCTCCAACAAATGGAGAGCTGTTTAAAATATTTGAGTGACAAAGGGAAAATGAATAGAAGTAGAATTATTTCCAGCTGCGACAAAAATGTTACCTTCAACCAAAAAGAATCTCCTGTGTTATTCACCTTCCGTGACTCATCAGGTATGTTGGGACCAAGTCCAATCTTTGTCACAATCCTGGAAGTTGCTTCCAGGGAAGGCGACTTTTCACCCTTCATTCTGGGAGCCAACATGTCTCTTCTCGGTGCCAGTTGTTTCCTTTGCTTCTTGGTTTGCATCTTTGCTTTCCCTTTGGATATAAAAACATTCTTAGTTCAAGAGGAGGCCTCCAAAAATTGGTGGCTGGGGAGTTTATTGTAATCTGAGGTAGAAGTCCTCCTAAGACTGAGCTTACACTCTGCTTAGCAACCACCAGATGTCAGCAACTCATCTGATTTCAGTTCTTTAGCAAAAGGAAAGACAACCCATGAAGAATGACAGCCTTTGGCTGACACCAGCTTTTTCTGTTTCAGGTGTAACTTCAGAAAGTTGTCTACTCTTAGGAAAAGTGCTAATGGCTCAAGCAGGATCCCAGTCTGAGGATGAAAAAGCCACTCAAGCACACTCAGGTGATGGAATTCCGGGGCTAACACTTAATTTGATTTTCCTTTGTCAGCACCATTTACAGATAGCAAAGAAGTTTGTCAGGGAATTAGAGAAGGTTCATTGGGAGGATTTTTAAGGCCCAAGGCAACTAAATGGATAAGTTTGCTTTAAAATTTTCTTTTTTAAAGAATCCTGCTAGACTCTTAAGAAAAACTCTGTAAGAAGGAAAAGAGAAGTCTGAAAGTGCAAACGTTATTTAAAAGAGGGGGCTACAGCAGAAACTAACACAATATTGTAAAGCAACTATACTCCAATAAAAATTAACTTAAAAAAAATTGAGGGGCCATAAAATAAGGTATCCAAAGGGCAAAAGGTAATTAGGATCAGCTACTGTGATGGTTATTTATTTTGCAAAACCAGGTAAAGCAGCTATCAGTACAATAAAGTGTGAGACAAAATGCCCTGGGTGAATTAAAAGTCAATATAGCTAAAACTGCCTCTAGTTTTGTGGAGGAGGCCTGTGCATTAGTTCCTGGGTTTCACAGACACTGCATAATGTGCTCTTCTGTAAGCCAAGCCCAGGGTGTCAATGCAGTAAGATGACATTTATTAAAAGTTCTCAGATTCCCAAGACCCTAATGGCAGTGATTCTTAGACAACTTCCAATGCATCTTCTCCCACTCTTCACCTTCATTCTTCTTGTTCCTGCTATTGATTCTGTACTTCAAGGTCAAATCACTCCATTGTCGGGTGAGTCTCTGCATGGCAGGAACTGTAAGAGGAAGCGTCAGGTGTCCCCTGTCACAAGTCTCCCAGTGTGAAGGCTGGTACCAGAAAATTAAAATCTGCGACCGTACCCAGAAGCCTGGCACTCAGGCTGGGGCAGGGGTCTTGTGGAGGCTTTGCAAACAACTCCCTCTCCATGGCCAAATTTAGGACTGGGCATGGAGCGGGTACTAAAAACCACCCACTGACCAAACAGGGCACAACCCACCTCTCCAATGTGCTCCCACCTCCCACTTCCCATCAACCTTACCTCAGTCTCCCACACATGCCCCAACTTTCCTTCCTTTGACCTTCACTTCCAGTCCCCTCTACACACACTCCCCTGGAATTTCCTTCAAACTCATTTAAACTCAACTGATGTTTCAAACGCTACCTCCTCCCTAAAGTTTTTCTCTATGTCTTTTGTCGTGCAAAAAACCTCTGTACCCATTTACCCATTAAAGAATAACTGTTTACACCAATTCCCAGCCCCTGGCAACCGCCATTCTTTCTGTCTATATAGATTGGACTCCCCTAAGTATCTATGTGAGTGGGATCGTAGTGTATTTTTGTTTCTGAGACTGGCTTTATTTCACTTAGCATAATATCTTCAAGTTTCATGTATTTTACAGCCTGTGTCAAAATTTCCTTCCTGTTTAAAGCTGAATACATTGTAATTTATAAATATATCACATTTTACAAGTTGAAAACAAACAAACAAAAAACCCCTACAGCGCAATGTCATTTCATACCTCTTCTTTCCTAAGTACTGTGGTAGAAGATCTTTAGTTCTCTTAATTAATAATCAAATACTCTATTAGTAATTGCATAGATATAATTATATACCAATAATATGTATCATATATGATACATATTATATCATATTGCCATCTATATTATGTAAACCTATTTCTTCTATATTTTCTTCCAAAATAGATCTTACATTTCTTGAAATTTAAAAATAATTTTTAGGAAATTCCCTGGTGGTCCAGTGGTTAGGACTCCATGCTTTCACTGCTGAGGGCCTGGGTTTGATCCCTGGTCTGGGAACTCAGATCCCACAAGCCTCACGGCAAGGCCAAAAAATAATAATAATAATTTTTAGCCAAGTATTTTACAAATGGTAGGATGTCTGACGATACCTGTTACTTGAAAGTTTATGCTCTAACTTCCAGAGTACATGTCCCCGGAAGTAAGTTTTTAAGATAAAGGAGAAGTAGAGCCTGGAGCCCAGTGTTCCTCCCTTATTTACTGCTCCATTTGAGAACCTTAAATGAAGAAAGGCCCAAAGAAGTGTAGGTGGTTGTCTCCACCCCCTTTCTCTGAAGGCTGTGGTTCCTCTAGACAATGAGGAATGTCAAGCCTCAATTCCCTGAGGGTAATTTGATCAGCTAATTATATGCGAAGACTCAGATCCCTAAAAGAAGGCTTGACTTTGTTGTCACCTGGGAAATGTCAACAAATGACGTTATCTCCTTTTGAGCAACCATTGTGGCTCCTGGTTGGGCGAAGAGGGTCAACAGGGAAGCCAGGCGAGTCAGGGGCCCTCAGGGTCACCAGGGACTGGGATAGGTGTGGCACTTAACGACAATGACCTTCTCCCTATAACTGTTTTTCTCGATGAAATTTTAAACATTCATCATGGTTCTTTTACAAAGAGAATCTTGAAAAGAAAATCACCTTTCCGTTGTCTAACTTGGAAACAGCGGAAGAGCTGCGCTAAAGCTTTGATGGGCATTTGTAGTATCATGACATTGCTTTTGCTGGTTAGACTAAGGCCACATCCAAAGCGAGTGGTGTGGAATGGGGGCTGCCCCTTCTCTGTCTCCTGCTAGATTAGGCTGAGGTTGGATGAAAGGCAGGCAGTATGGTTGGTGAAGTCCATTATGATAATTTATTACTCCATTTAGCCAGTGCTTGCTGGGGGCTAAGTGCTTTACATCCATTCCCTTATTTAATCCTCACCACAACTCTTGAGGATTTATTATTTCTATTTTATAGAAAAGGGAGTTGAAGCTCAGAGAGGTAAGGAAAGTTGCCCTGTGTCACACAGCTAATAAAGGACAGGGTTGGGTTTAAACCCAGGAGTCAGTTACCTTGGATTCTAGTCCTGATTTTGTGACTTAGAAAGAACAACTCAAAAAACTTGTTTGAGCCTCTGTGTCCTCTTCTAAAAATGAGGCAGCTGGGCTAGATGGTCTAGAACTACTCTGTCCAATAAGGTGGTTACTTGTCACATGTGGCTTTTGAGCACTTGATGTGGCTGGTCTGACTTGAGAATGGTTGTAAGTGTACAATACATACTGAATTTCAAAGACTAGAAAGAAGAATGTGAGCTATCGCACTAGTATTTTAAATATTGATTACATTTTAATCAATATTACATTTTATATAAATGATAATTTATATACATATTGCATATATATGTTTAAATAAACCAAGTTATTAAAAATCATTTTACCTGTTCATTTTTACTTTAAAAAATATGGCTAGTAGAACAATTAAAGTTACATGCGTGGCTCACATTATTTTTCTATGGAAGGGTGCTTTCTGGATTTTTCCTGATAAGTTGTCTCTAGAGGACATGTGTCTCAAGAATTGATACAGCAAGTCCCCTACACATGAATGAGTTCTGTTCCAAGAGCGTGTTCCTGAGTCCAATTTGTTCGTAAGTCCATCAAAGTCAGACTAGGTACCCAACTAACACAATTGGATATATAGTACTGTACTGTAAGAGGTTTAAAATATTTTTCACACCAATAATACATAAAAAAACAAACGCAAAAAATAAAGAAGACATTTTTAATCTTACAGCACAGGACCTTGAAAAGTACAGTAGTGCAGTAGTACAACAGCTGGCGCTTCTTAGCAGTAGCAGCTACATCACTGGTGTTTTACACTTACTTCCAGACTTCCTGGGCTTGAAATAAAGACACTGTACTACTGTATTCTATACAGTCCTGTACAGTGAAGCACACAAAAGCACAGCCACTTGTAGAGGATGCACGTACGTGACAATATATGCCAGACATTTGAACTAACTTACGTGACTGGACATGTGAACGCACGTTCACATCTTTGAAGTTTGCAACTTGAAGGTTCGTATGTAGGGGACTTACTACATTCCTTTATGACTTGTCAGGTCTGGAGTTGGTGATGAGAGTAGGAACCAAAGCTGAGGGGGAAAGCGCAGACACTGCAAGAGCCACCCCTGGAAATGGCGCAAGCTTCACTATTGAGACCCAAACTGGTCACTCAACTTGGTTACAACAGACTTGTTCTTGACAGCACATTGATGGAACAGACAAATACGAATGTAGTTTTGCATTTTTCAGCAGACACAACCACCATCACATTCACAGGTGCCAGGTGAAATTCTCGACCATGTACATAATTCTTTACCAAATGGACAATTTTATTTAATCCCTCACAACAGGCCAATGGAAGTCAGTTCTACTATTATGCAGATTTTACAGATGATAAACTGAGGCTTAGAAAAGGTTAAGTAACCTGCCCAAGGCCATAGAGCTAGTTAGTGATAAGTGTATCTGACTCAAAAGCTTAATTTGTAATTGTTAGGTAATATTACCTAATCCAAGTGGTCTCAGGTTCTCCAGTTGTAGCCAGGTGGAAAGAAGAAAAAAGCATCTGCTTTGTGGAAAGGATATTGGTACTGGAGGAACCTCCAGAAGGTCCCTGATTCTGCTCGGGGATTATTTATTGGGTTGGCCAAAAAGTTTGAGTTTTTCCAGAAGATGTTACGGAAAACCCGAACGAACTTTTTGGCCAACCCAATATATATCGTGAAGGGCTTGTCCATCATTACCTACCTCTCAGGCAGAACTGCTCCACGGGGCTCTGCATCCCCGCAGTTTGGAGAGTTTTAGGTTCTTCAGCTGAAGGCAAATACAGATAATTATTTACCATGCACAAAACTCTACCAAGAAATTGGGTGAAAACTGGGAGGTTTGTCTCTACTATTCAACCATTTCCAAACGTTCAGGTTTCGCAGTTTAGAGACTGGATTTTAAAATTTCCTTCCCAATGTGTGATGCTGTATGTATCAGTCAAGTTCCAATCAGGAAAGAGAATCTATAGAATAATTTAAACATGCGAGAGTTATGAACGAATGAACGCAGACTACGCTTTGAGAAACTTGTTTATAGAGCATATAGATTGTGAAGTTATTGTACTAATGGGCAGCCGAGGTCCTCAACAGTTCTCAGACTTTTCAAAAGCTTCACATATGTAAACTCTAACCTGGACCTTTTAAAGGAACTGCCTTTATGAAAAAAGAGCCTTCTACAGCAGTGTGGATGCAATGGATAAAGAGAGCACTCCTGCACCTCTTCAGATGGCTGGAAAAGCAGCCCAGCTCATTGAAAGAGCACGTGAAGTTTCAGAGCGGGAAAATTGTAATTACTTAAAATGACTGTTTTTCAGAGAAGTCTATATCCTTAGTCATGTTCCTTCTGGAAAGTTTCTGGAGGCCTCTGGATTTAGAAGACAAGGCTTCAGATACAAATAGAGCAGGTCTGTCTGGCTTTTTCCCAGAGCCAACTTTTCTTGTTCTTGGAGGAAGGAAGCCTGAAGCACTTCCTTCAGGCTCTGGAACTTTTCCTCCATCACCTCACCTCTGGATCAAACCTCTCCTGCCTGCTCTTAACACTGAAGGACTGAGTGAATTCCAAGTGTGGCCTTGCCAAGTGAGTCATATCCCAATTTCACGTGATTTGGACCTTATTTAGCCAAGGACAATTATAAGCTTGTGGATGGATTATGTAAGAAGATGGCAAAGGAAGACCAAGAGGTAGATCTTGAGAATCAAGTTGGACTCTGCAAAATGGGTTAGATGCAAAAAAATAGGCTTGGCACATCATATACACATGCAATTGGCAGGCCAACAGTCTATAAGTCTTTAGACGTATTTTTAAGATGGAATTTGGCAGAAAAGCACCATCTTGTTATTGTCAGAAGACAGAGAAAAAATGAGACAATTCGAGTTAATTGGCAGTTGTTGGGGTTAGTAGGGTATTTATGGAATCCAGGCAATTTAATTCTATTATGACTGCTTCACCTAATGTTAATACTTGCTAATAACAAGGCATCGGCCACATACATGTTATAATATTCTGCTGTTGAGATGAATCCTCTTCTGAGTATAGGCATGATCACCTGAAAATATTCTTTGTAAGTTCATGAAAGGCTGGAAAATGTATTCCTTCTTCCAAGAGTTGTCAACCCACCAAAGTTTGGAAGGTGCCTTGGGTCCTGAGATGTTCAGATAGGAGACTCACCACCAATTATCATTAGCTTTATACAAGCTATCACTTGCTCATCATGTTGTCTCCAATATTTCTAGGATGATAACGAGAGAAGCCAAATTAGACTAGTAAGAACAGTTTAAAGAAGCTCATTAACCACCTGGTGTCCCTAAGCACCATGAGACCAGAAGGATGAAAAGGTGTAGGTTCATTGCCTCCCCTACCCAGTGCCCTTTAACAGTGATCTCTTGGTTTATTTCACTTGCTTTTATTGGTAATATACATGCTCTCCCAATTGCCAAATCCAATGGCCAATTCTCAGTCCATCTCACACTCTAGCAGCAGCAGTTGACAGGATTGAGCACTCCCATCAATTTGCAAAGGTTTCCTCACCTGGCCTGGCTACCCCTCTCTTCTGGTTATTGATTTATTTCACTGGCTTTTCCCTCCCAGTCTCCTTTGCTGTTTGTTCCTCACCTCTGCAAGATCTTCCAACTCGAAGGCCCAAGGATTTAGTCCAAAGATCTCACCCCTGTTGTATCAATAGCTAATCACCACCAAGATAACCTCATTCAGGGTCATGATTTTAAATACCATCTATCTTCTCCAAACTTCCAAATTCATATCTAATTCCTAGACTGTTCCCTGAAACTCAGATAATATACAACTTTTTACTTGCACACTTACTTTGATGTCTGAGAGGTATCTCAAACTTAATGTACCCCAAAATAAGTCCCTGATTTCGACACTCCCTCAAAAAAATCTCCGTGTAGTTTTTCCATCCTAGTTAATGGTAATCCCCTCTTTCTAGTTGCTCAAAGCTGAAAAGGGTCCTCCTTGACCCTTTCTCTCATACCCCATTATTTGATCCATCAGCAAAATCCCATGGGTTCCAAATAGATCACTTGCCCCCCAAATATAGTCTCAGGACAGTAGCTGTAGTGATCCTTTTTTTTTTTTTTTTTTTGCGGTACGCGGGCCTCTCACTGCTATGGCCTCTCCCGTTGCGGAGCACAGGCTCTGGACGCGCAGGCTCAGCGGCCATGGCTCACGGGCCCAGCCGCTCCGCGGCACGCGGGATCCTCCCGGACCAGGACACGAACCCGTGTCCCCCGCATCGGCAGGCGGACCCTCAACCACTGCGCCACCAGGGAAGCCCTGTAGTGATCCTTTTAACAGATATGTCACATCCCTGCTAAAAAGCTTCCAGTGGCTTTCCATCTCACTGGGCAACAGCCAGAGTTTTGCAGTGGCCCTCAAGGTTCTATGTAGGCTATTCTCATCCTGGAAAACTCTCTAGCCTAATCTCCACCGCTGTCTTCCTCTAGTAAACCCTGGACTTCCTCAGACACACCAGTCACACTCCCATCTCTGGGCTTTTGCTTTTGTTGCACATTCAGCCCTAGAAAGTTCTTCTCCCAAATAACTTGATAGCTTGTTTCCTCACTCCTTTCAGGGTCTCTGCTCAAGGACCTTACCTGTGAGGTCTTCCCTGACCGCCCTAAAAAATAGCAATCTGTCTTAGCCAGGTTTTTCTATGTAAGGCAGGAATAATTATAAATAATAATGCAACCTACACGTGATGCTTAACACTACTCCCCTTCCCATCACTGTGTGTCCCCCTCACACTACTCAATTTTCTCCTCATATTGGTTTGTCTCACTTACTATCTGACATCGTATGTATTTGCTTGCCTGTTTATTGTCTGTCTCCCTAAACTGAAGTATAAGCGCCATAAGAGTAAAAGAATTCTGTCGATTGCGTTCATTGCTATCTTCCAGTCACCTAGAATATCACCCTGCATAAAGTAAGTGCCCAATGAGTATCTGTTGAATAAATGAATACACAAACAAAAAGAAAGCCGTTGCTGGTAGATTAGGACATGCATGAAGAATGACACTGCTGCATACTGAATGTTTTGTGTCCCCCCAAGCCTAGCTCCCAATGTGATGATATTTGGAAGTGGGCCTTCCGGGAGGTGATTAGGTCATGAGGACAGAGATCTCATGGTGGGTTAGTGCCCATTATTAAAGAGACCCCAGGATGCTCCCTCACCCCTTCCTCCATGTGAGGACACAGGGAGAAGAGGGCTGTCTATGAATCAGAAAGTGGGTTCTCACCAGACCCTGAATCTGATCTTGGATTTCCCAGCCTCCAGAACTGTGAGAAATAAGGTCCTGTTATTTATGAGTCACTCAGTCTATTGTACTCTGTTAACGCAGCCTGAATGGACAGAGGCAGGCACTGTGAATTTAGGAGGGTTAGGAAGAGATGGATGCCTTCAAGAGGACAAATTCATGAAGGAGGTGATAGCACGTCTCTCCTTGGAGAACTGCAGCTACAGGCACGGGGCCGAGGGTTTCCTGTCCTAGTCCCTTTGGACTTGTGTTTAACTCTTTTGGTCACTATGAGTTGTCTGCTTTGGACATGATATTTAAACTTGCTAAGTCTCAGTTTTCCTCAACATGAGGATAATAATAGAACCTACCTTAGGATTCTTACAAAGAAAACTATGTTAAAAACACTTAGCATGGTGCCTGGGCATAGTAAGTGCTCAATAAATGTTACAATTATTTTCATTGTCTAAAGTAAGACTTTGGGGGGATATACCCTCAAAAATCAGTAATGGCTAGCCTGAGGCTTGGGATTGTGGATGATTTCTATTTTCTTCTTTTGGTTTCTATTTTACCGTTTTTCTACAATGAATAAGTATTATTTACTACATGAAAACAAATGAGAGCTATTGTTTTTTTTTTAAAAAAGTTTGACCAATGCAGCTGTGTTTCGCTGGGGTTGAGTCAAGTGGACCAGTTTGAATGGGTCTGATGGTCTCCTCAGGTTCTTATCAGCCTTTTTATTCTGCTATTTCTAAACCAAAGGCCAGCAGGTAAGAGCCAGTGTTCTGAGGGCGAGGGTGGGAGATAGCAAGAGTGAGAGGTGATGGGCAGAGGCAGAGAGCTTAGAGAACCAAAGAGGTCCAGGTGCTGCTGCGAGGAACCTCTGAGCCTGCCTTTCCATTTCATGGCTCTGGATGAGGGTAACTTTAGGGGCTCTGTGCTGGGCAAAAAGAAAACACAAATCAATTCCATGATCTGAAAACGTGCTCTGGAGAGAAGCTGGATTCAAATGTGTTGAAGCTAAAAATTCTCTTGAGGGACACTATCCAACAGAAATAGAATATGGGCTTTGTGCAATTTTAAATCTTCTAGTAGTCACGATTTAAAAGAAAGAAAAGGTGACATTAATTTTAATAATATATTTTATTTAATTCAATGAGTATATTCAAAATATCATTTCAATATGTAGTTGGTACAAAAAGATTGTGAATGAGATGGTTCCCTTTCCTTTTGTTTTTTGTACCAAAAGCCTTCAACATCCAGTGTGTATTTTACGTTTACAGGACATATCAATTCAGGCTAGTCACCTTTCAAAGGCTCAACAGCCACTGGGGGCAGTGGCCACGGTGCTGGAGAGTGCAGCTCTAGACCATGCCATTGCCACTCCAGGAATGGAGGTTCCTGAAAGTCAGCCAAAGCTTTCTCTTTCTTCTCTTCTATCTTATCTCTATTTCTTCTCAAAGGTCCTCAGATGTGACTGGCCATTTCCTGCTAGGATCATTCTCTGATGTTGCCAACCTTTCCCAGAAAAAGAGTGTTTTCTGGAAAAGATAGGCCCTATTGAGAAACACAGAGGGGCAGGTAGTGAGCCATGTTGAGGGCATCCTGCGTCAGTCTGTGCTGCTGGAGTCTCTGAGGATATTGTACAGCACAGCTGGTAGCCAGCACAGCTGGCTTGACAAACCCTCAAGGTTAGCAGAAGGCCTGGGCAGAGCTAGGCAGGGAGACGTGTTGTGGTTCGACTACCTAGCTGAGAAGGTGACCTTCACGAGCTTTTCCTACCAACACGGCCCCCTCCCACCCTCTCCCCATGCCCAGCCTCCATCCCTACATAACGTGCGGTAGCCCCTGTGTTCCTTTTCTCCCAACTAAAGGGAATTCAAGATAAAGAAACATGTTTACCTTGCTTGGGGGGCTCAAGTAGCACATTTGTCAGTGCTGGAGCTGGGGTTTAAACGTGACTAGCTAGTTCATTTGTCACAGAGGTGTATTTATCTGTGTTTGGAAGATTTAATTTTTCCCAATGAAGAACTGTGTAAATAGGTCTGATGAGCCTTGAGGACTCTCATTTGCTTTCAGAGTTTCCAGCAAGCTGGGAAATCTCCTAGCACACTTGCCTCTTGGGGTTCTGTGCTGCCCACCGTGAGGGGGAAGGGGCGAAGGGCAGAGCCCTTCTCATCCTGCAGGGTGCTCGTGGCCTCTGGAAGCCCAAGTTTTCCCATTCAAGGGATTACGTTTTGGGATGTTTAGTTAAGATAATCTGCATAATCTTTTGTTTGTGTGGCTGGCAAAGAGCTCTCCAGATAAAAGAGAAAAGGGCAGAGTTAATATATATGAATAGAAGAGTAATGCTGGGGAGCTGAGTGCTGGTGGGGGGGAGATCTGCCTTTCCATTGGGGCAGTGTCTGCCATGAGCTCTCCTAGTTTCTTTCTTTGTTTTTTGTGTTTTTTCTGTTTTGTTTTGCCTTTAAAATTTTATTTATTTATTTACTTATTTATGTATCGGCCAGGCCACGCCACATAGCTTGCGGGATCTCAGGTCCTCCACCAGGGATCGAACCCAGGCCCATCGCAGTGAAAGCGCTGAGTCCTAACCCCTGGACCGCCAGGGAATTCCCTCTTTCTTTGTTTTATTAAGGGAGTTTCTGTCTAATTAAGGGCCAGTGTTAGTTCCAGCAGTATGTGTGCATATGTGTGTGTATGGGGGGCGGGGCAAGGGTAGAGAGAATGAGGAGAGGGGAGTCTGTGATACAGAAGGCCTGGGAGACAGACAGGATGGGGAGGGGAAGGGGAAAGAGGATTTTTAAAAACTGATAACAGAAAGGAAGATAATGAGGAAAGGAGAAGAGAGTGAGAAGATGGAGGGAGGGTAAAGTGGGGATTCAGAGAGAATATCATCGATGTTATTGCTGGGAAAGCCCCAGAAATCATCTTTTTGTCTTATAGCTGAGGAAACACAGGAGAGAAAGGGGCAGCCACACAGGGTCACTGGCTGAGCCAAGGGTCTGTCCATGACTCTGTCCTCTGTGGTTTCCCCAGGAGCACAAGAAAAGAGAGACACATACAGGGGGTTTTGGGAGACCTTTGTGGGCTCCCCTTTCAAATCATGAGTCAGCATTGCTCATCTTTGGTAGAGAAAAAGAGACACTTCCCCTCTCTCCTTGCACCGGCCACTTCTTTGTAAACAAGCGTTCTCTGTTCCGGTCCAAGTTTTCAAATCACTTGGGTGAGATCGAGAAAGCAGAAACCCTAGGCCATAGTTGCATTAAAGACTCAGCTGATTCGTATTTACCCTGTGTTGACTCCTCTGGAGGGTGTCCATGCTTGTTTTTTAGCTTCTTCACATCAGTTCAACATACTTTAAGAACATTTCTACAACACACACACACACAAGCTGGGTAGGAGTCAAGAAGTACAGGTTCTAATCCCAGCTCTGCCGGGAGGTTGCTAACCCTTTCACTCCTTGCCTCAGTTTTCTCTCCTGAGGAATGGCCAGGTTGACCTGCTGACCTCTGCAGCCCCTCTGGCTTCCCTATCCAGTGATGGCAGAGGCAGACTGGTTTGGGGGAAGGACAGTGGGCTTTGGGCTGCTTTATTAGCTGGGTGACTAGACAATTTTTAAACTCCCTCTGACCCCCCTGCCCCCGTTCGTTTCACAACAATATGGCTAATCATTTCTACATAGAATTGTTGTGAGGCTGAGATAATGTATCTAAGGACGTGGCCAGTAAAGTCTTGGTGTATTATAGGGCAGGTAGCTTAGTTCTTTTTCATTTTTCTTGTTTGCTCGTTGTCTCTTTAATCCTCTGACTTCCAGGAGTTTGTGCAGAAGTTGGCTCATGCTGGCTTTGTCAAAGCCAACTGCAGTCATTTCTTCCCAGTTCTGCGTTCAGTCACATGTCCAAGCTTGAAATCGGCCATGGTGGGAGTATTAACAGCATAGAAATAGGCAGCTGTAAATAAAGGCACTTTGATTTTTCCTTGACGAGACAGTCGTTAGATATTACTAGCACACCACTGGGCCTGACCTTGCTCTTTAATTTAGGTTTACTCTGATTTCTCTGGATTTTGAACATATTATTCATTCATGCAGCAACTACTACATAAGGGCTGTGGATAGGGTTGTCAGATAAAATACAGGGCACCAGTTAAATTTTAATTTTAGATAAACAATGAATAATGTTTTCCTATAAGTGTGTAGTATGCAATATGTGGGATATACTTATACTAAAAATAATTAAAATTTAGCTGAATGTCCTATATTTTTATTTGCTAAATCTGTCAACCTTAGCTATGGAGAATCCAGTTATGCAAGATACCATTCTTGCATCATTGCTTATGACCTAGCGGGAGTGCCGACCTTATGAAATTTGAAATCAGGAGATTAACCTGGGTCTTTTGACACTCTGATCCTTGTCTTCATCATCATCACCATTTATCCTTTATTTAATGTTTATTGAGCACTTATTATATGCTAGGCATTATTCTGCGTTCTGGCGACTCAGCAGTAGACAAAGCACATGTATCTCTATTCTCACAGAGCTTCCCTCTGGTGTGGGAAAGACAATAAATAAGCTAAAAAGGTAAAAGACATCATATATTAGATAGTGGTAGACAGTATATTAGATGGTACTGTGGAGACAGACAAACTAGGGAAGGGACCTGTAAGAGGTAAGGGAGCATGCCTTTCTAAGAGAGTGTTCTAGGTAGAGGGAGTGGCAAGTACAAAGGCCCTGTACTGGGTGCTGGCCTATGCCACGCCTGCGCTAGGTGCTTCACTTCCACGATCTCATTTAGTCCAAGCAGTGGCCCTGGGCGGCAGGTATTAGTATCATTCCCCTTTTGCATGTGAGTAAACTGAAGACTTTTTTGAGAGGTTAAATCTCTTACACAAGGTCACCCAGCTGATCAGTGGCAGAGTCCACACTCTTACTCAGGACTGGCTGGTAACCACTCGAATTTTCTTTCCCACTGAGAACAAGTTTTAGAAGAGGCACTTCTGAATTCTCTCCACTCCCAACCTGCTCTGGCTCTGGGGAGGACCCAGGGGGAGGCTGGCGTAGCTCTGAGCCTTCCCAGCTTCGGCTGAGGGCAGCTCCCCATAGGCCCTGCAGCTAGTGGGCAAAGTGCCTGGTCCACAGGACCCATTCCTCCTTCCACGCAGCGCCAAACCAGGGGCCTTGGTGCCACATGGCGCGAGGTGTCCTCTCTCTACAGGCTCTGCCCCCACCGCCCTCCAGCGGGGCACAGGAGCCCCTCGCAGGCCTCAGCGGGGCCTGTGCGCGCGAGCTCCCCGCAGGATGGCGAGGTTAGAATCTCACCTCCGTCGTGCCGGGCTCAGCGCGCTTCTCTCCGCCCAGGAAGCGCCTTGGCCGGCCTTTGGAGCCTTCTCCCATGCGGCGGGTGGGGGGGGGGGGCTGGCGGACACCCCGAGGGTCAACAGACGCTGACCTTGCACCTAAAAAGAATACATTGTTTTCAAACACGGCTTCCTATTCCTGCCAGATAAACCAGCACATTAACAATGCGTCCAGGTTGTAAAATGTTGGCCAGGGTTTCTTTTTTAGCAGCGAACTTTTTGTCAAGAGATTGGCATTTTCCTTCCCATTCACGCCTGGCCGGCTCTGCTTTCAGGGCTGGGCGCTGGCCCCTGGGGTACCCAGAGACACACACACTCTGCCCGGCTCAGCCTTGCAGCGTTGATAACATTGTTATTATTAGACGTGGCCTCTGGAATCCCGGAGGTCATTCCCAAACAACAGCCCTTCTGGTGCAATGAAAGAGCAGCTCCGGTTAGGTTATCGCGGTGGCGGCCCGGATCCATTACCTCCTGGGCGGCTCCTGCACAAGAAACCCGCCGGGAAAGTTATCCCCGGAACCCGGGCTGAAACCAGTGCCCGGGACCAGTGCACCTGCCCCTCCTCTTCGCGGGTCCTGGCACCATGCGCATCCCACCTCCCTCTGCCCTCTCTGGATGACCCCACTCGCGCCAGGCCTGACACCGGGTTCATTTGCCCTGAGCGGCTGGTTCCCTGACTCCCAGCTTCTGTCCCATGCCCTCTTTTGTGTCCTCAATGTCCCTTCTTTCCTCTCTCCCTATCCGGGGTGCCCTACGTACCGCATGCGTCCCTGAGCACAGCCTGCAAAAATTCACTACCTCTTGTTTGTCAGTTTCTTCCTCGGGCGCTTTAAGATCTGTGTATGTTTTTATCACAGAGTAAACGCCCTTAAGTGTTTTCATGTGCCTTCCCAGCCAGACCGTAAGCTGGAAACCTTCTGGTGCCCATGCTGCCTCTCATGTGCTAATGATACCAGACTGTGAGGTCTTTGTGGGCAGAAATTTGTCTCTTTTACCCCCATTGAGGTGTGAGATATCTTCAGTCAACTGCGGAAAGTACACAAATCTTAGGTATGTATATGTATACATTGAGTACAGCTCAATATGTGTGTGTGTGTCTGTGTATATATGTGTATAGATGTGTGTGTGTGTGTGTGTGTATACTAACCAATACCCAGGGCAAGATAGTGTTTCTAGATTCTTCTTCCCAGTCAATGCCCATCCCCGCCCATTAACCACTGTTTTGATATCTAAGAGATGTCTTAAATGTCTTTTCATCCCACGTAGCAAATGCTTGATAAATATATTTTTCAAGTAAAACGTATTATGCTTTGCACCTGGTGAACACTGCCTAGCGCTATACTCCTTTGCCTGCCTGAGGTGGGTCTTGGTTCTTAATGGGTTAATCTAGTAAGCCTGAGGTTGTATTTCAGTAGATTTGCTCAGTGCTGGATTTAAACACAGTGGAAACCAAGTTAAGGGCAGTGCTGTTCTGTATATCAGTATGCCCACTGAGCCAAGGAGACCCATTTATTTTTAATTGAATTAAATTGCTCACAAAATGAAAGTAGCATACTTTCATTAATATTTAATTACATACAGTGTTAAACAATGATCACAAAGAAAACTTTGCAGCATTTTTTTGTCTCTGCTTTTTTTTTTTTATTACTTTGTTAAACAAGATTCTCTTATTAGCAGTTTTATGCTTGGAATTTTAAGCGCCCTGCTCTTACACCTCTCCAGAAGTACTTAATTGGCAGGACTCGGCTGAATGAGGTGGTAGGTTGGCTGTGATGCTGGCCACTGGCGTGCATGTGTGTGTGTGTACACATGTATATACTCTAATTTCAGTCACTTGGCCACAGAGAGATATTTGTGGGGGCAATCAGGGCCTCCAGCAAAGAGATAAAAGTCCACTTTCTGGATATCTTGAGGTCAACCAGTCATTCCTACTCCTCCAAAAAATTCTGTATGTAAAGTCAGCCCTCTGTATCTGTGGGTTCTGCTTCTGCAGTCACAGAGGGCAGACGGTACTACACCATTTTATATAAGGGACTTGAACATTTGCAGATTTTGGTATTTGAGGATGGTCCTGAAACCAATCCTTCGGGGATATGGACAGATAACTGTACTGAGAAAAGACATTACATTTTGCAAGAGGTCATCCCAAAGGAAAAAGAATTCTACTTTACATGACGACCCATTTCTGTATTTTATTAGGTTGTTCTCACATCATAGAGTGGTGATTTTTAAACTTCTGAGCACCTAAGTAGCCCTGAGGTGCTTGTTAATAGATTCCTTGGTCCTATGGCCAGAAATTTTAATTCATAGAGGCCAGAGAATCTGCATTTTCCACAAGTATCCGAAGTGTTGATTCTGACATAGGAGATTGGAAGACCACACTGTGAGAAATATCATCATGAAGGTATAGAACAGAGTTAAAAAGACCACTTCGATTTATTTTTAGCAATGGAACTGTTTTTCAAATTAAGTCTTATATATATCCTCCTCAGTAGGTAAAACAAACAAAAGGGTTGTCACTATTGGGACTTCCCTCGTGGTTCAGTGGTTAAGAATCCACCTGCGAATGCAGGGGACACGGGTTCGATCCCTGGGCCGGGAAGATCCCACATGCCACGCAGCAACTAAGCTCGTGTGCAACAACTACTGAGCCTGCGCTCTAGAGCCCGTGAGCCACAACTACTGAGCCAGCGAGCCACAACTACTGAAGCCCATGCACCTAGAGCCCATGCTCTGCAACAAGAGAAGCCACCACAATAAGAAGCCCGCGCACTGCAACAAAGAGTAGCCTCCACTCGCCACAACTAGAGAAAGCCCATGCGCAGCAACGAAGACCCAGTGCAGCCAAAAATAAATAAACAAATTTATTTTAAAAAAGTCCTCATACTGTTTCTCAGTCATTTCTTTTCCTCTGAGATTGGGCATCCCGTCCTTCCCCATTTCCCTAAAAAAAAAAAAAAAAAAAAAAGGATTGTCACTATGATTAAAATGATGGTGGGGTCCCTTGTCTTTCCTTTTCCCCTTAGCCTTTTTCTGGGGGTTGGAGCCACAGAGCTATAGCACTTGGAGGTTACAGTTTGGAAACCCCTGAATTAGTCTTAGTAAATAAATAATAGACTAGTTATTACTGTTATTATTTTGACTAGTTAGGTAAATTCATAATGTCATGCAGGAATTGTCTAAGATGTGTCCAAAGATAAAATAACTTCCCAGAGAAATAGTATAGAATTCTCTGTCAGGAGAGGAGTCTAGGCAGTCACTGACTGCTACGTGACAGGGATTTCATTTGTTTATCCATTCATTCAACAAAAGTTGACTGAATGACCACTATGCAGTGGACACTAGTGTCAGCACTAGAGATACGCTGTGGACAAGATAGACCAGGTCACTGCTCTCAGAGAGCTTGTGTTGTAGTGGGGGAACAGAGATGGTGGAAGTAAAAGCAAGCACATAGCATTATGGGGAATCAAATGGAGTCATGTGTTTGTCAAAGAAGCTCTCCCAGAAGAGATGATATTTGAGCTGAGACTTTAATGATATCCAGGTATAGGAAGCAGAGAGAATCCCAAACAAGATGAACCCAGATCATAAAAATGGCAAAACTTAAAGATAAAGAATTCTAAAGGGAGCAAGAGAAAAACAAAGAGTCATATACAAGGAAGGTTATCAGCTGATTTTTCTGCAGAAACTTCGCAGGCAAGAAGGGAGTGGCATGTTACATTTAAAGTGCTGAGTGGGAAAAAAACTACAACCTAGGATATTCTACCCAGCATATTTATCATTCAGAATTGAAGGAGAGATAAAGAACTTCTCAGATGAGCAGAAACTAAAGGAGATCACAGTAATAAATTTATCCTAAAAGAAATGTTAAAGAGTATACTCTAAGTGGAAAAGAAAAGGCTGCTACAAGAAGCAAGAATTTACAGGAAAGGAAAGATCCGACTAATAAAGGCAAATACATGGTAAAGGCTATGGATCAACCACGTAAATAAGCTAGTATGAATATTAAAAGACAAAAATTGTAAAATCAACTATAACTAGAATAAATAGTGAAGGGATAAACATGAAGATATAAAATATGACATCAAACCCCCCCAAAATGTGGGGGAGGGGAGTAAAAAAATGTAGATCTTTTAGAATGTATTTGAACTTAATTATCAGTTTAGCATGAGTAGATATAGGACTAAATATGTGAACTTCATGTAGCTACAAATCAAAAACCTACAATAGATACACAAAAACGAGAGAGAAAGGAACATAAGCATATCACTAAAGAAAATCATCAAACCACAGGGGAGAAAATAAAAGAAGAAGAAAAGAACAGAGAAGATCTACAAAGCAACCAGGAAACAAGTAACAAAATGGCAATAAGTACATGCCCATCAATAATCACTGTAAATGTCAATGAACTAAATGCTCCAATCAAAAAACGTAGGGTGGCTGATTGGATAAAAAAACAAGACCCATCTATATGCTGCTTACAAGAGACTCACTTCAGCACTAAAGACACAGAATAAAGGTAAGGGGCTGGAAAAGATATGTCATGCAAATGGAAGCAACAAGAAAGCTGGGGTAGCAAGACTCATATCAGACAAAATAGACTTTAAAAGAAAGTCTATGACTAAAGACAAAGGCATTATAAAATGATGAAGGGATCAATAAAAGAAGAGGATAGCACTCATTAACATATATGCATCTAATACAGGTCCACCTAAAAATACAAAGCAAATACTAACAGACATAAATGGAGAAATTGACAAAAATACAATAATAGCAGGGGACTTTACTATCCCACTTACATCAATGGACAGATCATCCAGACAGAAAATCAATAAGGAAACAGTGGTCTTACATGACACATTAGACCAGTAGGACTTATTCGATATTCACAGGACATTCCATCCAAGAACAGCAGAATACACATTCATTTCAAGTGCACATGGAACTTTATCTAGGATAAATCACATACTGGTCAACAAAACAGGTCTCAACAAATTTAAGAGGATAGGAATTATATCAAGCATTTTTTTCTGAGCACCAAGGTATGAAACTAGAAATCAATTACCCGAAGAAAAATGAGAAAAACACAAATATGTGGAGAGAGACTAAACAACATGCTACTAAAATATCAATGGATCAATGAAGAAATCAAAGAGGAAATCAGAAAGTACCTTGAGACAAATGAAAATAAAAGCACAACTTTCCAAAATCTATGGGATGAGGAAAAGCAGTTCTGAAAGGGAAGTTTAAAGAGAGACAGCCTACCTCAAGAAACAAGAAAAATCTCAAATAAACATCCAAACCTTCCATCTAAAAGAATTAGAAAAAGAAGAACAAGCAAGGCCAATAGTTAGCCAATAGAAGGAAGGAAATAATAAAGTTCAGAAGGAAATAAAGTAGAGATCAAAAAAATAATAGTAGAAAAGATCAATGAAAACAAGAGTTTGTTTCCTGAAAAGATGAGGAAAATTGATGAGCCTTTTGCTAGGTGTCTTCAAGAAAAAGAGAGAACCCAAATAAGGAATGAAAAAGGAGACATCACAATCGATATCACAAAAAAATCATAAGAGAATACTACAAACAGTTAAATGCCAACAAATTAGACAGTCTAGAAGAAATGGACAATTTCTAGAAACATACAATCTTTTAAGAGTGAATCAGGAAAAAAATAGACAATTTGAACAGACCAATCACTAGTAGTGAAATTGAATTAGTTATCAAAAAACTCCCAGTGAACAAAAGTCCAGGACTGGATGGCTTCACAGGGGAATTCTACCAACCATATAAATTAGAGCTAATACCTATCCTTCTCAAACTGTTCCAAAAAACTGAAGATTGAAGAGGAGGGAACACTCCCAAATTCATTCTATGAGGCCACCATTACACTGATACTAAAACCAGAGAAAGGCACTACAAAAAAAACCCTTGCAGGCTAATATTTCTGACAATTATAGATGCAAAATCCTCAACAAAATACTAGCAAACCAAATTCAACAGCATATAACAGGGATCATACACCATGATCAAGTGGGATTCATTCCTGGGATGCAAAGATGGTTCAGTACCTGCAAGTCAATCAGTGTGATATACCACATTAACATAATGAAGAATTTAAAAAATCACATGATTATTTCAATAGATGAAGAAAGAGCATTTTATAAAATTCAATATCCATTCATGATAAAAACTCTTATCAAAGTTGGTATAGAGGAACATATCTCAACATAATAAAGGCCATATATGACAAATCTACAGCTAACATCATACTCAGTGGTGAAAAGCTGAAAGCTTTTCCTGTAAAATCAGGGACAAGGATGCCCACTCTCACCATTTCTATTTAACATAGTGTTGAAAGTCCTAGCCACAGCAATCAGACAAGAAAAAGAAATAAAAGGCATCCAACTTGGAAGGAGAGAAGTAAAACTGTCACTATTTGCAGATGACATGATACTATATGTAGAAAACCCTAAAATCTCCACCAAAAAAGTATTAGAACTAATAAATGACTTCAGTAAATTTGCAGCATGCAAGATTAATATACACAAATCTGTCACTTTTCTATACACTAGCAATGAACTATCAGAAAGAGAAAGCAAGAAAGCAATCCCATTTAAAATCACATCAAAAAGAACATAATACCTAGGAATAATTTAACCCAGGAGGTGAAAGATCTGTACTCTGAAAACTATAAAACATTGATAAAGGAAATTGAAGATGATACAAAGAAATGGAAAAATGTTCTGTGTTCACAGATTGAAAGAATTAATATTGTTAAAATGTCCATACTCCCCAAAGCAATCAACAGATTTGATGCAACCCCTATCAAAATACCCATGACATTTTTTCACAGAACTAGAAAAAAATAATCCTAAAATTTATATGGAACCACAAAAGACCCTGAATAGCCAAAGCAATCTTGAGAAAAAACAACAAAGTTGGAAGTATCACACTCTAGAACTTCAGGCTATACTACAAAGCTACAGTCATCAAAACAGTATGGTACTGGCACAAAAACAGGCACATAGATCAATGGAACAGAATAGAGAGCTCAGAAATAAACCCATGTACCTATGGTCAGTTAATCTATGACAAAATCGGCAAGAATATACAATGGGGAAGAACAGTTTCTTCAATAAGTGGTGCTGAGAAAACTAGACAGCTACATGTAAAAGAATGAAATTAGAACATTTTGTCACACCATATACAAAAATAAACCTCAAATGGATTAAAGACCTAAATGTAAGACTGGAAACCATAAAACTCCTAGAAGTAGGCAGAACATTCCTTGACATAAATAGTAGAAATATTTTTTAAGATCTGTCTCCTAAGGCAAAGGAAACTAAAGGAAAAATAAACAAATGGGACCTAACTAAGCTTAAAGCATTTGCACAGCAAAGGAAACTACTGACAAAATCAAAAGACAATCTATGGAATGGTAGAAAATATTCACAAATGAAATGACCAATAAAGTATTAATATCCAAAATATATAAACAGCTCATAAAACTCAATTCCAAAAAAAAAAAAAACCAACAACAACCCAATCAAAAAGCGGGCAACAGACCTAAATAGACGTTTGCCCAAAGAAGATATACAGATGGGCAACAGGCCATGAAAAAGTGCTCGACATCTCCCATCATCATAGAAATGCAAAACAATACAACAGTGAGATATTACCTCATACCTGTCAGAATGACTATCATCAAAAAGACCACAAATAACAAGCTTTGGGGAGGATTTAGAGAAAAGCGAACCCTCATACACGTTGGTGGGAGCATAAATTGGTGCAGCCACTATGGAAAACAGTATGGAAGTTCCTCAAAAACTAAAAATAAAACTACCATATGATCCAGCAATTCCACTCCTGGGTACATATCTGAAGAAAATGAAATCAGTAATTTGAAAAAATACATGCATCTCAAAATTCACAGCAGCATTATTTACAATAGCCAAGATATGGAAGCAACCTGTGTCCATCAACAGATGAATGGATAAAGAAGGTGTGATATATACATATATATGTATATCTATACATATATATATATTGGGTTGGCCAAAAAGTTGGTTTGGTTTTTTTCATAAGATGGCTTTAGTAGTGCTTAGTTGTCTTTAACTTCATTCAAAACAATTTTGTTAGACTGTATTGTGACAGCTGTCATATCAGCATGCTTTTAAAAAAAACAAAATTCGTGAATTTTTGTGTAGCCATTTTAATATTGAAGATGGAAGAAAAAAGCAACATTTTCGGCATATTATGATTTATTATTTCAAGAAAGGTAAAAATGCAACTGAAACGCAAAACTAAGATTTGTGCAGTGTATGGAGAAGGTGCCGTGACTGATCGAACGTTTCAAAAGTGGTTTTCGAGGTTTTGTGCTGGAGATTTTTCGCTGGATGATGTTCCATGGTCAGATAGACCAGTTGAAGTTATAGTGATCAAGTCGAGACATTAATTGAGAACAATCAACATTATACCACCCGGGAGATAGCCGACATACTCAAAATATCCAAATGAAGCATTGAAAATCATTTGCACCAAGCGATTGGTTATGTTAATCACTTTGATTAACATAACCAATCGCTTGGTGCAAATGATTTTCCACATAAGTTACGTGAAAAAAAAACTTCTTGACTGTATTTCCACATGCAATTCTCTACTTAAACGTAATGAAAATGTTCTGTTTTTGAAACGAATTGTGACTGGCGATGAAAAGTGGATACTGTACAATAATGTGGAATGGAAGAGATCGTGGGGCAAGTAAAATGAACCACCACTAACCACACCAAAGGCCAGCCTTCATCCAGAGAAGGTGATGTTATGTATGTGGTGGGATTGGAAGAGACTCGTCTATTATAAGCTCCTTCCAGAAAACCAAACAATTAATTCCGACAAGTACTGCTCCCAATTAGACCAACTGAAAGCAGCACTCAGCAAAAAGCACCCGGATTTAGTCAACAGAAAACGCATAATCTTCCATCAGGATAACGCAAGACTGCATGTTTCTTTGATGACCAGGCAAAATTTGTTATAGCTTGGCTGGGAAGTTTTGATTCATCCACTGTATTCACCAGACATTGCACCTTCAGATTTCCATTTATTTCGGTCTTTACAAAATTCTCTTAATGGAAAAAATTTCAATTCCCTGGTATACCGTAAAAGACACCTGTGTTCTTTGCTCATAAAGATAAAAAGTTTTGGGAAGATGGAATTATGAAGTTGCCTGAAAAATGGCAGAAGGTAGTGGAACAAAATGGTGAATACATTGTTCAATAAAGTGCTTGGTGAAAATGAAAATTGTGTCTTTTACTTTTACTTAAAAACCAAAGGAACTTTTTGGCCAACCCAAATATACACACATTCATACAATGGAATATTACTCAACCATAAAAAAGAATGAAATTTTGAAATTTTGCCTTATAAAACATAGATGGACCTTGAGAGTATTATGTCTAGTGAAATAAGCCAGACAGAGAAATACAAATACTATGTGTGATAACATACAGTAGTTGTGGAATCTAAAAAATGTGGAGTCTAAAAAATAAACAGGGAATTTTCTGGAGGTCCCAGTGGTTAGGACTCAGTGCTTTCATTGCTGTGGCCTGGATTCGATCCCTGGTCTGGGAACTAAGATCCTGCAAGCTGTGTGGTGTGGTCAAAAAATAAATAAACAAATGAATGAATATAACAAAACAGAAACAGACCCACAGATATAGGGAACAAACTAATGGTTGTCCGGTGAGAGAGGGAAGGAGGGAGAGGCAAAATAGGGGCATGGGATTAAGATGTACAAGCTACATGTATAAAATAAATAAGCTACAAGGATATATTGTACAGCACAGGAAATAGCCAATAGTTTAGAATAAGTTTAAATGGATTATAGTCTATAAAAATATTGAATCACCATGTTGTACACCTGAAACTAATGTTGTAAATCAAATATACCTCAATAAAAAATGAAAACTCTCCCACATGACAGTTTTTCTTGGACAGAGAAGAGTGATTGCAATTAGCTGTACACCCCAGAATTTGTAAGAAAGGCCCTGGGCTTTGGATTCAGAAAGAGAAGGGATGATTCCCTCTTCTACCACTTCCTGGTTGTATGATTTGGGTTAAATGACTTAAACTTTTGAGTCTGTTTCTTTGTCTATTATATAATATCGAATTATGGGGAGGATAACACCAAATAGTGGTGGACAGAGGACGAAATGAAATTTATGCAAAGTGCCTGGTGTTCAGTAGGCATTCAGAAAATGTTCTTTCCATTCCACTCTCTTCCACTCCTCTCTGACTTTCTCCCTTCCTTTTCCTTTTCCTCTGTTCCCCTCCAATGGGACATGGAACTTTGGAGCATAAAAGAAGGGACTGGTAAGCAAGAAACCTGCAAACAAAGCCTGGGGTCCAACAAGGGTGATGCTTGTCTTAGTCACAGAGGCTGGAAGGAGAGCAAAGTTCCCCCTCAAAAGTCCTTGGAGGCTTGCTTTTCTCCCTTTGCCGGGTGATTCACGATCTTGTGGCTATTTCAGGTTCTTGTTAATTGACCTTTTAGTTTACAAAGCACTTTCACATACCTTATTGCATTTGATCTGCACAATAACTGCAGGGCAGCGTTTATTTTCCTCCTTTTACAGCTGAGCCAAGTGAAGCTCACAATGGTTAAGAAATGAACCCACAAACCAAAAGTAAGGGGCAAAGTCTGATTTTGAGCCCAGATGATCTCATGCCTCTGTTAGTGCAAGTCCATTATTCTCACCTTGTCTCCTGAAAATAATTGTCAAATTAGTAACACAATAATGGTTCGCTCATCAAGAGATGTCTATTATATGAAGTTTGTTTAAAAGGTGCTTCTGGGGATAGAAAAATAAGTAAAAATCATAGCCCCTGCTTTTGGAATGGAACTGTTATTTAGGATACAGCTGGGCTAAGAGCTTTCTGAGCAGCCCCTTCGATTTTTCCATCTCTCTCCTTTTAGAACTCTGACTCCAGTAATTCCAGTCACCCCACCGGGATGCAAACCCCTTGATCCTACTTCCATTTTACCAGCACTCGCTTGAATTATGTCCTTGTTTCTCTTCGAGTACGGCCCCTATGTAACATTCTAACTCTCCTGCCTCCTCTCTCCTCGCTGGACTTGTCTGGCAAAACCTCAACCCTGGTTGAATTTAACTGCCAACCTGCATGGTACCCACACCTTTCTAGCTGACCATGGCTGGAGAAAAATACACAACTGTGGCGAGTGGCCTTGGTTTAAACTCAGGATGACTAATTTCAAGCTGGCTGTCAGTGTTGGCTGCCAATTCTACTATAATTCCCTAGTTCACTCACTTTCCTTCTCATCTAGACAGCTATTTCACAACTTCTTCTCTTTCCTCAGTATGCGATATCTCCCCTCCCATCCGTGCTCAGTAGGGAAATCTATAAACTTTACCACCACATCTACCCACCCACCTGCCTTTGGACTATGTGCTCTACCTTCAATATATAGGTTGCTAGGTAAGGAAGACCGCTTTACTTTGGCTAGTTGATACTACATGTTGCTTTGTGTCTTGCTACTCAAAGACATCACTCCAGCAATTCTGTATCATCCATTTATTCCTTTGTAATGCATCAATCCCATCAGCATACATACGACCCATATTGCTATTTATCCCCATCTTAAAAAATCCTCTGCCCTGACCTCTTATCCCCCTTTACCTTTTACTCTACTCTCCTTAATGGCAAAAAATCAAAAGAACTGGTGGTATTCAATGTCACAATTCCTCTCCAATTCTCACTCTACTCCAGTCTGCCTTTCTTCCCACGCCAGTCACCAAAACTGCTCTCATCAAGGTCACTAATAACGTCCGTGTGTCTAAATTTGACAGTCGCTTCTCAGTCCCCATCTTGTCTCTCAGAAGCACTTAACGATGTGGATGACTTTCCTTGAGCATCTCCTTACTAGGCTCTTAGGTTACCATATGTTTCTGGATTTCCTCTAACTTGCTGGCCACCCTTTCCCATTCTCCTTTCCTGGTTCCTGTTTATCGCCCTTACCTCTAAACATCGAAGAGCACCAGAGCTCATCTTCACGCCTCTTCTCTCCTTTCTCTATGTTCACAGCCTTAATGATCTCATCGAATCCCTTTCAATAAGCTGATGGCTCCCTGTTACGGGCTGAATTGTGCCTTCTCAAGATTCATATGTTGAAACGCTAACTGCCAGTACCTCAGAATGTGACTGTATTTGGAGATAGAGCATTTAAAGAAATGATTAAGTTAAAATAAGGTTGTTAGGGCAGGCTCTAATCCAGTCTGACTGGTATCCTTATAAGAAGCGGAGATTCTGAAACACAAAGAGACACCAGGGATGAGCATGCATAGAGAAATGACCATGTGAGGACACAGCAAGGAGGGGTTCATCCGCCAGCCAAGGAGAGAGACCTCAGGGGACACCTTGATCTTGGACATCCAGGCTGCAGAACTGTAGGAAAGCAAATTTCTCTTGTTTTAGCCACCCAATCTGTGGCATTTTGTTATGGCAGCCGAGGACCTATCACACTCCCACATTCCTATCTCTAGCCCTGTACTCTCCCTGGAACAACTATATCCAACTGCCTACTTGATATCTCCACTTGGATATCTAATAGGCATCTCAGGCTTAACATAAATTTCTCTGCAAACCTATCTCTTCAACAGTCTTTCCCATCTTAGTGAATGATAAGTGCAAACTTTTTGCTTAAGCCCAAATCCTTGGAGTCACCTCTGACTGTTTCACTCTCTCTCTGTCTGTCTTTTCCCTTTCATGTTCAATATTGAATTCATAAGCATATATTTTCAGCTCAACCTTCAAATTAAACCCAAACTACATTATTTTTTGCTACCATCATGCCACCATCTTGGTCCAAACCCCATCATCTGGCACCTGGGATGGTCCAGTAGCCTCTGATCCATTCTCTGTCTTTCTGCCCTCACCTCCTCCTAACTCTGTAGCCAGAATGATCCTATGAAAACACATTGGGTCACATCACTCTTCTGCTCAAAACCCTTCATAGTTCCCGTCTCTTACTCAGAATAAAACCAAAGTCCTTACAACGCCTCACCTCTCTGACCTCATTTCCCACTCTTTTCCCTCTTACTCACTTGGCTCCAATCCAAATTGCCTCCAAATTTTCTTCAGCCACATTCCAACACTCCTGCCTCAGAGCTTTTGCTCTCACTACTGCCTTGGCCTGGAGTGTGCTTCCCTCTTTACCTCCTTCAGTTCTTTGCTTCAGTGCCTGCTTCTCAGATAGGTCTTCCTTGATCACCCCTCCACCCCTGTCAGGCATTTCTTGACACATCTATATATTTAACTCATTTATTTTTTCCTTGTTTCTTTTTACCAGCAGGTAAGCTCCAGGGAGGCACAGGTTGAGAACAAGTTTGAGGTTAAAGCTTTTAATTTTGTTTTCTGTTCCATTTTTAAAAAATCTTTTTATTTTTAGCTGCTTTGGGTCTTTGTTGCTGTGCGAGGGCTTTCTCTAGTTGTGGCGAGCGGGGGCTACTCTTCGTTGTGGCGCGCGGGCTTTTCATTGCAGTGGCTTCTCTTTGACACTGAGCATGGGCTCTAGGCTCACGGGCTTCAGTAGTTGTGGCATGTGGGCTCAGTAGTTGTGGTTCGCAGGCTCTAGAGCGCAGGCTCAGTAGTTGTAGCGCACGCGCTTAGTTGCTCTGTGGCACGTGGGATCTTCCCGGACCAGGGCTCAAACCCATGTCCCCTACATTGGCAGGTGGATTCTTAACCACTGTGCCACAAGGGAAGTCCCTTCTGCTTCATTTTTAATGCCTAGAACTAAACTCATGTCTGGGCCCTGGCTCATATAGCTCATAGGGGCACTCAATAGATATTTGTTGAATGAATCATTGAAAGCACTAGTAGAGGTCTTAAAGGTTAGGCTGAGTAGTCTAGAATAAATATGACAGGAGGAGAGAATCCATGGAAGATCCTGAGCGAAGAATTGATTGACGGTGGTATCTGAGGAAAATAATTTGCTCTAATAACTGTAATAACTGCTGTTCCTTCTGTGTCTTTTTCCATTTAAATTTTTATCTGGCAAATTTCTAGTTATCCTTTTGGATCCAGCATAACAGGCTTTAGCCATAAGTGACTTCCTCTGACAATGGCTACAATGAACATTTGAATCTTCTTCTACGCCTGCCGATTTTTTAAATTTTTTTACCCCTAACTCCCAGTCCATCCTTCTCCTTCCCCGCCTCCCCCTTGGCAACCGCAAGTCTCTATGCCTGTGAATCTGTTTCTGTTTTGTAGATAGGTTCGTTTGTGCCATGTTTTAGATTCCAGACCCTTCTCTTGGCGCTAAAGCCCGGGGCTGGTCCTCCCTGTGCTCTGCCTTCTTGGACTGAGCCCCGCCCACCTCCCTCATGTTCTCTCTGGGAAATTAGCACCACACCATCTATCAGTTTACCTCTGACTCGCCCACTTTGGCTTCAAGATGATGACAGAGTGGAGCTATTTAGCTGTCAAATGCTCTGACTATTGCCCAGATGGACAAGTGCCCACTGATTTTATTTCTCCTCAATAACACTGACTACTACTACATATTATGCGTCTGCCTCTTGCCTTAGATTGTGGATCCTTGAGACCAAGGATTGCAATGCCTGGTTCCTGTACCTCCGTCACCTAGCATTACATGTAGCATCAGTAACCAATAAGCATCAGATTTCACTAACTGGAAAGTAGAGATTACAGATTCTCTTAAGGTATATAAGTAGAGAAATAATTTTTTGCCAAGAAAAATTAGGTTCCAGGTCACGAAAGGACCTGTAAATTTGGTCACTGTAGCTCTGTCTGAGATCTTTGAGGAACTGACGGGAATGTGAGGTACAAAATACCACATTTGAGCAAGTTTTATCCTAACTTGAAATTATCAAATTCACTGTCACAAAAAAGGATAACTGCTAATAATGAGAGCTAACATTTGTCAAGCTCCTACCATATACCAAATACTTACAGCTTAGCCATAGCACATGTGAAGAAGAGTTAGAGAGTTTAAGTAACATAAAGCTCAACACAAAAAAATTCTGTGAATGACATTCCACCCCACAAAAAAAAAGAAAGTGTTTTTAGTAGGCATTATAGTAGCTCATGTTTAAAATTAGGGAGGTGATTGTCTTGTCTTAGTCTGTAGTATTTAGAACATGCATGAAATATGTCATCCAGATGCTATACTTTTTTTATATGTAAATTTATTTAGTTAATTATTTTTGGCTGCGTTGGGTCTTCGTTGCTGCACGCGGGCTTTCTCTAGTTGTGGCGAGCGGGAGCTACTCTTCATTGCGGTGAGCAGGCTTTTCCTTGCAGTGGCTTCTCTTATTGAGGAGCACGGGCTTTAGGTGTGCGGGCTTCAGTAGCTGTGGCACGTGGGCTCAGTAGTTGTGGTGCACAGGATTAGTTGCTCTGTGGCATGTGGGATCTTCCCGGACCAGGGCTCGAACCCGTGTCCCCTGCATTGGGCAGGTAGATTCTTGACCACTGCGCCACCAGAGAAGTCCCCAGATGCTATACTTTAAAAAGGAAAATATAGAATGTTCCAAAGAAGGTGTGCAGGCTAGAAAAAGACTCAAAACCCAGTCTAATGAAGTGTGGTTGAAGGCACGGGAAGTTTTAGTCTGGAGAAGAGAAAACTCATTAGGGGAGCAACACAGTTACTGTCAAAGACAGCCCTCATCATTGGAAAAGTGATGAGAGTTTTTTTCTGGATGTTTTCTGGATGACTCCACAGTGGATGAAGATGCTGGGAGATAGATGTTCACACAGTATAAAGGAGGACATTTCTAAGGGAGACTGTGACATTAGAATGGGCAGCCTCAAGAGGCAGTGAGGCCTTTTTCATTGGAGGTATCCAATCATAGGTGCACAGTCGCTTGGCAAGGGCGTTACAGAGGCAGTTTCAGTGTTTCAATGGAGTCCAACCAAGTGGCCCTTTCTCACCTGGAGGTGGTCAGGTTTGATTAGTTGAGATCATAAGGACCATTGCTGATCCCCTCCATGGGCAAGAGTACAGTGTTAGTTGTGTTGACTGAAAAATAATTTTTTTTTTGTTCAGAGAAGCCATGGAAATGTGAAATCTAAGTCAAGATCTATTTGCTCTATAAAGATATTAAAAACTGTGAGCTTTTCAAGATAAAGTATAAAAAGAAAGCAAATGGAATTGATATAAGCCCTCTGATAACAACATGTTAATGTCAGCACAAGCTCAAGTAGAAGGGGTGGTCAGCACCACTACTAGCATACCCAGACACCTATGTCCCTGAAGCTTCGAGCCACACTTTAACTACACCAACTGAGAGTCAACACCCTCTGCTCACTATACATTTGCCTTATAACGATTTGAATCCATATCCTTGTCACCTCTATAGATCAAAGGCATCCTGAGTCAGGATCATGTGTGAATTAGCTTTGGATCCCACAAAGCTCCTAGCATAGG
This sequence comes from Delphinapterus leucas, assembly GCF_059928025.1. Taxonomy (NCBI): domain Eukaryota; kingdom Metazoa; phylum Chordata; class Mammalia; order Artiodactyla; family Monodontidae; genus Delphinapterus; species Delphinapterus leucas. The sequence goes on along the minus strand of NC_143129.1, from coordinate 48,325,096 downwards.
CCTTTACACACAGATGGCGCCTAATGAATATTAACTGAGTTAATTCATCAAAACTTTCTACTACATAGCTCCAAGGAATTGATTATTTCAAGGTCAAAAAAATCAAACCAAAAGGTTATTTGGTATCATATAGTATATCATATTTTTTTTTTAACATCCTTATTGGAGTATAATTGCTTTACAGTGGTGTGTTAGTTTCTGCTTTACAACAAAATGAATCAGTTATATATACACATATGTTCCCATATCTCTTCCCTCTTGCGTCTCCCTCCCTCCCACCCTCCCTATCCCACCCCTCCAGGCGGTCACAAAGCACCGAGGTGATCTCCCTGTGCTATGTGGCTGCTTCCCACTAGCTATCTACCTTACGTTTGGTAGTGTATATATGTCCATGCATCTCTCTCGCTTCGTCCCAGCTTACCCTTGCCCCTCCCCATATCCTCAAGTCCGTTCTCTAGTAGGTCTGTGTCTTTATTCCTGTCTTACCCCTAGGTTCTTCATGACATTTCTTTTTCTTAAATTCCATATATATGTGTTAGCATACGGTATCATATGTTTTTGAACGTTACTAAGGGAACTACCTGTTGGAGTGAGTTTTCAGAGTACAGTCATTGTCCTTGAAAGGTAAATTACAGGGTGAAAAGAACGATTCCCATTTCCAAAGAGAATTAAATTTAATCCAAATTAAATTTATTAGCCATTTATCAAGAGCCTACTATGTGGCAGGCATCAGGCCAGACTCCATAGGGATTACAAAAATGACTCAGATGTGAAACCCACTTGTAACAAGCTCTCAATATTATGAGACAAAGTGATAACTAAACTGTTTCAAGAGTCTTTAACAGTTGGTTCCACTTTATCTACTTTACCCACTTAGATGAAAAGGAACTTTGGGGGTTGAGAGTGGGTAAGTTGAGAATAAGGCAGGAGATTAAATGAGAGCTAGAACTCATAAAGATGTTGGGGGTTGGAGCCCTAGTATAAGGAATGGTTAGTGTATATTCCCTGGTGACACAAATGAATACATAACTCTCGAAAGCAGAGAAGTCGAATATTTAGTTTTGTTGTCTGCTCTGAGGGCATTTGCCTGGGCCCCTTGTCATTACTATTGAAATCTTCAGTTAAGTTTACTCAAAGGGCTTTGTTGGATGTGAGGTGTTTGGGGTAAAATTAAGCAAAGCAGTCACATCCTATTGGGGTCCCTTCGGGGTACAGATTGTGAACAGCTTCAAAGGTGAGTTGTGAGGGAGATTGAAGGTTCACCAGAGAGCAGGAAATAGGAGCCAGGAATGACGAGCTGAAATGGAAGATCTCCAGACAACTCTGGAAACATTGGGAGAGACCCTGAGATTTCTCTTAAATGGAGTAAGGGGATTTGAGCCGAGCTTAGAGGACCACACAAACTCCTTAAGCTGAGGGCTTGGGATAAGACAGGTGGCTGAAATATTGTCTCATAAAGAAAAGAGAAACACCACTTGGTAAAGCAGTCAGATGTGAATAAATGTGAGTAGTATCATCAAAGTTTGCTTTGCAGGAGTGAAAGACAATGGTAGTGACATTGATAAGTGATAGCAAGAGAAGGCTTTGGACCAAAGTGAATGAGCAGTGATGGCAGAATGTTTGAGAGGAAACGTCCTGGAGGACGTAGAAGCTACAGGATCAAAGCAAAGTAAGATTTGGGAACGTAAAACAGGAGCATTAGGTTAGAGGTGGGAATCGGAGCAACGGAAAGGACAGCTTCAGAAAGATTGATGTGTGATATTCAAAATTAAGAGGTGATAGAAGGCCAAATATAGCTGGGGAGAAAGAGGAAGCAGGGAGCTAGGAGGAGAGCCAAGAAGTTGATATAATGGGAGCCCAGGAAGAAGCCTCATTCAATAAGTGATTGATTAACAGTATCAAATGCAGCAGAGATACAACAACGGAAATAGATAAGGGGGAGCCCACTGGATTTGTATTAACGTGTGTATAAAATATTTTACTTTTGTACTTACACTTCAGGATTCAAACATCGTGATCATAATCAAATAATAATTCTGGTGTGACAAATGCAGGGGCTACAGAAATATTTATATTTTAGAGATACTCCTAAAGACATTACAATCTGAAAGGTGAGATTTGACCGGTCCAAACATATATACAGATTGAACAATTCTGACACTATTTGCACAGCACAAGATATTTCCAAGTTCTGTTGTATAAACATTCTAGAAGAGTATTTGATAAAGATAAATTCGAATTTAACAAAAGAAATTGGACTGTTCCTTAGAGTTCAGCATAACAAAATGTCCCCCTGGAGATGAGGTGAAATGAACTCAAACATAATATCTAAGACATATATTTTAGAGAGGAACTAGTATTTAACCTTCTCTCCCCAAAACCTAGCACTTATAAACCTAGTTAAAAAAAAAAAAAAAACCTGGCAATTTGTATATCTGATGCTGGTGCTTTGCATAAAATAATCATTATTTTGATGACTGGACATTCTTACTCTTCAATACCCTTCACCCAGCCTTTTGCTGGGAATTTCTCTCAGGCCACCTACCTCTGGGGATTTCTAGGTTTCCTCTGACTTCCCCTCTTCTTTCTTCTTTGCTCTTCTATATCCCCCAATTGCTGTTCATTTCTTTGTTTCTTGCTCACAGAGTTCCAGCTACTTCTCTGTTTTACAAGTCTTCATCTTTTACCTGTGAGACTTAGGAAAGTTGTACAATCATTAACCAGAGAGAAAGGCTTTCTTTCATTTATTTGGAAGTAAGGCAAGCAGTTGCATAGAACTCATGGAAGCAAGAAACCAAAACGGAAGCACAAATTCCCTCTTTATTTTCTATCGTTATAATTCTACTGAGGCTCTGACCGCAGATGAGCTCACTGAGAATGTGTGGTGGTGGCCTTGACAGTGAGTTAAGAGGTCTCCAATTCTAGGAAGTGCAATTGACCAAGGCCTCTAGCTTCTGTGCTCTGAAATCTACCGCCCCATTCACACCAGGGCTGTGCTTCCCTGGAGCTTCTCCCCAGCCAATGACTGGGTGTGGCAAGAATACTAAGGCAGATTGCACTCTGGGAGACACCGGACTCCTCTGATGGCTGGCTTGGTTTGAGGATTTCCCGAAGTCTTGCTGAACCTTCCATAGACTACATGGGAGTCTAGGATGCGTCTACCCAATTTACCCTCTTTTTCCCCTTCCCTTGGGCTAAGACTTGCATCACTGCCTGGCAGATCTTCCTGCTTTCCCTGGTTCCTTCGTCATTTTCTATCACAGAACTTTCCTCTAATAAAATTCTTATGCACGTCTGCTTCCCAGAGCACTTGGACTAAAATACTCCCCTAATGGAAGAGCAAGGCTTACAGTCACATGTGTCCTAAACCCTGATATTCTCACTAGCATTTGGTTCTGCTCACATAACCTACATCAAAATAGTTGAATGAAAGTGATCTTATTTGCAAAGGGGCTGGTGGCGGCTAAACAAGCAAATCTGGTGAAGAGTCAATAAAATTTTTATAGAGACATGATCAGAAAGTCAAATGCTGGAAGACATTTGCTGAGATTCTACACTTCACTACCCTCACTTGGCATTGTATTTCTCTCTTCTACTCACATTTCACACAAGAGATAGGATTGAGTGAACAGACGTTGGTTGGGTAAGGTCTCTTCTCTGATCTCTAACAGATTTATTCAACATTGCCTGCATATTTGAGGGAAAAAATTGACTCAGTATTACTAGGAAATTGTCCTGACTCAGAGTCATAAAGTTAGGAATATTTGGTTTCCTACAAATGATCTATAAAACTGAGATAAAATTTTTTACTTATCAGATTGGCAAATATTTAAAAGATTGATCTCATCCAGTGTTGGTGAGAGGATAAGGAAATAAGCCACTTCTTTATACTTGCTAGGAGTATAAACAAGGTGAAAACCTTTCGTAAAGTTAATTTGTCAGGATCTATCAAAATTAATGAGGAACACAATCTGTGGTCCAGGAACCCCATTTTGGAATCTTTTCTACAGAAATGTTTGAACAGGAATACAAGGATCTATATACAAGGATGTTCACTGCAGTTTATTATATTATTATGGTTATTGCAATAACAACACGGGAAGCAATCTAAATGGCCAGCAAGATGAGGTTAGTTAAGTAAATTATAGTATGTCCATACCATGGAATATTATGCAGCTGTTAACAGGATGCTACTAGCCCAGAGGGCACCTTTATGTAAATTAGAAAAGGATACCCCCTCCTCTGGATAAACAGAGCCAAAGGCTGGGAAGCACAATTTGGTGAATGGAGCACAGACTAGATTTTAACTCCCACTACCCCCCCCTCTGCCAGGTGCTCCCTTGCAATGCAGAATCTGGACAATACCTAACAACACTGGCTGTTAAAAATAATGAAATAATGTTTTACATAATGACATGGAAAGCTCTCCATGATGCTGTAACCTCCTCCCCTACAAGAAAAGAAAGAAAGAAAAAAAAAAAAAAACACATACAAGAAGAGGAGAAAGTTGGTGAAAGTATTACTTATTTCTGCATAATAAATTTCCCCAAATCGTACTGCATTAAAGTAATATTATATTACTTTATAATATTAACACTAACCCATATTCCTGGGTGAGGAATCCTGCTATAGCTTAACTGGGTCCTTTGGCTCAGGGCCTCTCTAAAGGCTGATATCAGGGTGTTGGCCAGGGCTGCAGTTGTCTCAAGGCTCAACCAAGGAGGGATCAGCTTTCAAGTTCATGCTTGGGGTTGTTGGCAGGATTTAGTTCCTTGTCTGCTGTTGCACCGAGGGCCTCAGATCTCTGATGGCTGTTGGCTGGAGACCACCCTTAGTTCCTTGTCAGGTGGGCCTCTCCTTAAGGCAACTTGAAACATGGTGGCTGACTTTCCTTAGACTGAGCAAGTGAGAAGAGCCAGAGAGAGTGTGAGCAAGATGGATGTCAAGGACCTTTGCAGCCAAATTTCAAAAGTGACATCCATCACTTTTGCAGTATTCTGTTCTTTAGACACAAGTCACTAGCTTCAGCCCACACACAGCGGGAGGGGATCACACAAGGGCTTGAATACCAGGAGGTTGAGTGCATTTGGAACCATTTTAGAATCTGCTTACCACAGAATATGCATTGAACTGTAAATATGTAAATAGTTATCTCCAAGGCAGGAAACTGGATACAATTTTGCTTTTTAAAATATTATTCCAAACTTAAAGAAAAGTTGTAAGAATAGTCCAAAGACCTCCTATATGCATGTTTACCCAGATTAACCAATTGTTTCCATTTTGCCCCCTTGCTTTATCATTCTCTCTGTATGTTCATCTATGTATGCATATTATCTTTTCTTTCTGAACCACTGGAGAGTTAAGTTGGAAATATAGTGTCCCTTTTCCTCTTTTTATCTCAGTGTTATTTTCTAAGAACAAAGACATTTCTTATATAACCATAGTAAAATATTAAAATGAATCAGAAAATTAAACATTAATACTATACTATTACAGAATCCATATTCAAATTTCATTAAGTTTCTCAGGAATTTCTTCATAGCTGTCTTTTTCTTCTTGGTCCAGGATCCAACCTGGGATCATGCATTTCATTTAGTGATCATGACTCTTTAGTTTCATTTAATCTGGAGCAGGTCCTCAGGCTTTCTGTGTCTTTCTTGACCTTGACGTTTTTTGAAGAGTACGGGCCAATTATTTTGTAGAAAATCCCTTAATTTGGATTCGTTTGCTCATAATGAGATTTAAGTTGCATGCCTTCTGCAGGAATACCACAAATGCACTGTTACCATTAAAAGCATTGTGCTTTTAATAAACATATTATTAAAATTTGTTCTATTTCAATTGAGTTATTTGTAGTGAGGTGGATGGACCTAGAGTCTGTCATACAGAGTGAAGTAAGTCAGAAAGAGAAAAACAAATACTGTATGCTAACACATATATATGGAATCTAAAAAAAAAAAATTGTTCTGAAGAACCTAGGGGCAGGACAGGAATAAAGACGCAGACGTAGAGAATGGACTTGAGGACACGGGGAGGGGGGAGGGTAAGCTGGGATGAAGTGAGAGAGAGGCATGGACATATATACACTACCAAATGTAAAATAGCTAGTGAGAAGCAGCCGCATAGCACAGGGAGATCACCTCGGTGCTTTGTGACCGCCTAGAGGGGTGGGATAGGGAGGGTGGGTGGGAGGGAGACGCAAGAGGGAGGAGATATGGGAACATATGTATATGTATAACTGATTCACTGTGTTATAAAGCAGAAACTAACACACCATTGCAAAGCAATTATACCCCAATAAAATTTTTTTAAAAAATTTGTTCTATTTCAATTATTATTGAATAATTATTATTTCAATTTGTTATGATGAAGATTTACTTTTGTATAGAAAATGGAAGATATTAATATCAATACTAGAAAAAAAGAAACCCTCTTTCTCTATTTTCACCAATTGCACCACTACTTCCCATGATAAATGATAGGACATTGCTTTGGGTGTTTACAATGGACGCTGACCATGGGTTTATTTATTCTCGCCACCCTTCTGGTCATAGCATTCTCTTGGGTGCTCTAATGAAAAAGCCAGACAGGGTGGCACTCATCAGTGAAATGAGTAAATACTTTGAAAATGAAGTCTTAACACAGGGAACGACCTACTAATCTTTAATGGCTATAACTGTGATGTGGATTTCAGCTGGAGATGCCAGCAAAAATTCAGTTCAGGTTCAGGGCCAACATTACCTGGCCAATGATAACATTAGTTAGAGATTCAGCTAATCTTCAAAGGACAAGGAGAACTTTCTAATTTTAGCACCAGCACTTATTAGCACTTCAAATGAATGGGTGATTACTTTAAAACACCCCTGCTAGAGGAATGATAACTAAACTTATGACGGCATTGGAAGAAAGAAAGCGTTCTCAGCAAGCGGAAGAAAGAAAAGAAATGGGGTTGAAAGAGGAGGAACTCCCATTGGAGACCGAATCTGAGGACACGTCTCCTTCGAAGATGTGTTGTTTCTCCATGATCCTCAAATGCCTTCTTTATTACTGTCATTCACACACCTTTTATGAAGCCTGGCCACGGGACCTTGGCCTTCTGAACAAAAATATCCCAGGTAGATCAAGCATGGCAGATAAGCAGTGCCAACTGGGGAGCATTAAACCTCTAGACAGCTTTTGATTTTGAAATTGGAAAGGGTGAGGGGGCCCTTTCTGGGATATTCCCATGGGCACCCTGCATTTGAAGGTGCCACCCTTCTTGCACCATTTGCCACACGGATCCAGACATCAGCCTCGGTGCTGCAAAGCTCTGCTCATCAGGGGAGCTTTATCCTCAGTGTGGCCCGTCTGGCTTGGTCGCGCACAGTTGTTGCTCTCTTCCTCAAGGACCAGCACCAAAGCTTTTACTTCCATTGGCATGACCTCCCTTATTCGCTTCCCCGACCGGCTTAGCGCTTGGTCTGGAGCCACTCGACTCACTTTCCACCCCCTTGATTCTCATCTTATTATCAGATTTTCTCCCCTTCTCCTGAACGGGAGACTCGGGGGAAGGGATTGTTTTGGCTGGAATTTGACAAGGCCCAGGTGGTTTTACCAGCTGCAAGTTCTTTCGTTCTTGTTGGCTGCTCACCAACTCTTGGTCTTTTCACAGTTCTTTCAGGGGTGGAGGAGGCGGGGCAGGAAGGGACAGTAGGTCCTTGATGTTGTTGTTCCCCATCAGCAGCTGTCTCAGGTTGGCATTGAGTCCAGAGCGGTCCTTCAGGAAGGGTTTTTTATTTCCCCCAGAATTTTTTTCCCCCTTGGAGACTGGAGAGAGCTAAAGGGCACAGCCATAAAAATGGCAGCTCTGCCTGCGTCTTGATCATATCCCCCAGGGGTTGCGGCCCACGAGCTCTCCCTTGCACACATCCTGGTTGCAGTTGTGCCCAGCTTCCGTGCACACAGATCACCGCCACTTTCAGCCTCAGAAATCCAGGCTTGGACTCGGCTGCTTGCCTCTCCTCTCCCTGGCTGGTTAGAGTCCAATGACACCAGCATCGTCTCCCAAAATAGACAAAAATAACACTCAGCTCCATTGCTCACATGCCTCTTTTTGAGGGAAGAAAAAAGGAATTTAAAACTTAAAAGCATTTTCCCTTCCTCCTTTTCCTTTCCAGGCATCTTTTTGATAGCAACAATAAAACACTTGAATGTGCCGGTTGACCTCTGGTGCCACCCCGTTCACTGTTCTCTTCTCAGCCTTTTTTATTTTGAAAACATTCATTGACCCCTTTCCTTAGTAAGGTTTCGAGCCCCTGCTCACGTTTCCTCAGACTTTCCTTCCTGCGAAGCTCTGCTTAAAAACCTTGGTTCTGCGTTCTCCTTGATGTGTGTGGGTGCTCGCCTCCCCCATTAATCTGAGCCCCCGTGAAAGGGGACGCTAAAACGGTCCTTTACTGGTTGATTCCTCTCCCTCTTCTTTCCTCTGATCCTTCTGCTTCGTTTCTCCTGCCCTCCTCCTCCCTAATCACCTCATCCCTCAGCCCTTAGATAAACACTGGGATCTTCATGTTGGCCTTTGCTCATTAGAACAAAGGACTTGCCTAGAAAACCCTCTAGGGGTGTGGAGGCAAAGCCCAGTGTGGCCCCTCAGTATTTCCAGGGTCTCTGACATCTTATCCCCCTGCCCCTTTACAGCTGTACGAAATGCTAATTCCTCTCCCAGCCCCTGACTGAATCACCTGATTGTCTCCTGGGACTCTGACTCTACCACTTCCTACCTCACCCTTGTCATCCCCAAATGCCGTCTTCATCTGTTATACATGATTATTCTGTGTCCTTCCCGGTTCCAACTTGGAAAAGAAAGCTGTAAGAGACACATCCCACTGTGTGCGTGCGTGGTGTCGGGCTCTCCCAGCCCAGCAGCCCAGCATCGGCTCCTCCGGGGAGTGTAAGTCCATTAGCTGTTTAATAAAGCTTTGTTGATATTCCACCGTTTTCTGTTTGCTTTGCACATAGAGCATTACCTTGAAACCCAAATAGCCTGGAATGAGGTGCGGAAGGATGTTAAGGTGGAAGTGTAGGGGTGTGGATGGTGGGGCAAGGTTAGCAAAGCAGAAATATCAGTAGTGGGGAAGGAGGTAAGAAGAGGAAAGATGGGGAGTTTTTCTGCTTCCTAGATTTTCCAGGGGAGGACACAGTGGTGTTGCTACATTGGTACGTATGAATTCCCAGAACCGCAGAGACACCACCCATCATCAGATAAGTATAAACACACATTCTAAAGCCCAGTATAAATGAGTTTTGGATTGCCCCTTGCTTTGAATTTTCCATACCCCGTTTTTTATCTCCTTCAGCCAGAACAACCAGGAATGGACATTATTTGATTTGGCCAGCACCAGCAATTTAAAAAAAAACCATAGTTCTGTTTTATATGTCATTGCAAAGTATCCATCATACTTAGGATACGCTGCATACATCTGTCAATTCAGCTGAGAAAATATGCATCTTTCCTATCTGTCTCTCTTTGCTTCAAGGGCCCAGCAATGCTAATCTTCAGCAATATTCTTTTCCCAGTAAGAGCTCACATCCAATCTGAATGCTAAATAATGTTGTCACGAGGTTGCATGGGCACTGGTTAAGATCTATGCCCAAACTATAATGAATCTCTCTTCTACATAACTGTTATTGTGGCCAAAACTGGTGAGCAACCCATTCTCGAGGGAGCAGTGGGAGGAGACCAGAATATTGTGTTGGATTCTGTCCTGGACATATCTTCGGCTAGACTCCTGGAGCAGTTTAAATCAAGGGCTGGGCTGAACAGGCCTGAATGGCTTGCAAATGACAGATTTATGGAGGGAGGCCTAATTAGATCATGGTAATTTGTAGTACGACAGTATCTTTTGCTCAAGATCTCAAAGCAAATTTCTGCCTTGATAGGTGGGCAAAACAAAGACGCACGAATGTCAAGGGAAAATCCCAATTTCCCAGAATAAATCCTTGGACAGCCCAGGATAAGAGTCACACCTTGCATCTGGAAAACATTCTGCAGTTTTGCTCCACGTTCATATAATTTTGCCTCACTTGAGTGGCACAAAATCCTGAGGTGGAAGTAGGAGGGGTGGCCAGTATTATTCTCATTTTGGAGAAGGGGAAGATGGAGACCTTGACTCGTTGAGTGACTTGCCCAAAATCAGAGTCAGTAGTGGGGTTGATTTTTGGATACCCCATGTGGATTGACAACGTTTCTGGAGAAATGAAGTGGGGTGACTCTAAGCAGGAAGGGCAGAAGGAAACCTTGAGATACTGAGATTCCGTTTCTGATGACTCGGCCGAAAGGAGCATGGCTGAGGAATACAAGCCCCAGAGAAGCCAAACTGGGGAACAGTAACAGGAGGGCTGGGGATTCATCTAGGTCAAATGCTATCCTGAGGGATTATTTCCAGGACCCCTGAGGATACCAAAATCTACGGATGCTCAAGTCCCTTACATAAAATGGGATAGTATTTACACTCAGCCTATGCACATGCTTTAACTCCTATCTAGATTACTTTGAATGTCTTATACAATGTAAATACTGTGTAAATCATTTTAAACACAATGTAAATGATATGTAAATAGTTGCCAGTGTGGGAAATTCAAGTTTTGCTTTTTGGAAATTTCTGGATTTGTTTTCTGAATATTTTTAATCCCCAGCTGGTTGAATCTGAAGATGCGGAACCCGCAGTTATGGAATGCCAACTAGATGCAAAAGCCTTTAGTTTTTACATCATGGTGTTGCCTTAGCCAAAAGTACTATTTTATGTATGCAGCCATCAGGGGACTGTGGTGGCATGCCATTCATTTTATAGCTGCCCACAGAGCGGGTGCAGAAACAGTAGTGGATGGAATTCCTGAGTGTTCTCCCTCTGGCCTCTCCTCCACAGGATCACAGAGTTGCCTGACCTGCCTGATGAGATTGTCCATTCCAGGTGACCATTCATTCATTTAAATTCATTGGGAATCGACTTCCTGTTGGTCCCTACCATTGAGGTTAAGGTGATGATGGATTTTGCCTTCAAGCAGTTTACCTTCCAGTAAGAGGGCTAAAATGTGTGCCTATATAATACAGAGCAAGGAGGAAAGTGATACCTGTAACAAAAAAGGCTTGTGATCCCTAGTTTCTATGCTAGCTTGTAAGGGCATCATCTAGGTCTTTTATAGGGGACAGACTGAGCCTTACTCTTTTTGGTTTCCCCAGTAGAACTTTGCACATGGCTGATGCTCATCAAAATTTGCCAACATCCAGATGACGGTTTTCTTTTAAACCCTTTTGGTTCCTTAAGATCTCTTACTGAGAACGATCTCAATAAGCAACTGACCTACCTCAGTAGTTTGTTTGTTTTTCATTTTCATTTCTCTGTCTCTCCATCGCGCCCTCTCTTTGTCCCTGTCTTTGTCTCTCTCTCTCCCTTACTCACTCTAAATATGAATATTTTGCCATTTGGGAGATGGTGCCAATACCCATCATGATTAAAAGCAAATGGCAGAATTTGCAGCAACATGGATGGACCTAGAGATTATCATATTAAGTGAAGTCAGACAGAGAAAGACAAACATCATATGCTATCACTTACATGTGAAATCTAAAGAAAAATGATATAAATGAACTTATTTACAAAACAGAAATAAACTCAGACACAGAAAACAAACTTATGGCTATCAGAGGGCCTAGCGGGGTGGGGGAGGGATAAATTAGGAGTTGGGGGTTAACATATACACACTACTATGTATAAAACAGATAACCAACAAGGACCTACTGCATAGCACAGGGAACTATATTCAATGTCTTGTAATAACCTGTAATGGAAAAGAATCTGAAAAAGAATTGATAGATAGATAGATATAGATATATAAACTGAATCACTTTGCTGTACACGTGAAGCTACCACAACCTTTTAAATTAACTCTACTTCAATAAAAAAATGGTTATACATTTTTTTTAAAAAGCAAATGGCAGAGTTTCATTTTCTAACACTTGTGTCCCCAGCATGTTAGGGCAAATTTTAAATACGGTTTTACACATTTTAGCAAATCCAAATATCTTCATTCCTAGGGAATAAATGAGAAGAAAAAAGTGAGTTTCTTATTCTCAACCAAGTCACATCACATGGTGCTCAGCCCAGGCATACCCTGCCTTCTCCTTAGAATGAAATCCGAGTGGGCAGATAATGGGTGGAAGGTGGCTTTGGGGACAGGCAGAATCTTGAGACAGTCTCTCCTGGCTGTTTAAGCACATGGATTATGACAAAAATCACACCCTGTGGGCTTGGCAGTTTCCCCCAGAGCAGGAGGGGAATGTGATAGCCTTCTCCAAAGTCAGAGGAGGGATGGGTATTGAATAAATCACAACAAATATGTGATACGTCCCGCGAATGATATGAAAAATTAAATACAAAGAAAAGTGAAGACAGGGCTTCTCAAATGACAGAGCTGTGGAGAGGGTAGTGAGGGAAGAGGGGCAAGGCGGCAGGGAGGAGGGGGCAGAGTGCTAAATTTGTGAAAAGAAAAACACTGATGCTGTGCAGAGTCTGAGAGACGACACGTTTCCCTCGTCCAGATGGCAGTTTTTTAGAGTCTTACTTGCGTTTTCTGATGGAATAGACTTTGCTCGGATACATGTTATTCATGTTAGAACTCGGGGCTCGGGCTCCTGTGCTCTGGCCAATGCAAGTTGACCCTGCTGTTCAGCTGCAGGGGAGTTCAGAGTCTCAGAGAGCAGCAGTAGCTTATGCTTCTGGGGAAGTGCACGGCTGACTCCCAGACAGCCGATCCCGCCACTCCATAAAATGGAAGAACCTTGGCTCCCCGTGTGAATTCTCTCTGTGATTTGGAAGACAAATACCTCCACTGAGTTGTCTATGAACAGGTGCTGCAGATGGCTGGACCCTGGTTCTTACAGGCTGTGCTGGAAACGAGGGCTATTTTACTCTTGTTCAGATCTACTAAGTTGTTGGCTAAGGGTGGGCTCTGGGGAGATAATGAGTTATGTGTAATATAAGTAACACCGAGAGCAGGAAGGGGGATGTAGGCTGCCATGTTAGGTCTCACTGTGAATAGGTAATGTATTCTATAAGGTTGCTCCTGTGAGAAAGTCATTGTGCAGCTTCAAAATGTGTCATGATTCCATTTGCCATAAGGCAATGGTTGGATACTTTTTCTTAGGGAATCCCAGGCAATAGGGAATTCCTCAGAATCCTTCCTCTTCTTGATATTGGAATCCAAGGGCTATCTTTCTCAGATCAAAGGATTTCAAGGGAAGCAAAAAAGGAAGGGGACAAATATTACCTTCCAGAGTGTTTTGCTCTTCTTGAGATTTCTAGATAACGATGGATGCCCAATTCTTTTGTTCAGAGATGTTAGCCTGTGAATCAGAGGCAAAGCTCCCTTTTGGTTTTAGTTGTCACTGATGTCTATTTATAGTCATGGCCAAATGTGACCTCATCCTCTAGGTTCTGCAAGCTCAGCAGAGTGGGGCCAGGTTAGCCTGGCCACAGGTCTCCAAGGAGCACCCCAGATGCTACAGTGTGCCTTGTCAGCAATGCCAAGGTTTTTCTCTTGCTGTTACTCCTCAAATGCCTCATAGCTCAGCACGTCAGAGAACAAGGTGATGGGAGGAGCCATCTTTGAAGTGGGAAATCAAATGGAAGTTCCTGAATATGCATAGGAGTTGCTGGGTTTTCTTTCTTTTCCTTCCCTCCTTCCCTTCTTCCCTCTCCCCCTTTCTTTCTTCCTTCAATCCTGTGTTTTCCTTTTCCTTTCTTCTTTTCTTTTCCATTTTGGAAAAATAAAATGGAGAAAGGAGAAGATGGTGAGACTATGAAAAATTGGTAAGTCCCTGATGGAAGCATCCTTGTGACTCTAAAGTTTTCCTGGGATTCAAGCAGGACCCTGATTCTTTCTCTTAAGCAGATGACACATCTGTGAAAACGACAGCTCTCCTCTTGGGAGAAGCGCTGGTGGTAGTGAGCCTGACCTCATTTCACAGTCCATTTCTTGGGGCCCCTTGTTCATCCAGCCAATACTCACTGTGTGCTGCTTCCTCAGAAGTCAGCTTCTATCCATTTCCTGGGGTTTTTCATCTTTAGTTTGAGAACAACCAACTTAGCGATCAAGCTAGAGTTTTGTCTTTGAGGACCAACTCCATTTCTATGACACGGTCTACTCCGTTGAAGTCAATGAACGATTTTTCCTTCTCTGAATCCAAGAGTTTTCACACAGCTATCGATGGTTCTAGCGATCCCTCCCTTCGTACTTCAGTCATACTTTTTAGGCATGACTTAAATATGTGTCTTCAAATTTACAAGGTCATAAGAATCATAGGATTCAGCTGAAAAAATTTAAGTCAATAGTTAAAGAAATGTGACTCTTCAGTCAAGAGCTACACACTGATGTGGCCAAAGGGGTGACATAGCATGAGGCCTCATACACAGTGGTTTGCTTAGATGTGGTCCCTGTCCCCCAGTGAACCAACACAGACTAAAATGTAGGGTGCTCAGAGAATTCCATGAAACTTGGAGGAAATCAGCACAGCAATGAAGAGAGTTTTGCAGCAGCTGAGAAAAGCATACATGTGCTACCCTCAACTTCTAGCAGCAAAACCATATTTAAACCACATTTGTGCCATCACAAAGATGTATTCTATAACGGAAGCTGCCTTGATTTTTAAATATGTGTTTAAACTTTAGTTTTTCTAAGATAAGGATAACCCAAAATAAAGCTGAACAAAATCAAGGATTAAAAAATGTGGAGCAAGAAAACAGCAATACAAATATTCCTCTTCCACTATGTTTCCCTGTCAACTAAAATCCCAAGAAGCTTCTTTGATTTCATTTTTGGTAATTGCAACAGAAAATTGCATCTGGACTGACAATGTGTATACCATGCTTCAGCCCAATGTGCTTACAAATTGCCAAGTTATAGCAAAGCCCGAGTAGAAAGGATGGAGAGTTCTCACAGTCATATTGGCAAACCTTTAAGAGCAGTGCCATTTACTGACACTACATCCTAGGAAAAAGAAATGAACTGAAAACTGTACATCAGGGTGATCATCAGTGTCAACTGAGTTCTGATTTTTCTTCTCACCCCCCTGCAAATAATTTGGCTTTCAAAATTGCATCTGCTGTTCTCTCTTTAGTGGATACATAAAATATGCAGTATCTAATTGGAATTCTCCTTCTTCCCCTTCTCCCAACCTCCTGGAAATTTGTTCATTTGGAGATAAATCTGGATATTTAACTGAAGCAGTGGGGAAAACATTACAGACAAATCACAATCACTTGCGGGGTAGGGAGGGAAGAATCCATTTTTGAGAGCTAGAATAGAAATATTTTAGGAACTATTTAATTCCATGCTGGTTTCCCTGTCCCACTCAGAACTCTCTTGGTTGTCCCCCCACCCCCAGGCTGTCAGTAAATCTGTTTTTTAAAAAGCCAAACTTATTTCAGTAATTACCTGAGTGGAACATGAATATTCCTTTACCCAATAGAACGGACTTTTGCATATTTCACTGGGTGGGATTAATATATCTCTATAATTATGAAAGATCTAGAGTTAATTGGAGCTCAAAGTGCATGTTAGAATGCTCACTGTGTCCATTGTGTCACCTGTGTAAAGAATTTATGTTACAGGGTGCTGGGGGTCCTAAAGTGTCCTCATCCCTGGGAGGTTGGGAAGATGTTCTGGAACACAGAACTTTCAGGGTTTAATCCTGAGCTTTTGCTGGTTTCACTTGAAGAATTAGGAGTCTGATCCTCTCCCTGACAAAAATCCAACGACGACATGATATATACACGTCCAAAAGACTAAAGAGTAGTAACGTGTTTTTGTGTGTATGTGTTTTTGCTTGTTGGTTGGTTTTGTACTTAGGCTGTGTCTATACATCTGAGCCAGCTTGAAAAAAAAAAATACACTGCTTAATCTTGGACAATCATTTCCAGCAACTACCAACTGATTCCTTTGGTGGTTTTCAAAGTAAAATGTTTGATGAAAATACACTGCTGTTTCATGCTATTCTCTACAAGATGATCAAGGACTGATTCTCCTTCTATTTCCTGTAAAACCTGGCCAGTAATAGGTGTTTACTGAAGACAATTTCACTTATTTATATGCTGCAAATAATTACACCTCACTGTGTGAGGTATAACTATAATAATAATAGTCATCTTCACTAAAATATAGTATTGTTGGTTATTTTAAAACATTCATGACTACTAGAGTATTAAGTGGTCACATGGTAAAAATTCCCACTAAAACAGGAAAACAATTGAAAACTACGCACAGTCTGGTGCTTTTAATATATTCATCACTGTGTAAGAAGTCAATGTCCAGTCCTCTAAATAGTGATCAGTCAGCCCCATCACGCTAAAGTGGGTTTCTATCAATACTGAGGTTATCTTTGCTCTGCCTCTCTTGACCCTGAGTGGGAAAGGAAGAATAGCTCGGGCACACCTAATGGCTACTTGCCGTCAAGCAGCCGTGGGAAGGGCAAGTGTACTGAAGCAGCGGAATCAATCACCGGATTCATTAATCTGGCAGCCTTCCACCCCTCCCACGAGTTCCCCAGCCTTACAACTTTGCCACCACTCTCCCATCTCTCTGATCCAAACTCACCCAAATCACCTTCAAGGGGCTGTGCACCTGCTCACTGCACCACACTTCCCTCCTGGCCCCTTGCAAATTGGCAGCTGAAACTTAAAAGAATGTTTCCAAAATAAAACCTCCACTTGCCCCATTACACACACACACACACAAGCTACACACACTCATGCACAGGCACACACACGCATGCACTGTTAAAATTCCACCAGGGTCAGTGTTGCGCACAGATGCCCCTCTGCTCGTGGCTCCTAGCCTTCCCTTCCTCTCTGCCCCTACACCCCAAGCCTTTCTCTCTGTCCGAGGATGCCATGCTGCCTGCCCTCTGAGACCCGAGCAGCCACTGCCTTCCCTCTCTCCTGCTCGAAAGTAGCTGACTCTCATAAGGGCTCTGTTTGCCAGCCCGGTACTGTACTTCATTAGGCAGCTCTATTTAATGGTTTCAACAAAAGCCATCATTTTAGCCCAACTGCCTTGACTAAATTAAAATTTCCAATCTCTGTTTTAGTGTTCTGCAACTGATGTATACATAAGCAAAACTGGTCAACATCTGCCAGGGGGTTGGCCAAAAGTTCTGTAAAGATGTACTTCACATTTCTGAAGCATGTGCAAAGTAACAGCGTCCTTATCCTCCTGGGAGCTCTCATGCTTTTACTTCACCATTTGTTCAAACACACTTTAGCTGCGTAGAAGCTATACAGTTGATTCTCCCCTTGGTTGCCGTTTTATCTGTAGTGTCATTTTGAGTAATTGGGGTATGGTAGCTGATCAACTTACAGGTTTCTCATTGGCAGAAAGGGACCATATTGGCACCAAGAAAGAATATGATGGGTCCTCTCGGTGCAGAAACAAGTGTCCCCCTCTTGCACTTGGCTACCCAAGGCCATTAGGAAATAGCTTAATGAAGTCTCCAAGTGTATATGTCTTCACTCTTCCCAGGCAGAGGGAGGCACCTATAGAAGAAACATCACACACCAATGTGGAAAGATGGTCAATGTACATATTTAGTCAGTGATCTGTGAAAGTTTTTGAATTAGTTTTTAAAGCTTTGTTAAGACCAGAACGCACAGATGTTGAAAACAAGTTCAGATGTAGCGACAGATGGTATTTGATTATGAAGCAGACTGTTCATATAATACAAAGATGCTGCTTCTGCCATACACAAGTAACTGCAGAGAGCGCAGTAGAAATTTTGGAAGGCAGGCACTTCGAGAGGGTCTTTGTGCAGCAATAACTTTCCCATTTTCCAGCAGTGCTAGAATTGGGATAATTTTCCCCTTTTCTTGCAATCAGGGCCTCTCTCTGCTCTTCCACGCCCCGCCTCCCTTTCCAGCCTCTTTTACTCCAGCCTTAAAAACTCCTCTCTCCCTTCGGCAAATTGTCTCACCTCACCATCACGTCTTTCACAACCGTGGTGTCGATCAGAGAATGCATAGCCTCATCCAAGGCAGGCTCGTGCCCAAAGTTAGGGGAAAATAGGAAACGGCTGCCAAAGTTCCCATCGTCTAAGGAAAAAGACTTCATCGTTCATGCTTTGCAATGAGAACTCGAGCTTTAAACAGAAGCCAGGTTACAGCTTCAAACACATGCTGAGGTTGCCGCTAGCACAGTCTGAGCATCGGTGAGACTCAGCTGTCTCTTCTGTAAAATGGGGATAACGTCGGCCTCTCTGATGTCTCAGAAGTGCAGAGAAGATCACATAGAATGCTGGATTAGAAAGGTCTGAGAATGGGAGAGTGTGGTGTCTTGCACTGAAAAGAGAAATCTCCCTGTACCTTGGGAATTCTCAATCAGAAGTCCACTCTCCTTCCATGTAGGTCCTAGAAAAGTGTTGTGGTATCAGAAGTCGGGCTTATTAAATGACGTGAGACCAGCAGAAGCCCTGGCTAGAGAGGTACGCCCTCCAAATGGTTGTTTCGCTTTTTCAAATTAGGGACTTATGGGGATCAGTGATTTAGAGATTGTGGTGCCATCAGATCCTGGTCAATGATAGAACCTTTTCAGTGGAGGTCCTGAGTGTAGTGCCAGGAAACAGACACACTTGGAAAAGAAGAATGTGGATTCAACAGCTTCCATTCCAGACTCCTTCAGAATCCAAGCTTTTAAGTCTAGGTAAGTTACCAGGCTCCGTTTCCAAAGCTGTATCTGGATCTATTACTTTTCTTTCTCAGCACCGTGGTGCCCAGTTCTGTGTTACCGTGTCGGTGTGGCGGGGGGGAGAGGAAGGTAAGGGCAGCACAACCTCATCCCTGCATGGCTTGCAAGCCCACTGCCCAGCCCCTGCAATCCAAGTCTCTTGTTTTGAAGAGCTTACCATGGGCCAAATAGTATTTAACAAACGCAGATGTGCCATAGGAGATGAGGGAAAGAACCATCGTGCCAAGACGAACAGGAGGAGATATCGAGGGACTCCAGTGGGGATGGGGTGGATAGAGAGCCACTCTGGATGGGACCAGGATGGAGGTGGAGGGGGGCACAGGGGGGAATTTTCAGGTACCCACTTAGGGGGGAGGGCCATCCTGTGATGTTTCACACGCTGCTCCTACGAAAACCTCTTCTTTTTGCTTATCTTTATTGGTTAACTGGTTAAAGAAATCAGCCTGGTTTTAGTGAGGGTAAAGCTGATCACGTATATGTGTAACTGAATCACTTTGCTCTATACCTGAAACTAACGCAACGTTGTTAATCAACTATACTCCAATAAAAAATAAAAATTTAAAAAACAGCTGATAGGACGTTGAGTTATCATAAATGCCTGGAGTTAGATTAGTGAATTAAAACAAGGGATTTAGATTATCTCTCCAAGTTGCAAATGTATGTTAAAGCCCTCTGTATCTTGCTTGCACACAGGACTGGTGACATAATTTGCAGCGCTCAGTCCAGATGTGTGGCCCTTTGTTCAAAAATTATTAAGAACATCAAGAGGGTGCCAGCAGGGCAGTAAAGCAAATGTGGGACTCTCCCTAAGTGTGGGACCCCGAGTGACCACACAGGTCTCATGCCTATGAAGCTGGCCCTAATTGCAGAGGAAGGACGGAAAGGAGACCTTCTCCAATCACCTCCATCTAGAATCTCTGCAGTGCATGGGAGATTTCAGTTTATTGAACTGTGAGACATTAACAGAGTACCCAGAGTGAGGAGGAAAATGGAAGGCAGTGGTCACAGAAGGCGGGCTAGGCAAGGATTCACAAGTCCTGGGTTTGCTCTCAAATCCTATCATTCATCAGACTAATGAAATTACCCATGAGAGAGGAATAATCAGGTCTTCCTTCTCCCGGAGTCTCAGGGTTGTGAGCTCTGGGGTTGACGATGTGAATATGAGAGGGTAAAGTACAGAGGCTGGCAAGTTGGGGCTGTCGGTTCAGGCCATGTGCACTGCAGGGTAGTGGGAGGGGAGGTGACCGACTAACCAGCCAGTCAGGATTGGTGAGTTATCTTTGTGGTGGCTGCCATAGTTACTGCAGTCATAATGGAGGGGACATTGCTGATTCAAAACCAGGCTGATGGATCTTCTCTCTGAATATGCCACTGAGTGTTACCCATTCCCCAGACCTTATAAGAAGAAACTTTAAGTAAAACTATGCAAGTCTGTAGGAGGTACAGAGACCACTTGTGAATGTTCACATAGGCAGGGAAACCAGCTCTGGAAGAGGCTATGTTAACCCGTGAGAAATTCAAATAACAGTGAACTTGATGAGCAGAAATAGTATCTCTCTGCGACGAATCAATGCTATTCGATTAAAGAGTTCCTTTAAATAGCAAGACACAGCTCCAAATCCAGAGCAGAGAGGCAGGAGGGGTGTTTGGCCCTGGCTCAGGCTCTGTTCCCTGTTCTTGGTCCTTTCTGCCCAGCAAACCATCATCACTCCTACACTGAGGGTCAGAATCTCCAAGGCACATATTTCAATCACCTTGGCTGGACTGTCTCTGAAGAAAGGAGATATAAATACTTTTCCCAAATGGGCCTGATTCGTGTGTCCTGCTTTTGGGGTAAACTGCCCCCATTAAGGTGACAGCACCCAGCTAGTCCATGCCTGAATTCCTGCCCATAGAAACCATGAGATGATGAATCTATGTTGCTTTAGGCCACAAAACGTGCGGTAATTTGTTTTGCAGATGTAGAAAACCAATATGTGTTGCAATATTTTATTATCATATAGTAATAGCTACCCCTTATTGGGTGTCAACTGTGCACTTTACTTTGAACTAGGGTATATACACATGTTCTCTTGATTCTCACAACAACCTGGTGATGGAAGTACCTGAAAGAGCCAGTGACCCTGACGTTCAGGTAACTTGTCAAGCACAGAATAATAGTGGTTTGAAGGATTTGAACCCAGGTCTGTCCTATCTAGAGTTCAGGCCAATAATGTATAAGGCAATTTTTTTAAACTGAAAGTAATATTCTATTGTATCAATAGTAAAAGTGGCACAAGGACATAAACATTATTAGAGCAGGATACTTCTATCACGTATCCAGAAAATATTCAAGAAGAGATAGGCCTTGTATTCAGAGCAAACTATGCTCCCCCAAACCCAAACACCTGGGAGAATATAGGTAGATTTCTTAACCCTTCTGATGCTCAGTTAACTTATCTGTTATAAGGAGTAATAACATCCACCTTGCATGGTTGTGGAGTGAAGGGGCAATTTTTAAAAACTGTGATTTATTCCTTTTTTTCCCAGCTTCCATCCAATCCATTGCCTTTTTGGTTTGGTAACATATGAAGATCCTACTACATGCTTGAATTTCTCCCTCTTCACTGTCATTTCTGCAAAGTGCTTGAGAAACCTAACCCATCCCCTGCTTATGTCCCTGGGTGCCGAGCCCTCCTTCAGAGAAACATAGCACCCTGAGCATGTCCAGACAGGATTTTCCTAACAGTCACCTTTGCTGCCTCCTGGGCCGATGTCCCTGGAGCTATAATACCTTAGGCTCCAGCAGTCTTTCACAAGAGCAACTGATCTGGTGCCCACACCACCTACTGGACACCATCATTGACACTGCAGTGTGAATTCGTTTTCTATGGCTGGGTAACAAACCACCCCAAATTTAGTGGTACAGTGGGCCACAGCATGGCATAGTGCAGACAACAAGGAGGGCTTTTCAGTTAGATATATTTGGATTCAAGTTTTGGATTTCTTGAGTCTCCTACTTACCAGCACTTAGTCTAGAACTAGCATGTAGAAGACACTTATTAAAGTCTGTGGAACAAATAAATGAAGTTAAAAAATACTCATCATGATGATGATGTCATCAAGACGGTGGAAGAGGAAGCCTCAGGCTTTGTTCTTCCACAAAAACACCGACTTAGCAATATTACACGGTCCAAAAGCCTTTAAAAGAACTCCAGAAACCACTTAAGAATTCATAGTACCCCTGGAACCAAAAGCCGAGAACAGTGCATTGAAACAGCTTCATCCTCTGGAAATCAGAAGTGTTAGAGACTTGGAGACTGCGTAATAGAGAGAGGCAGCAGAACGATCCTCTGTATTCACTTGTGGTCTTTGGAAGACACTCTGCAAATTCGGCTGCCCAGAGAAAACCACCATAACTTGCCATAGTGGAGAAAGAGAAAGTCAGAGAAGCATTGTCAGAGTTGGATGTTTCTTATTATTTGAGAGTTAAGAAAAGTCAACTGCATTTGGCAGCCTTGGTGAAATGCATGTCTGGTGATTTACATATTTTATGATTGAAATTGTTTTATGATTTGGGAACTGATTTATTTATAAAGCCTTGTAAAGTGATAGATAAAAATCACATTTAGTTACACATTGAAAAAAATCATTTTCAATGATTAGAAAAAGTTTAGTAAGACAAATGTATTATCTCAGAGTTTTCATAAGGCAGGAGTCTTGGTATGGGTTAGCTGGGTCCTCTGCTCAGGGTCTCAGGCTGAAATCAAAATGTGGGGTAGGACTGTGATCTTGTGCAAGGCTTTAGAATCTCATTCAAGCTCTCCAGTTGTTGGCAGAATTCAGGTCCCGTGGTCACAGTACTAAAGGCATTACTCTCTTGTTGGCTGGTGACTAGGGACCATTTTCAGCTCTTGGAAGCTGCCATCAGGTCCTTGCCATGTGGGCCCCTATATAGATAGTTCAAAACATGGCATTTCAAGGCCAGCAGGGAAATCTCTTTTAAGAGCTCACCTAATTAGTCCAGGCATATCCAGGATAACTGTCTTTTGATTAACTCAAAGTCAACTGCTTAAGGACCATAATTACATCTGCAAAGTACCTTCATCTTTGCCATATAATGGAGCTTAATCATGGGAGTGATAGCTCATCATATTCATAGGTTCTGCCCACACACAAAGTAAGGGGACTGTTCAAGACATGTACACAAGGGACGGGAATCTAAGGGACTGCCCAAATATTGCCAACCCCATAGAATATAAAGAGAGTGCAGCCATGTCTGGAGACTAAAGGACCTGGAGGGGTTAGGATGTAGCAGGTATAATTCCTTTCTTTTTAAAATTTATTTTATTGAAGTTTAGTTGATTTACAATGTTGTGTTAATTTCTGCTGTACAGTAAAGGGATTCAGTTATATGTATGTGTGTGTGTGTGTATATATATATATACTTTTTCATATTCTTTTCTATTATGGTTTATTACAGGATATTGAATATAGTTCCCTGTGCTATACAGTAGGACCTTGTTGTTTATCCATTCTGTATATAATTGTTTGCGTCTGCTAAACCCAAACTCCTAATCCTTCCCTCCCCCACATTTCCCCCTTGGCAACCACAAGTTTGTTCTCTACATCTGTGAGTCTGTTTCTGTTTCATAGATATGTTCATTTGTGTCATATTTTAGATTCTACATATAAGTGATATCATATGGTATTTGTCTCTCTCTGTCTGACTTACTTCATCTAGTATGATAATCTCTAGGTCCATCCATGTTGCTTCAAATGGTATTGTTTCATTCTTTTTTTATGGCTGAGTAATATTCCATTGTCTATATATACCACATCTTCTTTATCCATTCATCTGTTGATGGACATTTAGGTTGTTTCCATGTCTTGGCTATTGTGAATAGTGCTGGATATATGCCCAGGAGTGGGATTGCTGGATCATATAGTAATTCCATTTTTTTAGTTTTTTGAGGAACCTCCATGCTGTTTTCCCTAGTGGCTGCACCAGCTTACATTTCCAGCATGTGTAGTTGTGCTTGAGGGAACTTGCAAGTGGATGATGGCAGTTGCATGTTGTGGTCCTCCAAGGCAACGCATCTTGGGGTCCTTTAGTCCAGAGAAATTCAGGACTTCCAGTTTGCACATTCCCACAGTTTTCAGTAACACATTTTCATCCATGCATTTTATTCTTCCTATTTCTGTTGGGGCAAAAATTATTACTATTTTGGGGGGGAAATTTTTATTTTCAGTGTTTGCAATTTTCCTACTTTCTTCTGGTTTCTAACGTGGAATAATTATTGCTTGTAGAGGCAGCTCTCAGGCTCTCCTTTTTTGTGGAAAATCGAAGTAATGGGCATATGATAGAGAATATGAAAGAAAGAAACCTGAGTGTTTCATAGACTAGATAACGTAGCAGTTAAGAGCGCAGGCTCTGGAGCCAGACAGACGAGGTTTAAATCTCAAGTTTTCCACTTACTAGCTGGGTGACCTTGGGCAAATCATTTCTTTCAATATCTATATCTTCATGTATGGGGTATAATAGTAGTATCTGTCTTTTGTGATTGTGAAGATTTAATGAGTTGATATATGTAAAGTAGCTGGAACAGTGCCTGGGATGTTGTAATTCTATCTAAGCATTTGTTATTACCATTCACAGAGTAAAGCACTGTAAGAGACTGGGGAGGGTGGAAAAATGTTTACACAAGAATCTGGGGAGGTTGGGAGTGAAAAGCAGGAGTTGAGAGTGAGTGAGTGTCAGGGAGCTGATGCTGACATGTGGGAGGTTTTAGAAGGAGCAGAGATGGAGAAAGAGAAATTTTTACATGTTCGTTGAGCTTTAACATTTCACTTTGTCTTGTAGCATTTCATCCAGAGACTGTGTAAAGATTTGAAGTGCTTTTAGTTACTTTATTGTTTCAAGAGAGAATTTCTTTAAATACACTATTGGGCTTTAGACTGGGCATGTTAAACTTGAAATCTTTAGTGGACTTCTAAGAGGAAATGTTTGATATCCACTTGGATTATCCAGCTGGAGCCACACGTTTGGGAGCTGGCAGTGTATAGATGGTCTTTCAAGCCACAAGGCTGGATAAGATCACTTAGGTGCTGTACGTAACTGGAGAGAAGTCTGATAACAGTTCTTGGGTGCCCCTGTCCTACTATTGTTTACCTTTGTAACCTTAAATATCATCTTTAAATCTCTAATTCTAGTTCTATCATCTTTAGACTGTGTTTTTTGACTCCCTAGTTGAGGGTATTAATATCCCCACTTCCTCCTTCTCTCCACCTCCTAACTTTGGCCAATCATGCCTTTGCTTTTACTTGGCCAACTTTGATAACCTTTACGTTCTTCTCTGCAACCACCTTTTAGTTCTCTCTGTTAGGTCCGTATGCTGACCCTCAGTGGTAACAAACAATAAAGAGCGTTTATACTATGAAAGCGTATAAGTGTTGGGCATTGCTAAGCCACGCTGAGTGCCAAGAGTACATTTCCTTCTTTATGGGTTCAAATCATTCATTTACTAAATAGTTATTGACTCTCTGCCGCATCACAGGCACTGTTTTAGTTGTTAGCATTATACAAATCAAATTGCCTGCCCTCATCACGCTTACCTTCTGGCATGGACTCTATCACTCGAGAGAGAGTGCGTCTAGAGTACATTCAAAAGTAATCTCTTCTTAAAAATCCTCTTTTGTCCCTTTTATCAGCCTCTTTTGGTCTGATTTTAGTGTCACTATACCAGCTTTCTTTGAGTTAGTGTGGGCATGGTATATACTTTTCCAAAATGCATTATCTTCACATAATTTATCAATTGCTTAAGATCATACTGTTTTATTTTCTTTTAATTTCACTTTCTCGTATTTTTGTTTCATTTATTTTTTGATTGTCTTGGAGTTTCCCTCGGTTGTTTTCTTTTTTCCTTGTTATGAGACAAAACAGAATTTCATTATCATTTCACAAATATTTTCAAGCTACTTACTCATTCTGCCCACTGTGCAGAATCTTTTTAACTTTTCTAAAGACATCTTTCTTGCAACTATGGAGTTCCTGCTCTAATTTGAACTAATTGTACTCTAAGCTTGTTGCACGGCTGTCAACCTGTCTTCTATATAACTCAGTTTGTTCTACTTTTTCTTTATTCCACATCTTCCTCTTTTTTGGCTTTTAGCTTCATTCTGTTGGAATATAGCTCAGGTAAATTTTTCAGAAAGACTATATGGAAAATAAGCTTTTGAATCAGTGCACATTGGAGTCTTTATTCTTATGCTTGTTGATAGTTTGGATTAATATTGTATTCTAGGTTTTCATATTCAACATCTGAATAGTGTTTTAGAAAGTAAAAAGAGTTCAAGCAACAAATAAGAAAAGAAAAACATTTAGGCAGTGGGAACATCTGTGCAAATGTACTGAGACATTAAATGACAGGGGATGTTTTGGGAACTACAATACAGTACAAGCAAGTCAATATTATAGGGGCATAAAGGGCAAGAATTAGAGGGAAGGGAGAAAGTAGTGGGAAATACAGCAGAAGGAAGAGGTAGGGGTAATATCCTAAGGGGTCTTATCTGCCATGCTAAGGGGATTGGCTATAATCCTGAAGTGAAAGGGAGCCTCAGATTAGTCTTAATCTGGGAAATACCAGAGATGTGATATAGAAAGATTGATTACTTATAACAGTAGTGTGGAGGATGGCCATGAGATTGGAAGAAAAAGGACCAGCACAAAAGAAGCATTCATGATAGCAGGAGTGGAGAATGGTAAGGAAGTAACCAGGGACAGATCCTAAGGGGTGTTCAGAGCCACACTAAGGAGTTTGAACTTTATTCTGGAGCAATGGTAAAACTCCAGATTTTGAATAGGGGGACAGGTTAATACTTTAGAAAAATCACTCTGGATAGAGTACAAGAGAATGAATTCATGTTGGGGTGGAAATACTGGAGGTAAACATGCTAATCCTGATATTGTTTACTTCTTGCCATTGTAGAAGCAGAGATCAGAGTTGAGGCCTGTGTGTAGAGAGAAGAGAATGGGTTTGAGTGACATGAGGAATGTGAATTGACAGCCAAATAATGGTTGATTACATGTGGGAATTGAGAGAAGAAAGGCGGAATGACTTCCGGGTTCTCGGTTTGGGCCAGCAGGTGGGTGGGTGATGACATCACTTACTTAGGAGAAGACGATTTTGCGGGAAGGATGTCATAATCTGGGACGGAGCAGATCAATCAAGTGTGGCTCTTTTTTTCTCTCTCCTTAAATATAAATCACTTTTATCTGTCGGGTGAAGCAAAAATAAAAACCTAACAGCTGAGTGTTTTTCCTCCTCCAATGTAATAGAGCATCCTCGCCATCACAACATCCTCTCCTGGAAACATCCTCTCTTTGGCTCCCTGGCTCCAGAGCTACAGTCTTCCCTCAGGCTTTCAAATGCTCCCTATTTTCTCCAAACTCAGGACCTACTTCTCTCCCCCACTAGAGTATAGCCTCTGTCAGGATAAGAACCACGTCTGCTTTACTCATCGCTGTTTCAGCGAAGCCTAGGACAAATGTTTATGGAAAGGATGAAAAAGAAGGATGCCCTGAAGCTTAGCGTGGCTGTGACCTCAGAGGTGCTCTGCCCCCGGAGTGAAATGACTCTTCTCCGACAACGCTCAGCAGTTGTTTGAGAAGTTACGGGACTAATTCCCAGACAGCAGCTCACCGCAGGCCATGTGGGGGGCCACTGCACAGAGTTCAGGCAAAACTATAGCCTCAAGACCTTCAGGATGCACCAATTCAAGTTCTGAGTTGGGGAAGCCACACTTGCTGCCGGATCACTCTGGGCAGCAACCAGCAGGAGGCTTACGATTTTACTACAAGATGAGGGGGCACACACAACTTAAGTGCTTTACTTCGGGGATGTTTGCCATCTTGTAGGCCATGAGCTCCCTGGGGGTAGCCTCGTCTTGTCCAAGGCCTCCCCTGGACCATGCTGAGTGCTGGGCACATAAGATGCGCTCAATATGTATGTGTTAAATAAGCAAATGTATACATTGAGACAGAGCTACTTATCTGCATCTTATCACATTTTTTTAAAGTAAAATTTCTTCTTTTAAAAATTGTTTTAAAATTATAAGGGCAATTAAGCATGTAAACATTCAAATAATAAAAAGATTATTTAATGAAAAATTAAAGATACTCAATTTTTCTCTCTAATCCCAAGTATCTCTCTTTTATCTATCATTTATCTATATCTGTTGTATCTATCTATCTAATCATCTATGTATCTATCTATGTATCTATGTATCTATCATCTATCTATCTATCTATCATCTATATCTATCTGTCTGTCTGTCTATCTACCTATCTATCTAATCTGTCTTTCTCTGGTGCAAATTGGTCCAGAACATTCAGAATGAAGCAGTAAGTAAGACATTTTCTTTTATAATGTGCCCCAGCGCCCATGCAGCAGAGCTGGCTGGGCATCTAAACTTGATTACCTGAGGGAACTCTGTCTCCCTTGAGGTTGATCAAAGGCTTATCCAGTAAGATTGAGGATGGGCCTTGGGTCTTCAATCAATTATGTTTCTGTACCCAGTGCTTCCTGCTTATAACGCTAAAGGCTACTAAGGCAAGTGGGTCTGATGGGGCATCTCTGCCACTATGACAAGCTTGGTTGCAGACATCTTTGCTCCTGCCATCGGCACTGTATGCTTAGCACTCTGTTCTCCACAGGCACCTCTGTAGCAATTCCACCCATCCTTTCACTTCAGGGAAGTGACTTTCTCACCTCTTCACCCAAACCCTAATTTCCCATCTCCTCCACGTCACCAGGGCATGGAGTTGGTCTACATCCCTCTCTTCCCCTCGAGGCACAAATGCCTCCATCCTTTTTTTCTCAGAGATAGTGCTATCAACCCATAGATCTGATGGTTAAAGGCACGTAAAGTCCCCTGGAATGAGTGAGCCAAATTCAAGAACATAAAGACCAGATGACGCTTAAAGGGAAAGGAAGAAAATTCTATTCCTCCCTCTTCTCCTTCTCCCACCTCTTCATTTCCGTTAAAGCCGGGTACACAAGAAAGGCATCAATTAAGTTCTCAGTTACTCATTCTATTAAATACATAAATAAGTATAATTTTAAATATAAGTGGAATCATATGATTTACTGTATTTCATCAAGTCTAAGCTGCATCAATTGTGAAGCGTGCCATAATTTTATGTTTTACTAAGAAGAGAAAAATGCCACCTATTACAATTATTAGACACTGTTGATTGCATGATGCCTCATAATGTCAGAAGTGTTGAAATGTGAATGAAATGATATTTAGAATCAACAGAGTATAGTACTACATTATTCTGCTCCTAGACATTTTTAGTTAGTAATTTGTCTTGGATATTTTTCTGTGTTGATATATAAAGATCTACATCATTAAAAAAAATCACTCTATAGTATCCCATATAAAGATATAAAATAGGGGCTTCCCTGGTGGCGCAGTGGTTGGGAGTCTGCCTGCCGATGCAGGGGACGCGGGTTTGTGCCCCGGTCCGGGAGGATCCCGCATGCTGCGGAGCGGCTGGGACCGTGGGCCATGGCCGCTGGGCCTGTACGTCCGGAGCCTGTGCTCCGCGGCGGGAGAGGCCACGGCAGTGAGAGGCCCGCGTACCGCAAAAAAAAAAAAAAAAGATATAAAATAATTTATTTAAAAAAATTAAAATAATTTATTCAATCATTCATCTACCAAGAGATTTTATTTTTTGCAGTTGAAAACAATGCTTTAATGAAGATTCTTGTACTTTCAATGTATTTTGTGAACATTTCCAATTCTTAGATGTAGAATTACTAGATCATATTAAATTTTGACAATTACTGTCAATTTGTCCCTTAAAAAGGCTATTTATAATGCTGCAATAATGTCTGAGAGTGCCCATTTCCCCATGCACTTGTCCAAACTGGATGATATCAATATTTTTCATTTTTTCTAATCAAATTGACAAAAATGGTATTATTTTCTAATTTGTATTTCTCTGATTGCTGGAGAAGTTAATCATATTTTCAGATATTCATTAGCCTCTTTCATTTCTTCTCTGGTATTCTGACAATTCGTGTCCTTTGACCATTTTACCATTGAGTGGCACAATTTTTTAATTGATTTATAGATGCTTTTATAGTAAGGCTAATAGTTTATATGTATCTACTATGTATTTTCTCCATATTTATTTTCTCTTTTTCCATGATATTTTGGTTATTATTCCTGAGATGTAATTAAAAAATTTTTTTTATTGAATGAAAGAGTCTTTAAATTCTACAAGTTTCACATACATGATTTCATATAAACCCATAATAACCCCTTTTTTTAATCCCCTATCCCTTTATTGCCCCTCCCCCTTCTCTCTCACCACTGGTAACCACTAGTTTGTTCCCTGTATCTGTAAATCTGCTTCTTTTTTTGTTATATTCACTGGTTTGTTGTATGTTTTAGATTCTACATATGATATCATACAGTATTTGTCTTTCTCTGTCTGACTTATTTCACTTCACATAATACCCTCCAAGTCCTTCCATGTTGCTGCAAATGGCAAAATTTTATTCATTTTTACGGCTGAGTGATATATATATATATACATACATACATATATATGTATGTATATATATATGTGCCTTTTATGTAGCCATATCTTTTATTTTACTTCTTTATGGCTTCTGGGTTTTGTGTTGCTTAAAATATCTTCCAAACTGTAAGATGGTAAAATTAGTTTTCCAGAATGTTCATGCATGTTATGTGTGTGTGTGCGTGTGTTTGTGCACATGCCTATGTGTGTGAATATATATTTTCAAACTTTTGTCTATCAATAATTTATTTTTACATATGTTGTGAGATAACTAACTTTCTAACTTTGTTTTATCCATATCATTAGCAAATTATCCCAATGCTATTTGTTGAATAGTTTATTTTTTCCTCCTGATTGAAAGTAATCTTTACTAGAGACCAAATTCCTATGTTTCCTATATATCTGTTTCAGGATTTTCTAATCTGCTTTCTTAAACCATTGTTTTCAATCCTTGTGTTAATAACATAGTATTTAATTACAGTAACTTTAAATTTTGTTTCTTTATCTATTGGGGCAAGCCATAGAAAAGATAGGTAGAAATATGCATTACTTTTCGAAATATTTTTGACTGTCCTCTATGTCCTTGGCTCTGTGGTAAGTCCTTGAGTGTATCTAACAACCGTACTAAACCTTAATATAATTTTAATAGTTTAAAAAAATTTTTTTTTATTATTTTTCAACACTTTCTCGGCTTTCTGTTTTGCTAGCATTTCCTTTTTTAGGTGAACTTTAAAATTGTTTATCAAGTTCCATTAACATTCCTCTAAATTTAATTGGGACTGCATTAGCTTATAGAGTAAATTGCTTGCATTAATTTATAAAGTTATTGAGCAAATTAGACAAAATAAAAATTTATGAATTTGGATCTTTCTATTCAAAAAGTTACCTTACCTTTATGTGCCCCAGTTTCCTTTTTTTATAAATGAGGATAACAGTATAAGTACCTCATAAAATTTCTGAGATTAAAGAAATCATGTAGATAATTCCTGCCACATTATAAGAACATAATAAATGTTAGTTACTGTTATCATCATTATTACTGCTATCATTATTGTCTGACTGAATTTTTTTAGGTCTTCTTTATGTCTTTACAGTACCATTTTTAGCCTTATTCCTAATATTTTATAGGTTTAGTGTTACTTTATTTCCATTTTTTTGTTCTAGTTGTTCATTGTTTAACATATAGAAAAATAAATTGAAATCTATGCTAATTGGCCACATATTTATTGAGTGTCCTCTATGGTCTCTTTCCATTCCTTCCTCCAGTCTAGCTCTGGTGATATTGGGAATTACCAAAAGTGGAGAAACAGAGGCCAGATTCAGGGGTTACTGTGTGACTTCCTCTCAAGGCTGATGGGTTATCACTCCAAAATCAAACATAAATACGTTTTCAATGCTCAATTGTTCGTATCAATCTTCCCTCTGGCCAGATTGTGTACATTGGAGAATTGATTGTATTGCATATGGAAGTCATTATTGCTGTCAGAACCTTTGAAGACTGGCTTATACAAAATACACATTTGACCATCTACTTTGCATATAGCTATTTATCTAGAGGGTAGCAGGCAAGTTTGCTTTGAGACACCTGGGGGAACTCGGGAGGCCCAAAAAGAGGATATAGTTTGGTGGATTCCAGCCATTCCAAGAATGCTAGGAGAGGAAGTGGCTAAGGGTTACATAATCTACTACAATTTTTACATGTGATAACTTCAAACAAGAGATAGTGTTGGAACTCTAGGTAGAACATAGCAGCTGAGGCTGTATGAGTCTGAAAGAATATTACCTCTCCTTGGAACAAACTATCCAGGAGATTTATCATTTCATTTACTCGGTAACCAAGTTACATCATTAATAATATCAACAGAATACAATGGCCTCTATGGTGTGTAGATTAAAAATCTCCCCAAAGGTCTCCACATGGAGATTTTTTTGTTGGCAGTGTCCAGGTCTAGAAAGCACAACTACAAGTTTACTTATACATTTGCATTCTTTCAAAATGTCAGTGGAACTCACTCAGTTTACACTCAGATCATTTAAAAGTGAACATTGCTGTTCTGAACATTGTTTAACCTTTCCTTTTCTCTATTCATTCTTATCAGGATGGTATCCCCTCAAGTGTCATTGGCCTGATTCCACTATGTCAAATGTATGCAGCAGAGAAAGGGGATACACCAGCAGCTGGAGGAGCTGAGCGGAAGGAAGGAGACTAAAATGTATTAATCCCATTTTAAGCAACAGGCACTGTGTTAAATGCTTTCAGATATAATACCACATTTAATCCTCATGGCTATCTTGCAGGGAGAGCACTGTTATGATTATTTTCACATAGGAAGAAACTGAGGCTCAGAGAAATTAAGATTTGAGCCAGGGTCTATCTAACTCCAAAACCCATGGGTCAGAAGTGCCAGTTCATTCTCAGTTCCAGTTAGAACTACTAGACTTAGGCCATGTCTCCAGGAATTCTTAAGACAAGATTTGTGTAATATTGAAGCCAAAGAGGAGTTTAAATGAGTTGGAGCTTTCCGTTTAGCAGTGTGTTTCTTTATTGGCAAAATATTCTATCAAGCTCTCCCCATGGGCAAATCAAAAAATTTCCAACAGAATGAGGACCTAAAGTCATCATGGGAATGCTGCTCTCTTGCTCTTTCAGCTTCAAAATCTACTTCTTAGGGCTTCCCTGGTGGCGCAGTGGTTGAGAGTCTGCCTGCCGATGCAGGGGACACGGGTTCGTGCCCCGGTCCGGGAAGATCCCACATGCCGCAGAGCGGCTGGGCCCGTGAGCCATGGCCACTGAGCCTGCGCGTCTGAGCCTGTGCTCCGCAACAGGAGAGCCCACAACAGTGAGAGGCCCGCTTACCGCAAAAAAAAAAAAAAAAGTCTACTTCTTGGAACCAGGTCATGGACTTGTAGGACTTTGCATCTACAAGTTTGCTTAGTGTGTTAAGATCAGATGAACAGGGCTGAGGAAGCTGTAGGCAGACAGAATTAGTGATAATTCTTTCCCACAATACTGCACTCCATTCTTCTAACATACCTCAAGTGCATGCCCTCGGCCAAAACAGATCTGGCAAGAGGGAGATTAACAATGATGACAAAAATAGTCTCTGACTTGATAAAACAAATATCAACTGGGGCAGGGGACAAGAACTGTCCATAACCAAACTTGGGATCTGATATGCTCTTCATTAGGACAGGATTGCACCATCTTAAGTATTTCACCTCATGCTAACTCTGAAGTTAGACCTTCTACCATTGCCCTTGAACTTAGTCAATATTTGCAAACTGGGGGGGGAAAAAGAGGATACAGATCAGCAAGAAGGGTGAAAGTAAAATATTCTGGAATCACTTTTTTGGTTTTCTGTAAGCTCATAGTTCCCTATTTGTTGATCTTCCAGAACTGAACTTCAGAAATGAGGTCACTGGGGTAGATGTCTTGTGTGATATTGTGTACATTGTGGGGTAAGAGGTGGTGGCGGCAGTGGTGCTGGTGGTGTTAAATTTTCATTGAATAAAATGTGGCTTTGTCTGGGTCTGGGCTCCCTAATTTCCTCTCAAGATAAAGATGAGCTCATTTGAACGTATCCATCTTTAGATCAGTAAACACTCTGCATGGGTCAGATTCCAGCCCTAGACCCCGGGCTCCTGCACTTCGGGAGCCTATTGATTTTCCCTTTCCTGAGGCTTTAGGGTGAGAGGTCAGGGCAGGTGGGGATGTGGGTGGCCTGTATTTCCTCTGCCTTCCAGCTCTGCCTCCATACACGCTCTGCCCTAGTCTCCATTTCCTGGAAGTGTAAGCATCACATCTCACTAAGTCCAGAGCAAGTTTTGACGTCCGAATGGGCATTGTTTACCATCCTCTCTGTTGCCCTATCTTACCCTGTACCCAGACTTATAGTATGATTTTGTGCCGTCTGTTTCATAAGTTAATATCTTTTCTTTTTTTTGCGGTACTCGGGCCTCTCACTGTTGTGGCCTCTCCCGTTGCGGAGCACAGGCTCCAGACGCTCAGGCTCAGCGGCCATGGCTCACGGGCCCAGCCGCTCCGCATTCCCGGACCGGGGCACGAACCCGTGTCCCCTGCATCGGCAGGCGGACTCTCAACCACTGCGCCACCAGGGAAGCCCCAGTTAATATCTTTTCTGATCACTCACCCTAAACTCTGGTCTTCCTAAATAAAGTTCCCCTGTCTCTTTCCTTACTTCTTCCTCATACGTGGTAGGGAACTACAAACCCATTATCACACTGACCCAAGCAAAACACAGCATATGCTTTGGGTGTATTTGACGCCTCCCTCCCATCTATAACACCCACACCTACATACCACCTGGAGAGAGCTAGTTTTGAGGACAGTACAGAGCTCACTCCTGTGTGTGTACCCTGCTTGTTTCCTTTTCCAGATGCTCAGTTAGGGTGGATCTGGGCTGCTAAGTTGAGGGAAAAAAAAAGAAAGAGGAATAGGCCACCAATGGTGCATTACCGTGTCAATAACCGCCCTGCGGGGACAATCATGGCTCCCAGGGTTATCAGTACATCTTCCTACCTGAATTTCTCCTCCTACTACTGTTTAGGAGCACATTCCATACCAGGCACTTCACACAACACATCTCATTTACTCCTCAGTTTGAGAGGTAGGTGTTATTTTATGAAAGAAAGAATGGTGATTCAAAAAGACTAAAAGCCTAACAAGTCATGGATTAAGCTTCCGAGGCAGGTCCATCAGGCTCTGTGCCTCCTACTTTCTTCAGGAGTCTGTGACACCTGAGGCCAGCTGGGTAGTGCAGACTGCCCACTGGAGAGCAAATGTGGGGATGCATCCATCCAGGGCAGGACCTTGATTCCCCTCTGAAGTGAAGGGCGCACTTTCCCTCTTTGCTTTTGTCTTGGTATGTAGGCCCCTTACAAACAAAAGTTGTGCTTGCTCACTAAAAAGAAACTCCAACATTACAGAAATCTATAAAGTAAATGTGACAATTACCCCCTCACCTAAACGCTTCCTTGCCCATTTCTACTCCTCAAAAATAGCATTTACTATGGTGGTGGTGTGTGTGTGCACACACGTGTGTGTGTGTGCCTGTACACAAGCGTGCGTGAGCTTTGTAGATATAGATGGATATATCAGCTGAAAAACAACACCAAAGTGGAGTCATGTTATATGACATATTCTTACATTTACTTATAAAACTCAAGAACGTATTGTGGAAACTTTCCATTTCACTACATAGCTATTGCTCATCCTCAGATTTTTCGTGGCTGCATAACACTCCATAGGCCATGGAATCAAAATACAAATCTTACCACTGAAAGTACAGATAAAGCTTTGGAGAAGCCAGATACAATTTTTGTGTGGCTGTGATGACATACTAGGGAAATGGTTATTCTTGGGGTCAGTTCTACCCAAGTTAAGTTCAGCTGAAAGAGGCATAAAGTAACACAATTCACTTTAACAATTCAGCTTGTGATGGATATTTAGTTTGTCTACCATTTTCTGTTATTACATACAATCCTGCAATGCGTATTTCTGAACATGTCACATAAAATTTAGACATATTAACTGAGGTCCTCCCAGCTGCAAACCAGTATCTGTGACTTGTCCTCATTCAGTCATGGGCAAGCACTGCTTCTAGAAGGGACTCATGGAGCAAATGCAGAGAACAAAGAATCAAGGTTTTGACTTTTGAATTTTAAAATAGAGTCTTAAAACTCAGTGTTGAGACAATAGTCTTGAAAGTTAAGGCTTTTAATTTGCCAGAGCCTAACTTTTTTGTGATAGAAAAGAGTGTTTTTAGTCTCAAAAATTAAGTCAAAGGAATCAAGGCGTAAAGCCTCATCCTCAACAAAGAACAGAGTGGTAACAGATGAGGAGCCAGCCTGGCCCACCTTCACTGGTTGGAAGAAGTTTTCCTAGTCTAGGGGACAAAATGGCTAAGACAAGAGGCACTTAATCAGACCCTTTCCCTACAAAGGGGCCCTGCACCTTCTGTCCTGGGCTGAGCCTGGGGTTTGGGTGGAGGTGACAGAGCAGCCAAGTACGTTTGGAGTAAAGAAGAAGGGATTTGTATCTATGTGCTGCCTGGCACCTAGAATATAGTAGCCATGCAGAAATGCCATGGGCCAACATAGTGTGGCTCCATAGGGTACATACAGACTTTATGAGTGCCAGGGGCAGAGAGCATAGACCTCAGAGTGACTTGAGAAAAGAGTCCAACATCCCTGTGTCCAGAGCCCTGACGGAAATATAATGGGGAAGAAAGTGAGCCAGTGAAGGCCTGAAGATGCCTTCGTGGAAAGTGGTATGAACCCTGCAGGCCGGAAGCTCAATGCAGTAATAGCCATGTTAGCAAACAAAGGCTGGTGGCCTGATGACACCTTGGAATCAGAAGTCTCAGGGCTCCTTGCTCAAGGATCAGAGGACCTGGCACTATTAAACACCAGCCAAGAACCAGAAGCCTCCTTCTCCTTGCTAATACCTAAGAGTTTAGATGCCATCCTAAGGGAAAGCAGCAGAAAGGGATGGAACTTCGTCTGAAAAGGTTGAGCACATCTGAAAGTGACTAGATTATTTTCTACCATCAGACAAAAAAGGAGCTTGAGGAAGAGATTAAGTTGAGTTATAGAAAAAAAAAAAATCACACATTTTAACCTAACTGAATATGTGCTTTTGTGATTCCTGTCTGCTTATGCATTGTTATTTCCATAAGGTTGATTGCTAGATGTGGGGCTGATGAGGCCAAAACATGCACGTTTAAAAAAATTAAGTATATTGCCACGTCCCTCTCCAAAGTTCTAAGCAATGGAAACTCTCATAAGCTTCACCAGATGGCCTGGGGTCAGTGCTGGCCAAGTCAATACTTCTTTAGAGCCTGGTATCTTATCCTTTCCTCTCATACTATAAACAAATAGGCTCTAATTTTAGGTCAATATTCCAGAAAACGAAAAAGTCATGATTCCTTTTATGTAGAAGAAATAGCCTATCTTTAATTAGCATTACTTTTCTGGATTTCTTTTCCTTGTTTTTAAAAAAATTATTGAGGGAAATCCTTAAAGCTCTACTAGATGAATCTGACTCTTTTAAAGACTCGGAGTTCCAGAAAGACATATTAAAATGAGACACGGCCTCTGAATTAGGCAACCTGGCAAACTGAAGTGGCTGAAAGAGCAAAGGCTACTTGGCCCTAGTAAAAGAAAAAATTAGCTGACAGCCCCAATAAGATATATTTGTCTCCATTGTCATTAGAAGGTAGAAAAAACAAATCAGCATATCAGTAAACTTTTTCCTGCTTTTCACCCAGAAAATCAGTAAATCTGGGTCTTCCTTCATCTCAGTTTCATTACAAGCCCTGCTTGTTTATAGTATGGTATAGTATTTTATTTTTACTCTACTGGTGGATTGGAATTTACTTAGGAGTTTTGCAATTGTATTAATAAGCGTGAACTTCATAAAAAAATTGGGATATATATATATATATGTATAGATGTAGGTGTCTGAACTGTTTATCCAATATTTTTAAATATTGAATAAAATTCACCCATAAACCTAAGAGGCCGGGTGCCTTTGGAGGAGAGGAGATTATATTTGTTTTTGTATTGTTTTTTGGACAGCCTTTTCAATTTCTTTTAGGATCTCAGTTCTATTAAAACTTTTTACTTCTAGTGTAAATTTTGATACCTTCATTTTGCTTAGAGATGCATCCATTTCACTGAGATTTTTCACATATCTAACCATAATGTTGATTCTACAAATTCTTGGATATTGAGTGGGGAAAAGATATAAATAATACTCAGTTGGTAATCTATATATTATTCATAATTTTTTCTAGAATGCAGATACCCATACTCAGAGGCACATGCCCACACCATGCTTGGGTGCATGATCATTAACCTTCCTCTGTGTCAGTCTTCAAGACTCTCTTGCTCACTGTCAGTTGCTGAGCAGTGAACAGGGATTTAGAGAAAATGTTTCTTCTGGTTACCAACAATTTTCATGTTGTGAATAATTGGAAATAGGACTATTGATTTTTGAAATTATTTCCCAACAGGTCAAGGGTAACAACAATGACAAGAAATCCATAGCTCCGATTTTCATGGTCTAGAGCTGCTCACACCAAGGAATTTCCAATACCAGCAAAGCACAGAGTACTGTTTGCACAAGCACTGGGGAAAACCCAGTGCTTTCTCCACCGGCAGATTTATTTGCAGAGACACAGGCATTTTTTCCAGGGTGGCTGCCAAACTATCTCCTGAGCCTGTCTAGCTAGCACCTGGGCCACCCATCAGGGGGCTTTGCAAATAATACCCTCCCCTTTGCCAGGGTAGAGGCAGCCCTTGTGATTGTTTCAGCTTGTTGCGGCACCTTAATCTTTCTAAGCTGCTCCACTCCTATTCTGGGGCCTACCCAAGCATGGCTGGCTGGAGGTGGGGCTACATACAGCAGCTATAGGCCTGAGGCTGAGGGCAAGGGCCCCAGGAAACAGGAGGCATGGGAAGAAACTTTCAGTTCCTGGAGAACGTCTGTGTTCTTCAAAATTTGAATGTCCTGGGAAGCTGCCATGGGTCTGGGTGTAGTTCTTAGATCACAATTGGAAACAATACGGCAAGATGACAAAAGCCACCGGCTGGGGGAGAAGAAAGGGAACTAATGGTGATTCGGCAAAAAAACCCATGTGTCAGGCAGGCTCTGTACTGTTTCTATAGTATAAAAATAATCTCTTTTTTTTGAAGGTTTGCTAGAACTCACAGAAGGTACTATTTTAATTTTCACATTCATCCTTAAAGATCTCTTACTCTACCCAATGAGTATTGTGTTGTTGTTTAGCAGAGCACTCCTTTCTTTATTTTGTTTTACCTTTTTAAAAAAATGTTTATTGTTATATTGTAAAATATACATAAAATAAAAGTTATGTTTTTAGTCATTCTTAAGTGTACAATTCAGTGGCAATAAGTACATTCACATGGTTCTGCAACCATCACCATTATCCATCTCTGGAACTTTTTCATCTTCCCCATTTGAAACCCCATACCCCTTAAACAATAGCTCCCCATTCCCTTCTCTTATCCCCTGGCAACCACCATCCTATTTTCTGACTCTTTGAATTTGACTGCTTTTAGAACCTCCTATAAGTGGAATCACACAGCATTTGTCTTTTTGTGACTGGCCTATTGCACTTAGCATGATGTCCTCAAGATGCTTCCATGTTACAACTTCTGTCAGAATTTTCTTCCTTTTTAAGGCTGAATAATATTCCATTGTATGTATGTACCACATTTTTTTAATCAATTCACCTGTAAGTGGAAAATTGGGTTGATCCCACGTTTATTATTTTGGTTTTTTGTTTGTTTTTTCATTGATTGACTTTATCAGTAAGCATATATTTTTTAAATCTTTATTTTATATTGGAGTATAGTTGATTAACAATGTTGTGTTAGTTTCATGTGTACAGCGAAGTGATTCAGTTATACATATACATGTATCTATTCTTTTTCAAATTATTTTCCCATTTAGGTTACTACAGAATACTAAACAGTGTTTCCTGTGCTATACAGTAGGTCCTTGTTGGTTATCTATTTTAAATACAGCAGTGTGTACATGTCAATCCCAAATTCCCAATCTATCCCTCCTCCCCACCCTTCCCCTCTGGTAACCATAAGTTCGTGGAATTCCTTTCTTTAAATGAAAGTTTGACAGAACTTACTTATTGAATTTAATACATTCATACTTAGAGATTTGTTCTATTATACCTGGTGAGATCATTGTTATTTTAAACAGGGAACACCCTTTTTAAAAAATGAACATTTTATTGCACCCCAATATAAAAATAAAGCTCCTTTGGTTAAAAGAGGTCCCAATTTGGTGGCCCCTGAGATAATACACATTACCCTAGAGATCTCGGGAACAAAAGTCACTGAGTTATATTCTCTTTAAAATTTCTTCAGCACTAGTTATTTTCCTGTCTAACTAGAAAAATAAACCAATGTCCAGTGGTGGAGAAGGGTCCCTCCTTCTGAATGATTTTGGAGACATTCGGAAGGACTCTATGAAAATGGGCAGGAAACAAATCCTGCAGAGGGAGAGGAAGGGTGCCCAGACAGATGACACTGCATTCAGGCAAGGTGTAGCCATGAGTTATACGGCTCAAAGGGCCTGGCCTTGTGTTTTGTGGGGAAGGCCTCCAGCCCCTAATCACTCAGGTGCCCTTGGCCCTAATATGAAAACGTAAAACGCACCATGTATTTTTTAATGCCTATACCACTGGAAGAGGAACACACCAAGTCAGTGATTTCTTCATGTTACCTTTAGTAGATGCCTCAGTCCCCATGAACAGAGGAAGGGCTGGGGCCACACGAGAGCATTAAATGCTTGGCAGGGGGCAGAGGCACTTACTGAAGGGAGAACAGATCACGAACAGAGAGAAAAAGATCCAAAGTCACACTTGGCCAACTTCAGAATTTTGCCCTTGTCTTGCCCTGCAACTTAAATTCCCTTTCTTATGAGAAGCAAAAACATTCTGACAAACTTTTTTTTTTCTTTTGGCATGTAGAAATCCTTCGGAGAAGTCAATATGGTGGCTGCACTGATTCTAAGAATCCTTTAGCCTTTTATAATTCTTTTGAGTCTCCTGGACACTCAAGGGTTAAATGTCGTGCCCTGGGGTCCCAGGGAGGCCACATAAAGGTTTTTAGAAATGAATTGATTGGAGGAAGGTCTTCTGACACCCAAGGCAGTGCTCTCTTTATTTTCCTTTAGTTAGAAAGGTTACCCCTTAGGTTTTTTCCTCCGCAGTATTGACCCTCCCTCCAAAGGGTTATATTGCTTGTGGGGCGTGGGGGGCATGTGTGGCACAATTTATCTCTTTAGTAATCTTTCACCATTTTGCTTAGATATCATATCAGCTGTTTTCTAAAATTGTATGAGCTCTTTTCCTTTATAAATACCTCCCTTGTGTTTTATGCCTTCGGGAGTGTTCATAGACCCCAGAAGTTGGTAACACACAGTAAATATCTGATGTTTTCCTATGACTTGTATTCAGGGACATCTATCCCTCACCTTAGCATGTGTGAGTAAATTAATTGTAAAAATGTGATGATCTTTAGCTGTTAGTCTTTAAGAAAAACGTGTAAATCATTTATGATGATAAATGGAGGTACCGATGAATAAAATTAACCTTTTCTTTACTATTAGTTGGTGAAACTTATCCCTCCAAGTATAGCAAGGGTACTGCCAGGCATCAAGACAGACATATGTGGAAAAAGTTTTGTGATCAGAGTTCAGATCAATGTTAAGAAGGATGGTATATATTATTCTGGACTAGTACCGTCAGATAATTAGTCACAAAAGCAATGATTTGAAGCTAACATTTTAAATAAACCTCCTCTCAGAAAACATTACCACCTGCTGTAACTTCTTAGTGATTTGGTCTCTCCCTGGATTATCCAATCTGATTTAAAGCAGATTGGTGTTAAATAAGTATCAGAAGGTGGGAGTCATCACATTACCACAAATGCCTTCTCCCTTTCAAGAGCAGGTAGAAGGGAGTTGGGGGGAATTCCCTTTTTTCTCCAATCAGGGAATAAATATTTTGGCCTAGAGGGACACAGGCATGCTCTTTTGCACAATTTAGTTAGGAAGACTGGAATTTAAGTTTGTGCCATTGATAGAAAAAGAGCTGAAAGTGGAAAAGTACTGTTAGCACTTAATAGTTTCGAGATTGCATTGGTTCTAAGCACCCTCATGACAACAGGGTCAAAATACCAAGTTTTCATCATTGAGGGGAAAAGCAAATGAAGCCATCTGAGAGATGAAGACTCAATGAACAATAATATGGCAGACGCAAAGGGAGGTGCAGCTGTGAATGCCATTTAATAGGGTCAATGATTTCTGCTGATTCGTCATGCTCCTGATTGGAAGATAAAGGAGACAAGATTTTAAACCAAAGCAAAAGAGATAAAGAAAAATTTCAAAAGCCATACAACCAATGTTCTTAGTATGAAACACGCTGCCAGTCATGTCTAAAGGAACACTTTAGAAAGGTTTTGAATTTACATTAGGACTTAGTTCTGAGTTCAACCAAGTAGAAACAATACATGCTCTCACTCCCCATATTTCAATTAATATATTTACCATTCTGTGATTTTGGGGAACATCTTTCCTTGTTCTTCAAATTGTGAGACATTAGCAATCGTTGAACTGAATTTAGCTCACAACAATTGTTTTGAACCAAAATGTTTGTTGTTTTTAAATTTTGAGGGCTAAAGTTAAATCTGTGAGAAGAGTTTTCAGACAGAAATCTAGCCATTTACTACAAACGTCTGAAATAAAGATCATTTCTAGGAGTTGCATGCATCGATCCTAGGT
The DNA here is from genome assembly GCF_059928025.1 of Delphinapterus leucas. Taxonomy (NCBI): domain Eukaryota; kingdom Metazoa; phylum Chordata; class Mammalia; order Artiodactyla; family Monodontidae; genus Delphinapterus; species Delphinapterus leucas. The sequence goes on along the minus strand of NC_143129.1, from coordinate 48,282,404 downwards.
TTGTATCAACATAATTAAGAATTGCAATAAAAAGAAAACTCCAGGGAATTCCCTGGCGGTTCAGTGGTTAGGACTCTGTGCTTTCACTGCCCAGGGCACGGGTTCAATCCCTGGTTGGGGAACTAAGATCCTGCAAGCTGCGTGGCCAAAAGTAAATAAATAAATAAAATAAAGCACCAAGTGTGGGGAGAGGAAGGAAAACTCCATCACTGATATTACAGTCACAACGAGCCTGCTGTCCTACAACTGGACACAGGTCCAAAAATTAAATGTCACATGTTTAAAAAAAAATCAAACGGCACTGAGCTTGTAATGTATATTTTATTTTGCACAAGCTTGCATATATACTGCACATACATTCAGTTTAAGAGAAGATGGAAGGCACACAAGGCAATTGGACTACTGTATCCTTTAAGTGGTACAAAGCAAAAGGTAAAAGTTTGGAGAGTATACAAAAGCTTAGACACACAAAGTAAAATCCCCTTCCCACCCTTCCCCCCACAACTATTTTTTTTTTCCTGTTTTAAAATTTAGTAGCTGCCAAACTAAACTTTTTACTTTTACTTTAAAATCAATTGTCTACTGCACCTTTTTATTTACTTTTTAATATGGACAGGGAGTCTCATTGTTTTTTTATCATATCAATTAATATTACAGTACATCCTTGGTAATACAAAATTGTACACCTTCATCAAATAAATTAGGATAAATTAAACCAATAAATTATGCAAAGTCTTCAGAACAATAGACAACAACAAAAATCCACAATTGAAATTGCCTCTAGCTAAAAAAAAAAATCAAAAATTGACTTTATCAGTTCAGTTATTGTACTATATTCAAATCAAAGGGTCTTTATTACAAAAAAAAGAGCTTAATAATGCTATTTACAACATATTGCTAAATAATATAAAGGCAGTGTTTTGTCACGGTTTATACTATATACATATGAGAAATGGCTGGGACAATATTGGGGGAAGCCAGGACCTTTGATTTTTCTGGGTATTGCTGAGACCAACCCCAAATACATTTGCTTTTCTAATTCTAATTTTGAAGTGGTAATATACAATTTTAAACTGCTTTTCCCACCTATGGAGAATATTTGAATATTTTAAAAATAAAGAATGAAGCCATTTTCACAAAAGCGGGCCAGTCTGTTTGCCTTTTCTGTTCATGTCTGTGCATTTTCAGGGTGTCAGGTTTGAGAGAGGGCTCAGTTGAAAAGACTCAAAGTCCAGATGCTTCCAGATTCCATTATATTCTTAGAAGGATGATTATAAGAAGATGCAAAGGTTAAATACCAGTTTTGATCCCAGCTCTGAATATGAGCATTTTAGCTTTAGTCTTATGGATGGTTTACAACCAACAGATCTACAGAAAACAAAACTGCATTTCCTTCAACATCACAGGTAAGTGCAATACAGTAACTGCTTTACTCACAGAAACCAGTTATGTTCTTTTAAGGGGAGCTTTTTGAAAACAATGCTTCTTGTAATTTGCAAACACAGAGTTTGTACCAGAACGAAACATTTGTACTATTCACACCAATGAAGATTCTATAATATACATGGCAAAGAGATTCTGCTCTGTCCTCACATGTACACTGCTTCTTTCAGGGGAGTCTGTAAACCACTTTTTCTTTGATGAATTTATGATTGCTTCTGGGGGACATCTTATTTTTAAAGCCCCCAGATCTTTCGCTTTATGACTTAATATTAACCTGTATGTGTATGCATGTATGTGTGTGGGGGGGGGAGGGAGGTTACGTACTAAATGTCTTCATGTACATAGAAAAGAAATTTCATAAATGTACAGAAACTGCATTACCCTTGCCCTTGACATCTGATGAAAGAGACTGTTATCTTTTAAAAGTAGAGAGCAGGATTTTCAAGAATGCTTTCAACTGTCTATACAGTCACTGAAGTGTTCCTAATAAATTCAACAGATGTTGTGAGAATGTAGTTATTTATTAAAATCTCATGTCTTACGTAACAACAGCCATGAGGTTAAATATTTACATTGCTTTATAAAAGTTCCCCTCTTGCTTTAGTGTTTTTGTTTTGCTTTTTTTTGTTGTTTTTAAAATTTTTTAAAATGATATTCACCCACATCCCTAGCACAGCAACAAAGATTCTGCAAACATAAAACACTTTAATGAAATAATACTTGGAGGCACAAAGCAAACTTCAGGAATATGTGGGTGAACATTTCCTTAAATAATTACTACATTCTACCATCTTCCACGTTGTTTTACCATTTAAAGTGAAATGTCCTCATTAAACAGCCAGAGATACAGTAAGAATTAAATGTTTTGTTGTTGCAAATAGAACATTCTTTTCACAAAACATAACAAATGCCTAAAATAGGTCCTTAAATCTAGATAGGAAAAGGTAAGCTTTCCACTTCACACGCATATATATATGTATATTTTTACATGTGTGTATATGTGTGTATGTGTTTTTATGTTCACACATCTGCACACACATATATAGCACATGGTATGAAATATTGCTTCTATACTACTTTTCATTAGGCTAAGAAAACACAAGATTTGCACCACAGTTACAAAAAATTGGCTTCTACAAGAATTTTCAAAACTCGAATGCTGCTCAAACAATTGAGGAAAAAATAATTTGCGGTATCAAACTGTTCTAAAAATTCTCTTCTTCAAAAACGTATTCTCCTGCTTTGTTTTAAAAAGACACAAAATATGCATAGCTATCAACGTTATGTCAAACAGCCAGAAAAAAAATCTAGTGTTTATTGCAGCTGTAGTAATTGGAAATAAAGTCAAAAAGATGAAATCGAAAGCCACAGAAGGCACAAGAACAATTGTACTTGTGGGAAAAAACTGGAATTTTGAAGGATTTTTAAAAATCCCCCCGCTGGTGCATTTAGGTCTAGGCACAGACTATAACCTCAAGTGTAGATGCAAAAATAATTTAGGGTTAGCAGAAAATAAGTGGAAATGTGGTATTTCAACATGGATTTTAGACTTTGTTTCCCTGTGTAAACTGTCCCTAGTCCTTCACCCTCTCACCAGAGAAAGTGAACTTTCTCCCAAGTCGCCAATTTTTACTTGGTGAGAGTGGAGCTAAGATTGGAAAGATGGTGTTTTAAAGAAAACTTGTTAAATAGGAGTTTTGAGAGATAGGCTTTTGTCATTTTCCAATGCACTGGGAGGCACAAGATTTTATGATGGTGAAAGAGAAAAGAATCACCTAAAAGCAAAATGATTGAGTTCTGTTTCCAGGACAATGAGGTGAGTTTCTCCTCACGCTGCAATTTCTACTCTGAAACAATTTCTATGCCTCAGTGAACATTGAGAGGATATTATTGTAGATAAGTGCATCAACATTTGGTTGTGAACACACGTTTTCGCTTAATTTGTCTATTTCAATTAGAAAGGCAGGGGAGAATAATACTAAAAATTCTAATACGTCAGGAATCAATACTGAATTTGCCCCAGATCAGGAAGATACTAGCAATCTATCTTTATAGGTGAAGACATTGCGGTTTTGCCTTTTACCCTTGCAAATGGCAACACAATGGTGATGTGAATTACACGGGAACAGCAAAGACCCAGTTCTGTGCTGATGTGAACAATGAGTGTCATACTCTTGGGCGTGAAGCAAGGCGAAAGAGTGTGACCACAAGTTGGGATTGCTTCCCTACTTTGTGCTGATTGGATTTTTCTTTTTTTGGGGGGTTTTCATTTTATTCCAATGTGATGATTATCCAAACACTTTTTTTTTTTCCAAACAAGCTGGAACAAGAACAAATTGGCTCTCATGGCTCTGTGTAGGAGCCTGCGAGCTGGGCAATGTGTTTGGCTGTGGGTGCAGAGTGAGGCCCAGGGTGTTCCAGCCCGGGCCACTGCACTCTGTCCACACCGCAAGAGGCCACGTCTCCTGAATGACGCAGGCATCATAGGACCGCGCCGTTTAACTTAAAGTCAGCAGGTTTTAAGGCTTTGTGCTGACAATAATTGCCTTCATACATTCCTGTCCATCAGCAGAATTTATAAATGATGTTAAATTACAGCGATTGGGTCACCTAGTTACGTGGGTCAACCTGCAGTCTCCAAAGTCAAATGTAATTTTTATAAAAATCAAGGAAAAAACGATATTTATGTTGTATACGATCTAAATACCAGGGTTTTTTTTTTTTTTTTTTTTTTTTACTTTGTCACTTTAGGAGATGTAGATCAAGTTACCAAAGGGGAGGGAGGGTTCTGGAAAACACTATTAGAATAAAAAAATTCTTACTGCATCTGCACACAAAACCCATCTAAGAAAACAAGTGTGAATGCCATACGGCTTTTTAAAAGCAAGTACAGGACTTCGTACACCTTTGAAAAACTGGAAAAAAAAAAAAAGAAAAAGAAAAAAGAGGAGAACCATTGAAGAAAGCATGAAATAGCAGCTAGCTTTCTTATGTGTGCTGAAATTGTGTCTTTTGGGTTAACTCCCAAACTCTCCTATTCTATACACTCTTCACGTTTTGGTCGATTACTAGCTTCTGAATTAGAAGAGACTGTATCCATTTCTTTAAAACGCTGTACCTGAAATGAAGAAACACTTAAAAATTAGACCGTCACCGCTTTGAATATCCATCAGGGTAGAGTGGAAATGTATAGGAAAATAGGTCATTCTCATATGTACTCCTCTCAGGAGGGGAAGATCGCATCAGCTAGCAGCTGTTAACAAACTTCTAGTGTAGGCAGGAATTTTATGGTCAAGTTGGGATGTCCTTTATTCCTTACCATAGAAAGGAATTCAGAAAATAGTGTTTTTTGAAAAAAGAACTGTTAAATATTAAACAAATGATAATTCTTTTAGACCACATAAACAAAGTTGAGCAAAGAATAAATTTGAAACTTATGTGCCTTTTAGTATCTGAAGCAAGATAAGTAGAAAATGATAACACGTTATAGGGGTTTTTCTGTATGAAGAACGATAGATACTCACTTATTACCAAGAAGAACCTATTGCAAAATTTCGAGAGGTGACTAGAAATCACATGAATTTCCAGTCTCATTTTGAAAGAGTCAGTTTTGTACAAAACTGCTTTGCCTCCAAAGAAAATGGTACTAGCTTGTGGCGTTTGCCATTTCTCTTAGGAAAGACTTGACGGTTAGTGATTATGTTTCTTTTTAAAATTTGACCTTTTGGGGTACTTGTGAAAAGTGAGTTGTTCATCTGCCACTGGCATTATTTTTAAATGTGTGATAAAAAGCGACTTACTGAGTTCAAACCAAACAAAGTATTTAAGTTTTATCAAGTGGTTTCATTGAGTTTTCTGACCTTCTCAGCAGTAAAAACAAGAGACACATCACTGACTACAGAGCAGTGCTGTGTCACGGGTCTCCCTCTGCCAACCGCCATGCGCAATAAACCATCAATCCAGCAGAAGCATCTTTTAAAAATGCCCTTCCTTGCTAATATAGACTTTACACACGTCAACATTCTTTTTCCCTGAAAATTAACCCTATTTTAAGTCTCCAAATGTTAAGGGCCTTGGGCAAAAGTAAACTAAAGGCGGAAGGAAAAGAACCATCCCCTTGCAATGGAAAACAGAAGAAAATGAGAGAAAGATGATGAGGAGGGATTACCAGCTGATTTTGTAACACATCCATGCCTCCCATACACATATAAATGAAATCAAAATCTAGACACGGATAACTTGGACATCCAAAGGGGACTGCTACTATTCATACATTCGAAAAGAGTTGTTGAAATTTCTACTCATGAAGCAGCTCTTGTAGGCAGTTTGGGGATTTGAAAATCTCAGGGACTTCACTATCCAGCTTGCAGATGACCTTGTATATAGCCTTCTTCCAGGAAGGATCAACATCTTTGCCTGCGATAATGGCATTGAAAAACTCCCGTAATGTGATCTGCGCAACTTCCAGGAATCTCTCTGGAACCTGCTGATACAAGGAGACAATGGCATTAATAAAGTTTTCAGTTTCAAGTCTCCAGTTCTTCAAAGGAAATTGAGCTAAGTTCTTTCTTTCAGAAAGGGGCTTACATGGCACCTGCATTTTCTAAAAATGGCCGGCCTCTATTCTCTTATGTAAAGTCGTTATATATAGTAGCATTGTAATGTGGGGTTGACAGCTTTATAGAGTTTTAGAAAAAGACTTGTGCAAAGGATACATGCAGAACTACTGAAAAACTGCGATTCCATTGTGAATATCTGAGTAGAAAAAAGGCGACATACTGTTGGGATTCCTCACTTCATTAAATAGGTGTATTCCAGAAGCAAGTCGCCACCTAATCGTTCAGAATTTGAATCATATTTCCATTATGAAAACAAAATGTGTTCTCAAAAGTAGAATAATAATTGGCCTTTGATATAAACTAAACTAAACCCACACTATAGGTGAAGATAGCAAAAATCTTAGTTCCTGCTTGTATCAGAGGATTGTTGACCCAGATGTTAAACTGTATATTAAAATCATCTGCACTATACAGTACAGGCATACCTTGCTTTATTGCACTTTGCATCACTTCATTGTGCTTCATACATAGTGCGTTTTTTACAAATTGCCGGTTTGTGGCAGCCCTGTGTGGAGCAAGTCTATCGGCGCCATTTTTCTACCAGTATCTGCTCACTTCATGTCTCTGTGTCACGTTTTGGTAATTCTCGAAATATTTCAAGCTTTTTCATTAATATTATATTTGTCACGGTCATCTGTGATCAGTGCTCTTTGATGTTACTATTGCGAAAAGATGCAACTCAAGGCTCAGATAACGGTTAGCATTTTTAGCAATTAAGTATTTTTAATTAAGGTATGTACTTTTTAAGACATAATGCTATTGCACATTTGATAGACTACAATATAGCATAAACGTAACTTTTATGTGCACTGGAAAATCAAAATATTTATGTGACTCGCTTTATTGCGACATTTGCTTTATTGCGGTAGTCTGGAACGGAACCTGCAATATCTCTGAGGTATGCCTGTCCTCTATGTACAAAAGAAGAGTAAGATAATGATACTAACACTGAATCCCAAAATACAAAATTTGTACTGAATCTACATTGGAAAATACTTCACCTTGAGATTAGAATTGCTCCATGAGAGAGTGAACTATGCAGCTGATAGCAATAATAAAACCCTGCATTTTTGGGCTGCTTATTACGTGTCAGGCACTGTGTTACGTACTGAGTGTGAATTATGTCATTCAGTTCCCCCAACATCTCTGTGATTATTAACCCCATTTTACAGTGAGAAAATGGAGGCTCAGAGAGATTAAGGGAATCGTTCAAAGTCATTGTACTCTAAGATAAACATTCTTCAAATATTCTTTTCAGAATCCCTATCTGTTAATCCTTTTCTCCCAGAGCAGTGAGTATATATGTGGGTGTTTTTTGTGTATGTTTATTAATTATTTATTAATAGTTGTTTATTTAATAGTCTAACCTCTTGTCTAGGGAAAGGAATAGCTATTCATGTACTTATTCAGTATTCTTTGTAAGTTACATGGTAAAGCATGGCCTATCTTTCCCCACAACAAGGAAATGGATTCACAGAATCATTCCATGTACTCATAATTTTCCAAATACACACTGACACTCTGTAGATGTCTTTTAGTGGGGTACTTATACCTTAATAATGTTTTATTTTTACAGTAAGTGCAGACATACGAGGAAGTAAAATGCACTGCAGTTTTATGTGTAGACAGATCTGTCTACACATATACAAGAGGTATATATTTTCATCTTCGTTCACACTTGCCCCTTGCCAAAGTAAAAGGGAGGGATTGTCATTTTGAACACATTTGACCCCTTTCTCCACGCCTTTTCTCAATTTGTGCAGTGGACCTTTTTATAATGATAGTAACTGTTAAAGAAAATGAAAAAGATACCAGACATCCCTGTCTTACATATTTGGAGTTGGACAAAGAAGTTCAGTGCATCCCATGGCAAGTCACTTGTCCTTTGAAGGAAACCTAATAACACCCCAGAAAAAAAGGACCCCCATCTGGGGCTGATCAGAATCTAGAACAAGTGAAAAGTTTGAGAAGCCCCTCCCAAAGATATTGGCTAGTTTCTTAGGACACAGTCCCCACCACTGCCTGGAAAATCATGGAAACATCACCTTGTCCCCCATGGATGTGCAAACCCATATACCCCAAAGGCCATTCCCTGCTGAAAATTCATCTGTATTTTCAACTGAACTTTGATGATTTTCTCCCCAACCTCCTGCACATACATGAGTATTTGTGGGATGGGAAGGGCCTGGAAGAGCAATCACCCCTCCTAGTCACCTTATACTAAATAAAAAGTCAAAAAATAAAAATAAAAATAAATTTAAAAAAAGGGCCTTCCCTGGTGGCACAGTGGTTGAGAGTCCACCTGCCGATGCAGGGGACACGGGTTCGTGCCCCGGTCCGGGAGGATCCCACGTGCCGCGGAGCGGCTGGGCCCGTGAGCCATGGCCGCTGAGTCTGCGCGTCCGGAGCCTGTGCTCCGCAACGGGAGAGGCCACAACAGTGAGAGGCCCGCGTACCGCAAAAAAAAAAAAAAAAAAAGTCATTAAGCAGCCTTTTTGAGTACTCCTCCCTCTTCCCCAAAGATGATCCTTCACATTTTATCAAATGGGCATTACTGAGAGAGGGATTCTGGCTGGAGAACAGTTATGCAGTGCAACTACCCACTCTAACTACTAGGTTTGGGAGCTGTTAGCCAAATGCTACAGAAACATCATCAGAGTGGTTTTCCTGCCCATTAGCAACAGATCCACGATGAAGATCTATGTTCCTTGAACACTCGGGGATGCGGCCTGGCCTGGCGGAGAGCTGCAGGGACAGAGGGTATGGCAGCGGCTCCAGATGAAGTCCCACCCACTCCAAGGACCCCCCAAGAGATCTGGGGAGCCAGGGACCAAGGGAGCAGGGCTGATGTTTAAGACAGTCAGAGGAGGGGGGTGCGTCCAGAACGGCATCAGCCCTGGAAGAGGGAAGAAACGTAGTTCTAGGGTTTGCCTGAGAGCAACTCAAAGTAATTTCTTTGGGGGCGCGTGCAGCCTCCACCCTGTTATTCCTTATCATTCGCCATGCTGGTTACTGGATTTTAGTGGGTCTTATCCTGTTTTCAACATTCATTTCTTTTGGCAGTAATCTTGGGCTGTCCTTTAACATCTTTTATATTTGTGTCTTGATGTTATTTACCTTTTCACCTACTTATTTCTAGATGTAATGAATTTATCGTAAGATGTCTTTAGAGAGGAAGTCCTGGCTTCTATTCTGCGTATCCCTCACAATGCTTCACAGAGTTCTTTTGCATCATCTTTGATAAACGGTTCATAATGAGACCCTGCCTTCTGCTTTGTTCTACACTGCGCTAGAGTCACACTTACCTTCTCCCTAAATACTGAAAAAAAAAAGGAATTTTAAAGTAAGGATAGAAAACAGAATTTAAAGACTTGAAATAGATCTCAGAACTCATTTTATAGGTGAAGAAACAGATTCTATGAGATGAAGAAATTACGAGATGAAGAGACTCATGTGAAACAACTTATCCAGGTGTCTTTCCATTAAACCATGCTGGCTCCTTTTTAATGCAATGTCCTACTTAGAAGAGGCATCAAAACCTTGACAAGCTGTGGATCTGTGGTTTAGAAAAACCACGGAAGAGCTAGTAACTTCAAAATAAGTGCACATGACACAAAAGATTCCCAAGAGGAGACTACGGTTATTGGTTTGTGTTTGGGAAGGGATGAATTCTTTGCAAAGAGTTTGCTAATTTCTTGCTTACTTTGAGGCAATACTCATGCAATGGATTGGGCTAGGTAAAAGAAAGTTATAATGAGATCCTCTAGTACTAGAGCAATTAATCTTTTTTTGGTGGCTCCAGAGAGGTAAACTGATGTGTAGCAACTGAGCTGAGTGCCAAGGAATCCCATCCACAGGTAGAACTATCACCCATGAAAAAGAGACCCTTACCTCTCTGCCAGAAAAGTTTCCCCAACTCCATTTAACAGAGTAAGGGGCGGGGGAGTCCTTTCTGATGTTTTTTGGGGGGTATCTTCGAACTCAGGGTAATGAGAATGGTGTTGCCCATAGTTTTTCAGTACCTCTTCGCACCTGATGGATTTCCAATCACTAATAGGCATCTGCAGAAAACCCCTTAGTGACAAGTAACCCCTTATCTAGGTTTCTTTTAATAGAACCCAACAATCTGCAGAATGAACCCTAGAGTTATCTCCTCAGCATCAGGTGGCAACAGTCAATCAAGTCCCTGGAATGCAAGACAATGCAGGCCGCTGGGAGGGGGAGGGAAGGCCGTGCCTTTGGACATGCCACAGGGGAAAAACAAAAGGCTTCCAAAGTCTCTGGCTGGGACTCTGAGGCTATTGTGGGAGTGCTGAGTGTTCTTCAGGAGAGGAGAGTGGAAACTTTGCTTTGATAAAAGGCATCCCAATATAGGAACCTCACCCCAAATGGTCTTGCCTCTCCTTGCTCTGATATTTGGAGGAGAATATCACTGCGGGGAGGTACTTGAATGCACTCATATATTTCAAGGGGGTTGGCTATCAGCATCCTCCCATTTCACCACAATTGTTTGCGCTTGAGTCTCCTCAGAGCACATGAGGGCCCCGTGGGCTTAGATGAAACGGGAGAAAGGGGAGGATGTTTTCCAGTCTGTCAGCCCGTGCCCGAGTTGCCCATACGTGCGCGCAAGGCGCGCGCACGCACGGTGTGTTGGGTGAGTGGTTGTTTTGCTGTTCTTTTTTTTTTTTTTTTAATCAGAATGAGTGGCAAAGACACGTTTCCCCCCCGTCTTCCTCCTCCTCTTCCCAGTGGCTTTACCTTCAAGGATGATTTGTTTTATTAAACTGACTGTCCCTAGCCTCTGCAGTACATAATAAAAGCCTGACGTAGCAGGCTGCCTGCTTTCTGTGTCCTGCAGACACTCATCATAAGTGTCAGGACATACCAAGGTTAGCGGTCACTGGAAGTGTGCTCACTGGCCCAAACCTTGCCAAACGCTCTTGGCAGCTGAATGAATGTCACAGAGAATAGAAGGGGAATTACAAAGGTTAAAAAGAAGACAGCCTCTCCTATTTTCTGGAGATAGAGAAGCTGATTTTTCACACCTCGGAAACATCCATAGGCTCATCCATCAGCCTCTTGCAGGGGACCTAAACCCTGCCCCTTTCACAGCTCCCCGTGGATACCTTTCCATCCTCCATCCCCTTTAAAAACTGGTCCACTGGCCGAATTTCATCAGTGGAATGATCTTTGCTGAAATGGACAGAAAACAAACCAGGCATTGACCTTTCTCCCAGGCCCCTCCCCGATAGCCAATGGCTCAAACGGCTTATCAAGCAAATCAATCAGTAGATTACGATCTTATCAAGAGAGATCATCTTTCAGGTTCATCTTTTAAACTATTTTTCTTTTTCAGACTTCAGTGGGGAAATGGAAAAGGAAACATATATATGGGCAGAAGTGGCTAACTGATGGGAAAGTAAAATCCTGGCTAGTATTTTGGTGAATTAGTTTGCGTGTGGGTTTTCTTTCTTCATCCTCCTCCATTTAAAAAAAAAAAATACTATAAAAGGGCAATAAAATGCTGACTGTAAGAAGACCATGTCAAGGAGAAAAGGGTACTGGTATTTTGGATACTCTTCACTGCTCGCCTTGGAGAGAGAGTTATTCTTGTCACAAACCCTTTTGTCTGCATCTGCTGACTGCTTGCCTGTAGCCAGCAGCATACTTTAACTGTTTTGTCACCTCCTAACATCACATGCATCAGCTGTTGGGCTTTTGTTACGGGTATTGTAGAACTAATCCGCTGTGGCTGGTCTACTGTTCAGTAAATAAAACAGAAACGGGCTTCTCAGACAATTCTGCATGAATATTTCAGATGGCTTTTACAACTCCGATTCACAAAATCAAATAAATAAATAACTCCCACAGTCCCCCGCCCCGGCCTCTACCCACACAGAAACAAAACCCCTCAAACTAGACCCAGATGCCTCCAAGTCAACTGCATTGAAGGCACTGACTTGAGCCTTCAAGCAATTGTTTGAGTGAAGTTGAAAGAACAGCGATCTCTAAACTTCAGCACTGTGGTGTTTGTATTTATTATTAGAGTTAAACACATCTGATTCCGAAAACTGGGTAAGAGGCTTTGAAAATCTCGAGAGCTACTTTTCTCCTTGGGCTTTCTAAAAAAAGATGTCATGCCGTCAGTAGTATATAGTTAGAGTTGCCCTATCAAATCGCTTTTATTGTTTCCATCTGCATTTTCTTCCCTTCCACTCATCTGAAAGGGGTCAAAGGAAGATGCTTGTGCATCTAATTCATCCTAAGAGCCTTTCCAAAATGTTTAACCTGTACTGGAGCACAAAAGGAAAAGCAAACTTTGGGCCAGGATTTTTACAACTGAATTGACGTCGTGAGTTCTTTTAAGGGATAAATAATGTACTAACCATAACCACATACAGTGAGGCATTTTTCTAGACAACTTCTACGTGTCTTTGGAGAAGTTAAAAAGAAAAAGGGCATCTGTACGCGGCTGCGTGCATGTGCACACACACAAACATCAAGATCCTAGGAAAGGAGACAAAGTTGAAGTACTTTCCCGAGCATTCATTCACCCTACTGTGCACGTGATTCCTCTAAACAAACTCTCCCATCCCTGATGTTTGTTAAGTAAATATTGATCAAGGAGAGACATATCTCCTGACGGCAGTGGCACAAACTGGGGACTTAGACTGCAGACAGAGTGGACTTAAATGGATAAACTCAGATGCTTTAGTAACTCCTCATTGAGATTATCAGACAAAAAGGGAAGGACAGATACGTTATTGCTGTTCCTCTCCACGGTCTCACTCCCACTGAATTCTCCTGCCAGAGGTGGAAGAGGGGAATCGCGGAGCTATGAAAGATGGTGACAAGATGCTGCGACTAGGGGGTCTCCCTTAGCAGTCACACACGCATTTATCCTGCGTGTACAGCCGGGGACCAGCTGGCCCTTCAGAAGGGCAGAAAGGGTGCAGGGGATGGTGAGATTGTGTTCCAATGCCCTCTCATTATGGGGAAGGATTGGATGGGAAAACAGGCACGAATGGGCTTTGTATCCAAATAGTATCCAAATGTAAGGTGGTGGTTAGAACCTTAAGGAGGAGTCCATCCACTTCCTAGGAGCCAGTTCACTGTGATTATTAAGTGTATGCAAAGCAGTGTCTTGAGAGATGCTTTGAGGAGGTTCATGTGGCTGATTTTATTGGCCGAGTCAACACACTGAGAAAAGTTGCTTTGTGTTTCCCAAGTTTTATTTCAGTCATTTCATGATTGTGACTAGAATCCTGTCAGGGGCTGAACGGCCACATAAGCTTCCCTGGAAAGGCCAATTTTAAAATCAACTCTAGAGACTAGGTTTTGTGTATTAGGCACTGAGCACCACAGTCAAAGAGCAAGGTGTTATATTTAAGAGTTCCTACCAAATGGCTACATGGCGTTTAAAATTTAATAGGATGCTCGCACCTCTGTTTCAAAGGACTGGGATTATTCAGGGAGCGCTGGCTACAAAACTGCTTGCAGACGCTACACCGCATGAGGCCGAGGAAGATTCTGCAGCCACAACCGGGCTTCAGACTAAAGTCTCTCTGACTCTGATGCTCCAGGTGGCTTCAGCTTTCAGGGACCTTACAGGATTAGGTCAGTGTGATGCCCACACAATTTTAGGCCTATGAGTGGGCTCACCTCCTACTTACATGTTTTGCTACTTAAATATGTGAAGGCTAAATGCTTATAGGAAGTGGCTAGAGTTCAAGGCTATCCTTAAAACAAAACAACGAAAAAAGACACCCCCCCCCCGCCATGTTTCCTCCGTCTAAGCAAAGGAACACATGGCAGTAACAGTCTGTATCAATTTTTTGTAAACCTTCAAAAGAACAATGTTCTGTTGAGCAAAATTCAGTAGCATTCTGTAAACATTAATTTAAGGAAATCAATAGACTCAGTGAACTAAAGCCATATTGCAAGATAAACTGGCCAGAGTGCCACTTTGTCAAATAGATTTTCGTTTTCTCGGCCTGATAAAGACAGTTTCAAAACGGGGCAAACGTGTTGCAACCAAGGTTTGAAAAAAGTATGTGGCCTTCAAACAGTCTGCTCATTCTTCCTACAAAGCTGGATAAACATACTTTAAAAGTGATAAGATGGTTTAGAATTGATCTGGCTTTCAAATTTTACATAGGGTAGATTTCTTGGTTGTCTCACAGGAAAAGAGGAAAAACAAAATAACGCGCACATTCAGAATAGAAAATAAAGGTACTTGGGAGAAGGGGTTAAATTGTCTTGAGAAAAAGAGCTCTGGGGGCAGTGTCGGTTGATGCTTGATTTTAAAAAAAGAAAGGAAGAAAGAAATCTTTATTCATGCTGACCTGATGGGCAACAGGCTTTCTTGCCAAACTCCAAAAGCCAAACTCTCTAGTGGGTTTGGGATCAGAGGTTTCAGCTGGTGGAAGCTGCTCCATTCTGTGAGCACCATGCAGTGTCATATTAATATGCAAGGGAGGAGCTGGGGGCGGGGAGGCCAACCTGGGGAAGGGCCGGGGAAGGACCCTGAGTGGGCGAGATCCACGCAACAGCCTCAAGATTTCTCTCAGCCAGCCTGCAAGAACTGCAGGGATAATTAGGAAAAGTGGCAAAAGGAAAGCCTGTCTCTTGTCTTGTGGCTACAGCAGGGACCTGCACTGAGCTTGTGGGAATACACTTCCGAGTGAAATTGCCCGCCATCCCCTGATGCCACAGCAGCTCTTATAAATGCCGGCAAAGTGGTGCCCGGCTAGGACATGGTGCAAACAGTCTGTTGGAGGGAATGTAGTAAAAAGAACGAAGGGTCACATGGGAACTGCAAGGAGGGAGGTTAAGGATCTACCTTGACTGGACAGTGGAGCGCCATGGCAAAGGATGCCAGGCAGTGGACTCTGGTCTGCGGTGTGGCCGTATGGGCTTGGCCATCACCCCTCACGTGGACTTCTCTCAACAGCGCGAAGGAAGGGCCAAGGCTGCCCTGAGGAGTTTCTTTGTTTCCTCATCTGAATTTGAATCTTTCACCTTTTAAGAGTGGGTATTCACAAAATACAGAATTCACAATAAAATTCCTATACGTTTCAGGTGTTGATAACATACACATTGATAAAATGTGCTGGGATTGAGCATTTGGAAAAACTGTGACTTTAGGTAATAAAAAAGACTGCCTTCACATCGATGCTACCTGTTAATAATTTGTGTATACATTTTAAACTGTGTAAACATCCCACTGGCAACTTTGCCTATAGATACCAAGATAAATAACCATGTCTCCCACAGCCCCAGAAAAGGAAGTCCTAGCTTGCTGGGAATGGAATGATGAATGCCTTTATAATAAACTCTATGAGGCTGTCAAAATTATTTTGTGCTGCTGAAATCTGGTTCACCAAATATGCCTAAAGTGGCTAGTTTGCTTGCTCATGCTTGGAGGTCTTGGTGTTGTATGTATTAGGAAATACAATAGTTGTCATGTTATTCGTTGTAATGAGTTAAATTTTCCTTCTCTCCCAAACACGTCTCAACACATGACTCCAAGTTTAAACGAGCATCAGTCAAAATAAAACAAACACAGAATCATAGAAAAGGCATCAAAAACTAAAATCTCATATTTTCTCCCATCCCTCCACCCCCAAGAGACTATAAAGATACTCTCCCATCTTAAAAACAAGGGTGAGCTCTCTGCTGGAATGACACATCTGGTAGGCTGTTCGGATAAGATCGGACCGAGACTACTGCATCAAAGAAGCGTAGTTTTGGAACTTCAGAACTAGAAAGGATCTCAGAGAGTTCATGTTCTACCAAAGAGAGAAAAAGCCTCAGCCAGGGGTCGGCAAACTTTTTCTATAAAGGGCTGGACAGTAAATACATAGGCTTTGTGGACTACATTTGGTCCCTGCTGCATATTCATCTTTTTCACATTGCTTTACAAATAAAACCCTTCTTAACAAGGGTCATAAAAAACAGATTCAGTGCCAGAGCTGGCCTGTAGGCCAGAGCGTGCCAAACCCTGCTCTCAGCCAAACTTAAGAGCTAACCACTTTTCTGAAGGCCTAATGCTCTTTCATTCTTCTCTAATCCTGTGTCAGCACACTGGTAGTTCTTGCAAGGGTAGCTGGGATCAACATACCCGAATTCAACCTACATTGTCACGCCACTCCTCAGATGCGTGTAAGGCTGGCCGTGTCTACAGGAATAATTAATGGACCACACAGAGAGATGCGAAGAACCAGGTGGACCTCAGTCTTGCCCTGCTTTGACAGGGAGCTTTTCGTTAGGAGCTTTCCTGCCAGCAAATATTCAAACGAACTACATGGAGGAATCTATCCCTCCTTCGCGACACAGGTAATGAGTCAGCTTCGAGGGGAAAATAAGCAGTATACCAGTCACTCTGCAGGCTTAACTAACTTCCCTTCAAGTCAACCCCATGAATTATGTGCCAACCGCGTCTGAGTTCAAGACAGGCTCATAGTGCTTGAAGTTTAACTTTTGCTACCATTACTGGGTGAGGCAGTAGGATAAATAGGGCCAAGCTTGCTGCCCTTCTTGGATGGGAGATTATTCAAAAACAACATGGCATCAACTCTCCAATATTGCACAAAGGAAGCTGGGGCACAGATAATCCGCAGTTACTCCTGTTTCGTTGGAGAATGCATTCCGTGATTGTTTTCTGCAGAGGTTTACCTTCATAATTCAGCTTTGCCCAGGCTAGCATCAGAACTAGCGTGTGCCCTTTATTCATGTGGATGGAGCAATGTGAGAGAGAAGCCTAGGGAGAAATTGCTGGGAAGTGGGGTTGAGGCAGGACAATGAGAATAGCATTGCTCAGAGTAAGCACCAAAGAAGGCACTGGGAGATACGGATGCTAGATGAACAGAGCTTCGGAGAACGCCGGGTCACGGGAGACACCGCCTCTCTGCTGACAACAGCTGATGCAGCCCCAATAATACCTGGGTTGTTTTGGGAAGGGACTGGGATGAAAGGCAAAAAAGTCAGAAAAATTCTGCTTTGTG
The DNA here is from genome assembly GCF_059928025.1 of Delphinapterus leucas. Lineage (NCBI taxonomy): Eukaryota > Metazoa > Chordata > Mammalia > Artiodactyla > Monodontidae > Delphinapterus > Delphinapterus leucas. Next base: position 48,265,336 of record NC_143129.1, on the reverse strand, counting down.
TTCTAGGGAACTCTATGGGTTTCTCCTCCAGGCGTACCCTTTGCAAAACTAAGCATGAGCCGTATTTCAAAAGCAACCTAAGAGTTTTGTGAAGGACTTTGACATTCCTTTTTCGAGAAAGGTAAATAGCTCAGAAAGTCAGAGAAACAGATTCCAGAAGGGCCCCGGGAGCCTTTGGAAGTCCTCTAGAACCCTACCGACACCTCATGGGTCTGGAGGTCATGTTTGCGGTGGGAAGACTTAGGATGCTGTCGAGGCCCGGGACTGGCCCTGCTGAAAGGCAGGGTCAGAAGTCTACATACAAATTATTTTGTACACCTTCAGGTCATTTAAGATGATGAATCTCTGGGAATTCCCTGGCAGTCCAGTGGTTAGGACTCCACGCTTTCGCTGCTGAGGGCACGGGTTCAATCCCTGGTCGGGGAACTAAGATCCTGCAAGCTGCGCAGCACAGCCAAAAAAAAAAAAAAAAAAGATGATAAATCTTTGAAAAATACTCTCTGTATTAAAGGAAGTACAGTGGCCTTGAGAGCACAGCCGACTTCTGCTTCTGATCATGCCTCTTCCTTCACCCCTACTCAAACCCCCATATCTGTTCTCAGTGAATATATTACCTTTTACTAAGAGTCATTTTTAGTACCAGATTTTATTTTCCACTGTTAAGGTAGCCTTAAAAAAAAACAAAACAGAGGTTGGGTACAATTACCGTAAGAAAGATAGAAAAGACATGTCCAAGTGAACTGTGTGAGGATTTGATACCTCCCGAACACAAAGTTGTACATACAAAATCCCAGTGGAAAAGACATTCCTGATTGATTACTATCATTTGGGACATGCTTAAAGGGAAGGATGATGTTGCTTTTACAAAAACTACCAACCAAGCCTAGTAGTGACGGTAGTTATAACATCTAAAACAATTAATTCTGTCTTGAAAGAGGGGAGATGTTGTATATTCTACAGAAGTTAATACGTATTACACAGGCCGATTGTCTGGGCTGAGTTGTGGCCTCGGTGGAACGTGTGTGGGGACAGGTATACAGGCTCTCTGTTAGTTTGTTCAGGTCCATATAGTCTCCTAGAAAACCCACAGGCATGAGGGCTTCTCGGATGAATGACCTCACTGTTTGGCTGCCCTAGCCACCACAACAAAGTGAGCAGCAAATATAATGCCAATAAATTGTCTATGAATTTGAAAAATTCGCCTCTATAATCCCAGCAAGGGAGTTGCTACATCTCCAAGGGCACTGTTAAAAGATCTGCAAAGAGGGCCTTGGGAGAACACTAAACTGGGCACCCTGGAGATTTTTACTGAGATAATTAAGACACGGCAGCACCCCAAGGGTGGAAGTGGCCCCACCTGGTTGCCATCCGTATTCCCAGGGCCTCCACAGTCACTGCTTAAAGCTTTGCATCTTGCACGGGACTTATGTAGAGAAGGCATAATGTCTTCTGTTCTAGAATCGCAGAATTTCAGAGCTAGAACAAAGCTCTGTCTTGAATCTTATCACTTTACAGGTGAACAAAGTGGAGCCCACAGAGGCAGGTGTTGCCAGGGGCAGACCCTCCAATCTGGGGCTCCTTCCACGCTACCCTGTCATCTCGTGGCTGCCCTTCTCATCTGGAACCCATGACTCCAGAAGCCCGGAGATGTTCCGGGCTGCTGTCATCTTTATAGCCAACCTTGGGGCAGGAGGAATCACTTTCTCTTTTCAAAACCAGTTTTGCACTGACTCTTTGTCCCAATTCTAACGGGAACTCCCTGTTTGCTCTTCTGTTTGTTTGTTTTCCTGTTTAGGGTCAGCAGGAAATGATGCAAGAGTTGGGTTACTGACAGTGGCGACAAGGGAACTTCTCTTTGGCTTGACAAATGAATGAAAGCAAATGCTTACATAGCGCTGACTTTGTGCTAACATATTCATGGACATTCATTTAATTCTCACAACAACTCCGTGAGGTAGGCACTATCATTTCCCCCATTTTACAGATGAGGACACTGAGGCAGGCACGGAGAGGGTAAGACACTTGCCAAGGTTTCACTGCTAGAAAGTGTCAGCGCTGGGATTTGATCCCAGGGACTGGTTCCAGAAACCATGCTCTTAAGTGCTACGCTATTATTAGTCCAGGACCACTGACATTGGAAAGACTCCCCCAAAGGAAGTCCCTTTTAAGATCTCAAGGTGACGTTTTTATGTAAAATTATACCTACTTGTAAGTGAACATTTTGTTTCCTGCTTGAGAATAATACAGAGATCAGAGCTTTCTTGCCTTAGTTGTCATTTTTATAGACTCAAGCCCAAGGTTAAGGCTGTGTCTTCATGACGTCAAACACTCCAATACGTTACCTACAAAAACACTGAAAACCTCTGCACAGCAGGGTGGATCTGTGCAATTTTTATTTGGCTGGATGTGTTCCGTAGACACAATCAGATTTGCAAGAATACTTGCCAAGGGTCTCATAAATTGGTCTCATAGGATCATTTGAACCAGTAAGTGCTACTGAGATGCTAGTCAAGAAATCCAGCCTCTGAGGATGAACTTTGGGGGCGATCAAAAAAGTCGCATTGGAGGTGTACGTGAGGTATAAAACCGTGATGTGGCCGCCCACTGGAATTCTGCCCTGGTGTCCTGTAATTGTAACTGTCCCTCAGGAAAACGTGGTCCTGCCGGAAGAGCATTACAGAAGGGCTGCTAAAATGATCAGGCGCAACCCACTTACTGTACGAGATTAGACTTTTAAAAAGGATTAGAGCTCCTTAATCTGGAGAAATGAAGATTAAGAGGGAGTGACGATCAAAGTCTCTAAAATCAGAGAGGAAATGGAGAATATGGCCACAGTCCTGTTCACAAATCCCAGGATATTCTAACAAGGGATATCCCTTTGGAGTTCCAGGGAAATCACTTTAACAGCCATACAAAGAAGATACTATTTTCAAAGCAGGTAAGAAATTTAGAGAATTACTACCTTGAGAAGTGGTGTATTCTGAGAATGGAGTTACATTTTTAAAAAGGTTTTAATAAACCCAGGGGTGATAAAACCATAATGATCTAAAAATGGCAGGTTAGGAATGTTCTGGGGACATCCTGAGTCTTTCGAAAATGATGCAATCAGTGACAGGTACCCGCCTCTCCCGACATGCTCCCTGCCCAGGGCTGGTGGCCTACTGATCTGGCCACCTCTGTCCTCACTTTGTTACCTAGCTTGTTCCTAATATTCAGAACAGGGGTCAATGACTGGTAAGCTCAGAAACCTAGTACAAAACAGCAACTCATTCCTCGGAGGGGGTTTTCTTTAATCCTTGCCAGGGTCTTTGTCCTCAGATTCCGAATTAGAATTCAGGACAGTGATCTGACCATGCTTCCTATAAAAATATGAACTTACTCCTTTCGGTAGACCTTAAAATTAAAATCTACATTTTACTCAAACAGAGAGACGTTGGAAACGTCTTACGTTGCAGTGGTGGGGGGACAGAACTGGTTAAACTCTCTATTGGAGAAGCTGCAAACACAGATCAATTAACTCACATTTAAGGGGAAATTAAACATACCGATTATGTAGTACCCATCACAGCCCAAGATATTAAGCTCTAAAATTTCCTGCAGTTAATGTAGAAATCAGCACACCTTAAGAAAAGCTGTGGCTCCATCGAACATATAGAATAAAACTTGAGAGAAATGTTTTAGCTCGTTTCCAAAACAGCCACGTGTTCGTCACTTTAAATATCTAATAATAGGTCATTGTTGGGGAGCCAAAGGCAGCCAAAAATAAATAAATTTAAAAAAAAAAAAAGGTTATGAGGAGGAGGGGGCAGGGGATTTTGGGAGGGGGTAGAGTGCAGACGAAGATGCCATGCAGAGAAAAAGAACCTTCAGATGACTATAACATGCTCAGCGAGGCATGAAGAATATTTTCTGTACTCACATTTTAGACTGCTTGCTGAAGATTGGTAAAACGTGGCAATGTGCAGGAGGAAATAAAAGAGCCGAGGAGAGGGAAGGGGCTGCAGGAGAAAGGAATCCATCTCTAAGCAAATGCCTAATAAGTCCTCATTCTAACCGTAAGTACCACTGTAAGTTGGGAGCAATCCCGTGGTATCTTTTCAAACTGCAAGTTTGAAAACGTTAGTCCTCATGTTGGGGAGATATTCAGAATCACTATTCGTCTGGGGAGGAGAGAAGTAGGAAGGTGGGAAGGGGTGAGGATGGGTTAAGGGGTAAAGAGTTGCCTTGTTTCGCGTTGTGCACTTTCAAGGGCTCTGGGCAAGAACACTGGGACATCTGGAGTTCAGAAGTCGAGGAAAATGGGGAAGAACCAGGAAGATGAATACGCGATCATCAGCTACACAAAAGAACGGAGCCGAAAGAAGCCTGGATTTGGGCACTCGCGTCTGGCAAGGAGGCCGCCAGCAGGGCTAATGAAGCATTTGTGGTGCAGGACGATTGCCAGCGCAACAAAGAAGATGTGCTTGGGCTCTGCAGATGTGCCAGGGCCCCCAGAGCAAAATAATGACATAATCACCATCAGTGTCACAGACCAGACTGTACACAAGGTGACAGGGGAGTAGGGGGGCTGTAATACACACACGGGGAGGACTCGCCGGGGCCCATGGCGGCTGCGCCCTGAGGCCTGGGATGCAGGCAGGACTACCTGCCTACCTCTCTCTAGCTGTATCTCACATCCTAAGGTGAGGCTTGTCCCCACCATTGGTGGCTGTGTTTTATCCAATCCCAGCTACTCCTGAAGAGGCCACAGAAATCTGAAAAGCTTACGAGAGATTCAGACTGGTTGGAAAAGGCTGGAAAAAGAGAAGGAAGGGGAGAAACGGAAGGAAAGAGTTTTGAGTAAAACTCCCTGTGATTCTGCTAAGTTCTGTGCTCCAACTTCCACGAACCTGACCCTAGCCATTCAACCCAACCCGAGGGACAAACATTAGCATGAGTGTCAAGGTTTCCTGCTGCAAAGAAAATGCAAGAAATATTTGGGGGCGCCTGGAGGGAGGATCACACAGTAGCAATAAATGGTCCACCTCAAAGCAGAGCACGAAAACAACAGGAAGGCAGGAGGGAGCTGCCCCTGCCCATTTTAAACAAGGTCTCTCAGCTGGCCTCGGCACCTGCCCTGGCTCCAGCTTCGTAAGGTGGGTGTGTTAGTACAGCTGTCTGGCTTTTAAGTGACTTTTGTCAGTTTGAAAGTGAAAAGTCTGTTTGAGGAGCTGAAAGAACAATAGCCCAGAGGCCGGAAGAAGGGCTGGCAACACAAAGGACTTAGGCTACACTACTGTCCCTTTTCATTACTTCTAATGAAAGATTCATAAGGATAACTTAAATTTTTTATGATCCCCTTTTTGGTATGACTCTAGTAGTTGTGTCAACTTCCAGATCCAGGTTCTCTTTCAATAGCAAAGGGTCTGTTGTGAAAGTGTCTTCAAAGAGCAACAGGGACAGAATAGATTCTGGCCATCCTGTAGGCCCCCTTCTCCAGAAGACACTGTTCTCAGGGACACAGAAATGCTCTTTAAATACGGTTTCCTTCTGCCTTGAGGTCTCTGTGAACACTACCGGGAAGCGATCTTAAACCTCTCTAACGTGCTAGTTCAACTGCTCCTAGGAAGAACGAGTCTATTTGTTTTCTTGGCTTCACTCTATTTAACAGGAACGGTAGTATAATCACCACTAACCGCTCTCTTTTCCCTTTACTTTGCAAATAGCTGTCTCCATAGTGCATCTTTATTCGGTGTCTCAGCCAAAAGGGCAGGGGTAGGGAGGGGGGGCGGGGAACAGGTTGTATTTGTTTTATGTCCTGTTACCAAATAGCACTGAAGACTGGCTTGAGGCAATCGTTGAAGGTGAAACAATATTTTAAAACGAGGATAATCTACTTTCAAGAACCAAAGTCCTATGCTTCATCAGAAGAATGTTTGCAAAAACATTCATTCTGGCAAGTGTACACTGAAGTGGTTAAGAGAAGTGAGTGAATGATCATTTCATTTTCTGCCCTATGGTTGAAAAAGAACCCAACAGTTAAAAGTGCACTAAAATCCTGGGGGCGGGGCCGGGGTGGGATGGGGTGAGGAAATGTGATTTAAAATGTTATCTGCCACGTGAAAAGGGATCACCAACTTTTGAACGAGCCTGGGGTTCGCTAAATGAGTTTGTTTAATCTAGGCGAAATAAACAGGCTGCTTTTCAAAAGGTGGTTAGACCTGCAGACATTTAATCCAGGATGGGCCGAACACAATGATACCGACCCACTGAAAGCTCCAACCACCACCGGCGGCTCTCAGCAGAGAACGGGCTCCCTTTCTCCTATTGATAACCCTTTGTGGGGCACAGAGAAAGAGGCGAGGCGAGGAGAACTGAACGTCAGACAATGGCCATCATGCCACACACTGTCTCTGAACTTTCCTCATCTCTGAAGGACAATTAATTATGAAGGCCTTAGGGGTAGGTCGAAGCAAGGGAAAAACCCAATGCTGTCCCAGCAGTGGACGCGGCTGCCACCTCTGTGTTTGCTAAATGGCTTTGCCTGTTGGGGTACAGCCACCAAGAGAGCCAATAGATCACTGGGCGGGGGGAGGTGTGGGAGGAAAGCAAAAGATTTTTTTGTGTGTGCGCCTGCCCTTGTATAATTCTATTCTCACTGTGAACTCATCCATACACAAAACACAAGGACAATTTTTTTTTTTTTAAAGAGAGAAAAGCCACAGGGTAGGTTGCAGCAGAAACGGCCTCTCAGTGGTGTGTTAAAAAGGATGGTCTTTTCACCAAATCATTTCACAGAGGCAAAACAGACAAACACAAAGAGTTGAGACTTTTTCTCTGACATTAAATGGAGTAACTGATAAGGTCAGACATATGATACCTAAAGACATGAATCTGTGAACTCTTGAAGTCAAAGGGCCTCTCTGTGCCGAGGAACAATCTTTCAAAGGAAATAGATCATAGAACTCCACTGAATCTGCTTTAAACTTTATGAAGCAGGAGGAGAAAAAGCTCTAAGTAGGGAAGCTTGACAGAAGAGCCTTGAACTATTTTCTGAAGGAAAGATGAGACCCTCCCTAGGCTGCCACAAAACATCTTTTTTTTTTTTTTTCTAAAGGCTCCTCTGAACTTTGATACCAAGACACTGCCATTGAAAGTTGTATAATTATGTGCTATAGCCACTGTAGAAAATGCTTTGTTCCCCCCAACAAAGGACAATAAGCAAAGTAAAGCGACATTACACTGTATCTTTTTCTTTAAGAATGTTGAGAAAGGTCATGGAATGCTATAACTAATAAAGCTGTTGAGTAAGGAGGTTTTAACGTTGATCTTACTGTGCTTGAATGTAACCCAATGACAAAAAAGACACAGGGCGCTAAAAATGCAACGACATTACCAACTAGATGATAAATCAATGGGCCTGCTTCATTATTACTGATCAACACCTTGAATCCCAAATGGACAGCGGTGTAAAAATGAAGCTTCGGGCACGCAGTCCTCCCTGTGCCCTCCCCTACCCCTGCCAACCCCCCCTTCCCCACCCAGCCTGGCGTCTTTACTGCTCCCTCCTTCAAATTTCAGGCAATCATTCTGTACGAGGAATATGTTTCCAGATAGCCATGTGTGTACATATATTTAGAGAACATTCATTTAGTCTCTTAAAAGATCAATTTGGCTTGTCAATGGGGGGACTGGCAGGGAAGGAAACGGTAAAGGTTTCTTTTCCTCCTTGCCACCCACCAAGAGTGCGTTGTGTGATCGTTTAAATGGCACCTCGGCTTTGAGGCCAAAAGACTGCAAGAGCAGTAAAAGGGTTTCCCTCCTGTGCCAGTTTTCCAAATGATCACTCATATTTAAGTATCTATTTGGAGCAGAGGGAAGCGCTTCCTAAATCCACCTGTCCTCATTTTTATTTAAAGAGGTGACAGGGCGAATGAAAGACTTCCAAATATATTAAATCTTCTTAAACGTGCGTCGTGTGGAAAGCGGGAGTGGGCTGGGAATGGGGGTGAGCCTGGTGGAGGGAGTAGATGCACTATATGTGTTTAAGTGTCATGTGTTTGGGTGGGTGTGTGCGTGGGGGGGATGTGAGGAGTGCTGCCTTTTCATTTTCTCTTTCTAAGAGGAGAGTGAGAAGACACAGAGAGAGGCCTGCAGAAGTACCCTTCTTGCCTGTCATGTGACACCTAGAAATAAGTCAAACCACTGGCTCCACGATGGAGCGTCTGCCCCGTGAGTTATTAGTATCTTAGGAAATGACATTTACAAGCCCACTAATCAATGAATCAAGTTCTCTTTTCTATTTGTTTCTAAGCCTTCCATCCAAAGCCCTGGGTCTTTATTGAGGGCAAGGGAAGTTAGTCACTCCTCCTGCGAGTTTGGACCCTGCCCGCAGTTAATTGGCTAGCCACTAATGGCCCACGGGGGACGCCTGGCTGACCACGGCGGGGGAAGAGCTAGCTCATGGGAATGGAGAAAAGGAGAAGGAGTGCTCAGGGAAGTCTTGGAAATTGATCGCAAGCCTTGCCTTCTTTCCTGCCCCAGTTGTGAAGGAAACAGAAAAGCAATACAGTCCAAAGCACATGCCCCTGCGGTCAGAAGGGTCAGCCCGGAAGAAGGGGTCTGCTACATTCTCTTCCCATCCTCCACGCAGGCCATCCCAGACCCCAAGCTCTGGGTCATCCTGCCTTTCCCAGCGGCCAGCCTACCTCAGTCAACCTAGGGTGGCTGTCTTCCGGCTCCCTGAGCAGTGCGTTTAAGCTTTGTGACTTACACAGATCAGTTGCCTTAGTTGAGTTCTCTGCAAAAACGGGTCAACCTGCCTTGGAAACTGACAGCGCTCATTGCCTTCTTTCCCTGCCACAGTTGTGAGGGAAACAGAAGTAATAAAATTCAACTCCTATGCCCCTGAAGTCAGAAGTATCAGTGTGATTTAAAAACTGGGAAGGAATCCCAAACCTCATTTCCCTCCCTATAAAAATCAATTTTGGAAGCTCTTCAAAATGAAGTGAGAATGAAGCATGGCAATATATACCATAACACCTGGAACGACAAATGTATTGTTACCCATCTCATTTAACGTGAGAAGCGGGAGTTAAAAATGAGGCCTGGACTTCCCTGGTGGCGCAGTGGTTGAGAGTCCGCCTGCCGATGCAGGGGACACGGGTTCGTGCCCCGGTCCGGGAAGATCCCACATGCCGCAGAGCGGTTGGGCCCGTGAGCCATGGCCGCTGAGCCTGCGTGTCCGGAGCCTGTGCTCCGCAACGGGAGAGGCCACAGCAGCGAGAGGCCCGCGTACCGCAAAAAAAAAAAAAAAAAAATGCGGCCTGTCACTGAACGTGCCTGTCTGAACACCTTCACGGACTCGTGCTGGGAGGGAGATGCCCGACCCCTGTCCTGTAGCCAACTTTCTTCCCTTGAGCACAAGCTGAAAGCGTGGTTCATCCCCCCCTACCCGCCCCCTTCAGTGTCTTCTTCCACATCCCCTGGGTCTTCTCAAGCTCTCACCACCCCAAGTCTGAATGCCGTGCCAAGAATCTTGGCAATTGTGTAAACTGATACAAAAGGCAGAACAGGCTCTCCTGTCACTTAGAAGGTTCTGACTCATACAAGACAGGAAATGCGCAGGGTCTAGAAGAGCAGGGAGATGCAAGCCACTCCCTCTGCACTAGTGATAAACCTTCCCCATCTGCTTTATTTTCCCGCAGGCCAGGGGTCAGCAGCCACTCCAGCCTTGAGAGCCATCAGCAGCAGGGGCTGGAGGGGGGTGGCGCTTAGCAGTGACAGAGGTGCCACCAGCAAGCTTATGACAGAGGCAGAGATGGAGCAGAAAGCTGAGAAAAGACAAGGGGAGGAGGAGGAGGGAAAGAAGGAAGGAGAAGGTAGCAAAGGACAGAAAAGCATTAGCCTCACCCCCGCTCTCTCTCCCTGGCTCCCCTGTTCCCACCCATTTAGAACTACTTTAGAAACAGTATAAAGCTTTAGGCAAGCTGAAGTATTTCTGGTATTAATATCCATATCATTAGTACTCACATTAAATTAATTAATATTCGTAGACCACTTAGAAGAGTGCCCAGAACATACTAAACAGTCAATAAATGTGAGCTATTTTATCATTGCTACAAACCACTGATTAACTGATTGAGAAATTTTAAAATGCAATCAAGAAGACGTTTTATTATTTGGCCAGCTAATGGTTGGTTTAATATATTCCTTTAAATTGATTGGATCTTTGGGCATCATGTAGGCATAACTTCCGTCTCTCTACTAGGCCCCATATCTGGTTAAAAATTTCAGAATAAACCAGGCGTACAGTTCTCTACTTTGCCATCTTCTTCACTTGCTCATTTTAGACTGCAGATGCACTTGACTTGCTCGTCAGGGGAGAAACTTAGATGCAAAAGTCAAGCAGTGCATGCAATAGCAGCTGAGGTATCGGATAGAGGTGCTGGGTCTACTTCTGGCTCACAGCCACGGTCCACACTGGAAGAGCAACAATGATAAGACCAGTGGCTTTTTTTTTTTTACAAATTTATTTATTTATTTTTGGCTGTGTTGGGTCTTCGTTGCTACGCGCAGGCTTTTTTTAGCCACAACTACTGAGCCCGCGAGCCACAACTACTGAAGTCCGCGCGCCTACAGCCCCTGCTCCGCAACAACAGAAACCACCGCTATGAGAAGCCCGCGCACTGCAACGAAGAGTAGCCCCTGCTCACCGCAATTGGACCAGCGGCTTTTTAAGCATCTCACTTAAGCACTGACCTCCATGCACAAAGGCACAGAAAAGAAGGATCATCTTATCTGAAGATTTTATTAGTAAGTGCCCCAAACTGAGAGGCTAAATTAAAAACTATTTCATGATATTAGGATCATATGTGGTGGTAGGGGTGTGTATGTGCATATGTGTGGGTAAGTGGAGGGGGCAGGGCAGAATCCAGCTCCTGCTTTGTTCTTAGCACATTTCCGGAAAGAGCCTAGTTTTTACCGAAGGAGGAATAAGGCCCAGAATAGTCCAATAACTTGTCTGAAGTCACATGAGAAGTGACAAAATTGCTCCCTGGGCCCCATACTCTTTGCACTGAAGCAGTCTTAAAATAGACACTGCAGATAAAGGAGAGGTGGCCTGGCTGGAAGTGGATATGATTCACAAAGAGAGGAATATCAGATGGTAATCATATTAAAGGAGGATTTAGTTGATGCTAAATGGAGCAGCTTGTTGGGTATCTCTTGATTCCAGCCATCCCCTGTTTGTGTCATTTTGGCCCTTGCGCTGAGTAGGGGATTAAAACCAACCAGGTAAGGTTTACACGACCCTAAAAAATCCTAATGGGCACTGTCAGGATTTGTTCTCTTGAGTATGTTACTCAGCAAAAATGCACAAACCATCCCGTGGATCTTGGGCAATTCTTTTATGAAGCTTGACGCATGCTGCCAAACGAATATTTATCATAATAAACTGCAATTAGTTCACTAGCACACCGTTGAATTCTCTTAGCTCAAAGCTGACAGCAACAGACTTATCAGAAAGGGGGTGGGGAGATGTGAAGCTTTTAATAAGATTTCTTTAAAATGTTTAGCCATCGTCATCATGCAGGGGAAACGGGTTCGATCCCTGGTCAGGGAACTAAGATCCTACATGCCACAAAGTGTGGCCAAAAAAAAAAAGTTTAGCCATTGTCACATTCTTCAGTTTCAGAAGAAATCTGCTAGAGTGTTCTGTCCAAACAGTAAACCAGTGCTCTGTTCCAACAGAGACTTTAAAATACTGAAGCAGTAAGTACAAGAAGGATCCTCACTTTTAATGTGTTTGGCCAAAGAAAAACTTCGCTTATAACCCATTTGGCAAGAAAAATACATTGGTATTGGATAGCAGAGAGAAACTGGTGGCTTGCAGTATAACTTTCAAGGAAAAACCATGACTTTCCCGCTGCTAAACTTCCCCGTTCAGTTCTTCATAAGCCACAAAAACTGATCTGCTAAGACCACTGGGAGAAGGGTCCCCAGAGGAATGGGCAAGCAGCGGGGGACAGTGGGGTTCAGGTTGGTATTGACAAGGCCAGACCAAGGTGCCCCTTTCTCCTTTTTTTTTTTTTTTTTTGCAGTTCGTGGGCCTCTCACTGTTGTGGCCTCTCCCGTTGCGGAGCACAGGCTCCGGATGCCCAGGCTCAGCGGCCATGGCTCACGGGCCCAGCCGCTCCGCAGCATGTGGGATCTTCCTGGACCGGGGCACGAACCCGTATCCCCTGCATCGGCAGGCGGACTCTCAACCACTGCGCCACCAGGGAAGCCCGCCCCTTTCTCCTTTGACACTGAGAACTTTGTGGGCATTTGGGGGTACCTATCTGAGTAAGGAAAGCAAGAATATTAACATAAGGTCCGCGCATGAGCAGATGTGGGGGAAAAATTCTCCTCCTCAAGTTACTACAAGAGAAGGACCACCTTTGTCAAGCCACAGCCTGTCCATTCTCATCATCAGAGGTTCAGCCTGCAGAACCCTTCCCACATTCCCACTTCCAGCCATCATTGCCCCAGTCAGCAGGGCTCAGCAAAATGCTTTTGTGGGTACTGGGAGATTCGCTAGTGTTGTCTCATGGAAAGTCATCACGTTCAATGAAAAATGCTTGCTGAGGCACCACATCAGCCAGTAAAGAAATGCCTTACTCATAGCCACACATCTCTTATTGTTGTATAGATACGGCTTTCTGGGAATCATCTATACTGCTTCATATGTGCCTGGAATATGCAGGTTGCAGACACATACAAGTATGTATAAGACCGTATGAATGAAGAGCAGCAAGCTCATGAAGCTGCACGTATGCAAACTGAACACACAAGGTTGTCCTCCCAAAAGAACAAAA